>NC_133170.1:18662500-19287500 GCF_040802235.1 Manis javanica | reverse complement strand
GTTGGCCATCCTAACTGGTGTGAGGTGATATCTCATTGTGGTTTTAATTTGCATTTCCCTGATAATTAGCGATGTGGAGCATCTTTTCATGTGCCTGTTGGCCATTTGAATTTCTTCTTTGGAGAAGTGTCTGTTCAGCTCCTCTGCTCATTTTTTAACTGGATTATTTGCTTTTTATTTGTTGATGTGCATGAACTCTTTATATATTTATATAAATAGTATTGTTCAAAGTGTTTTAACAGAATTTAATCTGCATAAAAAGTTTACCAGATAGGAGGTATTTTTCATCATCTCCCCATTTTGTATTTCAGTATCCGTTTACATAGAGAAGTTTAAAACTGTGTAGTAAATAAGAAATAGGGGGTAAGATTCCAATTCCGGTAAGAAGACCATTTTTGTAAGCACTACATCACACTGTCTCTTAAAGTACTTAGAAACTTCAAGTTTATGCAGTTTTTCGAAAGTTCTCTTTTCTTTGTTCAAATGCTACTCAACTGATACAACAGAAATTCATTTATTAATGTTTATTATTTAAGTTTTTTGCTTTTTGAATTTTTTTTTCTGTGAGTTCCGTGATCTTACTCCAGCGTTATATTTTTCCTAGACTATGCAGCCTGTCTATAAATAAGGCCATAATTGTAGATAAACATATGGAAATACTTTTGTACTGATTGGTAAGTAACTAACCTACCCCTGAATTCTCCTCCTACCACTCAGTCGGTCTCTTTTCTCAGCTGAAGAACCTTTGAATCTCTCTGCAACAACTAAAGGATTAACATTTGACAAAGGGAGTCTTCAAGCCTGCTTCCATTTTATTGGTCAGTGCCAGTGCCACAGAGATTGACAGATATTTTGAATATTATCCTACCTCAAAGTTGAAACATGCCTTTTTCATTCTTCAGTGTCTTTGCACTTCTGTTTTATCTAACTTGAATTCTCTTCCTTCTATACCTATTTCTGACAGCCACTTTAAGTTCTACATTATGAGTCAGGTCAAGTATTACCTCTTCTGTGAAATTTCCCATATGAGGAAGTTTTATGTTCTTTTGTTTTATATTTCTTTTATACTTAGTTGATACCTCCACAATAGTAATGTTCTCATAATGCTTATCTGTATGTATATATATATATATGCCTCTTTTCCCTTCAGAGGCAGTATCATTTCTCCTGGGCATCTTGAGTGCCTAGAGAGTGTGTGACTACACAATAAATACTGTACTTACTGAATCAAACTCTGAATGGTTAGATACCAGCAGAACGGCTAAAGGGACTGTAAACGTGGCTGAGGATATTTGGGAGGTTCATATACAAATAAAACTCTAGTCTTAGGGAGGCAAGTCTAGAATATGGGCATAGCTAAGAAAAATGGTAATTGGTAAGCTAATGCTGAATTATTTTTCCCTTTGCTATTAGCCTACATAATTGAGAGTTAACAGTCATAAAAATGATTCCTTTTTATTTGTTTATAGAAAACACACAAAGAGAAACCTAATAGACTCTACTATTCCAATTCCAGTTCTCTTATTATTATAGAGTGGAACTTTTAATATTGATACTAGTATTTATAATTTACTGAACATCTATCTTATAATTGAATACCTATGTGCTAAATAAATTATAATACACAATTTGTTATGAGTCTGTCATTAACTGAGCATCTATGTACTATGCTTTGTGCTAAGTACTTTATAAAGCTTAGCAATTAAGCAATGCAAACCTAATTTGTGCTACTTCATGATTTAAAACTTTTTAAGTGATTTCACATTGCTCTTACAACAAAGTCCTGTCTTTAAGCAAGAAATATATCAAATCAGTTCTCATGTTAGAGATTGCGTCTTCTAGGAAGGCATTACTGATACTGATTCTTCAACAAGTGTGGATTAGCTGATTCACTCAGAGGCACCCAGTATTTTAACTAAAGGCACAAGTTATAAAAATTAGTATTAACCATCCTGCACAATTTTTTTTACTTACAAAAATTTTCTGTTTACTTTTCTGTCTCCTCCACTGTCATACAGATTTCTTGAGGACGGGTTCCTAAATCTAGCTCTGGAACACAGCGACTGCTAAAAGATACTGAATGAATAGATTAATTTAACATAAAATTACATCAAAAAGCAGCATTTGGCTCTGTTAACCAATTTGAACTACAGGCATTATCACCATTTTAGAGATGAGAAAACTGTAATACACATAGTCTAAGGACTAGGCAAAAAAGCAGGAGTCCTTGGACATGAGCCCAGGTCTTCCAACAACTAGAGCAGCACCTTTTCCTCTAGATCCGGTGGACTTCGTCAAGATTTGGCGCCCAGTATAAAATTGAATAACAGGGATACAACTTCCTGTGGAAGAATCTAATTGAAAGTGCATGCTCTGGCACAGAACTGAAAGAAAAGATGTTTTCGCCACTCCCTTATTACTAAATACAGTTTAAAGTATACATAGTTAATGTTTGATACAAGTGAAATACAAACGAACACACTCCAGCCTTTTTTCGCAAACTTTTCCCTCAGCTCCTTAACTTTCAGATACTTTCTTCCTTCCTTTTTCCTCAAGCTCATAGGGGGCGCTCACAAAGTGCTACGCACTGGTGTAGCGAAACTCCACTCACAAACACACCTCACACTGCAACCGAAAGGCGCAGCGCCGCCACCTCGGACTTCCTCCTCTTTCCTCAAGCAGGAGGCGGGGCCAATTTCCCTCATTCAAATAAAAAACCAGGAGATTTGCATGGGGAATGGCCAGTCCGTGAGCCTATTGGCTGATAGGACAGCGGGCGGGGTCAACGTTACGACCACGGAGCCCCGCCTACACAATTTGCATAACGGCCCCGGCGCGTGCAAAGGAGAAGCGGGTTTGTTTTTGAATCTGCGGAGGCGGCGGCAGCGGCAGAGGCAGCGCGGCGACTGAAGCGCGCGAGACTGAGGCGGCACTGTTGAGGAAGGCTGCGCGGAACGGCGCTACAAGAAAGGAACTTGGTTCCCCCTCCCTCATCTTCCCCCCAAAAAGGTATATGTGGTTCCTAGGGGCTGTTAACAACCACATTTTAAAAAATCACTATTGTATTTCTGAGGAGTGAAGACCGCATTATGGCGGCTGCGGGAGTCGTGTTTGCGCCTGCGCGGTTGCGGGGCTGCGGGCGGGCGCTGCATGGGAGCACGTGATCGTGCGGAGTCGGGCTCTAGCTGCAGTTGTGCAGCTGGCGGGGCGGTGGCTGCGCAAGCGCAATATTCATTTTCAAGATCTAATGTTCTCGTTGGACGCCATTTGGGTTCTAGATTTAATTTTTCTCATTCTGAAGGGGTTTCGTTTTGGTAACCTAAAATTCCCACATTTTTCAAGGAAACCGTTTCTGTTACGTTGTATTCCAGTACTAACTTAAAATTTCAACTCTTAACTTTTCTCCGATTCTCTTGAGAAGCTGTGGACTTAATTTTATGGCAATCGTTGTCGCTTCTGGTTCTCGATTTTAATTTCACTTCTAGGGTATTGCTGGATTTAAGTTTATATTTAGGGAGATAAATTTAGATCAGCACCTGGTGGTATCACGGGAAGTGCATTTATTTGTATTGCATATTTGCAAACAGGTTTTTAACCCCATTTTTACCAGTTATTGTGGAATGTTTACAGAATAGATACAATTTGAGATCTGGAAATAAAGGAGAACATAGATGTAATGTTAAAACGAAATATCAGTTCTTGGTTATTTATTTTTTTTTAAATCCTAAATCAGTAAAGTTTGAATTCTAGTCAGTTTTTCTGCTTCTGATTATACTTGCATTTTATTTTGTACATTTTTTTTCCGAGTCTGATCTCTATTACTGCTTCAGTTAGATCAGTTTTGTCACTCTTTTAAATTATTTTTCTTAGCATTTTGTTTGTTAACGATATGTAGAATATAACACTTGGTAAATTTTTCTGATGAAGAATTTTGCAAAGAACTCCCAACTAGATTGAAGCCTTATTGAGGAAGTCAGGTGAACTATCAATTAAAAAAAAATCGATTAAAAAAAAACTGCCCCATATACATGTATATGAGATACAATTGTTGTGTTTTGATTTATTTACATTTTAAGTGTGTCCTGTCTTCAGTTTCTTTAGGAAGGTAGTAATAAGTATGACACTGATTACTTAAGTTCAAAATAAAGCCTTATATAACATCCCTGGGAGAAGTTTAATAGGATTTGATACAGTTCTACCATTGGGCAAATTATTTCTTACTGGGCTAAAAACTTGTGAATGGTTGTCATTAACTTCATCTGTGGTTTGTATGTACAGCAATTGGTTTCTTGGTTGGTTATGTAAGTTTAAATCAGTAACTGTCAAATTAAGAAGTGGCTATTGCATTGTAATCTTGATTTAGGGACGTTTTTAGTGCTCAAACTAAGTACCGTTAGCATTAAGTAGATGTAATTGGAATGAATAGTTTTGTTGGTGGAATTTTAAGAAATGACATCACGTATTAGAATGAAGTGATAGGAAAAATTCTTTTCTCTCAACAGAAAAGTTTGTCAGTGATATAATTTCTAGACCTCTGAAGTTTTATACATAGAAATGTACTAAGGGCAATTGTGTAATTTCTTCCCTTTTATGCTTTTGGGGTGGTTACTCAGCACATAGCTATCCCATTCCCTAAAACACTATTTCAGGTTTTTTAGAGTTGGAAATATGTTGTATTTTATTTATCTGTGTGTACATAATGTGTATGTACAAACATATACATACTTAGGTTAAGGAAAAACTTTGTTCTTAGGACATAGTATACTTGTACTTCCAGAAAAGTGAAATATTTTGGTTTATGTAGTTAAGCTTATGTTTTCATTTGAATATACAATTGATTGCCTCTCAGGTTAATGTTGAAGATTTTAAGAGGTACTTGAAAGCACTGAAGAACATAAAGTACAATGTAGATATTTATTGGCAGGGCAATTTTGCTGTTCTATTTGTTAGACAAGCAAATGCGGTTTTATAAACTTAAAACTAAGATTTATGAGTTGTCTGAACATGCACTATTTGTTCCTTGGTACTCAGTCAATAACAAGCGCGTTTTGAAATTTTAGTGTGACCGTTATGATGCCACACATGGACATATATAAATATTAAGACTACGTTACTCTAAGAATGAGTACTGAGTTACTGGAGTAACTTAAAATCTTAATAGTTTTGTAAATTTTAAACATAACACTTAGTTTAGAAAAAAGGTTTGAATGATTAAGCCATAAACCATACTTCTTTAAAGTATGATTTGACTATATGATAAGTTTATTTAAATTTACTTATTCACTCTAGTACATTTGGAATGTGTTGAACTTTAATGGTTAGATAATATTGCAAGAAGATCCCAAATTGTCAGATTTTCTTCAAGTACGTTTTTAAATGTCTACATGATACTATTAATCTCTAACGATTGTACTGTGACTTATTAAACCTTTCTTGATCATTTTATTGTCCATTTCTCTATTTTAAACAATGCTACAGTGAACATCCTTGTACATGACTCATTATCGGCATCTCTTGTTTCTTTGCAATTACTGTTTCAAAGGGCTATTAAAGTAATTTACAAAATTGATAAAAGCTTAGTTTTTTTTGAAAGGCATTTCCCATACCGACATCAGTTTGGTGGTTGAAAAATAGTAACTCATTAACTCTTTTTGGATCAGTGAGGCTGAACACTGTAATATTTATATACAATTTTCTCATTTTTTTGTGAATTAGCTGTTTGAAGGTTTTCTGTGGGTTTTTGTAGGTGGATGTTAATACTTTTCTTATTTGTAACAGCTATTTGTGGATATTAGCCCTTTGGTTTTCATATTTCTTGCAGGTTTTTTAGTTTATTACTTTTTAAATCACTTAGTTTTATATAGTCAGTTTTACATTTTTATACAGTCAAATGCACTGCTTTTTTCATTTGTATTTCTTCCGAAGACTTCTCTGCCTAGAAAATATTACCTGTTATGAAATGAAATAAATTCCCATCTATTTTGTTTATTTTTTTCTAGGTATGTTAGTAATTGAAAAAATATGTTTAATTTACATGGAATTTATTTTGACATACTGTAAAGATGGGTTGCTGGTTTTCATGTTTTCCAAATAATCTGGCTTCCTTAGAATTCTGTATTGGTGATCCATCTCTTATTACTTTGAGTTGCTGCTTTTGATTAAACTAGGTTTGTTCTCTTTCTGTTTCATTTACTAATGATATTTAAGTTAAGGCCATTGGCCTTTGGTGTTTTCATAGAGTAGGCTTAAAGAGTTCCATAGATTCCTTGTGTATATATATATATATATGCATTTTTCTGAGGAAAGAGTTTTCATCAGCTTCTCATAGGACTGTAATATAAAACTTAAAAGGTTAACAACCACCATATCTAGGTCTTATTCATATAGCAATACTGCATTGTTTAATTTGCATATGTGTATTTTTCTGGGGGAAGTCACAGTTTTGTTTTCATCAGCTGCTTACAGGAATATGTAATGCAAAATCTAAAAGTAGGTTGACAACCATTGTATCTGGTCCTTATTCATATGGAATAGTTTTATTACTTTAGTGTTATAAACTAAATTAATGTGTGGAGGGGCAATACTTAAAATTCCATTTCAAGTTTTCTTAGCTAGTCTTCCTTGTTTTTGCAGATGGACTTTAGGTTCACTAGGTTAAATTTTTTAAAAGCCAACTACTTGAAGTTTTGTTTAGAATTTCATTAAACCAAAATTGGGATGAGTTTACATATTTATACTGTTTTGTTTTTCTTTATTAATGAGCATGGTACACTTCCTGTAAATTCCACTAAAATGTACTGTTTGCAGGTACTCGGGGAAAATTTGTGATATCCGTTACTTTTCCATATACGTTATTTTACTGGTTTCTTAGTGCTGGTAAAATGTTAATAAGAATGAGTCGGTAGAGAATATAGGACTACATTTCTATTTTTAATCTGCATTAGAATATGATGACTTGAAAATAGTGCAAGTATGAAGTTAGAAATGGAAAGAATGGGTTGCCAACATAAAGTGTTCTACAATAGATTTGAAACTAAAATTTTTCTTTTTCTGTTTAACATAGACTATTTTTTTAATGGAGGAATTTTGAAAAGGTAACTAATTCATTTTCTGGCCAGGATGGATCCTAGTACTATAATAAAGGTAAAAATCTTTGTCTCTTTGATAGCATTAAGTTTTTTCTCAATTAAGGATGTTTCCCTAATTATAATATGTTTGTGTTGATTGCAGTGAAGAGTAATGATTGATAATGATTTATTTCAGTTGTAGTTATACTTTTCTTTAAAAAATCATTTTCATAATGGGTATGAGAAAGTCAGATTATTGCCAAACTTTATTTATAAACTAAACTTGAGAAAGTCGATGGAGGCCTGAATAGACAAAATCAAGAAAGTGAAGATAGAATTCAAATGGTAAAATATTAGTGGCTTCATGAAAATAAATCTAGGAAATAGGTAAGAAGTAAGATGTTAAGGTATTATTGCCTTTTCTTGTTTGTTTTTTTTTAATAAAAAATTCCTGTCTTTGGGTCTTTTTCAAACCAAACAAATTACAGAAGTTTGCATGTTTTGTGTGAGACCTTTCCCCTTACCTGAGGACTTTTCCTAGTTCTGACAAATTATGATACTTTTATTTTTCAGACTATAAAAGAAGTAGCAAATTAGAGTCAGAAGTGCTACTAGGGAAATGCATGTGGATAGGGGCAAGAATTGATGGCTCAGCCTCTTGATAATGAAGAGGAGTCAGATTTCAAGTGTTAGCAAGAATTTAAAAACTTAGCTTTGAGGTTATTCATTTTGGCAATCAATATTACTAGAGCCAAATCAGTATTTATAGCATGTTAATTATGGTAATTGATCTTATTAATGATTCTGAGTCATAGAGAATACTTAGTCTATGTTTAACTTGTTCAAGAAGGCAAATAAGTACGATCTAGTTTAGAAAGATTTCTATTGAATGTTCTCAAGTTTTGAGCTTTATGGGAGATTTATGCATTGGCATACCTAGGTTTTCAAGAGAGTCACATGTAGGAGGAAGTTTGATGATAAAAGTTTCTTCATTTGAATATCTAAGAATTGTGGGGGATATATAGATTAAAATTAGGTGATGTTTTAACATTATTTAAACAGTAGATTGCAAAAATAGCATCAAGTAGTTGGGTAGTCATGGTCTTTTCAGTTCCTTAGGGTATCTAGAAACTATCCATTAATGGAGCTTCTCTTTTAAAATTCTTGACCATTTGACCCTTGTTTTGTTTTTTAGAGAGCCCAAGACTTTAAAATAATTACTTTTGCAGTGTTCTTTCTGAGATGGTTCTGAAATCTACAGAGTGTATCAATGGTTTCTCTGGTCATTTTATTTTGTTCAAAACAGAAAAGTGAATTACACAAAATTAAACACTGTTTGTATTGCTTCAAGTTGCATTGTGGAAACCATTTTCTATTGGAGATGGCGGATTATGAGTGCCGGACAGCATTTTCATTTTTTAAAGTCCTAGGCACTATTGCCCAGGGTGCTAGTGCTTGTTTATACAATGTGAATGTTTTGTTTTGAATTTCAATCACTTGGATTTTTGAGTCTAGGAGAATGACTCAGGCATCTCTTGGCCACCTTCCAAAAAGTGTGGTAGGCCTAAGGGTACAATTGATGGTGCCTTCCTGAGAGTGTTTACAATTGGACCTATATGAACATGAAATTCCAGGAAATGAAGATCACCTACTAACTAGATTATTAGAAATACCCAGTTATGTCTGCATTTTTATTGCTCAGAATACTATTGAAATGTTTACAATTTTTATCTAATAACTAGGAATAACTAGCCATATACCTTAGTTTGGATGGGGTCCCCCTTTGCATGATGGTGATGTGAGGAAGTAGTGTCATAAGGACTTACTACATAATCCTTTTTCCTTTCTTTGTTATTTGCGACTTTAGGGAAGTGTTGTCTTGGTGGGTACTTAGGAATTACATGTCCAGCACTCTGTGGCACTCAATTCTAATAAGAAATTTGAATTGTACCTTGGAATAGTGAGTCTCAAATCTGACAAGAACTGTGAAAAAAGTCTTCCCTTGACTTAATAATTTTCAAAGATATTTTGTAGAAGGTAAACCTAGAAGGTGGGAAGAGAATCTACTGTTTTGAGGAGCAGGAGAAAAAGAGTTTTGTGAAACAATGTTGAATGGCTTTACTTCAGCTCATTCTCAACTGAGGCTTTGGAGTTTGGAGTATATTGACCCTGTTACCATTATTAGGGGAAATGTCTCGAGGAAATGAGACATGGAAAAGAAAAGACACTATCTTTGAAATTTTATTTCATTTTAGGTGGTAAATGTCAGGATCTAATTGGACTGAAGGATAAACTGCTCTGAGTTGTGATATAGCTACTGTTCAAGGATGATGATGTTTATTTCTCTCATGACAAAACATAGGAAGACTGTTGAGGGTTTATAGGTGGCTTTGACTTAACATTTGTTTTCCATGTGTTGAACAAGGTTTCAGTGTTGAACTTGACTGACACTACTCCATGGTTTCACCAGCCAGAGCCAAGGGAGAAAGGGCAATGGAAGTGCATACATTCTTTTGAGAGCGTGATCTCTAAGTGGGACATTCCACTTTGATGTTCTGTGGGTGAGAATTTAGTCATTGGAACAGAGTAGTTGGGAAAGGAAGGCTGGGAAATTTAGTATGTAGCTGGACAACCATGTTCTTAGATAAAACTAGAGAATTTTATAAAAGGAAAGAAATGGATATGAGAAAACAACTAGCATTTTGTGCTACAAAAGAAGCTGGAAAAGTGGTTTTTCAGTAATTTATAATTTGGAATTTAAAACTTGTTTTCTGGTTTAAGAGTTAGATCCAGTTATAATTTATAATTAGTTTGCAAGAATTGGAATTTTAATTTAAGTTTTAAAACAGTGTAATATTTTTGAACTTTGCCAGTTAACTGGCCTTAAAATGATGAAGCACTGTAGGTAAACTGTGCCAATTATTTGAATTGCTTGTTTTAATCTCAAAGTTTAGTTTATGTTTGTATTACCCAGCTTTTTTTTTCATTTATAGCCGTATGCATAAAATACATATTTTCAAGGTGGAAAATGTGATTTTTTGAGGGCCTTGCAATGCACACAGGTAAAAAAAATTATGGTCATAAATTCTTTGCATAGGGGTAAAACCTAATTAATAAGTAATTGAAGTAACTTTCTGTAGACATTAAGTTAAACAATAAATATTTGTGTAAGGTACAGAAAGTGGGACTCTGTTGTGGGTGAGATCAAGGAAATCTTGTAGGAGTTGTATTTTTTTTTTTTATGTATGGATATATATATTATCATAACCTTATGGTAATCATGGGAAAATAAAAATATTAAAGAAATGAAACACATAAATCAACACCGTTGCACTTCCTCACTACCAGGAGATATTTGTCAAAAAGAATAGGGGAAAAAATATATGATTTTGAAATAGCTTGTTGATATTGCAGAGTATAATCCTCCACCTTAAATACATTGAATCCTATTAAAACAAAGTAAGTGTATATGAAATTAGTATTCAGGGTTAATTGCTTATTTGCTCACAATACTCAAATAATTCTCATGGGATATAAACTTGTATTTCCAGTCAATGTTTTACATTTTTGGTCAGTCTTTACAGATAAAATAGCTAAAATGCATTTAAAAATTTTTTTATTAGCTTAGAAATGTGCTTTTATCTAGTTTGTAAAATAAATGAGTTCTTAATTTGTGATACAATTATTTCAAGATGGGCTAGTAGTGAGGCCAGGTCTATGCTGTTAACACATTTCTGAACACTCTTACACACAAAAAGGGGAATAGATGTCTTCATGTTTGTACTGCAATCATCTCTGCATTTTATAACTTATTGGTGAGAACAATTTGCTACAAAGCAATAATGAAATGGAATGTAATCACATGTCATTATGGTCTGTTATATTGCAGTAATGTCAGGTAAGAATAATAGGTCTGATACAATGCTGGCAATTCGGTGAACACTCTGATTCCATTGGTGTTGAGATTCATTGCCCAATAAAACTTATTCATATACATTTTGTATATGCACACATTGAAATACAATAAGCTATGTCTATAATTATATACATTATTTTCACATAGTAGACCATTGAAGGACTTTATTAAGATTTTTTTTTTTTTTTTTTGTAGGAGAGCCAAGGAGAGCCTTTTATTGAGAGATACAGTGAGAGGACAGAGCTCCTGGCTCACACCAGGAGGTGACAAGGGAGCCTGTGTGGTGCGTTGTCTAGGGGTTTTATAGGCAGTTGAGGATTGATTTATTCATTCATTCATTCATTCATTCATTCATTCATTTATTTATTTATTTATTGAGAGGGCATCTCTCATATTTATTGATCAAATGGTTGTTAACAACAATAAAATTCTGTATAGGGGAGTCAATGCTCAATGCACAATCATTAATCCACCCCAAGCCTAATTCTCGTCAAGTCTCCAATCTTCTGAAGCATAACGAACAAGTTCTTACATGAACAAATTCTTACATAGTGAATAAGTTCTTACATGGTGAACAGTACAAGGGCATTCATCACAGAAACTTTCGGTTTTGATCACTCATTATGAACTATAAACAATCATGTCAAATATGAATATTTGTTTGATTTTTATACTTGATTTATATGTGAATCCCACATTTCTCCCTTTATTATTAGTTATTATTTTTTTAATAAAATGCTGAAGTGGTAGGTAGATGCAAGATAAAGGTAGAAAACATAGTTTAGTGTTGTAAGAGAGCAAATGTAGATGATCAGGTGTGTGCCTGTAGACTATGTGTTAATCCAAGCTAGACAAGGGCAATAAAACATCCACGGATGCAGAAGATTTCTCTCAAAACAGGGGGCTGAGGTTCTAAGCCTCACCTCTGTTGATCCCCAATTTCTCACCTGATGGCCCCCCTGTGACTGTGCCTGTCTTAGGTTTTTCCTCCCTTGAGGAATCTTACCTGTCTCTGGCTAACCAGTCATCTTCCGGGGCCATACAGGGAAATGTAAAGTTGGTAAGTGAGAGAGAAGCCATATTGTTTGAAATAGGAGTTGTATTTTAAGGGATGAATTAGAAGGATATTCTTAGTAAAAACAATAAATAGGGTGTTCAAAATCTCAGAGACTGAAAAGAAGATAGTACATTAGGAAAACTCTAGCTCTATGATATAAATCCTTGATTTTTATGAGAATCATTTTCATAGTGCCTGTGTAATATATGCCTAATAAAGGATTTATTATTCTTAGCTGGAAATTCTCTAATTTCTCATTTTACTTTGCTTTGCTTTGTATCTCTTTTAAAGGCATTTATTCCTTTCTACTTTCATGCTTGTGTTTTTTTTGTGTAGACTTTATAAACTTCCCACAGTTAGGAATTGTATCTAACTGACATATCTGACAAATGCTATGTTAAAAGAAAAACCCCTTCTGATTAAATAGAGGACCACTATTAAAAATCTAAGATTGCTTTCTCAGTGCTTATTTTAATAGTCATTTACAAATAATTTGCTTATTGAAAGAATAGAAATCCTTTGTTTTAGGTGGAGGTGCAAAAAAAGGGAGAAAGATACTCTAGTTTCTTTCATTTGACTCATTATTCACAGGTGTCCAAACTTGAATTTTTGAATAATTGAACATGTAATTTACTGACGCATCCACTGGATAAATTGTCAAAAAATTTGACAGGCACTTTGCATATGAAAAATTATAAATAATAAGACAGCTCCGAAAATAATTCCTTAATCTCATTAAGAAATAGAAGAAAATTAAGAAAATAAGGAAACAACGTTGCTTACCTATTAATGAGAAGTTCTTGAAATATAACTCTGAAGAACACATATATGCAGATTAACAAGGGTTTGATGAGAAGATGGACTGATACAATTATTTGTTTTAAGTTTGTGTAATTCTGTCCTTATCAAACTTATTTTAAGTGATTTAAAAGTTGTAAGATAAAAATACATAAATGAAGAAAGAAAGAACAACAAAAAGGTGAAAGATTTTCCTAAAACCGGTCAGTAATACAGTGCAGTGGGAAGAACAATAACTTTGTACTGGGACCTCAGCAGTGAGTCTCCCAGCTGTACCTTATTAGGTACAGTTTGTGTTAGGGAATACCTTAATATAAAATGGGCATACCACTAACCTGGTATGGTTGTTGTGAAAGTTTGATGAGATAAGAAAAATAAAATGCTTAGCATTTGTTCTGACGTATTTTTCTTCTCTGGCTTCAATCAATTCATTAATCAATTAGGCATGAATATTTACTAAGAGGCAGCTATGTATAGCTATAAGGAGCCCTGCAGTGTAAGGAGATATATAGAAAATGAAAATATTTTTGATTATTGGAGCTAGAATTTAAATTCATTTAAGAAGTAACTTAGTAAAATAAGTTTGATAATACCACTCACAAGTGGGAAAAATAAGCATTTAGAAAAGCAGTTTATTTGCAGTGTTTTGTGAGGGAGTTAGCTTTAGAACCTATTTAATTTTAAAAAAGTACTTAAAGAGTAAAATCCCCACAAGATTCCTAAATTCACCAAGTTTATGGTAAGCCTCTTCATGGTGAAAAAGCAGCCATTTATTTCCTCCTGTTATTTATTTATCTTCAAAGTTTATCAAATTTCTTCAGACAAACATCATTGCCAAAGTTAGGGATGAAGTCATTTACTTTAGGGCCTAAATCCATATAGAATTGTCTCGTTTTTTCTTTTTAATTCACTGTGCAAAATGCTCCCTCCCCCTTTTCTTACCCTCTATGGAGCTTTGGTGGATATACTTACCCAAAATTGGGGCAAAACAGTGTCAGGTTTCTTCTATAAGTCTTCCTGTGGCCAAGTTCTTATCCTCTGAGGCACAGATTTGACCATATAAATTTGTTTAGTGATCTTCTGATTCTCTATTTTATTTTGCTTTATCTTCATTTTATTTTTGCTGTATTTACATAGGTGTAATGAAGTGTTCATTAATATAAAAGCCTTTTCTATTGTTTGATTAACAAAATGATACTCATTTCATACTAGGTTGAAGAATTCTGTCTGCCATATTTTGTAAAGTATAATTATCTGCTTGATTTCAAGATGAGCAAGCAGAACCATCTAATTTATCTTAGTGAGTTTTCATCTGCAGTACTTAAAACTGTACAGTACAGTGGTTCTTTGAAATTCCCACATTTGTCAATGTTCTTTGTCAGAAAGTGATAGTCTTTATTCCTGTTAAAGCTGGAATCCAAGTTATAGAAGATATACTAAACTGATTTTCTGTGAAGACTTAAGAGGCATCATTTCTACATTTGAGGTGCGTGTCATGCCTAATTAAAAGATTTGTTTTTATATGTCACTTTTCTCTGTGGTCATGGTTACAAATTTGATTTGTCCAATTTCATCCTGGTAGAAAGGAAAAGAGATTTTTTTTGAAATAGCATAAACTCACAAAAAGTAGAGAGACCAATTATATTTTATATAATATTTAATCATTGTTCTAACTTTTTAGATGAGGCCAAGCAACATATTCAGTATTTTTCTACAGAATTGTTCTTAAAATGTTTGGGTGGTTTATTAACCTATAATCTATATTAAGATCTTTCACAAGATATAATTTCCTTGGAATTGGAGGGTTTTAGATCAAGAGATTATTTAAATTGTCTTTATACAAAGTATCTTCTTAAATTGAGGGTTAAAGATAAAGAAGAAAGTGTTTTTCCCATATGATGATTAAAAATAAAATACTAACCACAATTAAATTAGTTCCTTTAGTACTAGGTAATTCTTGGTTTACTGATCTAGGGTTAAGCAATCTACTTACACAAAGTTGTCTGTACTGGACTAACAGAATCATGAAGATAATACCAACTTTACTGGAATGCTGGTATCCAAGAGTCTCTTCCATGTAATAGCTAAGATGATTTGGTATGGTCTTTTTCCAAGGACTTTTAGATGTTTATTTAGAAGATACATTTTTTTCCTCAGGTACAGTGGCAGCAAGGATCATGATTTATTTTTCTTGAGTGAGTGAGTCTCAGTACTACAGTCTGGCCTAGTCGCTCTCTACTTTTGGTACACCACTGTCATCAGAATTTTATTCACCATGTGGGGATTTCCTTTATTCCTCTTCTGTGTAGTACCCTTGTTTTCCATGTGCTTTGTACCCCCCCCTTTAAAAAAAATTGTGTCATTGGAGGAGAAAGCCATATTCTCTAGTGGCTGTTTGAGAAAGAGCATATGGAAGGTACATTTTTTTTAGACCACATGTGTCTGAAAATTGTTATTCTATATTTTATATGCTTGATTGATAGTTTGGCTAGGTATCGAAATGTAGGTTGGAAAACATTTTTCTTAAGAATTTTAAAGGCACTGCTCTATTATCTTCTTGCATCTGTTGCTGAGAAATCTGAAGCCATTCTTATTTCTGATTTTCCCCTCAGTGGAAGCTTGTAGAATCTGTTACTTGTCTCCAGTGTTCTGAAATTTCACTGTCGTTCCTTGATGTGAATCTGTTTATCATTGGTTGCTGGCATTCACTGGGCCCTTTCAGTTTGGCAACTCTTGCCTTTCAGTCAATTTTTCTTAACTGATTTCATTGGTGATATCTTTCTTCTGCCATTCTGTCATTACAGTGCAAATTTTTGGATTGGTGCTCCAATTTTCTTAAATTTTTCTATTTACAACTTTGCTCGGGTAGATTTCTTCAACTTTATCATCCAGTCCTTTTACTGGTTTATTTTTTCATTTTTTTAAATTATGTTCTTAAATTTTTATTTTTTCATTCCTTGCCTGTAGTATTCCATTCTCGACACATGAATGAGTATCTTTTCTTACCTGTGGTTATTAATTTTTTTCTTTTGAGGTACATAAAATAAAATTCACTAATCTTAGTGTATAGCTTGATGAATTTTGACATGTATTTATTCATGTAACTACTGCCTTGTTCAAGATACTCATTTTTTTTCCCCCTTCACATATTTCACCCATCCCTCCAACCCTGTCTCCTGAGGTAACTACCAGTCTGTTCTGTTTATAAGTTGGTTTCAGTTTTGCTTGTTTTGTTTTTTAGATTTCACATATATATAAAATCATGTTCCTGAATTTTAATGATTTTTGAAGTTTTCTTTGACAGTCTACTGCTTTGTGTGTGGGGTTTTTGTTTGTTTTCATTGTTTGTTGTTTTTTTTTTTGTCTTCCCTATTAGACTTCTCTTGGTTACCTTCTTGTTCCTAGCCTGACTGTGTAATATGTTGTAGAGAATTGAACAGTTGATAAAAAGATGTAAATTTATCAGTTTTGAATTTCACTATAGGCTGATCTTGGTTGGCTATTTTTGGACAGCTCCCAAGATCTTAAGGTCTTAGGTCTTCTGCTTGGTAGATACCTCCAGAGAACAATTTTCCGTTTTCATACATGGAGTATTATAAGAGCCAGACTGCCAGCATTTTGGGAGATTAATGGAAAAAGAGGACTGGGGGTTTCCAGGGTCAGCAGTCAATCCTTTTTGGCTTGTTACTATCATTTTTATCTTGATATTGTTTTCATGCATTTACCAGGATGAAGACAGCAGGTACTCAGTGGAATATGGTGAGGGCATGTAGAGTATCTTACTGCTTCACAAACAGCTTTCACTACTATTCCTTTTTTAGTTGTACTATTATAAACTGTTTGCTCCCATCATTCCAATTTGCCTAATTCTTCTAGTTCCTATGTCTTTCAGATTTGCTTCCATGTAAATCAAATTGGCTCCTAAACTTGTCCCCAGTGTAGCTTGGAATATGGTGTTTCGGCAACTGCCAAGTTATCAGTGGTCCTGCTTATTTTCCAGCTCTCAAAATCTTTATAGTTCCTGTCTCTTACTTTTCTCCCTGTTCATGTGGGTTTATGCTTTCAAAAACTACCTTTATTGTAGTTTGTAGCATTTGAAGAAGTGAAATTATGTATTTTCAGTTTATCATCTTAATACCCTTGTAATACTGTTTTCCCTTTTAATGTACATAATGTTATAATACTTGTGTGATTAAAGTGTATTAAATAACTAAGTAAATGAAAAGTAGATTCACTTTCTATCCAATACAGTGAAACATTTTATTTAGGGTCTATGGAATTTTCAATATTTTGCATATGTAAAGTTTCCTTATAGTGTGATATATGATATGTAAAAACTATAGTAGTTAACTATGTTTACTTCTCTTCTACTTATTTTTTTATTACTGCTGTGTGACCCCTGGCAAATGATGACATTAACTACTCATTAAAAATTTGAGATTATTTCACTGTTATTTTACATGATCATTGTAGGGACAAAATGATAAAATTATGTGAAAGGGGCTAGTTTTTATTTAGGAAGAGACAAACTATTGTATAATCATGGAAATGTTTACTAACATTAGAAATTGTTTCCAGATGTGTTTGCTTTTACAAATAAACAATGACTGTGTTTATTAGGACTGATCTTATTTGAAACAGATTTCTTATAATTTATGACATATAATCAAGCTAAATTTTTCCTTAGCAAATTTTTAAAAAATTAAAAGTAAGTAATATACTTAAGTTCCATAATTTTATATAAACTTCCTTCAGAGTTCAACTGTTCTAAGCCCAAGATAGCTCCTGTGTACTACCTATATAAAAACACTCTGAAAACTGAAAAGTGTTCTACAGAAGAAGGTATTTTTCCATCTTGGGTATGTAACTGCAGAGGATTATTTTTAGGCCAAGACTAAAATTTTAGTTGACTTACTAGTTGACTTTTCTTGGAAAGTAAAGTTGAGATACTAAAAATGAAGGTTGTTAAATATACAGAATTTTTTGAGATTTTTTGGTAGAAATGAAAACACTGGGAATTACTTGCAATTCACCATCTATTGAGCAATGGAAGTGAATGGAAAAAATTAAGGTGTAATTTCTGTCCTGTATGAATTCATATGTAAACATAAAAGTAATGAAATGTAAGTATTGATGATGATGCATAAAAGACCTTGAGCAATTATGCCTGATTTGGGGAATGGGCAGAGTAAGATAGGAGAAGAGTAGGGAAAGGATTGTTAGTGATAATAATTTAGGTTGAATCATGAATATCATTTATCAAGTGAACTAGGATAGTTTCTTTGGTATAGAGAGTGAAAAGTGTTGGCAGTGTGGCACCAGTTGTCTCAATAACAGCCTGACTGTTTTGCTTAACTGTTTCCATGACTCATAGAAACAGAACGAATGTGGGAGGGA
Organism: Manis javanica; assembly: GCF_040802235.1. NCBI lineage: Eukaryota > Metazoa > Chordata > Mammalia > Pholidota > Manidae > Manis > Manis javanica. Next base: position 19,269,265 of record NC_133170.1, on the reverse strand, counting down.
TGGACAAAGCCCCATGGGCTTGGACTGAAAGTAGACTAGGGTGTATTTCAGTTCTTAGCAGTTTTATGAAGTTATTTAATCTCTGATCCTGTTTCCTCAATCAGGAATTAGAGATAAAGCCTACCTTGTAGGGTTAGTGTGAGAATTAATTGGAATAATGTATGTAAATCTTATTTGAAGGCTTCATCTATATTAATGTAACTCTTACTATTTTCTCTTCTAAATCACTATGCATGAATTAGACAATCAGTGTATTTATTGATTCAATTTATGTGCCTTAGGGTAATATGGAAAATCTAGTAAATTAGTAGTAAAATGACTGTAGTAGCTGTCTCTTATTTTGAAATTTAAATTGGGTGAAAAGTAGCTCTTAGTAGTAGTAGTAGCAGTAGTAGTAGTAGTCCGCAACTTAGCCTGCCCAGGAAAGCTTAAACTGAGAAAAAAGTAGCGAGGGTTTAAACTGGAAAGGCATTTTGCAAGATAACAGAGGCTTTAAAGGGAGTAGGGTGGTAAAGTCATCTTACATGTGAGGGTGTGTTACATAGTTTAAATCTTTGTGGAACAGATTTCCGAAAGAATCTGCTTCCTGAATATCAAGCTGCCCATCAGACAGCTCTGATCTGAATGTTTTGGTTTTTTGTCCACCCATTAACCATAGTCACATTCCAGTGGTACAGTAATGTCTATCCTGTTGGAATCTTTCCCAGTTTAACCTCCTTTCATTTTTAATAATATAGATTTGAACCACTCTTAGAGGAATCAGTTATATTTTTGAAGAATTAGTGTGGCTTGGATGCAGTATAACTTTTTTTTTTTCTGATGCAGTAGTTAAAGCAGTTTTTACATATATTATCCAGTTTGCTTCATGGAGAATAAATAAGGACCTTTTAAAAGTGAGTTTTTTTTAATGGGAAATTTCAAATATATACAAAAATGGAACAAAATAATGAATTCTGTGGGCCCATCACTCAAGTTGAACAATCATCAGCGTATGGGGTCCATCTTCCTTTAGGTACACTCCTACCATTCCCCTATGCCCTCAATAAATTTTAATGAATACCTACATCTTTTGGTAGTTAGAGACAAGATAACAGGGCAGCTAAATTTTAGGAAGGTAAACCAAGGAAGAGACAGGAAAAGGTGTATTTCCTGTCTGATGTGAGCTATCAAGCAAACAGGTTCTTTCTGTGATTTTTTTTCCTTCTCTTGATGGCTAGGTTATTGCCAAGACAAATTTGTTGGGATCACTCTCAAATTTGTTTTAATATACCCTTTTGTTCTATGTTTTTTCCTCAGGGGTATCTACATTCTTTATTTTTATTTGCTTTTCAACAGTATCAAAAGTATTGGGGGATCTATGGCAGGGCATGAAAATTTAATTTGCCCTGGGATCAAACACTCACCTGGAGATGTCTTTGTGATCGCCTGGACTATAGAAGAAAATAAATTGTTTTTATCTTTATGGCAGATTACTCAAAATGAGCTTCTTGGTGTACTATCTCTAATGACTCTAGTCCTTACCAGTAGTTATTTACAATTATTGTCAAGAGTAAAAAATTTGATTGCTAGATTTGAATACTGTGGAGCTTAGATTTTGTGTGAAAAATCTTTAATTAGCTTTCTATAAATGGAAATTGACAATCGATTTAAACAGCTTAATTTTCCAGAAATTATAAAAATTGGCACTCTTTTCATGATAAAAGTACTATAAAAGATGAAAAAAAAAAAGGGCCTTGAGCAGAGTTTGACTTTTTTTTTTCTGGACTGCAATGGAGGCTTTCTTTCAGACGAATTCCCTGATGTTTGCTGTGTGTGATTTGGCTCTATCTCTGTAACTGCTAATATGTGGCATGGACTTCAAGCTGTCTGGGATCTGGGTGTGCTCAAAAGTCTGTACTGCAAGTCAGGATTCACAGGCATTATGTTACAAAACTGGCTTGCTGCCTTCTCTTTTTTCTGTGTCCTGAGTAGCTGCATTGTTTGTTGCAGTGTATGCATTAGCTGTTGTCTGTGTTCAGTTTCCTGCAGGCTGACAAAGTGGGAGGGGCTTTGTTTGATACATAGCTGAGTTTTCACTGAGTTCTGGAGTGTACATTGCAGCCATCTTAATTACACTTTAGTGCAACTGAGACAGTGCAGCTGTCTCAAAATGGCTGCTAACATAGTCTTTGTAGCTGCTTAGGCAGCAACTATGCCAGTGAACAGCCTTGTCAAATGCGTCAGGACCAGAGGTAAGTGCCAATTACTCTTATCTTTGAACATTTTAATTAAAAAACATTTGAATTTTTTCTGAGTTTTTAGATTATAAAGGAAAGTGATCTTAGAGCTTGCTTGCTAAGTAGTTGAAATGTTTGCTGGTAGAACCTTTAAGCTTCTATTATGGAAACAGTTTATAGGGTGGTGAGGTCAAAGGTTAAATTCCTGTAATTTCTCACCATCTTATGTTCTGTCAGTTGCCAAAGTGTTGATCACTACAGTAGTGCTTTTCTGGCTCTAATTAACTTAATATTCCTTTTGTATTGGATATTTTAGTTTGCTTGATATTTATTTGTAGAAATTAAGAACAGTATATTGTCTGAATAGATTTTCTCAAAAGAAGCCATAAATAAGCCCTGTTTTTTTACAAAGGTTGAGATTTTTCTGGTTTTGTGTGTGTGTTTTAGAGATACTGTTTGGTGGCTTTCAGGGAAGAATGTTAATTTTCTTGATATAGATCATAGTTACAGGAAGAAAATTTTTTTACACTTGTTAGACTTTTTCTGTACATGAGTTCCAATTCTTCTCATTATGTTGCCTCCTCCTGGCCATCCAATTCTTTTCACATTTTTAATGGTGCTAACTTTTTTATCCTAATCACTTTTTGCTTAAATTGATTGAGATTAAGATGTTGAATTCAGAAATAAGTTGACATCTAGGTCTGGATACGTCTTTAGCTAATGTATTCTAATGCAACAGAGCTGAAGTAAATAATCATATTAATTAATTGATATTAATTGTTGATGTTCACTTTGGTCTTAGATTAAACCTGTTACACTTAAAAGTAATATAACTCAGTGATTTTGTTTACTTAGTTTTGAAGTTTTCCCAAAGGTTTCATAACATTGTTCTGAAGTAAAAGCATTTATTGAGATATGGTAAGTCCATAGTAACCCAGAAATGCAGGAGAATGGAATTCTTACTCCCATGATATTTCAGACAGCAGAACAGTTATACTTTAAGCACCAGTGTTTAATTCACAGTGCTTACTACATTTCTTTCCAAGTAGTATAGTATATTTCTCTAGCTTTGTCAATAGAGTATTATTAATATACCCCTAATATGACATAGAGCAATAAGTTTTGAATTTTCTAAATACAATTTTTAAGAAACAGCAACTCTTTTGCACATTAAATTCTTATGAAGGACCTCGGTATATAAAAGGGGTCCGTTTGGTATTTTATTGTGTACTTATTTTATAATTAAATTTATAATATTTACATATTTTAAGTTTATTTAATAAAATAAGAACAATTAGGCTGTTGTGATCAAAACAAATTTTGAAGCCAGATCATATATAACCATTATAATCTTATATTAGTGTCAGTATCTAGGTCTCTTTATTTGTAGAACTCCAGGCATGAGGGTACTGTGAAATTCAGTTTGAAAAGTATTCTTAAAAACATACATTCTTTATGTTCTTTTTTGATTTTCATGAAGGTACAGTATAAGATCTGCATTTACATGATACAAGAGTTTAAAATTGCTGCCTTGCCACAAAACTGTTTATACTTGTTCTTAGGTTTTTTTGTGTTTTTTAAAATAAAATTGTTGTTTTTCCTAACTTAGTGTTCATTTGTTCAGTGGCCTAAAATATATTTGGGATCACTAGCTCCGTTTTATTAATAGCTTTAGTATTTTTATCTCACTTCATTAATTTGTTATTTTGTAAAGTTGTTGGGACTATTTTGTATGATGTAGTGGTCTCAAAATATTCACATTATTTCATGTAAATTCAGTAATTTGAGCTTGCTCTTAAAAGAGAAAAAGAAGGAAAAACAATATGTGTGAGATATTCTATCCATCATGCCGTTCAGTAAGTTGTGCCCTGGAGCGAGTAAGATATAGGAAAGTGAATGTGCTATGACCTTAATCATACTCAGTTGTATGAACCACTCACTGTATTTCAAAATTTCATACAAGCAAGCCAGCTACTTCGTTTGAGGGAATGCTGGAGAAAAATTGGGTAGGTTGAAATTACTGATCAATTTATGTTGATCCTCATAGTAGAACCTCAGGGAAATTTTAATGATCTACTCTTTTTTTGCCTTCTGTTGTGGACTATAAAATTTATCTCCACCCTCCACAAGATGACTCCACTGATTATTACTTACAGAAGAGAAACACCAATACTCTGGTACCCAGGATATTATTGCTAATTTTTTCACTGCCATGTTGCATTTTTGCAACTATAAGCATAAACAGGCCTTCACTGGGATTATTATTTTTGGGACTGGTGACAGTTCAGATTTTCTAGGATGAATTCCAGGTTGGCTATTATGCTGAATGATTGAGGGTATAATAAAGCCAGTAGCTGGATAATTGAGGTTTTATGTTATTATTTTGTCATTTCTTGTCCTCACTTGATTGCTCTTTTTCATAAGCTATTCATTAGGATATACCATTAAGGGAAATGTTGAAGTAGTGGAAAGAATATTGACAAGAGTTCAAATGTAAATTTGGATTTTGTTTTTGCTACCTTTTTAACATATTGGTCAGCTCATTCCATTTTCTGATTCTTTTCCCCCCATCTAATAAGTAGGGAAAAACTATCTGTGTGCCAAAGATATGCTGAGGATCAGTTTGCACAGTGTTTCTGAATGGAGCCATGAAATACTGCATAAATGTCTGGCATGCTAATTTTCCAGTAATATTTTAATACTTTTCAGTTTCTTTGCCTCTCAGATGTCATATACTTTATCAAATTGATTAGATCAGGGAATATGGTGTGTTTTAAAAGTATGGGAAATTTCTCATATAACTATCCTCAAAAAAAAGTTCTAGCTAACATCAATATATGTACTTGTTAATATGATACATTTTTGTTTGTACTACTGGCCCTGCTCTGTTACATAAATAAGTTAGCCTTTGCTATATATGGATAGTGCAGATGTGTTCAAGTAAAGCCAGTATGGAATGTTGGCATTACAGAATTAGAGTTGGAGAAATGCTTCAGTTCTAGTCTGACCGAGTCCTCCAAATGTGCAGTGAGGTAATAATTTCTCTGAAGAGATGACTTGAACTCAGGGCCTAGGATTTTCTGTTTCAGTACAGATGAGAATTTTGAAAACAGTGCAGTTCTTTTTCAGAGGCCACAAACTGGCAGCTAAAGGACTTATTTTATCCTTTAGCTTTTTCTCTAGCTGTTAACATTTAATGCTGTCAGATTTTAACCTAAAAATTTGGATGAATCATCTTTTGGCAAATATAAATTGGGCAGTGCTAGAAGTGCATTTATGCTTGAGAAAAATAATCTTCAGTTGAATAGCTGCTTTCCCCTTTCCATAAGCCTACTCCTGTGCATATCTAGTTCTCTTCATTGATTCATATTACCTGCTGGGCCCCTGTAGGCTGTTCCTTGGAAATCCGTGTCCTTCTTATTGAACAGATTGTTGGCAACCTTTAGTATCTAAAAATACAGCTTCTAACCAGGATGTAAATAAACATAAGTAAATTCTAGCTTACTTCACTTGGTAGAGACAGCATATGTGAAGTCAGTTTATTCTTTAGAAGATATGGCACCTTTGTTAACTTTTAGCATTGTCCTAATTTTTGTATTAGAACACCATGATGGCTGATTGAAGGAGAGCCAATGACATCAGCAAAAAGTGACAATTGATTCAAAGTGAAGAGATAAAAGAAATACTAATTGGAAACAAATAAGTACTTTAAGTCTTCTAATGTGAAAATAATTCTCCAATGTTTTCACTGTGTTAAAGCTATCACTATCTACTTGATGTTCTTAGTTCTTAATGATATATTAAATAAAGAAAAGTCAAATTATATTCAAGATATGCAGTTTACTGAAGAGGTATCTGAAATACATTTTTAGAAGATTTTTGCTTAAACTGGTTGAGCTAAAGTTTTAGCATTTAAGATGAGTAAGAAAAGAAAAAATTTTCTTAACTGTACTAGATTAGATAATTTCAGAGGACATTATGACATAACATTTGCCATCTCTGCTATGTGAAGACTATCTTGATGATCCATGAAACACTGTGGTTTATAATCATGATCTGATGTGAATTTGAATTCCACATTTTCCAAAGTGAAAGCCCAGCTTCTTAGCATTCAGTTAATATCATAACATTGGTTAACTCTAGGGAAGTGTTAAAAGGATGTTCTTCTTTGGAAAGTGGCTTTTGAGTTAGAAAACTTAGTGCAAATTGAAAAAGCAGTTAATTTTTTGCACAAGAAACTGACTCCCCTGCTTTCTAACTGACACTCTCCAAAGAGAGTGATTTGGGAGAAAGTTTGAAGAATATTCAGATAAGGGATTTTTTTTTAATTGCTCAGGTTAGAACTGTCACAGAGAATTCTCAGTAATTTGTAACAGTCTGTTACTAGTCCTTAATGCAGAAACATGGAAATGATGAAAACAGTGCTTATTGACTCTTTGAATCTTGGAGTTTAGTCCAAGAGGGAGTTTAACTACAGAGAGAAATCTGAGGAGTTGATTCTGCATCTGCCTTAGGCTTCTATCTTCGTTTCTCTGAAGTAAACCAGGCGTAACTGCCCAGGAGAGCCATCTGACCTGGTGCTTTCCTTTGCTGACATAGAAGTATCATGGCATGCATAGTGGAATATGCTAGTTCGGAAGTCAGAAATGGTTATTTTTGTTCTGGTACTGCTGTTAAGTAATCGTATAGTTCCTGGGTAAATTATTTAAGCCCTTAATGCCATTCCTTGACCCTTAAATATAAGGGAGGTGGTTGGATTAGATAAGGAGTTGGGAAGAATGTGAACTTTGGAGTCAACAGTCAAGGTGAATTCATGTTTTTCCATTCACTAGTTAGAAGTTTATAATATAGTATATATGGTGTTCAAAGTTTGTACTACTTGTTTAGTACAATGCTTGTTTATAGGAAGTATGCAGTAAGTCTTGTGCATTATTTTTTATGGGATGAGGCTAGTTTATTTTTAGAACCTCAGTTATCTTTAAGATGGGGATAAAATCTACCAGAGTAGATACTAGGATTTAAGTGAGCATGATAAATATAAAGCATTTAGTGCAGTGTGTGGCACAAATTAAGTATTAGTAAATATTGGTTGCTTTTTCCTCATAAGGTTCTCTCCAGCACAATTTTCTTCTCCTGTTTCTTTTTCTTTCTTTTCTTTTTTTTATTTTGATATCATTAATCTACAGTTACATGAAGAACATTATGTTTACTAGGCTCCCTCCTTCACCAAGCCCCCCCAACAAACCCCACCACAGTCACCATCCGTCAGCATAGCAAGATGCCACAGAATCACTACTTGTCTTCTCTGCGCTGTACAGCCCTCCCTGTGTACCCCACCCACTACACATGCTAATTGTAATGCCCCCTTTCTTTTTCCCCACCCTTATACATCCCTTCCCACCCATCCTCCCCAGTCCCTTTCCCTTTGGTAACTGTTAGTCCATTCTTGGGTTCTGTGAGTCTGCTGCTATTTTGTTCCTTCAGTTTTTCTTTGTTCTTATGCTCCACATATGAGTGAAATCATTTGGTACTTGTCTTTTTCCTCCTGGCTTATTTCACTGAGCATAATACCCTCTAGCTCCATCCATGTTGTTGCAAATGGTATGATTTGTTTTCTTCTTATGGCTGAATAATATTCCATTGTGTACATGTACCACATCTTCTTTATCCATTACACTTAGGTTGCTTCCATTTCTTGGCTATTGTAAATAGTGCTGTGATAAACATAAGGGTGCATCTGTCTTTTTCAAACTTGGCTGCTGCATTCTTAGGGTAAATTCCTAGAAGTGGAATTCCTGAGTCTTTTTTCAGTTATTATGGAATTGAGGAGAAATCTCAGCAGCTGGGTAATTTAGAAAAGGATCTTTAGAGGAAGAGGGGGTTGTGAGAGGCCTGGCTGATTTAAAGTAAAAATGCCAGAAAACAAGGTGTTTAAATCTCAAAGTGAAGACTCTAAAAAGCCCAAAGGGGACAAGAATTCTTAATTGTGCTAAGTCAGCATAATAAAGAGGAAAAAAATGGACTGTGAATTGGTCAGTGGATTCAACAAACGTTACAAATATATATTATACTCCTATTTGCCTAACACTGTTTTGATGGTTGGTATATAAGATCCTTGCCCTCAGGGAGTTTACAGTGGTGCAGGAGAAATGGGAAGACAGACCATAAATCGACCATAAATCTGAGAGGTTCAAATACTGAGGGATTGAGAATGCTGGGCATAGGGTAGAGTAGATAGTCAGTAGGTAGGTGAGCACTACTCAAATGTGGTCATCTGTTGTTCCTGGTCCTGTAGGAGGTAAGAACTAAGATTGAGAGTGTCTGGAAATGTTTCCATCAGTCCAATAAGGTCCTTTTATGTCAGTTGGAGGCTTATATAATAATTGAGGCTTATATTGTAGATACTGTCTCTTTTTCAAGTAATTCGTTTTCATTGTATTTCATAGAAGTATTGATCTGTGATGGATTGGAAATAAAACACTGCTTTTTACTGTTATTTGAGAAGTGCTGAGCTACCTTAATAACTAACATTGTTGGCACTTCAGTAAGCGGTTGCATAGAATTTGAGTTTATGATTAATACATTGTCAGGTAATTGTTTAACTCATTATAGGCTTTTAAAAATTGTGTCTAAATACTTGTTCTTTACTTATATTTTATGATGGGCTAAATGACTCTAAGTCCCTTGATCTGCAAGTGCTTTTAGTTGAAAAGTAGTTGTATAAAGTAGGAAGAGAGAAGAGAGGGAGGATGCATCTTACAAAGCAGAAAGGAATATAATACTTAGATTCCCAACTTTGAGATTTTATGATCCATAGCCAAGTGTTACTTATACAGTGAATGCTATGTGAAATTATATTATGTTATGTTATATTATATTATATTATATTATGTTATATTGTTATGTTATGTTATTTTATTATATTATATTATATTATATTGTATTGTATTGTATTGTATTGTATTGTACTGTATTGTATTGTATTGTATTGTATTATATATGTATCTGTCTCTGTTCCTTCGTCTGCTGCTGGTGGAGCACAGATCCCAAAAGAGAATAATAGCTGTTTGAAGAAATCTATTATTTATCAAAGAAAACTTAGGCAATACTTAGGATTATCCACATACTAGAAGTCTACCAATTTCTGTTAATATATGTAACTTTATCATTCTCCCATTTTAGAGCCCCATTATCTTTATTGTGTAATAGGGATAATTTAAGAACAATGTTTTAAGACAGCTGATGATAACTTTAAAACAAAAAAACTTCATAGATAATGACTCAGCTCTTGCCCAGTTTCATATGGCCAATTAAAACAATGCATGAATGATTTAGGTTCAAAAAGAATGTGCTATTGGCAAAATGTGTTCTTGTGTATGTACTTGTAATTTAACATGCCTGAGTTTGATATGGAGCACATGCTTTACTAACTAGCAGTAAATATGTTTGAATTATTTAACTGTCATAATAGTGATATGTGTCAACTCTTATTATATGGTGAAACATAAAGGAATATGGTTCTAAGCAAATCTGTTTAATGATCACTTACTATTTAAGTGATTAGTTAACAAGATTAGAAAGGTACCTGTAGAGTGAGGACAGCTTTTGCTAATGTGAATTATAATTTGTATTTTTAATGATTGTTAAAAATGCAATTATTAGATTCATGTAATCATTTATCTATGCCATAAATAAACTGAAAATTTTGAATATCTCTGGGTGTTAAAAATATTTTTGGCAAGGTGTGAGGGTAAGAATTTCAGTTACATAAAAATTGTAAGTTGATTTTCTCATATCTGAATTTGAATCATATTAGTAATAGATAACTAGATACATTCTAGAACCAGTCAGTACCTATTGGGGAATGAATGGGGGAGGGTTTACTCAGCACTATTCTCCTTTAGTTTGGTCATGAAATAAAGACTGCTTTATGTAAAGTGTTCTTACTTGTGCCAGCTAGCTGTAACTGCAGTCTGGCTGTGCTAGGGCAGCAAATAATATATGTCATGGATTTTCTGTTTGGAATGTATAAGAATTCAGCCTTTTGGACTGAAAGAACAGAGTCGATACATTACAATAGGAGTGCTGAGACTTCCACAATTGACAATGAATATGTGGAATAGTAAGACGCTACAAGCCTTTTTAAGCTTTTAGTTCTGCTTTTATAGATTTGTGCCTATTAATACTATTGGATAATATGTGGGAGGTACCTAACTGCACACAGTTGCTGCAGACCTAATAGTTGGCAGCACAGAAATCAGTACAAAAGAATTATGATTCTAGGCATCTTCATGTGCAACAGTTCTTTGGAAGATACACTTTGTGTGTTCTGTAAGCTTCATTGACATACTGTCTATTGTTTTTGACTTTTGCGGTTAATGGGATGTTTACTGCACAAGCTACACAACAGATGTGAGCCACTGTCTGAAAGGATTTTAATATGTAGCCAATCTACTATATCCTGTTTTTTAATGAATAACTCATACAAGCAATTTAGTCTCAAGAATGCTGATCTAGAAGTCTACATTACCTTTTAATGTTTATACAAATGAACTAAGTACAGTGGTTTACAGAAGAGGAAGCCCTTTTCACAAAATGTCAAGCTGTCCACAGGTAAGAGATTCAGGTCATTTTTCTGTGACACTCCTCCCAATTCCCCTTGCCCTCCAGCCTTATATCTCTCATCATTGAGAATTATTTTTATTTGGTTTTAGCTTTAGTAATACCAGGAATGGTGGATTGTATACTACTAATTTTTAGTAGATTTTTGAATGCTATTTTTGGACCTGTTCTTTTAAAAAATATTATTTTCATGTTTTCTAATTTTCTTCAGATTTGAATTGAAATGAGTTAACAGTGGGCTTCATATGTGAACACTGCTCATGCATAGACTATGTCCATACTACACAGAAGTCAGTTTTAGATCTCTTCATTATAATCCTGTTACCGTGTTCTTGGATGTAGTGACACCAACTGGTACATAGAGCAGAGAACATTTTATAACCTTACTAAACCATGAAGCTTAGTGTAAATGTACCACTTTGAATTCATCAAAATCAGATTTTATGTTTTCATAAATGGCTCATTGACATACATTAGATAATGTATATTTATATGTAAAGTAGGGTCAAGTTTTCCAATTCTACCCTTACCCTTTCCATTTCTACATAATTAAATTTATCACCATCTTAACAAAGTGAATGTAAGAGTCTGAAACTAAAAGGAATATATAAACTAGAAATTCCATTGGATCTAATATTTTATTTATTAAGCCAGGTGAAGGGTGCCCAGGCATTTGTTACATTATTCTTTTTTGTATGTCTGGAAATTACAGAAAAACAAAATATCATTGAAGTAAAAACAAATATTTAATGTAAAATGAACATATAACCATTACTGTAAAGAAAAGATTTATGTTTATAAAGAAATGCAAGTTCGTGTTTCTATCAGTATCAGTATGGCCAGTGATAAAATACATTATTGATTTTTATACTATTTTGGAGGAGGTGAGTGTGGGTAGGTGAGTAAGTAGAGTGAAATGAAGAGTGGTAGTGAGGCTAGCTTAGAGAACTAGACAAAGAAGGAGATGGTACATTAGGCAGTTCTGTGCTGTTGGTCTCCCTCTAAAACTTCAAGGTCTTATGCAACATAACATGTTAGTAGTATATGGGACTTAACATTTCTCTAGATTCTGAAAGGCAGTTGGTCATGCCTCCCCTTGGTGTGGAGCATACACATATCTAAAATGAAGTTTTCGGCCTTATCTTGAACAATTGTTTAGGAGACTGTTGGGTTGAAAAGATAGTTGAGACAAACTGACTGGCAGGTAAAGAGGCAAGGAAGGAGTTGTCAGACCAAAACAGAGGAATTTATTGAATGCTATTTGAGGTGGGGTCATAGCAAAAGTAGATAAGGGAAAGTAGATCACAGGAATATTTAACAATATATAGATGTAAAAAAGGAAGCTCCTAAGACAAAGAATAAGATGTGTAATCTTTGAAACTATTGAAGTTGAATGTGAATGATCCAAAAATTTTGTTTTTTTGGCTTTTGTGTTCCCCTTAGGCAGTAAAATTTGTTTGGCAAACAATGTAGAATTACACAGACTCTTCAAAGTGAAATGGACCTGAGTAGTTCTAACCTTACACTTTGCACAGGAATCTACTATTTGGTATTCCGACAGGTAATTATCTAGTTTTTGCTCTAACGTCTCTAGAAGAAGGGAATCTCTAATTTCATAAGGTGATTCTTTCTTTTATTGGACATCTGAAAAAATGAACATTTGTTGATTTTGAGATAGAATTGGCTTTTCATTGTTTTTGTTTCTCCACCTCTACCTTTGTGCCTGTTTCTCTCTTTATCTGTTGTACATGACAGATCTGTACTGTTTAAAGAAAGCCACTAAAATTCTTTTGTGTTTTCTATCCTAAACAGCTTCTATTTTCCCAACCACTCCTCATACAATATGTTGTTCTGGGTCATTCTTCAGCCTGGTCATCCTCTTGTTTTGTTCTGTTGTTTTTAAGAGTCCTTCTTTATCTAGGATATTCAAAACTAAGGGTGATACTAAAAACATCCCCTTTGTTTTTACTTCTCTGGCAGTTTAACATGGCATTGACTTTTTTGGCAGCTACCTTGCACTGTTGAATTGTATTGAGTTAGCAATAAGTTAAAATCCCTCAGTCTTTTTCATATATTCCATTGATAACTTTAATATACTTGAATATTTGAATCAAATGTATTCCTTATAGTTGTAGTTATGTCTCCTTCATAATTTCTAATATTGTTTATTGTGTTTTTCTCCTTGTTGTAATTCCTTGCTTTGGGCTTATACCTTTCCTCCTTTATTAGCATTTTCAAATGAGTGTTTTATTATTAATATATGCCTTTAAGACTATCAGTTTTTCTCTGAATATCATTGTAGTTGAATTTCCTAGGTTGTATTCTGTTGATTTTGTTATTCACCACTGATTTCCTCCTTAATCCAAAAGATTCCTTTTTTAATTTATAAGGATATATTTTTCCTCTCACTTAGTTGTTCAACTTATGGTCAGAGAATGTGGCCTTTTGTGCTTTTTCTTTTATTGTGTGTGTCTTTGAATTTATTATTTCTTTTGTCACTATGTACATGGTCAACATTAATGTATGTTAGATGTGTTCATAAAAATACATATTCTGAATCTGTTAGATATACAATTATATTTGTTTCTCTAACGTGTTGAGAAATGCAACTTTTATATTCTGTTTTGTTCATTTTAGATTTTAGAAAGGTATATTTATCACTGACTGCATTTTATTAGTATCTTGTTTCATTTCTTAAACCTGTTTTTTATGTGATTTGAAGCAATGTAATTTAGTGGATTATACTTTTCATCAGTATCTTTTTTTGTCCCATTATTTGATTTTCAACTTAAATTCTTTTTTATATGTTACATACAGGTTTTATGTGTATACTTACTTTTTTTCACTAGCATTTGCCTAGTGTATCATTTCCACTGCTTTATTTTTAGCCTTTCTATCCTATTTTATTTTATGGTATCCTCTTGTTTATGTTACATAAGTGATGATATTTTTGTCATTTTACCCAGTTTGAAACCTGTTAATTTTAGACTGATAGTTTTTTAAAGTTTTGCTCTACATTTTAAAACCTGTAAGTCTGTTAAATCCCATCTTGTAATTATCTGGACTTTAAGGCCAGAATATTTATTTCAAGGATGATAAATTTCCAATTATTTCAGCCTGCCCATGAGTTTTATTTGTTTTTTTGACCGTTGCTGTCCCTTTATCTGAGTTCTTTCTCAGGGTCTTTAGCTATCTTTTGCCTGCAGTATATCATTATGTGATTATTTTAGCAAGAGTCTGTTTCCTCAGACTTTGTTCAGAAATATTTAATCTTTATTTCTTTATTCTTGTTGACTGCTAGTTTTTCTGGTAGTAGAATTATAGACTAAAAATAACTTTCCTCCTGAACTTTGAGGATATTGTTTACTATAGCATTCAGTTATTGGTGATGACAAGTCTGATGTCAGTTTAATTCTTACTCCTTTGTAGTTACATGATTTTTTTACTCTCTGTAAGTTATTAGCATTTTCCTCATAATGGTTTTCTGAAATCTTAACACAATATGTCTAGGTGCTAAAAGGAAAAATTTGTATTTGCTTGTTTTAATTTAGTCTCTTTTGGTAATTGTAGGTCTTTTCTGTGGAAAACATTTTTTCTTAACTTTCTGAATTTTTTTTTCTTCTCCTTTCTTAGTTCTTTTTTTCTAAAACTATCCAGTGAAAGTTATTCTTCAGTAAAAGTCATATTCTAAAATTCCTCTTCAGTGAAAGTATGTCCCTCATGTCTCTTAGCTTTTCTCATTTTCCTTTGTATGATATTTTGAGAGAACATCTGGTCTTAACTAGGTCATTTCACCTGAGACCATGCAGCTCATATTTTAAATTTCTAAGATTTCAGACTGATTTCGTTTTATATCTGCTGATCTCATGGGTGAAATAGCATCACATGCACTTTGAGGATATTTAATATACTATTTTAAAATAATCTGTTCAATTAGCTAATTAGGTAGTTTTTTGTGGGGTTTGTTATTTAATACATGTATACTGTATATATACATGTGTATATGTATTTCTTGATTGTACTCTTTGTATTTGAGATTTCCTATTTTTCTTTGGGTGTATATTCACTCAAGTGATTGTGAGGGGTGGGGAAGTGGTACTTGCTGATCATGGGATATGCTGGGAATTTGTCTTTTGGATGGTAACCTCCCTTCCCTATCTCTTCTGGAGCTTAGTGTCTGTGCAGGTCACAACTCTATCCACATTTATAAATGTCACTGCTGACCTGACTTAGCAGTAGCACATAAGAGATTTGGGAAAATCAAATTAGCTTAACTGTTGAGATCCAAATTACATAAATTTTTGTTGTGAAAATTGAAACTGCCATATCAAGCTAAGGGAAAGTTTGTGTTTAAGTCCTTTGTCTCTCCCCAGATGAACTACTGCGGATAGTTTGGCATTTATCCTTCCAGACTTTAAAATACCAGTTGTATGCATATATATATATATATGTGCATATTTAGAAATACATTTTTTTTTATGTTTTAAAATATAATGGCATGAAAACTGGACACATTTATTGACTTTTTATACATCCTAGTGCTTTCTATTTATCTCACTTCATTTCTGTAACATTTTTATGAGGGTGGGCATTAGTATAGTCTCAGTTTCATGGATGAGGTAAGGAGAGGATAAATATCTTACACAGGTAACATTAACTAGGAAATGATAATACCAGTATTCAAAAAAGTATGTCTGGCTCCAGCATTTGGACTACAGGTACTAAGAGTTTTGCAGCTGTTAATTCTTGTGTACTTAATATTCACATCCATGAAAGAGGTCTACCACATTCTTCTTAACTTCTTAGTCTTATTTAGTGTGGATGTTCCAGTATCTTTTTAAACTATTCTCTTGCTGGTGGGTGTGAAATTTGTTTGTTTTAGTCTTTTTGTTTTTATTCTGTTTTGCTATTACAGTACAATAGTAGGTATCTTGATGCATCATGTTACTTTGTCTTAAGGTAGATATCTCAGAGTGTTTTTGGTGGGTCAAAGTAATCCACAGGTCCTGTCTATTTGTCCTTAAAAATGGTTATGACCATGAAGTCTTCTACCAACACTGTATGAGACTAACTCCTGTACATTATTGCTCACCAAACTATATACCATCTTTAAAGTTTATTTCCTTTTTTTTGTCATTCTCTTTTAGTGAAGTTGAACATCTTTTCTTCCATGTGTTGTTTTATGAATTACCTGTTTATGTTTCTTTCTTTTTCTTTTGAATTGTTTGTCCTTTTGTTCACTAATTGATGTTCCTTTTCATTTTGGATATGAATCCCATGTAACTATGCTTTTTATTTCCAAGTATTTCTCAAAATTTGTGGTTGCTTGTAGTATTTCATGTGCCTTTAAAGTACATATTCTGTTTGCTGTTGTACTCATACGCTCAATTGCTATTTTGATCCATTTGAACCATTTATTTCAAAATCCACCTATTCCCTGTTAACTTGTGATGCTTTCTTTGTCATAGTCTTTTATTGCTTATGTCTGTCTTTTAGATAGTTTATGGCAGTCATGTTTTTATACTTATGGTAATAATTATCCTTTGTCATATGTTCTCAAATCTGAAAGGGCAAGCTTCATTTCTTACTACTTTCGGTTTTTTAATTGTCTTCCTATTTTTGCCATTTTTCCCCCCTTACATATTAACTTTTAAGTTTGTCGTGATAGAAAAGTATCTAGGTGGTGTTTTGATAGAATTACTTTTAATAAATTTTATCCATGAAGTGGTATTTTTGTACATTGAATCTAATATCCAATATAGCTTTAATATTTTACATATTTTCATATATCTGAATTTTTCTTATATGCTAATGTTTCTAGATAACTTTTTATTGCTATTCTGAATTAAATGTTTTCTTCATTATATATCTCCTGACTGTGTTTGAGCTCTTACTGTTTTGGTCAGGATTTCTAGAATGATATTGAATATAGTATAGTACTTTTTGGTTTTTCCTTTAATGGAAATACCTATAGTGTTTTACCACTAAATATGAAGTTTCCTGTTGGTTTGCAGTAGCCTTTATCAGCTTAAAGAGCAAACTTTATGTTCTTAATTTTTCTTTTATCAATGAATGAATATTGAAACATATTCAATGTCTTTTCCAGTTCTGTGGAAGAGTGACAATTTTTCTAACCATTTTCGATTGTTAATAAATTTCTGAATGTGCTTAATTTTTTCATTGTTTAGAGGTGTTTAAAATTGAAAAATAGTGCAGTTTATGGTAGATAATTTATCTCTTCTTTTAGTATTTAACTAGGTATATGGGGACAAAGGAATTTGAAGAAAATGCATAGTTTTTTTCTCTCATTTTTAAGATCCAACATAGAAAGTCTCAGTCATTTCCCACAGACTCCTTTTCTGTTGTCTCAAAGGAACTATTCTTTGCATAATGTATTTATTGTATCAGTTGCACCATTAACAGTGACATGCTAATCATATTTCTTCTCTACTCCAGGAGAATAGCTTCACTCTTTATTTCAACATTAAAAAGATGATAAAATTTTAGGAGAGAAATATCATGACTATTTGTAAGTATTAAAATAAGGCCCTTAATCTGTATTTATGAACCCTTGAAAAGAGGTTGGTGGTTTATTGCATCTATCATTGTATTTCTTTGGAATTTTTTCCTTCTTCTTTCCTTCTTTTTTGAATTCTGGAGGCTCTAGGCTCAGTTAAATACTTACTTCCATGTGGCAGAGAGCCAGATTTCCAATAGGCCTGAACTCAGCATGTTCCTGTTGCTTAGCAACTACTTGTGAAGTCTTGTGGATATAACTGAATTATAAATAGGTTTATGAGCAGAAGTGCAATTGAAATTGAGAGTGGAAAGAAAAGCATACTCTCCTCTTCCTGCCCCATTTGAATTTTAGTTATTAAAGCAGAGTCAGTTTTCAGAAATCTGGCTCATAAAAATGGGACTAACCCTATTGAGGAAAACAATAAGGGCTCTGCAGAGGTCTTGTTTATGATTACTCAATTGAAAGCATGTTTTTTATTATTAAGATTAAACAGCCTGTATTGGAGAGATGGCAGTTAATGGAAAATAGAGAACTTTTAATTTTTGTGGTCATCCATGTAGAAGATGTCCATACATTGTATTACTGCCTATATTTCTCTTCCATATTTACATAAAAATCTACATGCAATAACACTTTAATGTTGGGCTGTGTTTTTAATCACATTGTTTCTTTAGAGTGTCTTAAAAATTGTCCTATAATAGTGACTATGTAGGCATTTGAGAAATACTTAATACATGAATAAACCAACGTGTCTTTAACATTCCTCAGTATAGCAATGCATTTTAGAGTGGAATTTATTAAAATTTTATTTAAGAATTAAAACGTAAAGGATCCATTTATTCTTCTAATTTAATTTCCATTTATTTCAGATGGAAAACTTTAGACCTAAAGATGTTAAATGATTTGCGTACACCAACCCCTCCCCTCAAACTGTTTTTTCTGTCAGTCCCTCTTACTGATGTATACCTACCAGCTCTTTTTTTTTTGCACTCATATTTCATCAGTTTATATAAAATTTCATTGTATTCTGTAATTTATAATAAAAATGTACAACTGAATTCAGAAACAAGCACAACTAACGTGAACAGGTTTAGAGACAGAAGAGGAACATGAGATCTTTGTGCATTTCTTGTTATCAGTATGTTTACAGAATGGTTAGAGAATTTTGGCTTATTTGGTAAGATTGTTAGGAGCACAGAGGTTGAGAGCTTCCAAAAGTTCAGTGTTTTTTGTGCAGAGCTCTGCAGATTTTTTCAGTTCTAAAAGATGAAAAGGAACTCTATTGGTTTGGATAAATGAACTCTATATTTTCTTAAAATAAATCATAAACTTAAAGTAATAGCTTCTGACATCCCAACATGTGTGAAACTAAGCTTCTTAGGGACATTTGCTAGAAGGAATTTCATAAAATTGTATTCTTGCGCATTGTTTGCCAGGAAAATTTTAGAATGGGAATGTAATTTTTCTTACTTTGTTCCTGGGAAGTACTGATCCCTTCTGAGTTGTATGTCTAGGAGACATCTTGCTATCAAAACCATAACTTTTTTTCTTAAGTTATAACTGAAGAAAGATGTAGGTTTATAAGTAGGATTAGCTGAAAAAATTATGGTAAATATAAGTCTAATTAGGTATGCAAGGAGGGATAATGGACTAGCAATATTGCTTTGCTCCAGGGGAGAATTTCAGTTTTGTATGGAATAGGAAAGAAGATTAGGGTTCCTTTTGTTTAGTTACGGTTAGTATTAAAATGAGGCTTCTCTAAACATAGGCTGGGGCCAGAGAACATCTGACTCTCAGCTGACATTTTAAACTCTAGTGGGTTATTGAGAGGGGAAATCCAGGTTTGGGGGAAGTGAGATGAGAAATGGACAGTAAAGTTTCTAGAACTATATGAACTTCTCCAGGGCATTTTAGTTGCTGTATTAATTGTTAACACTAAAGTACTGTGGATTATTCAGCTACCCCAAGATTCAAATTAGTATGTGATAAGATGTGTGACTACTCTGAACAGTGTTCTACAGATATCCTGCTTTTTCTGTCTTGAAATAAAACTGGACTGCATAGGTAAAAAAATATTTAAGTATTACAGCTGCTTTAAATAATAAGAAAATATGAAGTGCCAAGATTTATATTTAAAGTGATACTGACTTACATATCTAGAATTATAAAATAATTTTTCCCAGTTTTGTTTTTTCCCTGTGTATTGTTTGCCATCTTTAGGAATTAAAATCTACTCCGGAGTAAATTTGTATTTACAAAGAAGCATGCATATTATCAGTATTTGACCCATTTGAAATATTCTCCCCCACTAATTGTAACTTATAGGCTAATTCACTCTGCTTTCCTTTGTGATGAGTAAAGTATGTTCAGAGAAAGTAAACAAAATCTCTGTACATAGAAGATATAAGTTACCTTACACATGTGAATATAATTGTAGTTAGATTCTGGATGGCCAAGTCACATATGAATACAACATTAAGAAAGGTAAATAAGACAATAAGCTAAGTTGCATTTCATCCAGGCCAATGTTTATAATAACAATATTTGTGTTTTTAAAAGCTTGGTTAAATTTTATTTTAAAATCTAGCTATCCTTAAATGTTTAGATTAAAAAGGTATGTTGCTCAATGAATTTCTTTTCTGATTTTTTCCATATTTCACTGGAGCTTTTTTTGTTACTTAAAACTGTTGCCTGTTCCCATATGTTTAAAGCTTCTAAGCTTTATTTGTGATTAACATATTTTTATTATATTAAAATAATATAATATTTATAATGTAATTCTCATAATTAAATTTTTAGACTTTCCTAGTATTGAATATATAAATTCATTTTGCAATTTTGATAACAGATATTGACCATAGAGAAATATTTTAAAATTAGTTTACCATTTCATTAAAACACATTGATGGAGGGTTTAATGTAAGAAATACATAGAATATGTACTTTGATAAATATCTTTTGTCTTAACATGACTTGACTGTTTAGCCAGCCTTTCATTTCAACAACTATAATTTAAATTCTTATTTAATCCCCCCCCCCCCTTATTTTTTGGATTTGGTCATTTCTTACTGGCCCATAATCTTCATAGTTATTACATTAGACTGTGTATTGTTTGCTATTTTTAGGAATTAAAATCTTCTCCAGAGTAAAGTTGTATTTACAAAGAAGCATACATATTAAGCATTATTAGGTTGAAAAGTTAAAATGATGAAAATACATTCTGTTATCTGGGTAACAATAAGAAATGTCAACACTGTTAACTTTAACATTACCCCACTAAGACAAAATAGAAAAATCTAAAATAACAGTATTATACACATTATATTTTTACATGTTTAACTTTTACTTGACATGAGCAGTAAGAATTTGTTTTCCTCATTGACAGGAATTATTTTAACTTGATTGGGAAAATTACTGAATGCCTACTGTGTGGAAGACATTACTGTGTGTTGGAACAAATTTGTATTAAAAATGAGTAAGACATACTCTCCACCCTATCAAGAGATCTACTTTGATAAATTATCTAATCTTTGTATTTTTAATACTTAGTAAACAATCTTTTACCCATAATTCAAATTCCCAAATAATTACAGTGGAAATGTGCTAGAAAAAAATGCAGTGCTGTTCAGATTGTGAAGGGTTTTATAAAGCTTTAAATGTACTATAACTGTAATTAAAGTTTCTCATTATTCTCCTGAAAGAAAGAAAAATGCTAAAATATATGTGTACACACACACATAAACACATTTACATATATAAGTAAAATAATATGGACAATGGCATGTAACTTGAAAGTGGCTCATATATTTGGCTTAGCTTTCATTTTTCTTTAATTGCCACCTAATAAGAAAAGGTGCCAAGTTAGTATTTTAGATGACAAAATGCAAGACACATCTTTTTCCCTATGAAAATAAAGTGTTTTTACTGGTAGTCTTGTTCTTATATTCACAGCTATTCTGGGATTCATACTAGCATATTGTTTCTATTTTTAGGCTGTTGCCAGGCAGGTTTAAAATTTCTCTTCTTATGGTTGCCCAATTTCTAGCTTTCTGATTGGTTACATGAACCTGATTGCTTTAGCCAACCACAGTGACTATGCAAATTGTATTTCAGTTTCTGTTGCTGTGAGAGAACTGATAAGATGGCTGCAGGGGGCTCCCTTTGGGGTATGTTTACTTTTTTTAAAGAAGATTTTCATCATTATATAGTAATAAGCAAAAGTAGATTTCTTTCAAAATGGTATTTTTTAAAATATGAAATCAAAGTAAACATTTTATAAGGCTTGAAAGATGCCTTTCTTGTGTCACATCTGATTAATTTTAATGGTGCTATATATTGCACTCTCTCAGAGGCAGCATTATGTGCAAGTTGGTGTATATTGTTACTTTTTGTTAATAAATACCCTGACTCCCCAAAGAAGGGCTATCCTCTGTATATAAACTTGCTGTATGTGAACATGCCAATATGTTAGTTTATAATTCTTTCAAAAATATTATAGATTATTACCTTTGCCTCCTAAAGGAATAATTTAGGTTTTTCATTTGAAAGTTATTTTAGACATTAATTACATATATAACACATTGTTCTTTTAGCCAGTATTTACTAAGTGTATATTATGTGCCAGAGACTATGCTTAATAATGTCATACCAGAATACTTATTTTTTGTTCTTTTGTTAAATGACCTCTGAGGCACATCATGATGATATCAGCATATCTTAAGATGTTTTCTGACAACAAATCTTTAGATAGTTAAAATGTATTAATCTTATAGTAGATACATGATGAGATGTGCCAAAGTGTTTCATTAAAGAATATATAAACACAGATATTAAAGTCTATTTATAATAATTCTAAAAATACACTTAAGGTATTGACACATCGTGATGAATAAAGACAATATTGATAAAATGTGACAAAGCCTTATGTAGCTCCTGAACGTTTAGTAAGTATACCTCATTTTAAAGTAAAGTTATCACTATTAATTACATATAAGGCCTTTTAGATAAAGTACCAGTTTATGAAAGAAGAGATTGCTGCTGTTTCATTTAAGACTTTCTGGTCCTAATGGTAAAAGATAGTTAATTGCATTTTCTATATGCAGGATTACTATAACTTCGTAGTAAGTTTTGAAAATGCAAAGTGTGATTCCTCAGTGTTGGGTTTTTCTTTTTTTTTGATGATAGAATGTTCTTTATATGGTTATTTCATGCCCATTATCATCCTGTGAGTAAGCATACTTTAGAATTATGTTCCATTTAGGGCGGCAAAAAAGAGTACCTGGCTTATCTAAGAGGAGCACATAGAGAACAAGGCAGCTGTTACTTTACACGTATTACCTTTCATCACCAGTATACTTCTTGGCCTAGAAATGTAAACTCCCTAAAGTATGTTCCAACATTCAGTTCTCTTAGTATTTTTTTTGGGTCCATGTTGAAATTGTGACCCAGTAAAGGGAGGTTAGGTGAAAAAAACAAATGAAAAACAAAATATTCAGTTCTACTATTTTTGTTTTAAATAACTGGTTTATTGAGATATAATTCACATGCCATACAATGCATCTATTTACAATGTAAAACTCAGTGGATTTTAAAATAGTCACAGAGTTGAGCAGCATTACTACAATTAATTTTAGAACATTTTTATTATCCCATAAAGAAAGTCTGTGTACCCTTTAGCAGCCAGTCCTCATTTTGTCCTCAACACTAGGCACCTACTAATTTGTGTTGTCTTTATAGTTTTTCTTTTCTGAACATTTTGGATAAACAGAATCATGAATATGTGCCTTTTTGTGACAGGCTTGTTTTTTACTAAGTATGTTTTCAAGATTCTTCCATGTTGTAACATCAGTATGTCATTCCTTTTTAATGGCCAGATATTTCATTGTATGGATATGCCACAATTCATTTATTACTAGGCATTAGGGTGGTTATGGCTGTTATGAATAGTACTTCTGGGAACGTATGTGTATGAGTTTTTGTATGGACATACATTTTTATTTCTTTAGAATATATACCTAGGAGTGGAATTGTCATGTTTTATGACAACTCTATGTTTAACCTGTTGAGGAAATGCCAGAATGTTTTCCAAACAGCTGGTAACATTTTATAATCCCACCACTATTGTGTGAGGTTTCTAGTTTCTCTGCAACCTTTTTAATGCTTGTTAGTTTCTGTCCTTTTGATTAAAGCCATTCTGGAGGTGTGTGAGGTTATTTCATTGTGGTTTTGATATTTTATATTTCTCTGATGACTAATACTATTGAGTATCTTTTCATGTTTACTGTTTATTGGCTTATCTTTGGAGAAATACCTGTTCAAATCCTTTGCTCATTTAACACTTTTTTGAGTTGTAACAGTTTTTATATATTTTTATTTTATAAAGTCTCTTATTAGGTACATCCTTCTTTGTAAGTATTTTCACCCATTGTGTGAGATGTTTTACTTTCTTGGTGGTACCCTTGAAGCACAAAACTTTTTAATTTTGATGAAGTCCAGGTCATCTATCCTTTTCTTTTGTTGCTTCTCTTTAGGTCCATATGTAAGGGAACATTGCCTATTCTAAGGTCACTTAGATTTATATCTAAACTTTTTTTTTATGATTTAGAAGTTTTAACTCTTAAATTTAGGTCTTTGATACATTTGGAGTTAGCTTATGAGAGGTCCAAATTCATTCCTTTGCATATGACTATCCAGTTGTCCTGCAGTATTTGTTGAAAATACTACCCTTTTACCATTAAGTGGTCTTGGCATCTTTGTTGAAAATCAACTGACCATAAATATAAGGGTTTCTTTCTCAACTGACATTTCTACTCCATTGCTTTATATGTCTGTCATTTTGCTAGTAGTACCACACTATCAGGATTACTTTAACTTTGTAGTAAGTTTTGAAAATGCAAAGTGTGATTCCTCAGTGTTGGGTTTTTTTTTCAAGATTGCTTTGGCTGTTTTGGATCCCTTGGATTTCTGTATGAATTGTAGGACAGCTTACCAATTTCTGCAGAGAAGATAACTGGGATTTTGATAGGCATTGCTTTGAGTCAGTAAATCAATTTTGGGAGTATTGACATTTAATATTAAGACTTTTAATCCAATAGTGTGCAGTATTTTTCTGTTTATTTAAGAATTTAAATTTCTTAAGCACATATTAAGTTTTGTATTTCTTTTTGTTAAATTTGTCATTTTGATGTCATTGTGAATGGAATTGTTTTCTTTCACTTTTGAAATTGTAATTATATAGAAATACAATAGAATTTTAGTATATTGATCTTATGTCTTGTAGCCTTCTAAACTTATTTACTGGCTCTAATAATTTTTTAGTGGATTCTTTATAATTTTCAAGTGTAAGACTATCATATGCAAATAGTTTTAGCCTTTTCTTTTCAGGTTGGGTGACCTTTATTTCATTTTCTTTACTCATTGCTCTGGCTCAGACCTCTAGTCAAAACTGACTAGAAGGGTTAAGAGGAAACATTTTGTCTTGTTCCTGATCTTAGGGCAAAATCTTTCTGTCTTTTGCTGTTACGTAAAGTATGATGTTAGCTGTGGAATTTCAGTTCGAGGAAATTCCCTTCTAGTTTGTGGAGTTGAGTTCTGTTACTTGTTAAGATGACTTATAGATATGTTACTTCTTAAAAGATAATTGAATATGTAGGAACCTGCTGGCAATACTTTTAAAGCTAATATATGAAATACAGGCTGGTGAAATTAAGATTCTACTGTCAGACCTCATTTACTGGATGGATAGGCCTTACCAATTTTATTAAATGACTTCTCTGTTTTCACAGAGATAGAGAAGAAAACTGACAAATACCATATAGTTTGTTAACCATTCTGATAAAACAACCCATGGTAACAGAATTTAAAAGAATGCTTAAGAAGGGAGCCTGTGCTCATGAAAACAAGTTTGTGCTGAATTAGTTTAACTTGACTTATTAACCAAGTTAAAATTATCATCCATATAGCAACATGCTTATTGATATATTAATTCAGATCATAGGTAAATGTGGATTTATTTAAATTATTGCTTAAACGAGAAAAGATTATGCCTTGGTATAGACTGACATATAATTGACCCTTGGTAAGTGTCAATTCCTTTTTCTGACACCAGAAAGTGTGTTGTTTAGTTAATTAAAAGGGGAATTTATAATATAAATTATAATATAGAATTTATAACAGTTAATTAAAAGGGGAATTTATTATGCCTTGGTATAATAAATATAAAACTCAGTATTACACTTATCTGTGTTAAGGAGTTGGGGATGGGGAAAGAGGAGCACACTATCTGGTAGTGATATGGAGAGGGCTGTATTTTTTATTTGTTTTGTTTCCTGTTTGGCTGAAGGGTACACACATGGGTATTTTATCAGACTTTATGTCATACTGTATGTTCACAGTTTTCATAATGAAAAATGAATTTTATAAGAGTATCAGTATAGTTAGACACTAGTAGAATAGTATAAAATTTGAGCTAGAATGGAACTTAGTGAGCATCTTGTCTAACCTCAGTTTTATAGTTGAACCACCTGATATCTAGAGAGAGTGATTTATCCTATGCTGACTGTTACACTAATGTTAGAACCTAGAGTAGACCCGGTTTTGTTGCTTTAGAAATCTTTCTTATAATAAGCTTTTTAAAAGTGTTTATATGATATTGTGATTATCACTGTAATATTATATATTCATTATTATTCTCTTCCTGTAAGATTATATACCTGCCTTTTGCCATGTGACATGCAGTATTACCCCATGGCAGCTTTTTACTTCCTCACCTACTTAAAGTCTAACTTGGGTTTTAGCCAGTTGATTGGGAAAGTGATGTATCCTTTGTCTACAAAGAGGCTTTAAAACCCATTATGTATTGTATGGGTCTGTTACTGTGATGGTCTTTTCTCTCTGCCACAAGGCCTAGGTTCAGCAGTGGTTGAGGGGGCCTACTCCTTCAGCCTTTGACCTAGAGCTATTATTATCTAGTGAAAGCTGACTGATATGGAAACTAAATTCTCCACTCTTGCTTCTTAGGTGGGGTCAGTAAGCAAAGTAAGCTATCCCCTTGCATTTGAAGAGTTTACATCTTTCAGCTTCTCATAAATTATTCTGGGTGTTTTAATTCACCCAAGCAAAGTGTGAAAAATACATTTGGACAGGTGGCTTAAATTTCTGAGGAATTAGTACTAGCTCTCTGTAATTTTACTCCTTGTCTGTATAGATAGTAATGGAGTTCAGTAAGTGGGACAAGCTAGTGGGTAGGGCCCTGGTGGATAACTGGCTAATTTTCTAATTAGAGTGTGATTTGATAAATACATTCTAAAATTTAATTTGTTGGATCAAGTCAGTTAGTTTTAATTTGCCCATATAACAGAATGATCGCCAAAATACACTTAGAGAAATGGTTTTAAGATCTCTTGCATTTTTTCATACAGACTACCCTGGAATTTCCTAAAACATAGCAGTGAATGTAACAGGTTAGACTGTAGTGATCATACTGGTTTTGATGTCACCAAAATTTCAAGGGCATGGTTTGCTCCTGCTTTGTCCAAGGAATTGTTGGTGAACCATACTCCCTATTTCCTTTGTTGTTACATTTTAAAACTTATTTAGGGGATACTCTGTTCCACATTTTGATACCCCAGCTAATATCAGCAACTTGACAGGCAAAAAGAGTTATTTGTTGAGGTGTCAAATACTATGATTACTAATTACTTTATTGGCTATGTGATTATTATACAACATATTTCAGTGGTTTTAGCTATTGACAGTGGTTTTATGCAATTGAGAGAACTATATCATAAGAGTGAGGAATTGTAAACTATACGGGTGACACAGGATACTTAAGTAAAAATCCCAGTGCTTTGTGAGTGACTGGAGAGAGAACTTAAGGAAGCAAGAGAAAATGGAAACATGATGAAAATCTTTATGGGATTTTAAACAGAAGTAGTGATTATGTTTTGCTAAAGTTTTAGAAAAATAATTATTAACAAACAGATGACACGATATCCAGCATTTAAGACAAAAATTTGGAAGATTCATGTACTAAATTTGAGTAGATAAGTATTAAAGAAGATGAACCATTGCATTATCAGATTTATCAGTTTCATTAATATGCAGTAAAGTAGATTATTAACATTTATTGTGAACACACTGATTATCCTTTATGATTTTATTTTCAGGGTTATTCCAAAATTCTCAAAGTTTAGGAGTGCAAAATAAAATCATGCAGTTCTCAGCTGAGAATGGGGTTCTTAAAGATTCCTGGAGCAGAGTTGAATTTCTGAAGAGACTGGAAATCATCACCATAAAGAAATTATTTAAAGAGTAGGTTATTATTAAGCGGGCCTATTGACTAATATTTATTTAAGCCATTTAATGGAAACTCAAATTTGAATAAAGTTATTTTCAGCACCCATTTTTTAGAATGTTATATAAAATGTCAACACCATGAATGTGTAATTGGAGTACCTGTGTCAAAGGTGAAGTGTCACATGTTTAAATAACTTTGCTTAATTAACATTTTGCAAGTCTTTGCTAAGTTTTATTTTTAAGTATGCATCAGGTATCCATAATTTTGAATTAACTTAGTGTTTGTCTAAGTGCGTTTGACCCAATCCTGGTGCTTCCTATTGTTCTGTTAGTTAAGGCTGTTTTTGGAAAGCAGTGGTACGGACCTTGTTTGTTTAATCAGAAAAGCCCTACTGTAGGGCTGTTATTCAAACAAAGAATCTGGGAGTATATTAGAATGTGTTTACATTTTTCATCGTTCACCTTTATTTTCACACAGCCTGGATTCTTGGTAGAGCACTTGCCCTCATCTGCTTCCCTTGTTGCTGGGCAAGGTTCATGACGCTGATATCTGATTGGTTTTAGCCAACTACGGCTTTGAGCCAATCAGGGAGCGAATTTCAGTTCTCTCACAGGACGAAGCATTGAAGCAGCTGCTGATTTATTTTTCCTATGGGGAGATTATATAAACTAAGAGTATGGCTGCAGCAAGCTCCCTCTTGGGTATGTTTGAAAAATTGCAAGATTTAATCTGTGAAGGAGAAAAATATGAGGTTTATGTTTAAAACTTGTTTACTAAGATAATCTGATAGGTAGTGAATTTGAAAAAAAATATGTTCTGATGACAGATTTCCTATTTTTAAAATTTTACGTTTAAAGGACTGTAGGATGATGTAATATAAGAAAAATTACCCTTCAGTTGACATGACTATTTACTGTGTGATTCACACATTTGGTTTATGGCTTCAAAAGGGGAGTGCTCATATAACCTTTTTGTAACTTGCTGGGGTAGGTAAGGAGAAAAAGCTGTAGTCATTGTACTTACAACACTTAATATAGGTTGTCAACAATCACATTTTAATTTCATTATGAATCAAACTAAGTTCAGTGCAGTAGACAACAAAAACACCTTATAATGCCATTTACAGTAAACCTTTAGGTCTACGTACTATTAAGTTTTGGAAATCTTGTAACAATAGTGATAGGTGGGTATGAAAATAATCTTGTTACTTGGATTTAAGGTTTTGCTGGATTTTTAGTTATAGATGTTTTATGAATGTTGAGGACTATAGATTTTTTTTAAAAGAAATTTATATTTGAATTTGCAGATTTTAACCCATTGCGTAGAAAGGTGTGTTCTTGTTACGTATTGTCCATGTTTAACTCATTCCCCAACATTCATGGACATTGAAAGGAAGACAAATTTAAATTTAAAAGTGTAAATCTTATTTGTTTTTGTGGTATACTTAATGCATATTATATGAATTTAGGATTTTATGCCATTATGTTCTAGGTTACTTACATCAGACAAAGAACCTCACTAAAGTGTTACGGATCCAGGTTTTGACTATGTTTCCTCTAACCTTATTGTCTGTCTCCTGTTGCTGGGCAGGAATCAGAATGCTGGCTACTGATTGGCTGAGTTTGTGAGCAGCTCTTGAACAGCCACTTAAATTCTTGAGCTTTTTCAGCAGGCAGATTGTAGGCTGAGACATTACAGCTTTTGGTAATACTTCCGTTTGTTGTTTCCTAGTTCTGATCTCTGCTAGAAAGAAGAGTGAAAGGAGTGGGTGGAGGGGGACGAAGCAGAGGAGAAAGTGATGTTCTCACTGAAAAAATAAGAGGCTCATTGGGCTTTCCTTAAAAATAATTTACTTAAAATCTGTAAAAAATTTCTAAGTCATAGAAACTTTTTTGCAGGTAACACACCTTTCTTGGTTCTTTAAGAATAAATTCCTTTGGTAAAGATGAAACCCTTGTTAATGCTGTAGAAAAAGATTTTATTGGTTATGGTATTTCCCAGAGTTCTTAAATCTGAATATTAATGGTAAGATTTAGTGAAAACATTTTTTTTTTACTGCCGTCCTGAAAAAAATATTTTCAGGAGAAAGTAATTCACATTTTACAAGATATGGCAGACATTTTCTACTGTGAAATCTAAATGCTTTTCCATGTGAAAACGAGTTGCAGTCATGTTAGAGATTCATGATTCTAGTGTTGCCATCTAAAAGAGTATATTTCTTTTGTAGAATTGTTTTGTGAGTGACATCTTAGTTCCAGATGATGGTATTTAAAGTGATCCTTAGAAATGTTTTGTTTTGGCAGTGTAGCCATGGATACTTGTTTACAGGTAACACACCCTTTTCTAATGTGTATCTTCCTTAAATATACTTTGCTTATGCAAAATAGATTTTTAAAAACTTACTGCTGATTGGTTTGCACAGATATGGCCGAACTAGTTTGAACTGGTTGTTCATGCTGCTTCCTTATTGCTTTGTCTGCTTTTCATTATACTTAGAACCCGTGAAAGAATGGCTGTAGTGTGCTCCCTTGTGGGTATAGATGGTAGTTATTCTGTAATTCTTTGAATAGTACTTTATTATTAACTGAATTGAATGGCATTTTGTTGATAAAACCAGCTTGCTTGGATTATATTTATCTCTATTAAATGTATGGTGATGGCAAATGTGATGTTTGCGTGTTGGATTTTCTAATCAACATGCAAAATAGCAAAATAAAAGTAAGAGAAATTTGATTATGACTTAAAACATTCTGAATATACATAGGCAATTATGATAACTTTATTGAATGCTCACTACATTCTAAGTCCTTACTGTGTAGAATCTCATTTAATAATCACCACAACTTCCGTGTCAGGTACTGATTCTCCTCTTGTAATATAGCTAAAACTAAACGTCGTAATGTTCGTCAGCTTGCCCTGTATCACACAGTAAGTACATGGGAGTGCTGGAATGCAAATCCATGTTTCTGTCTGCAGAATTCATGCTCGTAGTGGACTTACTAAAAATTATAAAAATGTACTTCTTTTTAGAGAAATGTTTGCTTTTTATGACTGGCAGTAACTGCCAGCTAGCCATATAACAGCTGAGAAATGTGGATATTATGAGCTCAAAGTCCAAAAGAATTGCAGTTAAGTATTTGAAAATATTTAAACAGTCACCATACTCCTTAAGTTATAAATGTAATAATTTTGTATGTTCGGAGTCAACAGGGAAGAGTGACTAAAAAGTTTTCATTGTATCTTCTTTGCAGGAAAATTTTTAGTTAGAAGGGGTTTGGAAAAGATGGTGGGAAAATAAACTTGAAGTTTAAATTTTAGACTAATTACCCTTAAAATAGTGCCTATGATAATTTTTGCATTGACGTTTCTGTTCAATTGAAAGGTAATTTTTCTAGTTTCACTCAGTTCTATAAATTAAGTCTAGGAAGACAAAGAAATATAAGTAGTTAGCTTAAAGTGAGAGAAGGAATGTAGAATGTGCCATAATCTAGAGGTACTGTTACAAAGTGGTGGGTTCTCAAGCTATATTGGTCTCCAACTAATAGGCTGGGCCAGTGTTGTATGCCTTTCAGACAAAGGAACCAGTGGTATACCAGGAACACACCTGCATCTGAACAAATTGGGTTTGTTATTTGTTGGAGTGAGGGAGAATGCTCACTAGGGGAAACTGTGAGGGTACATCAGTAAAAGGATATTAAGAAAAAATCTAGTATAGATTTGGTTATAGTATAGGCTAGGTTATTTGGGGGAAGCTTGGAGGAAGCAGAGCCTCATTCTGGGTAGGGTGCTGTCAGAAAATGGGGACAATTCTATATTTGGGAATCTCATTCTTATCTGTAAGGAAGACAACCTGCAGTGAGTGAGGATTAAGCCTCCATTCGATAAAATGATAAAGAAGTAACCATCATTCATTTAGTCATAAAAGGAGAGTTCAGTATTTTGTGGATTGCACAGTGACCTTGTGTAATTTGATTGTTGAGGTGCTTTATGTTCAAAGAACAATAGGGCTTAGTTAGCTGTAAGCATCATCAGTTTATAATAACATTGAGGCTTAGCTGTGACTCTCAGATAAATTCCCAGGTGTCAGTGGCTTTTTTTTTTTTTAATCTATTCCAGCTAATGCAGGTATATCCTACCATCGTTCCTGCTGATAGTAGTGATGGTAAGTGCTATGCAATGTAAAAGCAATATTCTTCCTCCCTGTACATCTTAATCCTTAAGGGACTTTTTGTTTTATTCCATTATAGACTGATGACATTGTGTTTCTCTAGAACCAAATCCTACTCCTTGCCTTAACTGCTCTAGCCAAATGTTAACAAAGGAATGGTGATAAAGAGCATCCTTGCCTTGGTTCTGATCTTACTTCAATTAAGTATGATATCTGTAGTTTTCTTTATAGATAACCCTTATTAGATATGAATAGTTTTCTAATTTTAGGTTTTGGAGATTTTTAATTATGAGTCAGTGTTTAATTTTGTTGAATGAATATTCTGTATCTGTTCTGATGATCTTTTGTTTTATTTTCACCCTCTATTATGTTTATGTGGTGAATCAGATAGCTTGAATGTTTTTTTTTTTTTGCCCTCAAATAGCAGGGATTTATTGTCTCACAGCTGTGGAGGCTCTCCTGGAAGTTTGAAATCAAGGTGTTTCAAAGCCATGTTGCCTTTGAAGAAGCCAAGGAAGGATCTGCTCCAGACCTCTCTCCTGTGTCTTGTGTCTTAGCCTAACCCCAGTTTTCCAGTGATGTTCTCCCTGTGTGTATGTCAGTGTCAGATGTTCCCCTTTTTCTAAGGACATCATCATATTGAATTAGGTACTAATGACCTTATTTTCACTTGATTACCTCTGCAAATACCTTATCCAAATAAGGTCATATTCTGAGGTATTGGGCTCTAGGGCTCTAACTTATTTTTATCAAGTGGACACCTTGGTTTGGTCTGAAATAAAGCTATAATTCTTTATGATTCATTCATAATCTACACTGCTTAATTTTTGAACATGAAATCAAAGGTAGATTTTTTGAATGAGCTTCACATGTCACAATGTTTTATTACCTTTTTGAGAAACATACTTGTAAGTAACAGATGAAAGAAGAAATCATAATGGAAATTACAAAATATTTTAACAATGACAATGAAAACATGACATCAAAATATGAGATGCAGCTAAAGCAGTGCTTGGAGGGAAATTGATAGCTTTTACATGTATATATTACAAAAGAGGAAAGATAGAAAATTAATGGTTGATCTTTAATATGTTGAAGAACTGACAGTTTCTAAAGCAGCTGCACCATTTTACAATACCACCTTGTGTGGTATTGTAAATACCAGCATTGTGTGAAGGTTCCAGTTTGCCTGCATCCTTGCCAACAGTCATTATCTTTAATTATAGTCACGTGGGTGTGGAAGGGTTATATTGTAGTGATTTTGATTTTTTGATTTATATTCTGTGATGACTAATGTTAGGCATCTTTTCATGTTTATTGCTTATTGTCTATTGTCTATATAACTATGAAGGAAATGTCTACTCAGGTCCTTTGCTTATATTTAAATTGGGTTATTTTTGTTGTTACTTAGTTGTAAAAGCATTTTACATTTTTTATATGGAAGTCTCAACAAACACTGTCTGCAAATTTATGACTTATAAATATGACTTATGAAATGACTTCCGTGTGAGTAGTCTTTTCACTTTCTTGATGGTAATCTTGTGTTAATATGTTTACATTTCTGTTAATCTAGATATGTCTGGTTGCAAATATAATCTTTCCTTTTGTGTTCCTTAATTCTCCTTTTTTCTTTATCTCTATACCTCTTCCTCATTCCCCTACTGCTTTCTGTCTCTTACACTTTCATTTTTCTCTCTCCATTTACTTTTCCACTTCATTTACTTTTTTTATGCTTATGTATCTCCTCCAGACTCTGACTCCATTATATTACTGAGAATGAAAACTAGAAACTAACTAGTCACTTTTTTTCTAATATTTCTTTGTAATTGATCTTCTATAGATTATACTTGTTATCAATTTTATATCACATAAGTCTAACGAATACAAAAATTAATATAGCAAGGATTATTATGCTTTCTACATGTCATTATTTCAAAATTACATGAAGTGTTTCTTATAAGATCAGCAGTTTGCAGTAAGTCTATAATTAAGTGGCTTTTATTCAATTATTAATCTCTCTTTCTCTTTTTAAAGATTCAAAATGGATAGTATAGAAGAACCCCAGAGAAAAGTCTTTAAGGCTCGAAAAACAATGAGAGTGAGTGATCGTCAACAGCTTGAAGCAGTGTACAAGGTCAAAGAAGAGCTGTTGAAAACTGATGTCAAGCTATTAAATGGCAACCATGAAAATGGAGACTTGGACCCAACCTCACCTTTGGAAAATACTGATTATATTAATGACAAGGAAGAGGTGAATGGTATTGAAGAGCTTTGTTTTGACCCTGAAAAAAGTAAATCAGAATGGAAAGAAACACCCTGTTCCTTAAATGTAAATGTAAAAAACAAGCACGGTGATGATTTAAAGTGTGGACCTTTGTCTTCTAATAATGCAACTCCTGAACTAGTCTCCAGAGTGACTGCTGAACAAGCTTCTGGTGATCTGGCTACTGGAGATCTGACCTCTGGTGATTTGGCTTCTGAAGATGTGGCTTCTGAAGTATTAACCTCTGGTGATCCTGTCTCTAGTGATATCACCTCTGGTGATTCTGTCCCTAGTGATCTCACCTCTGGTGATCCTATCTCTGGTGATCTCACCTCTGGTGATCCTGTCTCTGGTGATCCCATCTCTGGTGAACCAGTCTCTGGTGAACTGGACACTGATGAACTGGTTTCTGGCAAAACAGTTTCTGAACCATGCTCTGGTGAACTGGTCTCTACTGAACTGGTACCTGATGAACCAGTCTCCAGTGTTCCAGCCTCTGGTGATCCAGCCTCTGGTGATCTGGCCTCTGGAGCTCTGGCCTCTGGTGATGTGACTCCTGATAATCCAGTGTCAGATGAACTGACTTCTGATGAGCCAACTTCTGAATCAGCCTTTGATTCCACTTTTGAACCAAGTTCTCTACCAGTTTGTGAATCAGTTCCTAAAACTGACAGTACAGAGCCTAATAGCAATAAAGGTGATGAACTTGAAACAAATGGGGATGATGCAAAGTCTGATGACAAAAATAAGGTTGATAGTAATATCGATGCTGATGAAGAAACTCCAGAAACAGGTGACAAAATTATTTGTTCAGATATGCCTCCTGAAAATCATAAGAAGGTAGAGGAAAATACTGTCACAGAACCTGCCCTTAGAGAGGAGGCTATATCTAGCAGTATGGAAATTGACCAAAGTGAAAAGAAAGAAGATGAAAATTCTGCAGACTTTACAGAAACCATTAGTGAAAAAGTTATAAAAGATGACAAAAGTGAGGGTATCTTAGAAAATACAGATTCTATGGAGACAGATGAAATCATTCCTATTTTGGAAAAGCTTGCACCTGCTGAAGATGAACTTACTTGCTTTTCTAAAACTTCTCTCCTTCCAATTGATGAGACAAATCCAGATTTGGAGGAGAAGATGGAAGGTTCTTTTGGTTCACCATCTAAACAAGAAAGTAGTGAGAGTTTGCCCAAAGAAGCCTTTTTGGTCCTCTCTGATGAAGAGGATATTTCCGGTGAAAAAGATGAGTCTGAAGTTACATCCCCAAATGAGACATATTTTCCAGGTTAGCATATTACTTAAATTTTAAAGATTTTGATTAGCTTTAATGAACTTTAATAGTCATTCATATAAAGTTTTACATTTCTTTTAGTTGCAGAGAAAATGGAGAATGATGGTGACTAGAATGATGTCTTAACTTCAAATCTTACCTTTGGATAACTTAGAATTACGAAGTATACACTCTGTGAGCAACATTATGTGAAGTGCTGAGGAAGATAAAAATAAGTAAAAAATATACTCCTTGCCCTTTAAGGGTCTTGTAGTCTAAGAAACAGAGTAAGATAGACCAAAATAATACTATGAGATAACAATTTCAACTCAGTACATAACCGATCAAAGTCCTAGCAGTTGTTCTTGCTATTAGTAACTAAATAACTCTGAATCTAAAAGCCTGTTTGTTTAATTTATTTGCTTCAAATGTAACAGATCACATTTTACAATTAATTTGCCTTTGCAGTCTGATTCTTTTAATATTCTTTGCTGGGAGAATGGCACCACCATTGCTTGAAGCCAGAAACCTAGTTGATAAAGACTTCATCCATTTATTTGGAACTACCCAACATTATCTTCCCCTTCATCTTCTGAAAGACCTTTCTGTAACCTGTTTCTTTTACTTGATTGTGTTCCTCTCTTTGATTAGATCCCTATTTTTAGATTAATTCCAAACCCTTACATAAAAGTTTTATAAACTAATGATTTGTTCAACATATATCTTCTCCCATCTCTTTTATTATTCCTAGAATAAAAGAGGAGAGAATAAGAAAAATCCTATTTTGCTTTCGTGGTCAGACTCAAATATCATTCTTACATTTGTAGTCTAAGAAACAGAGATAAGAAACGTTCTCAGTTCCTTTCAGACTGGCTTGAATATCATTATGTTCCCATTGTATCATTCTCTAAGCCTTAGAGCTCTGTGACTTTGTAGCATGAAATACAGGATCTGGTTTCTAGTTTGTTCAAAGGGAAAAAAAGGCAGGCCTAGGAGACAGGGTTTTTTCCCTCAGTGTATCATACCAGCTCTTGGAGATGGATGTTTTTTTTCTTAGTAAAAGATAACTTCATTTCCAAAGAGTGAGCATTCATTTCCTTTTTTTTAAATTTTTAAAATTTATTTTTATTAAGGTATGATTGATATACACTCTTATGAAGGTTTCACATGAAAAAACAATGTGGTTACTACATTTACCCATATTGTTAAGTCCCCACCCATACCC
This sequence comes from Manis javanica, assembly GCF_040802235.1. Classification (NCBI taxonomy): domain Eukaryota; kingdom Metazoa; phylum Chordata; class Mammalia; order Pholidota; family Manidae; genus Manis; species Manis javanica. Next base: position 19,232,681 of record NC_133170.1, on the reverse strand, counting down.
CAGTGCAGTCACTGTCCATCAGTGTAGTGAGATGCCAGAGATCCACTGTGTGCCTTCTCTGTGCTACACTGTTCTCCCCGTGATCACCCACACCATGTGTACTAAACATAATACCCCTCAAACCCTTTTCCCTCCCTCCCCACCCACCCTCCCCACTCTCCCCTTTGGTAACCACTAGTTCATTCTTAGAGTCTCTGAGTCTGCTGCTATTTTGTTCCTTCAGTTTTGCTTCATTGTTATACTCTACAAATGAGGGAAATCATTTGGCATTTGTCTTTCTCCACCTGGCTTATTTCACTGAGCATAATGTCCTCCAGCTCCATCCATGTTGTTGAAAATGATAGAATTTGTTTCTTATGGCCGAATAGTATTCCATTGTGTATATGTACCACATCTTCTTTATCCATTCATCTACTGATGGACACTTAGGTCGTTTCCATATCTTGGCTATTGTATAAAGTGCTGCGATAAACATAGGGGTGCATATGTCTTTTTGAATCTGAGAAGTTGTATTCTTTGGGTAAATTCCAAGGAGTGGGATTCCCAGGTCAAATAGTATTTCTATTTTTAGTGTTTTGAGGAACCTTCATATTGCTTTCCACAATGGTTGAACTGGCTTACATTCCCACCAGCAGTGTAGGAGGGTTCCCCTTTCTCCACATACTTGCCAGCATTTGTTGTTCTTAGTCTTTTTGATGCTGGCCATCCTTACTGGTGTGAGGTAATATCTCATTGTGGTTTTAATTCATATTTCCCTGATGATTAGTGATGATGAGCCTCTTTTCATGTGTCTGTTGGCCATCCGAATTTCTTTGGAGAACTGTCTTCATATCCTCTGCCTATTTGTTAATCAGGTTATTTGCTTTTTGGGTCTTGAGGCATGTAAATTCTTTATATATTTTGGATGTTAACCCCTTGTCAGATATGTTATTTACAAATATATTCCCCCATACTGTATGATGCCTTTTTGTACAGTTGATGGTGTCGTTTGCTGTACAGAAACTTTTTAGTTTGATGTAGTCCCATGAGTTCATTTTTGCTTTTGTTTCCTTTGCTCAAGGAGATGCGTTCAGGAAGAAGTTGTGAGCATTCATTTCTTAAGCCTGCATAGAGAGACAGGCCAGACTAGTCTTCGTTTTGAGGATTTAAAAGTAAACTTTAGTACTTGCCCTCAGAATAAAGACAAGAATTAAATTGCAAGCCATTAAATGCAAGGCTGTGAATACAGTAATAATGTTGGATTGGTATTCTAGGTATTGAGAAGACGGTGACTTTGTGAGATCATAGAAGTATTCAGGAAAGTGCTTTACTTTCACTATCTGTGTAAACAGTAGGGTTTAATGAAGAGAATCGCTCTTCATTGCAGTTCCATCCTATTTGCTCAGGCCAAACACTTAGAACCATTCTTATTTTTTTCTTTCAAAACCCATATCTAATCAATCAGGAAATCCTAATGGCCCTACCTTCAGAATAGATCTAGAATCCAGTGTCTTTTTACATCTTCACTGCTATCATCATCAGGCCAAAATAATGCCAGCTCACAAGGAAGGCTTAGTAAATATTTGTGGAGTAAATTAATAACTTGTTATGTAAGAGAAGTATATTATGGAGGACCGTGGTTATAATGCTCCAGCATTCTAATAGCATTCTAATCATTCACTGGGAAATGATTTCCAGTAAAGGAAAATGACATGATGAAATTTACATTTTGGAAAGAAAACAGGTAACAATGTTTGGGCAAAGTCATTCACTCAGTAAGTACTTACACAGAGAGTAGTATTGGGCCATATCCTTTAAGAACCCTGTTGGTAGTCTCCATAGAGAGTCATAGCAAATTTCATTTTTATTTAAAGAGTTTATATATTTTACCTTTCTGTCAGTCTTAGAGATTATGTCAGTTTGGAGATCATCTCTCACACATAATACTATTAAGTGCAGATAGATGAATATTAAGCTATCCATGTTTTGAAGATTCAAAGTTAGGTTTATCTTTGGGTATTTACTTGAGACTTTTATGTGATTGTATGCTATTAGATAGAGCAGAGTAAGTTTTATGATAGTTTGTAGCTAAACTTTTATTTTCTGTTCCTCTCCTGCAAGGAAATCTTGTGTACTATGAGTTGAAACAGTTTGTTCACTGGTTCTTAAGCTATACTCTGTTTTGTGTATATGGTGGCAAAAACTTGTTACATGTCATATTTGTTTCTGTGTACCTTCTGAGGTATTAACTTTGATCAGATTCTTTATTCTTGACTAATTTTTAATGTTTTCAGAACAATATAAGCTGAAGTATTGAAGTCTGGCTCTTTCTATCTATTGACTAACATTTATGTACTGTACAAATAAGAAAGCATAAACCTCTATCATTTCAGGCACTTCTTTAGCAGGTCTTTTTTAAATATAGCCGTATGAGTATGAACAACAAAACATAATGAAAAATATCAGAAAACAAACAGAAAGCTGTAATTTTACAGTAGTAGAAGACCTTAAAAAAGTGTTGGAGATACACCTTAGTAAGCCTGAAGACACTATCATATTATTGCATAACATATAATAACTGATATTCACTAAATGATTAAAATCATATTCTGTTTAAGAAGGCTAGAAAAGTAAAGATTTCTCTCTAGGAAAGTTCAAGCAACACTAGAGGAGGATGTACACATTAGTGATACCTTACATGCATTCTCCATCCCTTCCTGTAACTACTGTTCCTTTCTTCACTCTCAGAGCTATTCTGCAAGTTATGTCAACAAAGCTAGCGCCCTTTCTTCTCATCTTCTTTACTTGTTAACTTAATTGAATTTGATTTTCACCTTGTCAGTCTTGCCTCTTAATTTTCTCAATGAAAGTGGTATTGATGTTCATGCTGTTAAATTGAAGGGCATCATTATTTTGATTTTTATTCTCTCCCACTTGTATGGTGTCTTACAATACACCTTCCCTCTTGATACTCTTAGTTTTGGGGATAGTGCATTCTCTGTTTTTTCCTCCTTTTTGGCCTTTCTCATTCTGTTTCCTATGGAAAAATAGGAGGCAGAGCTCTCCTACATTTGCTTTTTCAGACATTGCTATTAATATTTTTGAGGAGGAAAATCTGTTTTAGAGTAGACCAGATTTGACATTAAATTCTGACATAGTTTCCTTTCATATTTCATTTCAGATTAAAAATATGTCAGTGGTTGATTTGTTTTTACCTGTTCTTTGGATCTTGAAGATAAATAAGATGAACATAAGTACTAAGGAGGATAATTGCACAGGCATAGAATTCAAGGTTTCTGTCTACTTTTGCTTTAGGTTAATACTGATAGAATTGCTATCAGATAGAATTGTTCAGTCATTTAAGATTTATTTATATTTCTTGTCTGTATTTATTATGTTCAGCCAAAATTCTTACCCCACTTACATTCATTTATTTTTTATATATTTGGCTTTTATTTGTAGAACCTCTTAATGTTTTACATTAACATGAAGTTGCAGATTTTTCTTTGAGGAAGATGAATCTGAAGCATATTTTGGAGAGAGGAATGTAAAAAGGAAGATCAGTTTCAAATTACTGTTTTTGCCCAATAGATACATGTCTAGATTTCAGAACAGAGGGTTGGACTGTCCAGAAAAATTTAAGAAGAGATGGCTTATAGATGCTTATTGAAATTGACTGTGATAAAATGAAATTACCTCAAGTGGGTATAAATGGAGATGAGAGGAGATTCAAGAACTGAGCTCTTGGCATTCCAGTGTTCAGAGGTTGAGATGAGGAAGAACCAGCAAAGGAGACCAAGCAAGGAGCAGTGCTTTGGGAAGAAAGAAAAACAGGAGATGTTGTCTTAGTAGTCAAGTAAAGGTAAAGGCTGTTTCATGGATGAAGGCATAATGAACTCAGCTCTATCAAATGCTGCTGTTTGTTCAAGTTAAGATGAAAGAGCAATATTTAATGACTTGGAGATCATTTGTGACCTGGACAAGGGGCAGTGGATTTAAAAGCCTATTTGAAATTGGATTTCAGAGAGAATTGAAGAATTGGAGACAATAAAATGCAACATTCCCCCCCCACAAGTTTTGCTTTAAAGGGGGGCATAAAAATTCACTGTGGAAGATAAAATTTGAACTTTATATTAGTTACATAAAACCTAAAAATTTCTGCAAAAGTCACATTATATTTTTCTGATAGGTCTTGTGAAGTTGAGAATCTTTGTATGTTTATTGGTCATTTGTGTTTCCTTATCTCTAAATAGCCTTTCATCTCCTTTGTCCATTTTTCTAATGTATATATGTCTTTAATCTGAGGAATTTTTTGTTTTCTTTTAAATATTCTCATAAAGCCAGTAATTTAACACATAGGATCAACAAACTGTGACCTGTAGGCCCTGTTTTTGTCAGTAAAGTTTTATTGGAACATAGCCCAATCTGTTTGTTTCCATAGTACATATTGCTTATCATTGATTCTCACCACGAAGACAATTAAGTAGTGGCATCAGAGGCCATGTGACCCACAAGACTGGAACTACTTAGTTTTTGGCTGTTTACAAAATGTTTGCAACCCCTTATCTAAGGCAATAGCTTTGCTAATATTTCTTTGGAATAAGGTTCTATATAGTGTAATTCTGAAAATGAGAACTAACTCCCTTGTGTAAATGCTATCTTCTAATCCTCGACAACACAGCTTTTCTACCTTTATTTAATGGAATTTTAAAACATAGCAGTCATCAAATAGATACTAAACATGTACTTTTTCTTAGCTCTTTCCCAAAGTTTTTAGGGTTACCAAAAATACAAGAGCTAGTACCTGCTGTTGGTGAGCTTACTGTCTGCTCTGGTTGAAAGAATACTGTACACAGAACCGTATGTGGTGACATGCTGACTTGTAATGAAGGCTGTATTGAAGACCAGAGGAATTATAGCAGAAATTACCTGTGAATGAAGACATTTTAAAAAAGACAGTCTCCTAAGTATTTGGATGAGCTTCAGGAGTCCCAGTAGCTACTTGAAATTATATTAAAATGTCTGTGTGCATGGGCCTTCAATTGTTATTTTAGGTTGAAGGAGGTCTACCTCAGATTCTCTAGAGGCTTTGTGAACAAAATAATTAAATAGAGTGCCTTGCTCCCTTCTGTAGAACTTCTCCTATCCCATTTTTCTTATCCCAAATTCTTTCCATTAAAAATTGTTTGTGTCTATTCTAAAATCCCAATGAGTATTTTGACCTAAGTGTTGAGTGTTGAAAAGCTGATCATGTCTTCTAAGCATATCTGGAAAATGGGAATTGGGTGGTAGGAAGAGGTTTTTGAGTAGAATGAAGGAATGTCAAGCTAAGCTTGACCTATCTGTAAGAGGAGAGGGAATTAATACATGCATAAAATAGGCAGACAAAACCAGGCCAGTTTGCTCTGCTGCATTCTGGGTTATCTGGCTTACAGTTACCCTAATTAGACCATGGCTAATTTTATTCTTTCGGTGCTATGACGATTTGCCAAACAAAGACTATGTAACCCTTCATCTCAAGCAACCCAATTACTCTGTTTTTGTGACTCTGGGAAGTTGGAAACTCAGGAGTTACCACCTTCAGTATTAAAATCAGGAGGATTTAGAAAACCATATGTAGGGGAAAAAATGCTTTGTAATGAGTTTGTAGTCTACAAGGGAGCAAAATGTATTTTCATTTCATTGAAAGGGGTTGAGGGATGAGGTGTTGAAGGATTTCAAATGAACATAAGGTGGTAAATGGAAAGTTAATTTTCTAATACTTATTTTGAGGCTTAAAAATAGTTTTAGTAATCTTTATGTACTTGTAAGATTTTTTATTTTTACTATAGTCAGGTTTTATAGCTTTACAGTTTTATTTTAATATAAAAATATATTTGTAGGAGCTTTAATAGGCTTATCAATAATCCTGGTGTCTGCCTATTTTCATCTAAAAGGTCATCTAAATTTTTTAACTTTGACTCCTGCCATCAGTGCTGTGGAGATTTAAAAAACCTGGTGTTTGGAGAAGAAATGTCATGTCAAAATCTTCATATATTGCTATATACCTTGTGAATACTGATTTTGGTTGCAGTATATGATGAAAGAGAGCATTCTTTATTGAAGCCTTTGAGAAGCCAGTTGCAGTGATATAAGGAAAAAATAGAAATACAAACATAATCGTTCTCTGCATTTAGTGATTATAAGTTACCTAAGAAGATACAGATTGATTGACCAAAGGCCATTTCTGGTCGACCCCTGGGATTTTACTTGTTGTTATAATGCAGTTGTATAGATATGAGCTGTTACTAATTCTAATGGAAGTAATATTTCCTTTTTCAATTTTGTTACAGCAGAAGAAGAAAGAAATGAAAAGGACCACAAACCTAAAGAAGAGCAAGCAGTTCATGATGAAAGACCTGAGAAAAGTAAGCATTTGCAAAACACCTAAACTAGTTTAAAAAACTGTAATTCATTGTTTCTTCTTTTAAGGCTGTGGAATATATTTTCCTATCCGTGATCTAATTGTAAAATTGTATAGTTGATGTAAGCCACAGAAATCATTGCATTGATGGCTCACCCAAGGATTTTTGAAAGTGTTATTTTATATACTATATAAATATTTATTTATTTATCTATTCTTTCAGTTCCACAAGAAAGATTTAAACTTAGTATTTCATAAGGTACTGTCTGAATGTTTAAGAGAAATTGTTTTAGATTTATGTTTAGAGCATGGCTGTAAGAATTTTGTCTGGGGTGATGTAAGTGAATGGAAGTATGTGGCTCATGTCTGTTTAAGGTTCTTAAGCTTCATGGGAAGGGGAAGTGATGGGACTGAGTGCTATTCAGTGTATAGGAATGTCATTGAACTAGAAGTCAGGAAACCTGGATTCTGAAACTCCCTGTCATGCTGTTCTCCATGTATGATTATATTAGGTATGATTATAAGAGAAGTTGTGGATAGAACTGGATTTAAAAAATAGGCACATAGATATGAATATAGAGTGAAGTGGAGAGGGAATAAATGTGGTCACGTAAGGACATTTGCCTTTTAATATGTGTAGAAATGTTATTATTCTTATACTTACTACATATTGAAATCAGAAAAAATTTGCTTAGATTTCATGAATGTTACCAGTATTTGAAATAAGAATTTTCTAAGATCTTTGAATATCTATTCTTTGCCAAATTTACTTTCATTAACTTAATTTTTATATATGTGAAATCATTAGGATTTATGTTAAGAATAACTATTATTCTGTTATTTTCCTAAGGCTGATGATTAATAATTTTTCCTAAATTTACTGAGGAAAACATTTACTCAGAAGGAAGAATTAAATAATTAAAGCTTTGTACAGTTGTTAGAAATATATGACATGAGAATGAAATCTGTATTTTGTCAGAGGATTCATGTGTACTATAAAGTTTAGCAAAGGGAATGTATTTGATTTCTTCTCATCTAATATTCATATTTTATTCATATTCATATTCCATCTTACTATGAAGGTTTCAAGGAAAGAATGTTGTGTGTTCACATTGTACATTGCTTAGCTATTAGGAAGTTCTTATTTAGCATATTGAAAATCATTTCAAGTTTAAAACTAAAAGCTACCTTCCTACTTTTCTGGTCTCAAAAACAATTCTTATGACTGACAGTGCTATTATGGTAGCTAGAAATAATATTTCTATGAGGATGTGGAGACTAGGCATTAATGTCTATAATAAAGACACCTGACTGACCAGACCATCATGCTTTTTATTCTTAGGTGAATTTTCCAGAAGAAAACGTTCTAAATCAGAGGACATGGACAATGTACAGTCCAAACGCCGTCGATACATGGAAGAAGAATATGAGGCAGAATTTCAAGTAAAGATTACAGCCAAAGGAGATATTAACCAGAAGCTACAAAAGGTGTTAGAGATTATATGTTAAAAAAACATATTTAGTCAAAAAAAGTACCATTTTTATTCTTCTAGGTTTTTGACATTATTCTGCATTTTACTGACATTGAGGTTTTTTATAGAAAGAAAGTGGTTGAGCTTATTGTTCTTAATTTTTTAATTCCTTCTGACTCTTAAAGCTATATTTTTTTTAACATGGTAGTAATTATCAAAATGGAAGAGAGAGATATGATGATAGTTGCTAGTGAAAAATCTTATCAGTTTTCAGATTTTTTTCTTCTATATTGAAATTTATTCTAGTAGAAACATTAGTTTTATATATTAACATTTTAATCTTTATAATAAGCAAGTTTTCATGGTTATAAGTTCCTACATTTAAAAATCTTTGTTATATACTTAGACTTAGTATTAAAAAAGGTAGAAACAAGTCTTTAGAAGAACTAGGGAAAGCAAGTACAGACTTAGGAAACTTCCCCCTATAACTGTTAAACTAGGGAGAGAAATACTGAAAATATGCAGTAATTAATATATTTTTCAAAATGTACTCAAAATGCTTATGACAAATGCCTTTTTAAGACAGGAATACCAAATGCAAGTGAAATTAATTTTTCAAGGTCTTAGAGATTTAATGATGAAATTATAAGTAATCTAGATTTTAAACGAATGTTGTTCTAATAAGATACAGTATACATATCCATACTAGAAAAAGGAATAGTGAGGGAGTAAAAAAACTGGCTTTTTGTCTCCGAGTTTCTTATTTATCATATGGAGATACTAATGCTTATTTAGCCATTCTCATAAAGCTGAAATATGAAAATAGCTTATGTGAAAGAATTTTGAGAACTGTGTTCTGGGAGTTTACTCCTCTAGAACAGTGTTACTCAAGTATGGTCCCTAGACATGTACCATGTGTCCTATTTGTTATGAGTCCATAATGAGATAAATACATAAATTGTGAGCAGACATTTAGAAATGGTCTATAGAAATATCATAGTCCAGTGACATACTTAGTGTTTCACGAGGTATCATCAGCAGATTAGAAATTTAAAAAACTGGTCCTTTTCTTTAACTGGTTTCTTTTAAATCATGATAGAGGATGTAGGAAGAAAAGATTAATACTTGAATTTCAAATTACTTAAAAAATTTCACCCCCTGGAAATTTTCTGTTTTACTGTATTCTCTTGTGGTAGATAGTGTATATGTTGAAGTGGAAGCTTTCAGCAGATAGCATTGTGTTACTGATGCCAACATGCTTTTTCATTAAGCTAGTTAATACATTTGTACTGTCTTACTAGTACTTAAAAATGTTTACTGTTTGCTGCCTGTTAAAATGCCTTCTTTGCTGTAAACAAAGGAATATATATTTCTTCAGGTTATACGCTGGTTGCTGGAAGAAAAAATATGTTCTCTACAGTGTCATGTATTTGATAAGACTTTGGCAGAATTGAAAACACGAGTGGAAAAGATTGAATGTAACAAGAAGCATAAAACAGTTCTTACTGAACTACAGGTTTGTATATAGACTTGAAGTATATACCCATGTGTCATCATTTTTATTTTCTGCTATACGTCTTCAAAGTTGACTTTAAAGTACAATTAACTACTTATTAGAAGTAAAAGGAGCCTCCTTTAGATTGCTACAGTTGCCATAAAACATGTACCATAAACTGGGTGGCTTGAACAGCAGAAACATTGTCTCAGGATTCTGGTGGCAACACACTGGCAGGATTGGTTATTTCTGAGGGCTGTGAGGAAGAGTCTGTTCTTGTGTCTCCTCTAACTTCTCGTGGTTTACTGACAGTCTTTGGTGTTCCTTGCCTTGTGGAACCATCCCCCTGATCTCTTGCTTCATCACATTATGTTGTAGGTATTTCTGTATGTGCCCTGATTTCTCCTTTTGACAAGGATTCCAGTCATAGTGGATTGGGGCCTGCCCTACTCCCATATGACTTCACCTTAACTGAGCACCTCTGCAGTGACCCTCTTTCCAAGTAAAATAACATTCTGAGATACTCTGGTTCAGAGTTCAGTAAGTGAACTTTTGAGATACACATTTCAACTCGTAACAGTTAGAGCCTAGAAATTATCTAACTTAATGCTCCTTAAATATTTTTTGGTCATTGAATAAAGACTGACATTGTGTTATGTCATAAGTATTAAATAGTATTTGCTGCAAGTAATACTATTTATGTTAATCTACTTCCTGCCTTGGATCTTTCTGTGTTGATCTATGTTTGTTAATAATTACAACTTTTTAATTTTTATTAAATATAGCTATGCAAACATACAGCTGAACTTGTAATCAGCTGAAATGAGCACATGATAAAATTCTGTAATAATCCATTTTATTCAAAGACTAAGAAACTGGAAATTTTTTTCGGTATATCCTGTCATAAGCAAATGTGTGCTTTCTGTTAGGCTATCTGAAATAGGAACATAGTTCAAGATACTGAGTTGAAAACCGCTTATAGAGCCTTATTTTATAAATGAGGGAAAGGTAGCCCATGAAAAGAAGTTACCATTTCCCAGTTATAAAGCAGATTGCAGTCAAATGTAACTAGAATTTATGTATTATATTTCTCAGTGTTAAAGTTATTTTCTTGGTTTTACATGCTAATTTTGTCTGAAGTGAGACTTTACTAAATATGAAGGTCTTTGTAGTAATTTTGTAATGCACCATTTAGGACAACACTAGTTCTGTTTCTTACTGTTAGCAGGTCTTTTATGTAGTGATAGCATTGTCTAATTGTTAAACTATTTTACTAGTACGATTGGGAGTTTTGAATGAGAACTTGAAAATGTCTGATAATTTTGTTTTTCAGGGTCTATAAAAAACTTTAATTGGAACACAGCTGTGCTCATTCCTTTACATGTTGTCTTTGGTGCTTCTGTAATACTATAGCAGAGTTCAGTAGTTTTGTCTGGCTCTACGATCTAAAAGAGTACATTTATTCATTGTTTCTTATCAGTTCCATGGCTGCAACGATTTTTTTTTTTTACTTTTTTCTTTTATTTTTTATTTTGGTATCATTAATGGTATCATTAGTTTGGTACAAAATTGAATTTTATTTTATTAAAATAAAAATCATTAATGGTATCATTAATTTGGTACAATAACATGTGCAACATTATGGTTACTAGACTTCCCCCATTATCAAGACCCCACCACATACCCCATTACAGTCACTGTCCATCAGTGTACTAAGATACTATAGAATCACTACTTGTCTTCTCTGTGCTATACTGCCTTCTCCGTGCCACACCCCCACATGTGTGCTAATAGTAATGCCCCTTTATCCCCCTTATCCCTCCTTTCCTACCCATCCTCCCCAGTACCTTTCCCTTTGGTAACTGTTAGTCCATTCTTGGGTTCTGTGAGTCTGCTACTGTTTTGTTCCTTCAGTTTTTGCTTTGTTGTTATACTCCACAGATGAGTGAAATCACTTGGTAATTGTCTTTCTCTGCCTGGCTTATTTCACTGAGCATAATACCCTGTAACTCCATCCATGTTGTTGCAAATGGTAGGATTTGTTTTCTTCTTAAAGCTGAATAATATTCCATTGTGTATATGTACTACATCTTCTTTATCCATTCATCTACTGATGGACACTTAGGTTGCTTCCATTTCTTGGCTATTGTAAATAGTGCTGCAGTAAACATAGGGGTGCATAGTCTTTTTCAAACAGGGCTCCTGCATTCTTAGGGTAAATTCCTAGGAGTGGAATTCCTGGGTCAAATGGTATTTCTATTTTGAGTTTTTTGAGGAGCCTCCATACTGCTTTCCACAATGGTTGAACTAATTTATATTCCCACCAGCAGTGTAGGAGGATTCCCCTTTCTCTACATCCTTGCCAACATTTGTTGTTTGTCTTTTGGATGTTGGCCATCCTAACTGATTTGAGGTAATAACTCATTGTGGTTTTAATTTGCATTTCTCTGATGATTAGTGATGTGGGACATCTTTTCATGTGTCTATTGGCCATCTGAATTTCTTTGGAGAAGTGTCTGTTCATCTCTGCCCATTTTTTAATTGGATTATTTGCTTTTTGTTTGTTGAGGTGCATGAGCTCTTTATATATTTTGGATATCAACCCCTTATCAGATATGTCATTTATGAATATATGCTCCCATATTGTAGGTTATCTTATTTGTTCTCTGATGGTGTCCTTTGCTGTACAGAATCTTTTTAATTTGATACAGTTCCACTTGTTCATTTTTGCTTTTGTTTCCCTTACCCGGGGAGATATGTTCATGAAGAAGTTGCTCATGTTTATGTCCAAGAGATTTTTGCCTATGTTTTTTTCTAAGAGTTTTATGGTTTCATGATTTGCATTCAGATCTTTGATCCATTTTGAGTTTACTTTTGTATATGGGGTTAGACAATAATCCAGTTTCATTCTCTTACATGTAGCTGTCCAGTTTTGCCAACACCAGCTGTTGAAGAGGCTGTCATTTCTCAATTGTATGTCCGTAGCTCCTTTATTGTATATTAATTGACCATGTATGTTTGGGTTAATATCAGGACTTTCTATTCTGTTCCACTGGTCTATGGGTCTGTTCTTGTGCCAGTACCAAATTTTCTTGATTACTGTGGCTTTGAAGTAGAACTTGAAGTTGGGAAGCAAGATTCACCCTGCTTTATTCTTCCTTCTCAGGATTGCTTTGGCTATTCGGGGTCTTCTGTGGTTCCATATGAATTTTAGAACTATTTGTTCCAGTTCGTTGAAGGATGCTTTTGGTATTTTGATAGGGATTGCATTGAATCTGTAAATTGCTTTAGGCAGGATGACCATTTTGACAATATTAATTCTTCCTAGCCAAGAGCACAGGATGAATTTCCATTTGTTAGTGTCGTCTTTAATTTCTCTTAAGAGTGTCTTGTAGTTTTCAGAGTACAGGTCTTTCACTTCCTTGGTTACGTTTATCCCTAGGTATTTTATTCTTTTTGATGCAATTGTGAATGGAATTGTTTTCCTGATTTCTCTTTTTGCTAGTTCATCGTTAGTGTATAGGAATGCAACAGATTTCTTTGTATTAATTTTGTATCCTGCAACTTCACTGGATTCAGATATTAATTCTAGTACTTTTGGTGTGGATTCTTTAGGGTTTTTTATGTACAATATCATGTCATCTGCAAACAGTGACAGTTTGACTTCTTCCTTGCCAATCTGGATGCCTTTTATTTCTTTGTGTTGTCTGATTGCTGTGGCTAGGACCTCCAGTACTATGTTGAATGAAGGTGGTGAGAGTGGGAATCCTTGTTTTGTTCCCGATCTTAGGGGAAAAGCTTTTAGCTCCTCATTGTTAAGTATAATGTTGGTTGTGGATTTGTTAACTATGGCCTTTATTATGTTGAGGTACTTGCCCTCTATACCCATTTTGTTGAGAGTTTTTAATCATGAATGGATGTTGAATTTCTTCGAATGCTTTTTCAGCGTCTGTGGAGATGATCATGTGTTTTTTGTCCTTCTTTTTGTTTATGCGGTGGATGATGTTGATGGATTTTCAAATGTTGTACTATTCTTGCATCCCTGAGATGAATCCCAGTTGATCATGGAGTATGATCCTCTATATATATTTTTGAATTCGGTTTGCTAAAGGTTTGTTGAGTATTTTTGCATCTATGTTCATCAGGGATATTGGTCTGTAGTTTTCTTGTGGTGTCTTGTCTGGTTTTGGTACTAGAGTGATGCTGGCTTCATAGATTGAGTTTGGGAGTATTCCCTTCTCTTCTGTTTTTTGGAAGACTTTAAGGAGAAATGAGTATTATGTCTTCTCCAAGTGTCTGGTAAAATTCAGTGGTGACTGGTTTGGGGGTTTTGTTCTTGGGTAGTTTTTTGATTACCGATTCAGTTTTGTTGCTGGTAATTGGTCTGTTTAGATTTTCTGTTTCTTCCTTTGTCAGTCTTGGAAGGCTGTATTTTTCTGGAAAGTTGTTCATTGCTTCTAGGTTATCCAGTTTGTTTTATCATATACAGCTTTTCATAGTGTTCTTTAATAATTCCTGGTATGTCTGTAGTGATTTTTCCTTTCTCATTTCTGATTCTGTTTATGTGTGTAGATTCTATTTTTCTGCTAATAAGTCTGGCTAGGGGTTTATCTGTTATTTATTTACTCAGAGAACCAGCTCTTGGTTTCATTAATTTTTTCTATTGTTTTATTCTCTCAATTTTATTTATTTTTTTTCTCTTATTTTTAGTATGTACCTCCTGCTGACTTTGGGCCTCATTCGTTCTTCTTTCTCCAGTTTCAGTAATTGTGAATTTAGACTGTTCATTTGGAATTGTTCTTCCTTCTTTAAATATGCCTGGATTGCTGTATACTTTTCTCTTAGAACTGCCTTCGCTGCATCCCACAGAAGTTGGGGTGTTCTGCTGTTGTTTTCATTTGTCTTCATATATTGCTTGATCTGTGTTTTAATTTGGTCATTGATCCATTGATTATTAGGAGCATGTTGTTAAGCCTTCATGTGTTTGTTAGCCGTTTTGTTATCTTTGTACGGTTTACTTCTAGTTTTCTACATCTGTGGTCTGAGAAGTTGGTTGGTAGAATTTCAATCTTTTTGAATTTACTGAGGTTCTTTTTATGGCCTGGTATGTGGTCTATTCTGGAAAATGTTCTATGTCCACTTGAGAAGAATGTGTATCCTACTGCTTTTGGGTGTAGAGTACTGTAGATATCTGTTAGAGCCATCTGTTCTAGAGTGTTTAGTGCCTCTGTCTCCTTACTTATTTTCTGTCTGGTTGATCTGTCCTTTGGAGTGAGTGGTGTGTTGAAGTCTCCTAAAATGAATGCATTGCATTCTATCCCCTCCTTTAATTCTGTTAATATTTGTTTCACATATGTAGTTGCTCCTGTGTTGGGTGCATAGATATTTACAATGGTTATAGCCTCTTGTTGGACTGACTCCGTTATCATTATATGATGTCCTTCTTTTGTTACTTTCTTTGTTTTGAAGTCTATTTTGTCTGATACAAGTACTGCAACACCTGCTTTTTTCTCCCTATTGTTTGCATGAAATATCTTTTTCCATCCCTTGACTTTTAGTCTGTGTATTTCTTTGTAGGCAGCATATAGATGGGTCTCAGTTTTTTATCCATTCTATTACTCTGTGTCTTTTGATTGGTGCATTCAGTCCATTTATTTTTAGAATGATTATAGACAGATATGTACTTATTATAGGCTTTGGATTCATGGTTACCAAAGGTTCAAGCGTACCTTCTTTTGTATCTGTATATCTTAACTCACTTATTATGCTATTATAAACGCAGTCTGATGATTGTTTCTCTCCCTTCTTTTTCTGTACTCTTGTGTATCCCTTGACTGATTTTGTGGATAGCTGATTTTATTATGCATTTAGTTAGTATTTGGTTGGTCTACTTTCTTTGCTGTGGTTTTATTTTCTCTGGTTTTATTTCTCTGTTTAGCCTTAGGAGCCCTTCCATCTAGAGCTGTCCCTTTGAAATACACTGTAGAGATGGTTTATGGGAGGTAAATTCCTTCAAGTTTTACTTATCTGAGAATTGTTTAATCCCTCCTTCAAATTTAAATGATAATCTTCCTTGATACAGTATTCTTGGTTCGAGACCCTTCTGTTTCATTGCATTAAATATATGATGCCATTCTCTTTTGGCCTGTAATGTTTCTACTGAGAAGTGTGATGATAGCCTGATGGGTTTTCCTTTGTAGGTGATCTTTTTTCTCTCTCTGGCTGTTTTTAATACTCTGTCCTTGTCTTTGATCTTTGCCATTTTAATTATTATGTTTTGGTGTTGTCCTCCCTGGGTCCTTTGTGTTGGGAGATCTGTGGGCTTCCATGGTCTTCTGAGAGACTATTTTTTCCCCAGCTTGGGGAAAATTTCAATAATTATTTCTTCAAAGACTTTTTCTCTGTCTTCCTCTTCTGGTACCCCTATAATGCGAATATTGTTCCATTTCGTTTGGTCATACAGTTCTCTTAATATTCTTTCATTCCTGGAGATCCTTTTATCTCTCTCTGCCTTAGCATCTCTGTATTCATGTTCTATGATTTCTATTCCATTAACAGCCTCTTCTACTTCATCCAGTCTGTTCTTAAATTCTTCCATTGATTTATTTCTGTTATCTCCCTCCGGAATTCATCCCTTAGATCTTGCATATTTCTCTGTAGCTCCATCAGCATGCCTATGACTTTTATTTTGAATTCTTTTACAGGAAGAATGGTGATTTTGGTCTCACCAGGTCCTCTCTCTGGGGTTTGAGGGATTTTGGACTGAACAAGGTTCTTCTGCTTTATCATGGTGATGGAGGTGATTGCCAGTGAGTGGCACGTGTGTCAGCTGGGAGAACAAAGTCCCTTCCTGCTTGCTGGTCGCCTTGCCTGTCTCCGCTGTCTGTGCTGCCCAACTGCACACAGGGACTAGCCTTTGGGTTGATACCCTTAGCAGCTGTGTGCTCAGCCGCCCTTGGGATGGCCTAGGGCACTGGTGGTGGTTGCAGGTGATCAGCATGTGTTCATCATGAGAACAGAGCTCCTACGTCCTTTCCAGACTCCACGCTGGCTTCCTTTGCCTTTGGTTTTCGGCCGTGCAGGTGCAGCCTCTGGGTTGATCCCCTGAGCTGCTGTGGGTGGGGTGGCCCTTGGGATGCCCCAGGGCACTGGCAGGGCTTGCACACGAGCAGCATGTGTTCTCCTTGAGAATAAAGACCCTTTGTGCCTTCTGGACTCTGTACCGGTCTCCGCTGTCTGTGTCAGTAGACTGCGGTCAGGGGGGCAGCCTCTGGGTCTGGCCTGGTTAGCTGTGTGCTGGTTGAAGCATTTGTGTGGTTGCTGTAGGCGGGGCTGCTTCCTGGTTTGCTTGTACTGCCGGTGGGGGGGAATGAATGGCACGTTGTTAATTGCTGTGAGGGGCTTTGGTGCTGCTTTGCACCCAGAGCGTTGGGGTGCCTGAAGTTCTGGTTATTAAGCAGTCCTATGCTTCCACTCTTTCCCAGTCTGATTTTTTTCCTCCTGCTGGTGAGCTAGGTTGTGGGGACTGCTCGGGTCCTGCTGGGTCACAGTTTTGTGTTATACCCTTTTCATTAGATGTTGAGTTCTCACAGATGTAGATGTAGCCTGGCCAGTGTACTGTATCTTCTGGTCACTTGTTTAGGAATAGTTGTATTCACTGTATTTTCAAAGTTTGTATGGTTTTGGAAGGAGATTTCCGCCACCCTTCTCATGCCGCCATCTTGAGAATTTCCCAACCAACCCTGAGAGTTTTAATTCCTATATTCTTACTTAGGGTGCAAATCCAGATGTCTTAACATTAAATAAGACTTTGCAGTTGGATTTTTTTTTGTAGTCTCAAAATCTGAATCTTTCCTACACCAAAGCAGTCTTCTCCAGAAATGAATTCCTCTTCCAATTGTTTCTTTTACAATTCTTGAATTCTTAGAAAAATCTTCACAGAATATCTTACCTTTGTTCCTCTTATTGATAGTTTTTGAGTTCTTAGAATTCCTTTCAGTCATTTCACACATTTAGGGAATTGCCAAATTACAACTTTATTATTTCTTGTAAAAGTCTTCCTTTTCCTTCTTTTCACTTCCCACAAGGCCATTAATACCGAATTCCTTGATTATAATAACAACCTTTTACATGTCTACTCTGGTGCTGCTTTTTTAAGTCCTCCCTGGGCCTTCCAAGCATTGTACTCCTCTTCCTAAAATGCTGCTTGTTTCATTCTCCTTTGTTTATAGTCCAGGTTCCTCATTTGTGTACCATTTTAAGCCAGTATCCATATATGGATTTTTAATGTGGATGTCCTGGTTTTTTATCTACTTTTTCTAATACCTAGCAGTTGCTTCACTATCCTGCAAAGTATCAATGTTCATAGTATTTTTCCTTTAGGCTTTCAACTTCATATTGTCTCTCATATTCACTCACTCACAGTTATCTGCCCTTGCTATGACATTCATTTAAATTGTACTAAGCCTGATTTAGTTACTGTCTCTTTCTGTGTTGTTCACATATTTAATTTTTTGAGAAAGTAAAATTCACATAACAAAATCACTGGTTTAAAGTTTACAGTTTAGTAGGATTTAATACATTCACAATGTTGTATAACCATCATCTCTAATTGCAAAACACATCCCCCTCCCTTTAGCCTTGAGCAACCACTGATCTGCTTTTTGTCTCTGTTTTGATTTACCTATTCTGCATATTACCTATTAAGAAAATGATACAATGTGTGAACTTTTGTGCCTGCCCTGTTTATCTTAGCATATTTTTGTGGTTCATACACTTTTTAGCATATATCAGTACTATATTCCTTTTTATGGCTAAGAATATTTATATTCATATACCATTGAAAATACTTTTATGCTATTGAAAATAAATAGGTGTTGAATATTAAGATGCTAAGTGTGTTCCCAGAGTAATTATTAAGGAGAAAACTATAGTATATATAAATAATATGTAACATAATAGGTATGTATGTTTGTTTATATATCTGTTGTATATGTGTGTGTGTATGTTTCTTTTGTGTGTGTATGCAAACCCAGTTCTGGTTTATTAGAAAAAATGTGAACAGAATTGCATCAGTAGGAGTATCCCCTCTGCCCACTCCTATCTCACACCAATACCGCCTACCCAACCCCAGGTTGTAGGAGTCCTCAGGGTGCCAACATCAAGTGGCGCAGACAGCAGGGTCTCCAGAACCCTGGCTGCTCCCACCCAGGCTGTCTGATAGATTTATTTCTCTTAAGGAGAAGAAAGCCTGGCCCTCACCCTCTCTGAGGTTGCTCTACAAATTGCAACCACCACTGTCACTCACTACATCTCTCATGCCATGCCTCCTGCCTGGCCCTGTGCCTGGGACCATCCTACTACCCCCTAGAGCTCCTGGCCAGGGTCCTTACAATATATGGACCTACTCCATTTTGTTTTTTTATGGACACACATGCTATTTTGTTTATGTATTCTTCCACTGATAAATGTTTGGGTTGTTTCCATCTTTGGATGTTGTGAATAGTGCTGCTATAAACATTTATGTACAAGTACCTGTTTTCAAATCTTCTGGACATACACCTAGGCATGAAATTGTGGGTCATACAGTAATTCTTTAACTTAATGAAAAGCCATTCAGCTGTTTCCCAGAGCATTAACCACTTTACATTCCCACTGGCAATGTGTGAGGGTTCCATTTCTCCACATTCTTGTCAACACTTGTTATTTTCTGTTTTTGATTTTCAGTTATAACATCCTCATGGGTGTGAAGTGGTATACCACTGTGGTTTTGATTTGTATTTCTTTAACGATTAATGACTTTGAGCATCTTTTCATGTATTTGTTGAACATTTGTTTATGTTCTTTAGAAAAATATTCAAGTCCTTTGCCCATTTTTTATTTGGTTTTTTGCTTTTTTTGTTGTTGAGTTGTGAGAGTTCTTACATATTTTAGAACTTTAAGATATATGATGTATAAATATTTTCTCCCATTCTGTAAGTTGTCTTTTCACTTCCTGATGTCCTTTAATGCACAAAAGTTTTAAATTTTGATGAAGTCTTGCAGGTAGCATATGGTTAGGTTGTGATTTATTATTTACTATGCCACATTTTGCCTTTTTCTAATTCCTCCATTACTGCCTTCATTTGCAATTGATTTTTTTGTATCATTTTGACTCCCTTATTTCTTTCTATATATTTTTTAGTTTTTCCCTTAGTGGTTACTCTAAAGACTACACTTAACATCTCCACTCGACAATTTACACTTAACATACTTATTTTCAGTAGTATACAAAACTCTATTCCTTTACATCACTGTCATGCTCATATCTACTGTTGAGCCTCTCTGGTGAGTTTTTTATCTCAGTTATTACACTTTCATTTCCAGAATTACTGTTTATTTTTCTTATATCATTTCTATTATTTTATTGATAATCCTTTATTTAGTGAGGCATCATTTTCCTGTTTTTTTCTTTTTTAAGTTCTTTGTCCATTGTTTTACTTAACTCTTGACAAATTTAAAACCATCTGTTGAAAATCTTTGTGTAGGAAATCCAATGCCTGAGCTGTCCTTCTATTCCGTCTGTCCTGTGAATGGACTGGATGTTCTTGGTTCTTTCATGTACCTCCCAACTTACTTTCATTGAAACTGGGTGTTTTGAATATTAAATGCAGCCACTTTGGAACCAGGTTTGCTGTCGCTGATGCTGTGGTTGCTGTTTGCTGTTTGGTGACGTTTCTACACTGGTTTAAAAACTGTATGTTGTTTTTTGTGTGTGGCTGTTGACATCTGTTTTGTTAGTTTAGTGGTCAATTGTTTTAACAGTTGCTTTAATGCTTAGAGCATAAAAAGGACAAAAGCAAGAAGGAAAAGTACCTCTCCTAGTTGTTGCAGGTTGGCTGTGTGGAGCACATAGCCACTAAACACATAACCTGGCTTATCCAGCTTCCCTTATCCTGTACTTGTTTCCATAGACTCTCAAGGCCAGTCTTAGGGGAAACATTAGGATCTTTCTAGGGTGTTTCTTAGTTTGTATTCTGTCCTGGACATTTGCATAGTCTTCTCAATTCCCCAAAACTACCAAGAGCTTTGAAAGCTGCGTTTTTGCCATATGTTACCTTTCCCAACCTTTTCCTTCCCCATCTTTTCTGTTTATTGCTTATCCAAATTGTTGTCTTTTGCCTGAGGCGTCTGTGTCAGTGCCTGTGCCTTTAAATCGTTTTGGGAAAAGCTGTCTGGGATGCTGCCTAACTGTGGGAATTGTGAGTTGGATGAAAAAAAGGCTAGGCTTTGTGTTGGTCCTTGAGGGAGTTGCTAGTGAAAATAAGGTCCATACTGCTTCTGGTGACACTGGCAACCTGGAACAGGCATCCCAGCCATCATCCTTGCAGCTGCTTCTCATCTGGGTATGGGGAACAATGAATGTGCCCCACAGTGCTCTCTTAACTGCAAATCAGCTGCTTTATTCTTCCTAAGTTTTCCTCTAGCTGTTGCAAGGTTTTGAATAGATTCCAGAGTTGTGCATAGGTGATTCTCACAATTCTTGCCTGCTAATTAGTTGCTATTAGAAAAAGACTGATCCTTGTTCCCTACTCAGCCTTTTTACTGATGTCACTCAGTTCTGATATTTAAAATAATAATTACTTTCATGTTTGCCAGCATTTAGAGCCTATTATACCTCACACTTAGCAAATAATTATATACTTTGTTAAATTACTTACTATTCTTTAACTACAACTGACAATAAACTTAAAAATACTACAGTGCTACAGTGTTTATATAGTGCTTCCATATTTCCTTCTATAACAGATGAGTACATCTTCCTGATTTGCATATATATATATATATATTATATCTGAGTTTGGCAAAACTTAGTATAAGTTTTTTAAATTGCAAAGTTAAAATACTTTGGAAAACATGTTAATCACATATGGCTTAGTGTAGAAACTTTGCTTAAAGGATTAAATAACCATTAATTTTATATTAGTGGCCTCTTTTAACACTGCTGTTACAAAAAAACATGGACTTAAGGACATGTAATCCTTTTGCCATAGTGTAAAAATTTACTATAAGTTAAAAAATTTAATGAGAGTATAGAACTGAATAATGTAGAATTTACCTTTAGCAGAAAATTCATTAAAGTCTATATTCTGTTAAAATTTTTAAGGTATAAATTTCTCTAGTATAAGAAATAAGATTTTTATGGATTTTTAAAATTGTTCTTGTATATTTTTTAAATGGGCTGATTCAGGATTATTTAAAGTCATTTTTAAGTTTTTAATACAGGTTCACCATTCAGTGACTTTTTCCACATGCTTTATTAAAACCTGTCTTTAATTATTAACTCCTTTTTGTGTACTAAACAGGTATTTTTATAAGAGCTGAAAATAATGGTTAACATTAGAACATACGGAGAATTAGTTATATAATAATTTCCTGTATTAGTTTGGGAGTTGGTTGCTTTCTGAATTATGAAAAAGTTTTATGTATTTTTACTTTTTTAGAAATGGCAAATTATAAGGTAAATCCCAAGTTTTCCCCATGATTTTTACAGTTTTTTAAGAAAAAGGATGTGTAATTTTTAGATGTGCATATCTTTGATGCAATGTCAAGATTAGAATTGTAGTAATTTCTAAGAAATTCTTAAAAGGCCAAAATTATCATTTTTTATGGATTTGGTATCAACTGTATAGTAAAATTACAAATTAACAACAAATATTTACCTTTTCTACCACTCCTGAACCAAAGCTCCCCCAACACGTAATTCCATTTTTACTTCCTCTTTGCAGTTACCTTAAAATATGTTTTGATCAGAGCTGCAATTAAAGCCCTGCATATCAAAACCTGTAAGTTAAAGTCAGAGCAGTATTAAAAGGGAAATTTGTAAGTTTAAATTCATTACTAACAAACACAAAAATAGAACATGTATGTTCATCTCCTATGCTGGGAAAAAACATTAGCAAACTAACTGCCAAGAAGGAGGGAGTTAATAAAGAAAGCCACAAAAAGGAAAAACAACCCAACCCTTTTTGAAAATGGAGCAATGAAAAAAAAAGCTTATTCTTTTGAGAAGATTTCAGAGTTAATAACTAAACTAAAAATAATGAGTAAGTACAAATGAATTAAATAAGGATTAGAAAAGGATACAAAAATCCAGAGGAGATTCTTTAAGAGAACATTATTATATACTATGATACATCTATTAAATTGATTTCATATAAGAAGGAAGTAGGAAGGAAGAGAGAAAACTAAAATTATGAGGAACTCTCTTAAAATTGTAATCAAAGATCTATTTCTGAAGAAGTCACTAGGTTGAATAAACTGCCAGTAAATTCTGACAAATCTTTAAAGGCAGGTAATTCACATCTCATATAAACTGTTCCAGAGTATAGGAAAAGATGAGGCCTCATTTATAAAACAAAACCAACTGTAGAATTTTGTAGCATAAGAAAAGAACAAATATAGGCCAAGTTTACTTCCCAACATAGGTTTCCTTCATGAATGCAAAGCTGGTAGAGTATAAACAAATTCCATTATACAGTTTACCCTTGAAAAACAGAGGTTTGAACTGCAGGGGTTCACTTATGTGTGGAATGTTTTCAGTAAGTATATTGGAGAAGTTTTTGGAGATTTGGGATAATTTGCAAAAACTCATAAAAGACATGCATAACCTAGAAATATCAAAAAATTTAAAAGTTAGGTGTGTCATGAATTCATATATTTAGATACTAGTCTATTTTATCATTTCCTACCATAAAATGTACACAAGTCTATTATAAAAAGTTAACATTTCTCGAAACTTACACATGTAAACACAGACTGTACATGGCACCCTTCATAGTCAAGAGAAATGTAAACAGTACATACACAAAATTTGTGTCAATTGACTATGTTATTGGTAAGGCTTCTAGTCAACAGTAGACAATTAGCAGTTATGTTTTTTGGGGACTCAAGTTATGTGTGGATTTCTAACATGGGGGTGTGGTCTGTGCCGCTAGTGTCTACATGTTCAAAGGTCAACTATACTAATAGAAGAAAGGGGTAAAATAGTGTGATCAGCACATTAGATACAAATAAGGATGTATGCTAAAATTCACCAGCCATTTTTGGAAAAAAACAGAATTGAAGTCCCTTGAACCTAAGGACTATCAAATACTTGTTAAAATATTATATTTAATAGTGGATCATTTTTCCATTAAAATTTAATAGTGGATCAATATTTCCATTAAGGTTGTAAAAGCAATAAGGATGCATATTATCTATCCTGCTGTTTACAACTTTGGCGGTCTGGCAATAAAATGAAGATGAAAAAAATGAGTAATGATTAGTAAACGGGAATTCAGTGGAATTAACCTGGCAAACTGTTGAAAACAGGAAATTTAGCAACTACTTAGTAAAAGGAAAACATACCCTATTAGCTTTATCCATCAACAATAATGAGAAAATATAATGAGGAAAAGGTTAACATATATGGTTGATATTTAAAAATAAATATTACTTAAGAATAAACCTTTAAAGAAAAATTTAAAACTTTGATGAAGAAAAGGGACAGTAAAAGAAAACATGAGTTAACAGTGATATACCATGCTCCTAGATAGGAAGACATTATTCCTCAAATTACTATACAAATTCAGAATATTCAATTTCAGCTGGATTTTTATGGGAATGAAAAAGCTGTCAACACCCTTGGAATATAATATTCCTATGATTATAATTTATAAAATGCCATTTTAAGTAGCTTTAACTGAAAATATGTTAATGTTTTTCTTTCAGTTCTGGATCCCACTCCCCGCTCCTGACCATAAATCTGCACTGCCTAATCCAAGAGACAGTTTTGAGTGATAGACACCATATGTCTATATATTCACTAGCATTTTTGTTATTAGGCTAAACTTGCATGATTAACTCATTCTCAAACAGTTATTTCCTAAGAGGTTCTTTGGTACATAAGCAAAAAATTCCTGGTTTGCTAAACAAGGCCCAGGGTGTCTGAATCCCAACAGAATACTTGCAAAAATAGAGGCCCAGTCTTAGACACATTATGGCAGATATTTTGAATTATAATTAAAAACAATTTTATAGTCTCCAAGATTTAAACTATAAAAGATTCTCTTGGATTTCTTTTTCATAATATTAAGTGTCAGAAGACAATCAGTCAGTGTCCAAAGTTTGGTTTTCTTTCTTTGCTAATAGTTTCATTTTTTAATTGATAAAGTTCTCTTTTAAAAAGTATTTGAACCCTACGGAAGTATATTATATGAAAGCAAAGTCCCCTTCTCTTTGTGTTATCCCTCACTGCCTGCCAATCCTAGCCTGTAGAAGTAACTATTTTTAATTTTGGTTTTTATCCTTCTAGACCTTTCCCTGTATATGTAACATACAAAGAGGATTTTTAAATTTGTTTTCATTTTTAAGTAAAAAATACTATAATGATGTACATACTGTGCAACTTACAAAATACCCATTAGACAGTTGTCTATCTAAAAAAAATAAAAGATATGCTTCCATAAGTTAGGCTCCAAAAAACACTTGCCCATATACTTTTCTTTTGCTTGTAGTATTTTAGTCAGAGGCAAATCCATAGTAAGAATATAAAATTATGCTGTAGGTCCTTCAGTATTATTAGTATTGTGAATAAAAAACTAAGTCAGAAGGAAAATCTTCCTCTTGGGAATCATAGGTGATTGATTGCTTAGGCCATATTACTGGACTTGAATACTTTGTAAGGTTTGGAGTCTCCTTACAAGCAACTGCTTTCTAAAAGAAACTTTTAAAGTAAACAGCATTTTTTCTTTATGTTGTGTTTGTATTATAGAAAAGTAATTTCTGGCAGAGCTCTTCCTGAGGGAGGTCCTGTGAATGCATTCAGAAATTTAGTTTTAAGAGTCTCAAAAATAAAAATACAATGCCAAAAAACCAAATAAATAATCCAACTAGAATTTGGACAGAGGACCTGAATAGTAATTTTTCCAAAGAAGACATTCCAATGGACAACAGACACATGGAAAGGTGTTCAGCATCACGAGCATCAGAGAAATGTAAATTAAAACCTACAGTGCAGGGGGTCCAAGGAAACAAGATGGCAGCGGAAATCTCCTACCAAAACCATATATATTTTTGAAAATACAACAAATACAACTATTCCTAAAAGAGAGACCAGAAGATGCAGGACAATAGCCAGGCTTCATCCACATCTGTGAGAACCCAGCACCTCACAAACGGGGTAAGATACAAGCCGTTGCCCAGCGGGACCTGAGTGTGCCCCCGACCCCAGCTCCCCAGTGGGAAGAGAGGAGAGGAGTGGGAGCGGGGAGGGAGTGGGAGCCCAGGACTGCTAGATACTCAGCCCTAGCCATCTGCACTGGGAGCACAGACACACAGCGTGGTGTGCTGGATATTAGGGAAACGGAAGAGTGAAACCTGTGAGCGGGTCCCCACAACCAGAGCCCCTGGGACAAAAGAAAACCAAGTGCTTTTTGAAAGTCTTTAAGGGACAGGGACCCCACAGCTGGATGGAAGAGTCTCGGCACACACAGCCCAGCAGCTGGTAATCCCAGGGAAATTCAGGTGCTCCAACCCCCTGGGAGGTAGTGCAGCTCTGAGGCCCCTCATGGCAATAAACAGCCACCCACCTATTCCTCCTCTGGCGCAGCCCTGCCATAGTGGAGCAGCAGCATGAGGACGGCCACACGCACAGCATTCCTGCAGAGCTGCATCGACAGCTGCCCAGGCCAGTCTGAGAGACCCCGTTGGCGCACAGCTGCCCAGCACAAGCCGCTAGGGGCTGCCGTTCTCACAGGAAAGGAAGGGGACCACCAACAAGTAGGGACTTTATTCTCCTAGTGCACACACTTGCCAACTGCCCCATGTCTGCCTTTATTGCCATGAAAAGGCAGAAGAATTTGATACAGTCCAAAATAGTCCAGAAAAGACCTGAGAAGGAACCTGGGAGATAGATTTAACCAATTCTTCCTGAGAAAGAATTCAAAATGAAGATCATAACTATGCTGATGGAGTGTAGAGAAAAATGAAAGAGCTAACAGACAAAGTAAGGAGGGAGAATACAGAAATAAGACAATCTCTGGAAGGACGTAAAAGCAGAATGGACAAGATGCAAGAGGCCGTCAATGGAATACAAATGAGAGAATAGGAACACAGAGAAGCTGATGCAGAGAGAGATGAAAAGATCTCCAGGAATGAAAGAATATTACGAGAACTGTGTGACCAACCCAAATGGAACAATATCCACATTATATGGGTACAAGAAGAAAAGAGAGAAAAAGGAATATAATGTGTATTTGAAGAAACTATTGCTGAAAATTTCCCCAAACTGGGGGAGGAAATAGTCACTCAGAACACGGAAGAACACAGAACTCCCAACAGAAGGGAACCAAGGAGGACAACACCAAGACACATAATAATTAAAATGGAAAAGATCAAAGACAAGGACAGAGTATTAAAGGCAGCCATAGAGAAAATAAAGCTCACCTACAAAGGAAAACATCAGGGTATCATCATACTTCTCAATAGAAACCTTACAGGCCAGAAGAGAATGGCATGATATATTAAATGCAATGAAACAGAAGGGCCTTGAACCAAGAATACTGTATCCAGCATGATTATCATTTAAATATAAAGGAGGGATTGAACAATTCCCAAACGGAAAAGTTGAGGGAATTTGCCTCACACAAACCACCTCTACAGGGTATTTTAGAGGGATTGCTCTAGATAGAAGCACCCCTAAGCTAAATAGATGTTAACAGAGAGAATAAAATCATAGCAAAGAAAGCACACCAAACAAATACTAAAGGCAAAAACTAAAATCAACTACCCACAAAAGCAGTCAAAGGAAAGACAAAAGAGCACAGACTAAAACACCTAACATATAAAGAATGCAGGAGGAGGAATAAGGAGGGAGAGAAATAAAGAATCATCAGAATGTATTTATAATAACTCAATATGGGAGATAAGTTACACAGTTAGATAGTAAAGAAGCTTACGACGAACCTTTGATAACCGCAAATCTAAAGCCTGCAATGGTAGTAAGTACACATCTTTCAGTAATCACCCTAAATGTAAATGGACTGAATGCACCAATCAAAAGACACAGAGTTAAGACCTATACCCTGAAAACTATAAGACACTATTAAGAGAAATTAAAGAGGACAATAACAAATGGAAACTCATCCCATGCTCTTGGCTAGGAAGAATTAATATCGTCAAAATGGCCATCCTGCACAAAACAATATACAGATTCAATGCAATCCCTACCAAATTATCAACAACATTCTTCAATGAACTTGAGCAAATCATTCTAAAATTCACATGGAACCAAAAAAGACCCAGAGTAGCCAAAGCAATCCTGAGAAGGAAGAATAAAGTGGGGGGATGTCACTCTCCAACTTGAAGCTCTACTACAAAGCCAGAGTAATCAAGACAATTTCATACTGGCCAAAGAACAGACCCACAGACCAGTGGAACAGAATACAGACTCCAGATATCAACCCAAACATACATAGTCAATTAACACATGATAAAGGAGCCATGAACATACAATGGGGAAAAAACAGTGTCATCAACAGACAGTGCTGGCAAAACTGGACAGCTACATGTAAAAGAATGAAACTGGATCACTGTCTAACCCCTTAAACAAAGTAAATTTGAAATGGATCAAAGACCTGAATGTAAGTCATGAAATCATAAAACTGTTAGAAAGAAACATAGGCAAAAATCTCTTGGACATATACATGAGCGACCTCTTCCTGAACATATCTCCCCGGGCAAGGGAAACAAAAGCAAAAATGAACAAGTGGAACAAGTGGGACTACATCAAGCTGAAAAGCTTCTGTACAGCAAAGGACAACATCAATAGAACAAAAAGGTACACTACAGTATGGGAGAATATATTCATAAAGGACAGATCTGATAAAGGGTTGACATCCAAAATATATAAAGAACTCATGCACCTCAACAAACAAAAAGCAAATAATCCAATTAAAAATGGGCAGAGGAGCTGAAGGGACACCTCTCCAAAGAAGAAATTCACATGGCCAACAGACACATCAAAAGATGCTCCACATCGCTAGTCATCAGAGAAATGCAAATTAAAACCACAATGAGATATCACCTCACACCAGTAAGGATGGCCACCATCCAAAAGACAAACAACAACAAATGTTGGAGAGGTGTGGAGGGAGGGCCACCCTCCTACACTGCTGGTGGGAATGAAAATTAGTTCAACCATTGTGGAAAACAGTATAGAGGTTCCTCAAAAAGCTCAAAATAGAATTACCATTTGACCCCGGAATTCCACTTCTAGGAATTTACCCTAAGAGTGCAGCAGCCCAGTTTGAAAAAGACAGATGCACCCCTATGTTTATTGCATCATTATTTACAATAGCCAAGAAATGGAAGCAATGTAAGTGTCCATCAGTAGATGAATGGATAAAGAAGATGTGTTACATATACACAGTGGAATATTATTCAGCAATAAGAAGAAAAGAAATCCTACCATTTGCAGCAACATGGATGGATCTAGAAGGTATTATGCTCAGTGAAATAAGCCAGGTGGAAAAAGACAAGTGCCAAATGATTTCACTCATACGTAGAGTATAAGAACAAAGAAAAAACTGAAGGAACAAAACAGCAGCAGAAACACAGAACCCAAGAATGGACTAACAGTTACCAAATGGAAAGGAACTGCGGAGAATGGAAGGTAAGGGAGGGATAAGGGCAGGGAATAAGAAAGTGGCTATTACAATTAGCATGTATAATGGGGGGAGCATGAGGAGGGCTGAGCAACACTGAGAAGGCAAGTAGTGATTCTACAACATCTTCCTACGGTGATGGACAGTGACTGTAATGGGGTT
This sequence comes from Manis javanica, assembly GCF_040802235.1. Classification (NCBI taxonomy): domain Eukaryota; kingdom Metazoa; phylum Chordata; class Mammalia; order Pholidota; family Manidae; genus Manis; species Manis javanica. The sequence continues at coordinate 19,203,485 of NC_133170.1, read as the reverse complement.
TCTGGGGAGGACGTGGTGAAGGGTGACCCTAGTAAACATTTTGTTCTTCATCTAATTCTGGATTAATGATAACAAAAACATAAAAAAAGTCAGCGTAATAGAATGGATAAAAAAGCAAGACCCATCTGTATGCTGCTTTCAAGGGACACACCTTATACCCAAGGACACAGACTAAAAGTCAAGGAATGGAAAAAAGATATTTCATGCAAACAATAGGGAGAAAAAAGCAGGTGTTGCAGTACTAGAATCAGACAAAATAGACTTCAAAACAAAAGTAACAAGAGATAAAGAAGGACATTACATGATAATAAAGGGGGTCAGTCTTAGAACAGGATATAACCATTATAAATATATATTCACCCAATACAGGGGTCCCAACATATGTGAAACAAATACTAACACAATTAAAGGAGGAAATAGAATGCAATGCATTCATTTTAGGAGACTTCAACACACCACTCACTCCAAAGGACAGATCCACCAGACAGAAATTAAGTAAGGACACAGAGGTACTGAACAGCACACTAGAACAGGTCAAAATAATAGACATCTACAGAACTCTAAACCCAAAAGCAGCAGAATACACATTCTTCTCAAGTGCACATGGAATATTTTCCAGAATAGACCACATACTAGGCCACAAAAAGAGCCTTAGTAAATTCAAAAAGATTGAAATTCTACAAACCAACTTCTCGGACCACAAAGGTATAAAACTAGAAATAAATTATACAAAGAAAGGATAAAGGCTCACAAACACATGGAGGCTTAACAACATGCTCCTAAATAATCAATGGATCAATGACCAAATTAAAATAGAGATTGAGCAATATATGGAAACAAATGACAACAACAACACAAAGCCCCACCTTCTATGGGATGCCGTGAAAGCAGTTCTAAGAGGAAAGTATATAGCAATCCAGGCATACTTAAAGAAGGAAGAAAATCTCAAATGAATAGTCAAAAGTCACAATTATTGAAACTGGAAAAAGGTCAAATGAGGCCCAAAGTCAGCAGGAGGGACATAATAAAGATCAGAGTAGAAATAACTAAAATTGAAAACAATAAAACAATAGAAAAATCAATGAAACCAAGTGCTGCTTCCTTGAGAAAATAACCCAAGTAGAGAAGCCCCTATCCAGACTTCTTAATAGAAAAAGAGAATCAACAGAATCAGAAACTAGAAAGGAAAAATCACGATAGACCCCCACAGAAATACAAAGAATTATCAGAACACTATGAGAATCTATATGCTTACCAGGTGCAAAACCTAGAAGAAATGGAAAACTACCTAGAAAGATACAACCTTCCAAGACTGAACAAAGAAGAAACAAAATCTAAACAGACCAATAACCAGCAATGAATTTGAAGCGGTAATCAAAAAACTACCAAAGAACAAAACTCCTGGGCCAGATGGATTTACCTCGGAATTTTATCAGACATACAGAGAAGACATAATACCCATTCTCCTTAACGTTTTCCAAAAATTAGAACAGAACAGAATACTCCCAAACTCATTCTATGAAGCCAACATCACCCTAATACCAAAACCAGGCAAAGACCCCACCAAAAAAGAAAACTACAGACCAATATCCCTGATGAACGTAGATGCAAAAATACTCAACAAAATATTAGCAAACTGAATTCAAAAACATATCAAAAGTATCATACACCACAACCAAGTGGAATTCATCCCAGGGATGCAAGGATGGTATAACACTCGAAAATCCATCAACATCATCCACCACATTAACAAAAAGAAGGACAAAGACCACATAATCATCTCCATAGATGCTGGAAAAGCACTCAACAAAATTCAACATCCATTCTGACAAAAACTCAACAAAATGGGTATAGAGGGCAAGTACCTCATCATAGTAAACCCACAGCCAACATCATAGTTAACAGTGAGAAGCTGAAAGCTTTTTCTCTAAGATCAGGAGAAAGACAGGGATGACCACTGTCCCCACTGATGTTCAACATAGTACTGGAGGTCCTAGCTATGGCAATTAGACAAAACAAAGAAATATAAGGAATTCAGATTGGTAAATAAGAAGTCAAACTGTCACTATTTGCAGATGACATGATATTGTACATAAAAAAACCTAAAGACTCTACCCCACAACTACTAGAACTAATATAAGAATTCAGCAATGTTGGAGAATACAAAACAAACACACAGAAATCTGTGGCTTTCCTATACACTAACAATTAATTAACAGAAAAAGAAATCAGTAAAACAATTAACTTCACAATTGCATCAAAAGGAGTAAAATACCTAGGAATAAACCTAACCAAGGAAGTGAAAAACCTATACCCTGAAAACTACAAGACACTCTTAAGAGAAATTGAAGAGGACAATAACAAATGGAAGCTCATCCCATACTCTTGGCTAGGAAGAATTAATATTGTCATCGTGCCAAAAGCAATCTACAGATTCAGTGCAATCCCTATCAAAATACCAACAGCATTTTTCAATGAACTAGAGCAAAGCATTCTAAAATTCATATGGAACTAGAAAAGACTCCAAATAGCCAAAGCAGTGCTGAGACGGAAGAAAAAGTGTGGGGGATGTTGCTCTCCAACTTGAAGCTCTACTACAAAGCCACAGTAATCAAGACAATTTGGTACTGGCACATGAACAGAGCCACAGACCAGTGGAACAGAATAGAGACTCCAGACATTAATGCAAACATATGTGGTCATTTAATATACGGTAAAGAAGCCATGGACTTATAATGGGGAAATGACAGCCTCTTTAACAGATGGTGCTACCAAAACTGGACAGGTATATGTAAGAGAATGAAGCTGGGTAATTGTCTAATCCCATACACAAAAGTAATTTGAAAATGGATCAAAGACCTGAATGTATGTCATGAAACCAGAAAAGTCTTTGAAAAAACAGGCAAAAATCTCTTGGACATAAACATGAGCGACTTCTTCATGAATATATTTCCTTGGGCAAGGGAAACAAAAGCAAAAATGAACAAGTGGGTCTATATCAAAGCTTCTATAGAGCAAAGGACACCAACTACAGAAAAGGCATCCTACAGTATGGGAAAATACATTCATAAATGAGATCCGACAAAGGGTTGACATCCAAAATATATAAAGACCTCATGCACCTCAACAAATTAAAAGCAAATAATCCAATTAGAAAATGCACAGAGGAGCTGAACAGGCAGTTCTCCAAAGAAGAAGTTCAGATGACCAACAGACACATGAAAAGATGCTTCACATTGCTAGTCATCAGAGAAATGCAAATTAAAGCCATAATGAGGTATCTCCTCACACCAGTAAGGATCTCCACCATCCAAAAGACAAACAACAACAAATGTTGGCAAGGATGTGGAGAAAGGGGAACCCTCCTACACTACTGGTGGGAATGTAAATTAGTTCAACCATTGTGGAAAGCAGTATGGATGTTCCTCAAAAAACTCAAAATAGAAATACCATTTGACCCAGGAATTCCACTCCTAGGAATTTACCCTAAGGTTGCAGCAGCCCAGTTTGAAAAAGACAGATGCACCCCTATGTTTATCGCAGCACTATTTACAATAGCCAAGAAATGGAAGCAACCTAAGTGTCCATCAGTAGATGAATGGATAAAGAAGACATATACACAATGGAATATTATTCAGCCATAAGAAGAAAACAGATCCTACCATTTGCAGCAACATGGATGGAACTAGAAGGTATTATGCTCAGTGAAATAAGCCAGGCGGAAAAAGACAAGTAACAAATGATTTCACTCATATGTGGAGTATAAGAACAAAGAAAAAAACTGCAGGAACAAAACAGTTGCAGAATCACAGAACCCAAGAATGGACTAACAGTTACCAAAGGGAAAAGGACTGGGGAGGAATAGTGGGAATGGAGAGATAAGGGGGCTGAGAAGAAGGGGTCCATTACGATTAACATGTATAATCTGGGTTGAGGCACGGGGAGGCTGTAAATCACAGGGAAGACAAGTAGTGATTCTACAGCATCTTACTATGCTGATGGACAGTGACTGTAGTGGGGTTTGTTGGGGGGTGTTGGTGAAGGGGGGAGTCTAGTAAACATAATTTTCCCCATGTAATTGTAAATTAAGTCTAAAAAAAACAAAAAACCAGTGCAGTATCACTTCACATCAGTCAAAATGGTTACTATCAAGAAGGCAAGAAATAACAATTATTGATTAAGAATGTGGAGAAAGGGCAGCTCCTTTTTACTGCTGATAGGATTTTGATTGATACAACCATTGGAAATAAGTCTGAAAGTGTCTCAAAAAACTAAAAATAGAAATAACATGTGAAACAGCAAATCCAATTCTGGAATTTACCTGATGAAAACAAAATCGCTTAATTTGAAAAGATACATGCACTACTGTGTTTGTAGTGGAATACTATTCAGTCATAAAAAAGAATGAAAGCTTGCCATTGGTGACAACATGGATGAATCCAGAGGGTATTATGCTGAGTGAAGAAAGTCAGACAGAGAAAGACAAATACTGTATGATTACTCTTACATGTTGTATTTAGAAAACAAACTAAACTAAAATAGACTCAAACAGAGAACATAATGATAGTTGTCATATGGGAGGTATGTGAAGGGTTTCATAAAATAGGTGTAGGGGAAAGAATGAGAATGTTTGAAGTCTTGATCTAGGTGATGTTTACATGAGTGTATACACATATGTCAGAATTAATAAAAAATGTCTTTTAAATGGAATTGTTTTTAAAATTTCAAAATAGTTTTCCTCAACAAATTCTAAAATTCTCCTGAACATAAAGTGACAGCAGCAACAACAAAAAGAAACCAATTATCACATGTATGACTCACTGAAAGACAGGATATACAAACAAAAGTAATCCTGTGATGATACGATCACTCTCCTTTTTTCTTTTTTGTCTTTATTTTTCAAATTTTCTGTTAACATGTATTTGGGCAATATATCTGATCAGGCAGTTTATATGAGGAGTACTAATGGTTAATAAAATAATTACACTGAAAGGTTTTAACACTAGAAAGGTAACTATTTTTTAAATTTTAGTATTATTAATCTACAATTACATGAGGAACATTATGTTTGAGACTTCCCCCATCACCAAGTCTCCCCAAGAAACCCTATTACAGTCACTGTCAATTAGCGCAGTATGATGCTGTAGAAACACGAATTGTCTTCTCTGTGCTGCACAGCCCTTCCCTTGCCCCCCATCACACACACATTATACATACTAATTGTAATGCCCCCTTTCTTTTTCCCTCCCCTTATCTCTCCCTTCCCAGCCATCCTTCCCAGTCCCTTTCCCTTTGGTAACTGTTAGTCCATTCTTGGGTTCTGTGTTTCTGCTGCTGTTTTGTTCCTTCAGTTTTTTCTTTGTTCTTATACTCTACGTATGAGTGAAATCATTTGGCACTTGTCTTTTTCCACCTGGCTTATTTCACTTGAGCATAATACCTTCTAGATCCATCCATGTTGCTGCAAATGGTAGGATTTCTTTTCTTCTTATGGCCGAATAATATTCCATTGTGTATATGTAACACATCTTCTTTATCCATTCATCTACTGATGGACACTTAGGTTGCTTCCATTTCTTGGCTATTGTAAATAATGATGCGATAAACATAGGGGTGCATCTGTCTTTTTCAAACTGGGCTGCTGCATTCTTAGGGTAAATTCCTAGAAGTGGAATTCCGGAGTCAAATGGTAATTCTATTTTGAGCTTTTTGAGGAACCTCTATACTGTTTTCCACAATGGTTGAACTAATTTTCATTCCCACCAGCAGTGTAGGAAGGTGGCCCTCCCTCCACAACCTCTCCAACATTTGTTGTTGTTTGTCTTTTGGATGGTGGCCATCCTTACTGGTGTGAGGTGATATCTCATTGTGATTTTAATTTGCATTTCTCTGATGACTAGCTATGTGGAACATCTTTTCATGTGTCTCTTGGCCATCTGAATTTCTTTTTGGAGAAGTGTCCCTTCAGCTCCTCTGCCCATTTTTTGTTGGATATGTCCTTTTTGTTTGTTGAGGTGCATGAGCTCTTTATATATTTTGAATGTCATACCTTTATCGGATCTGTCCTTTATGAATGTATGCTAACATACTGTAGGGTACCTTTTTGTTCTATTAATGGTGTCCTTTGCTGTACAGAAGGTTTTCAGCTTGATAGGGTCCCACTTGTTCAGTTTAGCTTTTATGTCCCTTGTCTGGGAGATATGTTCGTGAAGAAGTTTCTCATGTTTATGTCTAAGAGTTTTCTGCCTATGTTTTTTTCTTAGAGTGTTATGGTTTCATGACTTACATTCAGGTCTTTGATCCATTTCAGATTTACTTTGTTTAAGGGGTTAGACAGTGATCCAGTTTCATTCTCTTACATGTAGCTGTCCTGGTTTGCCAACACCATCTGTTGACAAGACTGTCATTTCCCCATTGTATGTCCATGGCTCCTTTATCATGTATTAATTGACCATATATGTTTGGGTTAATGTCTCGAGTATCTATTCTGTTTCACTGGTCTGTGGGTCTGTTCTTGTGCCAGTACGAAAATGTCTTGAGTACTGTGGCTTTGTAGTAGAGCTTCAAGTTGGAGAGCGACATCCCCTCCTCTTTATTCTTCCTTCTCAGCATTGCTTTGGCTGTTTGACGTCTTTTGTGGTTCCATATGAATTTTAGAATGATTTGCTCTAGTTCATTGAAGAATGCTGTTGTTATTTTGATAGGCATTGCATTGAATCTAGATTGCTTTAGGCAGGATGGCCATTTTGATAATATTAATTCTTCGTAGCCAAGAGCACGGGATGATTTTCCATTTGTTATTGTCCTCTTTATTTTCTCTTAAGTGTGTCTTGTAGTTTAAGGGTATAGGTCTTTCATTTCCTTGGTTACGTTTATTCATAGGTATTTTATTCTTTTTGATGCAGTTGTGAATGGAATTGTTTTCCTGATTTCTCTTTCTGCGAGTTCATTGTTAGTGTTTAGGAAAGCAGCAGATTTCTGTGTATTAGTTTTGTATCCTGCAACTTTGCTGAATTCCGATATTCTAATATTTTTGGTGTGGAGTCTTTAGGGTTTTTTATGTACAATATCATGTCATCTACAAATATTGACAATTTAACTTCTTCCTTACCAATTTGGATTGCTTGTATTTCTTTGTTTTGTCTAATTGCTGTGGCTAGGACATCCAGTACTATGTTGAATAACACTGGGGAGAGTGGGCATCCCTGTCTTGTTCCCAATCTCATAGGAAAAGCTTTCAGCTTCTCGCTGTTCAGTATGATGTTGGCTGTATGTTTATCATAAATGGCCTTTATTATGTTGAGGTACTTGCCCTCTGTACCCATTTTTTTGAGAGTTTTTATCATGAATGGATGTTGAATTTTGTCGAATGCTTTTTCAGTGTCTATGGAGATGATCATGTGGTCTTTGTCCTTTTTTTTTTGTTGATGTGGATGTGTTGATGGATTTTCAAATGTTGTACCATCCTTTCATCCCTGAGATGAATCCCACTTAGTCATGGTGTATGATCCTCTTCATCTATCTTTTAATTCGGATTACTAATATTTGTTTGAGTATTTTTGCATCTACATTCATCAGGGATATTTTTCTGTCATTTTCTTTTTTCATAGGGTCTTTGCCTGGTTTGGTATTAGGGGGATGGTGGCTTCATAGAATCCATCTGGAAGGATTCCCTTCTCTTCTATTTTTTGGGAAACTTTAAGGAGAAAGGGTATGTCTTCTCTGTGTGTCTGATAAAATTCTGCAGTAAATCCATCTGGCCCAGGGGTGTTTCTCTTGGGTAGTTATTTGATTGTCACTTCAATTTCATTGCTGGTAATTGGTCTCTTTAGATTTTCTGTTTCTTCCTTGTTCAGTTTTGGAAGGTTGTATCTTTGTAGGAAGTTGTCCATTTTTTCTAGTTTTTGCAGCTTGTTAGCATATAGAGTCTCATCTTATTCTCTAATGATTCTTTGTATTTCTGTGGGTCCATCATGATTTTTCTTTTTTCGTTTCTCATTCTGTTGATGTGTGTTGATTCTGTTTCTCTTAATAAGTCTCGCTAGCGGTTTATCTATTTTATTTATTTTCTCAAAAGACACCTCTTGGTTTCATAGATTTTATCTATTTTTCTCAGTTTTATTTATTTCTTCTCTGATCTTTATTATGTCCCTCCTTCTGCTGAGTTTGGGCCTCATTTTTTCTTCTTTTTCCAATTTCAATAATTGTGTCTTTAGATTGTTCATTTGGGATTGTTCTTCCTTTTTTAAATATACCTGGATTGCTATATACTTTCCTCTTAGAACTGCTTTCGCTGCATGCCACAGAAGTGGGGATTTTGTAGTGTTGTTGTCATTTGTCTCCATATATTGCTTGATCTCTATTTTAATTTGGTCATTGATCCATTGATTATTTAGGAGCATGTTGTTAAGCCTCCATGTGTTAGTGAGCCTTTTTGGTTTCTTTGTACAATTTTTTTCTAGTTTTATACCTTTGTGGTTCAAGAAGTTGGTTGGTAGAATTTCAATCTTTTTGAATTTATTGAGGCTCTTTTTGTGGCCTAGTATGTGGTCTATTCTGGAAAATGTTCCATGTGCTCTTAAGAAGAATGTGTATCCTGCTGCTTTTGAGTGTAAAGGTCTGTAGATGTCTATTAGTTCTATGTGTTCTTGTGTGTTGTTCAGTACCTCTGTGTCCTTACTTATTTTCTGTCTTGTGGATCTATGCTTTGGGGTGAGTAATGTGTTGAAGTCTCCTAAAATGAATGCATTGCATTCTATTTCCTCCTTTAATTCTGTTAGTATTTGTTTCACATATGTTGGTGCTCCTGTATTGGGTGCATATATTTTTATAATGGTTGTATCTTCCTGTTGGACTGACCCCTTTACCATTATGTAATGTCCTTTATTTCTTGTTACTTTCTTTGTTTTGAAGTCTATTTTGTCTGATACTAGTACTGCAACACCTACTTTTTTCTCCCTATTGTTTGCATGAAATATCTTTTTCCATCCCTTGACTTTTATTCTGTGTATGTCTTTGATTTGATGTGAGTCTCTTGTATGCAGCATATAGGTGGGTTTTCCTTTTTTATCCTTTCTGTTACTCTGTGTCTTTTGAGTAGTGTATTAATTCCACTTACATTTAGGGTGATTATTGAAAGATATGTAATTATTGCCATTCTGGGCTTTAGATTTGTTGTTAACAAAGATTAAAGGGTATCTTCTTTACTATGTAAGCATCTAACTTAACTTGTTAATTAAGCTATTGTTAAGAGTCTGATGATTCTTTATTTCTCTCCCTAATTCTTCCTTCTCCATTTTTTATATATCAGGTGTTTTATTCTGTGCTCTTTTGTTTCCTTTGACTTCTTTTGAGAGTAATTGATTTTATTTTTTGCTTTTAGTTAGTAGTTGGTTTGTTGGCTTTCTTTGTTGTGATTTTATTTTCTCTTTTGACATCTAGTGCTTCCATCTAGAGTATTCCCTTTAAAATATTCTGTAGAGCTGGTTTGTTTCAGGCAAATTCCCTCAACTATTGCTTTTCTGGGAATTGTTTAATCCCTCCATCATATTTAAATGAGAATCGTGCTGGATACAGTATCCATGGTTCAAGGCCCTTCTGTTTCATTGTATTAAATATATCATGCCATTCTCTTCTGGCCTGTAAGGTTTCTGTTGAGAAGTCTGATGATAGCCTGATGGGTTTTCCTTTGTAGGTGACCTTTTTTCTCTTTCTGCCTGCCTGTAATACTCTGTCCTTGTCTTTATATTTGCCATTTTAATTATTATGTGTCTTGGTGTTGTCCTCCTTGGTTCCCTTCTCTTGGGAGTTTTGTGTTCTTCCATGGTCTGAGCGACTTTCCTCCCCCAGTTTGGGGAAGTTTTCAGCAATAGTTTCTTCAAATACACTTTCTATCCCTTCTTCTCTCTCTTCTTCTTCTGGTACCCCTACAATATGAATATTGTTCCGTTGGGATTGGTCAGACATTTCTCTTAATATTCTTTCATTCCTGGAGATCCTTTTTTCTCTCTTTGTCTCAGCTTCTTTGTGTTCCTGTTCTGTGATTTCTATTTCATTAACAGCCTCTTGCACCTCATGCAGTCTGCTCTTAAGTACTTCCAGAGATTGTTTTATTTCTGTATTCTCCCTTGTAAGTTGATCCTTTAGCTCTTCCATTTTTCTTTGAAGGTCCATCAGCATTGTTATGACCTTCATTTTGAATTCTTCTTCAGGAAGATTGGTCAAATCTATCTCCCCAGGCTCCCGCTCTTGGGTTTTCTGGTTTATTCTGGCCTGGATCAAATTCTTCTGCCTTTTTGTCGTTTTAGAGGTAGTTGTGGGAAGGTGGCACATGTGATATCTGGGAGAACAAAGTCCCTTCGTGTTTGCTGGTCACCTTGTCCTCCTCGGAGCAGCTTCTGATTTTATCTCCTGAGCTGCCACGGGTGGGGCAGCCATTGTGGCAACCCAGAGCCCTGCAGGAAGGGCCAGGGGTGCCCCCTGTACTCTCCTGTGAGAATGGCAACCCTTCGAGCCCTGTTACAGTGAGTGGCCTTTTTGAGTCTGGCCTGGGTGGCTGCGGCAGGGGCTCATGGTGGTTGCTGTGGGCACGGCCGCTCTGAGGCTGCTCCCCTGCTATGGTGGAGTCGTGCTGCAGGGTGAATGGATCGCTGGCTGTTTATTGCCGTGTGGGGCTTCAGAACTGCACTGCCTCCCAGAGGGCAGGTGTGCCTGAATTTCCCCTGGGTTCCCAGCTTCTGGGCTGAGTGTGCTGAGACTCTTCTTTCCAGCTGTGAGGCCCCTGGCTCTTTAAGACTTTCAAAAAGCACTCACTTTCGTTTTTGTCCCAGGTGCACCATCTGCAGAGACCCCCTCGCAGGTTTTACTGTTGCATTGCCCTAGTATGCAGCACACCACGAAATGTGTGTCTGTGCTCCAGTGCAGATGACTATGGCTGGGTATTTAGCAGTCACAGGCTCCCACTCCTTTTCCTCTCCGAGTCCTTTCCTCCTGCCAATGGGTTGGGGTAGGGGGGCGCTCCTGTCCTGCCAGGCCATAGCTTGTATCTTACCCACTTCGTGAGGTACTCAGTTCTCGCAGATGTAGATGTAGCCTGGCTATTGTACTGTATCTTCTGGTCTCTCTTTTAGGAATAGTTGTATTTGCTGTGTTTTCAAAAATATATATGGTTTTGGGAGGGGATTTCCGCTGCCCTACTCACGCCACTATCTTCGCTCCCTTCTGCAAGGTAACATTTTTGTCAGATTATTAAAGATTGACAATATGAAATTAAATGTTTGAAAGTATTATATGAACATTCATGCACAGTTCTATTGCAAGTGTAAATTGGCAAAGTGTTTCTGAAAACATGTAGGTGTACTTAAAGCAAGAGCCTTAAAAATATGCTCTCAGTAATTCTGCCTCTGGTGCCTAAGTAGATAATCTGAAAGAACAAAATTATTCGTTGCAATGTTATTTGACCATTGCAGTACATTGAGAAACATTTAACTAAGAAAGGGTGTATCAATTGTGGTTCAGTTCATTATACATCTATATGTACATTGTCATTGTGCATTATTCATAGTAGTATTGACAAGGGATCTTTTATGATTTATAGATACATTTACTCCATAATTCTCAGTGAGAAAATTGTGTTTTTATAACTGTTAAAAAAAACAAAAAACACAAGCATTCCTATTTAGAAATCTCCTGGTTTGTGAGCAAGCATCGATGGTTTTAGGAGGGAAGAAGCTATCCTTCTAAAATTGAGTGTTTATCTCTTTAATATTGAGTCCACCTGTCATTTCAATTTTCATTTTGGTTCTCTGTATCTTTCAAATAATATATTTTATAATCAGCTTGCCTTATTTTCTTTGCTCTTTGCTGTCTTCTGAAGAAGATTTTATCTGTGGGTTTCTTGCTATGCATGCATGGGTTCCTTCTTAATACTGTAATGCCACTTGACTTTTGGTTGTGTTTTTTTTTGCTAGGCCAAGATCGCCAGGTTAACCAAACGCTTTGGAGCAGCCAAAGAAGATCTTAAGAAAAGACAGGAAGTAAGAATTTTTATTCTTGCATAATTACTATTTAACTCTAAATTGTAATCTTAGGAAATGCTGAGTTAGGAGAAAATTCTTCCTTTATTATACAGTCTGAAATTTGCTTTCATACTGTGCATTTCTGTATATTTTTTCTGGAGCTGCAGCTGTAGAACTAATTAACCCTTTTCTAATTCTCAATTGCCGTTTTCATATTATCAACACTATACTAATCTGCTTTATGTTATGGCATTCTTGAACTCTATTTCCTATCCATCTTTAAAGTTATGTTTTTGGGATCTGTTTCTTTCTTTTTACATTCTTGCCAGTGTCCTAGTCTAGTCACTCATTTCCTCCAAAGTATTTTAGTATTGCATTGTCTTGAGTAACCCTGTTGTCTTCTTCCTTTCTTCCCGCATGTAGATGAGTCCTAACATTGTAGCACAGCATAAATTCTAGTCTATAGCCTAGATTGCTTTTTGTTGTTTCCTAAGTTATTCTGTAATATATTTATTTTAATATAGCACTGTATATTTACTTGAATTTCTTTTGTTTCCTCTTGATTTTTTTCCATTTGAGCAAATTACATTTTTTTCTCTGATAACTCCATTTCTGGCACATAGTAATTGCCAAGAATAATAAAATAATACATTATTCCTGTATGATTTTGCTGTATTGATTCATTTTCATATCTCAAAGTTTTTATCTTGAAATAATTATGGATGCAATATGTATAATTATATATATTAAATATATGCTTATAATATACATTACTACATATATTGCATATAATATTATGTAATTGTATTGAAATGATTACAATTCACCCAGCCTCCCTCAGTGGTGAAATCTTACATAACTGCAGTACAATATCATAAGAAATCAGTATAATTCTGTTAAGTAGTTTATAGCCCTTAACAGTTTTCTCCAGTTTTTACATGAATTCCCTGTGAGTGTATGTGTGTACAAATATAGTTCTAATACAGTTTGATCCCAAGTACAGAGATATGTAAACCCCACCACAGTCATGAAACAGGATTATTCCTCATGGTAAATGGGCTCCCTTATGCTGCCCTTTCATAGTCTCAGATTTTGGCTGCTCCTCCCCTCCCAAATACTCCCTGTCCCCTGGCAACTACTAATCTGTTCCTGATCTTTATGTTGTTTTTAATTTAGGTTTTTAAGTTCTAGTTTCCCTCTTTTCTTAAGCAACGACTGTTGATTTTTATCTTTGTTCTACAGTCTAATCTCCCCAAACCCTCATTTGGCCATACCCAAAGTTTTTATTACAATCTTCTTATTTATGTAATTAATTTTCATATTCTAAGCTCCACTTTCTCGGTGTTGTTTGTCATAGTGTGAAAACTGAGCTGTTTTGTTTTACTTATAGTAGAGAATTGGTGTAAACCTTTCAATTAACTTTAAAATTTGCTATGTCTGAATCAAACTTGGGCTATGAAACTTTTCTGTTGTTTTGTACAGTTTCTTTCCACTTTTGTCCTTTTATGGTTGTGCTGAACTAAGCAACATGCTACCCACCATATACTTCCACTGTTTGTTTGTGCATGTCAAATTTGTTTTCAGAATTACTTTCCACTTCTTGTTTACTTAGTCAAAGGATATAGAAATTTTTAAGGAATAAAGATGAAAATAATTACAGTTCTTGAAAGGTTTGTTTGGAGAGCTACAAGTAGTAAGGAAACAATGAACAAATACTGTGTAAATTCCTAAAGATTGGGAAAGGTTAATTTGAACAATTAGGGCATGTGTTGCTTGAAGAGAATGTTAAGGTGGTCTTCAGCCTTTCAAATTTTGTTCTTCCTTAACTAGTTTGAGGGTAGGCTACTTTTAAATTCCAAAACTTGGGTATCTTTCAACTCATTCTTGCTAATAGTTTCTTCATGTGAGACATTTCAAGAATTTGGTGGTTTTTATTTACTAATTCCCTTTAGCTATGGTATCTGCTGTAATTTTACATCTGTGTCTTGCTAGGTTTTAAAAATAAGATACACAGATTGTTTATAACTTTGGTTCTCCCCTTTATCAAAACAAATAAACATAAATAAAAAAACAATAATACTTCAAATGCTTTTCTTCAATTTAGATTTGCTCCTTGGTCCTCTGATGTTAATCAGTTAAAATCAAACCTCACCTTTCAGGTTTGTCTTAAAACATTTTCTGTTTTAATTTCTAAGAGCAGAAAACCCTTCTAGGCAGTTTGCTATTAAGACCATATTTATAATGTAATCTATTTTATTGCCTTATGACTGATATCTCTAACTTAACATCCTTTCTAGTTATTATAAAAGAAAGGTCAAGATATTTCTCATGTCTTACCTAGGAAAATTCGATTGTTAGTCAAATTGTAGATTAAATCTAAATCCTACATTTTAATTTTTTGTATCTAAAAAATTATTTTTAATTCTGGTAAAAACAGATAAAATTGACCATTTTTAACTGTCCAGTACTGTTAATTATATTAACTTTGTGTAAGGATCTCTAGAACTTTCTCATCTTGCAAAACTGAAACTCTGTACCTACAGAATGACTATTTCCCCCTCCCATCAATCCTTGGCAGCCATCATTCTACTTTTTGTTCCATGATGTTGATCATTCGTGATATCTTGTAAGTGAAACCATTAAGTATTTGTTCTTTGGTGACTGTTTGATCTTTGTTGTAGCATGTGACAGGATTTCCTTCTTTATTAAGACTAATAAATAATTTTCATCATATGTATATACCACATTTTTTTATTCATTCATTTATTGATGGGTATTTGGGCCACTTTCACCTTCTGGCTCTTATGAATAATGGTATAGTGAACATTGGTGAACAGGTAGCTCCTTGAGATCCTTCAGGTTACTTGGTTTTTTAGTTAAATTGTAGGAGTTCTTTATATATTCTGGATATTAACCTCTTCTCAGATACATGATTTGCAATTATTTACTCCCATTCCATAGCTTTCCTTTTTACTCTGTTGATTGTTTCCTTTTATGTGCAGAAATATTTAATTTTGATGTAATCTTCTTGTCTATTTTTGCTGTTGTTGCCTGTAATTTTGGTATCATAACCAGGAAATCATTGCCAAATCCAATTTCATGAAGGTTTTTTTTTTTCTTTTATTCCAGGAGTTTTATAGTTTTAGGTCTTAGGTTAGGTCTTTAATCCATTTTGAATTTTTGTATATGGTATTAATGTTCTAAATTAATTATTTTTCATTTCAATTCCTGGTTTTCATACTGTTTGTTTACTGTCCTTTCCCCATTGTGTATCCTTGGCACCCTTGCCAAAGCTCATTTGACCACATATATGTGAGTTTATTTCTGGGCTTTCTGTTCTGTTCTGTTCTATTGGCCTATGGGACATCTTTATGCCAGCATCACACTACTGTAGTTTTGTAATACATTTGGAAATCAAGAGGTATGAAAGTGAATTTTGTTCATTTTCAAGGATGTTTTGGCAATTCAGGGTCTCTTGAGATTACATGTGAATTTTAGGATGCTTTTTTTTTTCCTACTTATGCAAAAATGACATTGGGATTTTGATAGGGATTGCATTGAAACTTTATGTCACTTTGGGTAGTGTGGACATTTTAGCAATATTAAATCTTTGAATCCATGCACATGTGTTGTCTTTCCATTTATGTCTTTTATTTCTACAGTTTAGTTTTTTCCTGTAAAGGTCTTTTGCCTTAGTGGCCCACAGAAGTTTTCTGCTAAATATTAAATTTATACCTAAATATTTTATTCTCTTTGATATTGTAAAGGCCTTATTTTTCTAATTTCTTCTTAGGTTATTCATTTGTAGTATATACAGATATAACTGATTTTTGTGTGTTTTCTATCCTGCAACATTGCTGAGTTCATGTATTAGCTGAAATATTTTTTGTTTTGCAAACTCTAGAGGGTTTTCTCAATATAAGATCATGTCATCTGTGAACAGAGATAATTAAATTTAATTTCTTTCTAATTTGGCCCACTTTTGTTTGTTTTCCTTGCTTAATTACTCTAGCGAGGCCTTTCCAGTATAATGTTAAACAGAAGTTGGTGAGAGTAGACAGCCTTACCTTGTTCTTGATCTTAGAGGGAAAACTTTTCTTTATTCTCCATCTGGTATGATATTAGCTATGGGTTTTTGACATGATCTTTTCTATGTTAACGTAATTTCCTTCCATTCCTGATTTGTTGAGTGTTTTTCCATGACATGGTGTTTGCTTTTGTCAGTGTTTTTTCTTCAGTGTTTAAGAAGATTACGATTTTTTCTCACCCTTATTCCGTTTTCATGGTGTAACATAGTGTGTAAGTTGAATGATTTTTGTATGTCAATCTATCCTTGCATTCCAGGGACACATTGCACTTCAGCATGTTGTGTAATTCTTTTAATGTGCTAGTGAATTTGGTTTGCTAGTATTTTGTTGAGGATTTTTGCACCTGTGTTCATCAGGGATATTAGCCTGTAGTTTTCTTTTATTGTGGAGTCTTTGGCTTTGGTATTAGGATAATGTTGACCTCATAACCTGAATTTAGAAATATTCTATTTGGTGTTTTGGAAGAGTTGAGGAGGACTGTTGTTAATTCTTTGAATATCTGGTACAGTTCTCCAGGGAAGCCATCTTGTCCTTTACTTTTTTTATTTGATTACTGATTCCATCTCCCTGCTTGTTTATATGTGTTCGCATTTTTTAAATTTCTTCTTGATTCAGTCTTGGTAGGTTGTATTTTTCTAGGAATTAATCCATTTTCCTTTAGGTTATCAAATTTGTCAATCTGTAATTTTTTCATAGTAGCCTCTCATCCTTTTTGCTCCTGTGGTACCAGTTATGCCTCTTCTTTCATTTATAATTTTATTTCTATTTTCTGTCTTTTTTTTTAGCTTATCTAGGTAGTTTTGCCAATTGTGTTAATTTTTTTGAAATGTCAACTTAGTTTCAGTCAATACTGATTTAATTGATTTTTTCTGTTGATTTAATAATCTCTATTTCACTTATTTCTGCTAATCTTTATTTCCTTCTTTTAACTTTGAGTTTAGTTATTTTTTTCCTAGTTCTTTGAGGTGTAAAGTTGGGTTGTTGATTTAAGCTCTCAATTAAGCATTTAATATATTGGTAAGCATTTACTGATACATACTTCTGTCTTAGTACTACTTTTGCTGCGTAAATTTCATACTGTGTTTTATTTTCATTTGTCTTAAGATGTATTCTAACATCCCTTGTGATTTCTTTTACACATTGGGTTTTAAACATTTTTTTTAATTACCATGTATTTGTGACATCTACATTATCCTTCTGCTGTTGATTTCTAGTTTCATTCCATAGTAGTTGGGGAAGATATTTGGTACAACTTTCATTTTTTAAAATTTGTTAAGTCTTATTTTGAGCCTGAATATATGAACTGTCTTGGAGAATATTCCATGTTCACTTGAGTAAAATGTGTATTTCTCTGCTTTTGGGTAAAAATGTCTGTGTGGTCAATTTGTTCTATGGTTGTTCAGTTCTGCTGTTCTCTTATTTTTGGTCTGGATCATATTTCCATTCTATAGGCTGATGTATCCGGTCATTTGACCCCATTATCATTCTTTAATATCCTTCTTTGTCTCTTGTGATAGTTTTATTTCAAATATCTTCTGTCTTATATCAGTATGCCCCCACCCTCTACTCTCTTTTGGTTAGGCTTGAATGGAATACCTTTTTCCATCCTTTTACTTTTATCCTATTTTTGTCTTTAGGATCTAAAGTGTGTCTGTTGACAGCATAGAGAAGGATCCTGTTTTTGTTGTTGTATTTTAATTTTTTTTATTTTGGTAACATTAATCTACAATTACATGAGGAACATTATGTTTACTAGGTTTCCCCCTTCACCAAATCCCCTACACAACCTCCATTACAGTCACTGTCCATCAGCATAGTAAGATGTTGTAGAGTCACTACTTGTCTTCTCTGTGTTGCATAGCCCTACCGTGCCTCCCCCCACATTATATATGCTAATCGTAATGCCCCCTTCTTTCTTCCCCCACCTTATCCCTCCCTTCCCACCCATCCTTCCCAGTCCCTTTTCCTTTGGTAACTGTTAGTCCATTCTTGGGTTCTGTGATTCTGCTGCAGTTTGGTTCCTTCAGTTTTTTATTTGTTCATATACCCCACATATGAGTGAAATCATTTGGTACTTGTCTTTTTCTGCTTGGCTAATTTCACTGAGCATAATACCCTCTAGCTCCATCCATGTTGTTGCAAATGGTAGGATTTGTTTTCTTCTTATGGCTGAATAAGATTCAATTATGTATATGTAACACATCTTCATTCATCAACTGATGGACCCTTAGGTTGCTTCCATTTCTTGGCTATTGTAAATAGTGCTGTGATAAACTGTCTTTTTCAAACTGGGCCTCTGTATTCTTATGGTAAATTCCTAGAAGTGAAATTCCTGAGTCAAATGGTATTTCTATTTTGAGCTTTTTGAGGAACCTCCATACTGCTTTCCAGAATGGTTGAACTAATTTACATTCCCACCAACAGTGTAGAAGGGTTTCCCTTTCTCCACAACCTCACCAACATTTGTTGTTGTTTGTCTTTTGGATGATGGTGATCCTTACTGGTGTTAAGTGATAACTCATTGTGGTTTTGATTTGCATTTCTCAGATGACTAGCGATGTGGAGCATCTTTTCATGTATGTTGGCCATCTGAACTTCTTCTTTGGAGAACTGTTCAGCTCCTCTGCCCATTTTTTAAATGGATTATTTGCTTTTTGTTTGTTGAGGTGCGTGAACTCTTTATATATTTTGGATGTCAACCCTTTATCGGATTTGTCATTTATGAATATATTCTCCCATACTGTAGGCTGCCTTTTTGTTCTATTGGTGGTGTCCTTGCTGTACAGAAGCTTTCAAGCTTGATATAGTCCCACTTGCTCATTTTTGCTTTTGTTTCCCTTACCCAGGGAGATATGTTAATGAAGAAGTCGCTCATGTTTATGTCCAAGAGATTTTTGCCTATGTGTTTTTCTAAGAGTTTTATCATTTCATGACTTAACATTCAGGTCTTTGATCCATTTTGAATTTACTTTTGTGTATAGGGTTAGACAATGATACAGTTTCATTCTCTTACATATACCTGTCCAGTTTTGCCAGCACCATCTGTTAAAGAGGCTGTCATTTCCCCATTATTTAAGTCCATGGCTTCTTTATCGTATATTAAACGACCACATATGTTTGCGTTAATGTCTGGAGTCTCTATTCTGTTCCACTGGTCTGTGGCTCTGTTCTTGTGCCAGTACCAAATTGCCTTGATTACTGTGGCTTTGTAGTAGAGCTTCAAGTTGGAGAGCAACATGCCCCACAGTTTTTCTTCCTTCTCAGGATTGCTTTGGCTATTCCGGGTGTTTGGTGGATTCATATGAATTTTTGAACTATCTGTTCCAGTTCATTGAAGAATGCTGTTGGTAATTTGATAGGGATTGCATTGAATCTGTAGATTGCTTTGGGCAGAATGGCCTATTTGATGATATTAATTCTTCCTCATCAAGAGCATGGGATGAGTTTCCATTTGTTAGTGTCCTCTTTAATTTCTCTTAAGAGTATCTTGTAGTTTTCAGGGTATAGGTCTTTCACTTCCTTGGTTAGGTTTATTCCTAGGTATTTTATTCTTTTTGATGCAATTGTGGATGGAATTGTTTTCCTGATTTCTCTTTCTGCTAGTTCATTGTTAGTTTATAGGAAAGCCTCAGATTTATGTGTATTAATTCTGTGTCCTCTAACTTTGCTGAATTCCGATATCAGTTCTAGTAGTTTTGGAGTGGAGTCTTTAGAGGTTTTTATGTACAATATGATATCATCTGCAAATAGTGACAGTTTGACTTCTTCTTTACCAATCTAGATTCCTTGTATTTCTTTGTTTTGTCTGATTGCCATGACTAGGACCTCCAGTAGTATGTTGAATAACAGTGGGGAGAGTGGGCATCCCTGTCTTGTTCCCAATCTTAGAGGAAAAGCTTTCAGCTTCCCGCTGTTCAGTATGATGTTGTCTGTGGGTTTATCATAAATGGCTTTTATTATGTTGAGGTACTTGCCCTCTATGCCCATTTTGTTGAGAGTTTCTATCATAAATGGATGTTGAATTTTGTCGAATGCTTTTTCAGCATCTATAGAGATGATCATATGATTTTTGTCCTTTTTGTTGATGTGGTGGATGATGTTGATGGATTTTCGAATGTTGTACCATCCTTGCATCCCTGGGATGAATCCCACTTGGTCGTGGTGTATGATCCTCTTTATGTATTTTTTAATTTGGTTTGCTAATATTTTGTTGAGTATTTTTGCATCTATGTTCTTCAGGGATATTGGTCTGTAATTTTCTTTCTTTGTGGGGTCTTTGCCTGGTTTTGGTATTATGGTGATGCTGGCTTCATAGAATCCATCTGGAAGTATTCCCTCCTCTTCTATTTTTTGGAAAACTTTAAGGAGAAAGGGTATTATGTCTTCTCTGTATGTCTGATAAAATTCTGCAGTAAATCCATCTGGCCCAGGGGTTTTGCTCTTGGGTAGTTTTTTAATTACCACTTCAATTTCATTGCTGGTAATTGGTCTGTTTAGATTTTCTTTTTCTTCCTTGTTCAGTCTTGTAAGGTTGTATTTTTCTAGGATGTTGTCCATTTCTTCTAGGTTTTCCAGCTTGTTAGCATATAGGTTTTCATAGTAGTCTCTAATCTTTGTATTTCTGTGGGGTCCATCGTGATTTTTCCTTTCTCGTTTCTGATTCTGTTGATGTGTGTTGATACTCTGTTTCTCTTAATAAGTCTGGCTAGAGTTTTATCTATTTTCTTTATTTTCTCAAAGAACCAGCTCTTGGTTTCATTGATTTTTTTTTCTATTGTTTTATTCTTCTCAATTTTATTTATTTCTTCTCTGATCTTTATTATGTCCCTCCTTCTGCCGACTTTAGGCCTCATTTGTTCTTCTTTTTCCAGTTTCAATAATTGT
The DNA here is from genome assembly GCF_040802235.1 of Manis javanica. Classification (NCBI taxonomy): domain Eukaryota; kingdom Metazoa; phylum Chordata; class Mammalia; order Pholidota; family Manidae; genus Manis; species Manis javanica. The sequence goes on along the minus strand of NC_133170.1, from coordinate 19,182,496 downwards.
GATTTTAGACTATTCATTTGGGATTGTTCTTCCTTTTTTAAATATGGCTGGATTGCTATATACTTTCCTCTTAAGACTGCTTTCACTGCGTCCCGCAGAAAGAAGTTGGGGCTTTGTGTTGTTGTCATTTGTTTCCATATATTGCTTGATCTCTATTTTCATTTGGTCGTTGATCCATTGATTATTTAGGAGCATGTTGTTAAGCCTCCATGAGCTTTTGAGCCTTTTTGCTTTCTTTATACAATTTATTTCTAGTTTTATACCTTTGTGGTCCAAGAAGTTGGTTGTAGAATTTCAGTCTTTTTGAATTTACTGAGACTCTTTTTGTGGCCTAGTATGTGGTATATTCTGGAAAATGATCCATGTGCACTTGAGAAGAATGTGTATCCTGCTGCTTTTGGGTGTAGAGTTCTATAAATGTCTATTAGGTCCCTCTGTTCTAGTGTGTTGTTCATTGCCTTTGTGTCCTTACTTATTTTCTGTCCGGTGGATCTGTCCTTTGGAGTGAGTGGTGTGTTGAAGTCACCTAAAATGAATGCATTGCATTCTATTTCCTCCTTTAATATTTTGGTGCTCCTGTATTGGTTGCATGTATATTTATAATGGTTATATCCTCTTGTTGGACTGACCCCTTTATCATTATGTAATGTCCTTCTTTATCTCTTGTTCCTTACTTTATTTTGATGTCTATTTTGTCTGATACTAGTACAGCAACACCTGCTTTTTTTCTCCCTTCTCTTTGCACCAAGTACCTTTTTCCATCTCTTGACTTTTAGTCTGTGCACGTCTTTGGGTTTGAGGTGAGTCTCTTGTAAGCAGCATACAGATGGGTCTTGCTTTTTTATCCATTATTTTACTCTGTGTCTTTTGATTGGTGCATTCAGTCCATTTACATTTAGGGTGATTATTGAAGGATATGTTGCCATTGCAGGCTTTAGATTTGTGGTTACCAAAGGTTTAAGGTTAGCTTCTTCAGTATCTTATTGTCTAACTTAACTCACTTATTGAGCTGTTATAAACACTGTCTGGTGATTCTTTATTTCTCCCCCTTCTTATTCCTCCTCCTCCATTCTTTATATGTTGGTTGTTTTATTCTGTGCTCTTTTGTGTTTCCTTTAACTGCTTTTGTGGGTAGTTGATTTTATTTTTTGCCTTTAGTTAGTATTTGGTTGGTCTGCTTTCATTGCTGTAAGTTCATTTTCTCTGGTGACATCTATTTATTCTTAGGAGTGTTTCCATCTAGAGCAGTCCCTCTAAAATACCCTGTGGAGGTGGTTTGTGTGAGGCAAATTCCCTGAACTTTTGCTTGTCTGGGAATTGTTTAATCCCTCCTTCATATTTAAATGATAATCGTGCTGGATACAGTATTCTTGGTTCAAGGCCTTCTGTTTCTCTTTAATAAATATATCATGCCATTCTCTTCTGGCCTGTAAGGTTTCTGTTGAGAAGTCTGATGATAGCCTGATGGGTTTTCCTTTATAGGTGACCTTTTTTCTCTCTCTGGATGCCTTTCATACTCTACTTGTCTTTGATCTTTGCCATTTTAATTATTATGTGTCTTGGTGTTGTCCTCCTTGGTTCCCTCTATTGGGAGTTCTGTGTGCTTCTGTGGTCTGAGCGACTCCTCACCCAGTTTGGGGAAGTTTTCAGCAATTACTTCTTCAAATACACTTTCTATCCCTTTTTCTCTCTTGTCTTCTTCTGGTACCCCTATAATGTGGATATTGTTCTGTTTTGATTGGTCACACAGTTCTCTTAATATTGTTTCATTCCTGGAGATCCTTTTATCTATCTCTGTGTCAACTTCTCTGCATTCCTGTTCTCTGATTTCTTTTCCTTTAATGGCCTCTTGCACCTCGTCCATTCTGCTTTTAAGTCCTTCCAGAGATTGTTTTATTTCTGTATTCTCTCTCCCAGCTTTATCTGTTAGGTCTTGCATTTTTCTCTACAGTTCCATCAGCATGGTTATGACCGTTATTTTGAATTCTTTTTCAGGAAAATTGGTTAAATCTATCTCCCCACGTTCCTCTCGGGATGTCTGTGTGATTCTGGTCTGGATCAAATTCTTATGCCTTTTCATGGCTATAGAGGTAGTCATGGGCAGTTGGTGCATGTGTTAACTGGGAGAAAAACGTCCCTTCCTCCTTGCTTGTCACCTTCCTCTCCTGCAAGAACAGCGACCCCTAGCGGCTTGTGCTGGACAGCTGCGTGCCATCGCGGTCTCTGAATCTGGCCCAGGCATCCCTGGGGGATGCTCTGTGTGGCTGCTGTGGGCGTGGCTGGTCTCTGGCAGCTGCTTCGCTGTGGCGGAGCCGCACCAGAGTGCAAACGGATGGGAGGCTGTTTATTGCCATGAGTGGCCTTAGAGCTGTGCTGCCACCCAGGGGATTAGGGTGCCCGGAGTTCCCAGCTTCTGGGCTGAGTGTGTCGGGATGCTTCCATCCAGCTGTGAGGCTCCTGTCCCTTTAATACTTTCAAAAAGCACTCGCTTTTCTTTTGTCACTGGGGCGCCAGCTGTGGGTACCTGCTCACAGGTTTTACTCTTCCGTTTCTCTGGTATCCGGCACACCACACACTGTGTGTCTGTGCTCCCAGTGTGGATGACCTGGGCTGGGTATTTAGCAGTCCTGGGCTCCCTCTCCCTCCCCGCTCTGACTCCTCTGCTCCCACCAGGGAGCTGGGGTGAGGGGCCTCGGGTCCCTCCAGGCTGTGGCTTGTATCTTACTGCCTTTGTGAGGCGCTGGGTTCTCGCAGGTGTAGATGTAGCCTGGCTGTTGTACTGTATCTTCTTGTCTCTCTTTTAGAAATAGTTGTATGTGTTGTATTTTCAAAAATATATATAGTTTTGAGAGGAGATTTCCACTGCTCTACTCATGCTGCCATCTTGGCTCCTCCCCCCCAGGATCCTGTTTTTTAATCCATTGAAGCAATCTGTGTCTTCCTATGGGAAATTTAATCAATTTTTTATTAAAAGTAATTGCCATAGGGTGGGAATTATTGCCATTTCATTATTTTCTATTTGTATTGGAGCTGTTTTGTTTCTCCTTTCTTACTTCCTATGTGTATAGTTGAGTTTTTTTGGTAGTTACTATCTTTTATTCCTTTCTCATTTCCTTTTGTATATCTTCCATAGGTATTTCTTTGCGGTTGCCATGGGGATTGTATAAACTATCTTAAAGTTACTATTTTAAACTGGTAACACTTTAACTTAAATCACAGAAGATCTCTACTCTTTACACCTCTCCCCATGTTATGTTTTGCTATTGTACCTTATATCTTTTTATATTTATCTTTTCACATAGATTTAGTTACTTTTTATGCTTAAATTGTATAAGAATTAATATGATTTATGCCACAACTTTACAGTAATACAGGATTGTGTATTTACCTTTACCAGACAATTTCATATTTTCATATGTGTTCAGGTTGCTGTCTGGTGTCCTTTCATTTCAACTTGAAGGACTCCTTTTAGAATTTCTTATGTGGTAGATCTAATGGTGATGAACTCCCTCAGGTTTTTATCTGACCAAGTCTTAACTTCACCTTCATTTGTGAAAGTTTTGCTGGCAGTTATTTTCTCTCAGCACTCGAATATATCTTCCCACTCCCTTGTGGCCTCCCTAGTTCTTCTGAGACAACCACTGATAATCTTAAGGAAGCTACGTTGAATTTGATGGGTCACTTTTCTCTTGCTACTTTCAAAATTGTTTATCTGTGCCTTTTACAGCTTGATCATAGTGTTTCTCAGTGTAGGTCTCTCAGTTTTCCTTGTTGAAGTTTTTTGAGTTCCTTGAAAGTTCAAGAATTTTCAGTATGTTAGCATTCTTCCTCAAATGGGAGAAATTTTTGGCTGTTACTCGAGTAGACTTTCTGCCCATTTTCTCTCCCTTCTCATTCTGTAACTCCCTCATTCATTTATTGGTACACTCAGTGTGTCTCATAAATCCCTTGGGCTCTCTTCACTTGTTTTCTTTCTTTTTGCTCCATGTAACTCAACAGTTTCAAATGACTTGTCTTTAAGTTTGCTGATTCTTTATTCTGCTTGATATAGTCTGGTACTGATCCCTTCTGGTAAATTTTTCAATTCAGTTAATTGTATTATTCAACTCCATAATTTCTGTTGATTCTATTTTAAAGTTTTTGTCTGTGTAACATTTTCATTTTCTTCATACATCATTTTTCTAATTTAATTCAGTTTTCTTTCTGTGTTCTCTTATCTCATTGAGTATCTTAATGTCCGTTACTTAGAATTCTTTGTTGAGTAATTCGTAGATCTCCGTTTCTTTAAGATCAGTTTCCAGAGATTAATTTCTTTGATTGAGCCATATTTACCTGTTTCTTTGTATGTCTAATTTTCTTTTGCTGAAATTTGGGCATTTGAATGAATAGCCTCCTCTCCCTGTCTTTTTGGAATATCTTCGTACAGAGGAGTCCTTCAGTAGTCAGCCCAGGTAGATGCCCTGGGGCTTCTCAAACCTTTTCTAGAGATGTGTATTCTCTGAGCCTGTTTATGTACTCTGACATTTGAAGAGGTTTGTCTGTCTACTTGGGAGCTACCACCTGGTATCTGTCTGTCTGTGTTATTCTAATTTTTCTGGTGCTGTACTGTGCTGACAGGCTCACCTTTGTTCTCATCTGGCCCCCAGACACTTAATGTGTGCTGTGTCCTCCAAGTCAGGTGAGACAGAAGCCAGTTAGTTCCTTGGGCAGTTCCCTGAAAAGCCAGAGAGTTGCATGCAAGTTCTACTTTTCTCTTTCCTCCTGAAGGAGAAACCACTAGTGGGGAGTTTTCTTAATTGTGCTTCATTGTGTTGGGAGGAGAATGAGGTATTGTGGGTAAGTGCAACCGACTTTTCTACCTATACAGTATATGTTTTATTGGTCTTATTCTTGGCTTGGGGTCTTAACTGGCTTCTGGAATTCTCAGAAAGGAAATTTGGTCCATATAGTGTTAAGTCATTATCTCTGTGAAGACAGGAGTGTGTGGGGCTTCCTACTCTGCCATCTTGCTGATGTCACCACACTGTAGTGTTTAAGATTCTTCATCTAATGACTAAGACCATGTTCTAAGCCAGTGATATTTATTGATTATTATGTGTTTACTCCTTTTTCTGTTTTTCTCCCTGAAACGTTACTTGCCTTCATCTTAACTGTTTTGAGTGTACTAATTATGCATTGATCTATTTAAATATGCATGTGTTTTCCCAAAAACTCTTCTTTTAACTTTTTCCATTGACACTACACTGTTACTTTAATTTGCTTTATCATTTGTTTCAAATGTCTTTGCGTCTAGTCAGATTTTGATCACCTTTAGAGCACGTGATTCTAAGTCTCTTTTGTCTCCGTAACATATGTAACCTAGTACAAAGCTATACTGGTTAGTTAACATTATCCTTTTTTTGTATAAAAAAACAACAGAATCTGTTGTTGAGAGAAGAAGAGTGATTAGTGGCACCTGCATGATATGGTGACCCTAAGCACTCACAACCTTTGGTTTAACATGTATTATTGTTATACTTAATTAAATCTTGACAAGTTATTTTTTTCAATTTAAGAAATAAATGATAATAGTATCACTAATGATAAAAGGAACAAATAATGGTAATTAACATTGTAGATACTAGAATTCTATTTTTTTTTTGGGAAAAGGGCTCAAATTAGTTGATACTTAAGTTTAGAATTGAGACATCTATTTATGAAGTTATAAGTCACATGTGGTAAGTAGTTATTTTTTGAACAAAAATCATAAAAATAATTTTGGTTTGAGAATTTTTATTTGTGACCTAAGATATTTAATTGGTAGCTAACTACTTCTGGAGAAGAATAAATATGTACCTTCTTTAATTGAGTTTCTGATGGTAATCCAGTGCCTGCTATGCCTGGTAAATAGTTGGCATTCACTAGATATTTATTGAATGAGTGTGTCCAGTTATTCTTTATATTTGTATTCTTAATGTTTATTAAATGCTTACAGCATTGATACCATTTTCATATTCTTTTATTTATTCATCTTAAAAAACCAGTATAGGAATTATTGTATTCATCTTTCTTAATGGTAAGCAGTTATTTCAATAGACTAAGTACTTTGCTTAAGGCACAACTAACAAGTAGCAATGCCAAGATTCAAATTCTTGTCTCAACTTGTAGTATTATCCACTGTTGTAGAAGGAACAGATAATTTGTTGACAAAGCTTAAAAATTCCTTTTGCATTGGATTTTACCTTTTCTTCCTCAGAATCCACCAAATCCGCCTATGTCACCAGGGAAGTCTGCAGTTGATGTCAACAGCAATAACAACGTGCCCTACAGGTGAGAATCATGAGCAGTCTATTTGCCATGTTTTTAAATGACAGAACAAGGTTCTGGTTTTCTTTATTTTGCGAAAAAAATCTTGTAAAGTATTCCTGTGTATGTATTTGTGTAGAGATAAATTTTTGGTATACTGGATTAAGTACATTTCCTTCTTTTTTACTTTGCTGTAATTGTTCATCTGTCGTTTTTGCTGATTATAAGGCTTTTTTTGGTCATTGCAGATTTCTTTTAGCACTTACAGGAAATAGCATTTAGGCAAGCAATGGAGTAATGCATTGGTCTGCAGATATTAGGAGTTGCATTTAGTTTTCAGGGAAAAGTATTAAGAACATTAGAATAGAACAAGAAGACTCTTCCATAATGCCATGGACCCCAGCATCCAAAGTCTGTGTGCCAGCTTTCCCTTAGTGCATTCACTGCAGTGTAGTGCTACAATACCTGTGCCTACCCATCCTTTCTTTCTTACGGACTACTGCTTTCTCTATACATAAATTGACATTCCCCAGCATGACATATCCATTGACTATTGTGTGTATGTATATTTCATAGAAATGCAAGCACAGTGAGACAGATGCTGGAGTCCAAAAGGAATGTAAGTGAGAGTGCACCGCCATCCTTTCAAACCCCTGTGAATACAGGTAATATTCTTAAACACCAAAATATATTTTCTTAGGATTTGAAGGCTTTGGTTCTCTTTTCTTACATTCTTTTGAGGTTGAAACATCCTAAGAAACAGTATATTGATCTAAAATTGAGTTCTAAGTACAGAATTTTATTTAAAAATCAGGGTTACAAATATGCATGAAAATATAAATTCAAATCTGAACTGTAGTGGTTGTCAAACTTTCTGGTCCCCGTAATCTTAAGAAAGTATTAAGAACCCCAAAGAGCTTTTGTATATGTGGATTATATTGATATTTACTACAGTAAAAATTAAAGCATAAAATGTTTAAATGTTCATTTTTCACTGAAAAATAAACCCATATTATGTAATGCAAATAACATATGTTAATGAAAATAACTTTTTTACAAGCTTGAAAATATTAGTGAAAAGTGTGTTATTGCCTTAAGTTTTTAAAAGTCTCTTTATACCTCACTTAAAACATTAAAATGGGTAAAGATAGCTAGACTCTCCTGTCTGTTTCTACATTGTCTGTTGCAATTTTTTTGGTTGGAATGTTTGAAGAAACTTCAGTCTTATACAAATACATAGTTGGAAAAGAGCTAACCCTTTTCAAGAATTTTGTATATTCTTCTTTGACACATTCAACTGGCAGTTTATTAAAGGTTAGTTGCAAAGTGGAATATGAAACCCTACCAATGAACTTTTTCACATTTTTGTTAAAATTCACTCACCTATCTTGTACTTGGTTGGATCTTTTACTGGTATCATTCATTGACATTTGGAAAATACTGAATTATGTAGGTCTTCCGAATGTTAATACATCTCATTAATCAATTGTTTTAAGAAAATTGCATTAATTTATTTCACTACTGAGTCTTCTCAGAAATGTCTTTAAAGATTTGGGAAGCTGTCATGTTCTCAGTGGCAAATACAAGTTTTTCCAAAGTGCTAATTATTGTTTTTAAAACTTGAATTTTCTTACTGTCAATATAGACTGCTGGTTATTTCCTTTGAAGTGAATAACTTACTTGGCTTATTTTCAAGAAAAGATTTTCCAAATACCCAAGTATGAAATACCATAGTAAGTCAGTTTTTAAGTCAGAACAGTCTTCCATGAAAACGGATGATGCTCAGCATATAATGTAGCTCAAATGACCATGCAAGCACTTTTCCTTGCATCACCCATCCTGCTTTGACATGCGGCAGAAATGCTGTACATGTGCGTCCTCTCCACACACAATGTTGAGAAGACTTGCACTCAGGTTGAAATTAATCAAAGAGATTTTGCTGCTTCATCATGGATATTCATAAGTAAAATTGATTCTGTTCGTTGTTTAATGTGCACATGTGGTGGTAAAGAATGCAGTGATAGTTTGGTACCACTCCCTTGATTTTTGTACTGAGGCACCAGAAGTTTTCCTGACCTTGCTTTTGCTCCATTAGTACAAGTATCTACTGGTAAAAAAAGTCAAATAATGTCATTACTGTTATTAAAATAGTTTTGGCATTGCAAACGTCCCAAGCTGAGACGGTCTCAGTAACCCCCAGGTGTCTCCCAGATGACACTTTGAGAATTGATCCTCTACTGTGCCTATGATTTTGAAAAGACTACAAATCATTGAGAAATAATCTTGGTCATCAATATCAAACCAGTTCAAATGAGAATAAATACAAATAATTAAATCAAACTTATAAAAGTCCAGTGATCAGCATTCTGATTTTCTCTGGTTTTTGATATCAGCTGTCTTATTTCTTAATTCATCCCTCATCTTCACTCTGCTCCTTTCCCCATCATGTAATGCCAATAGAGAATCAGTAGAGGCAGCCTACCTTCACTAGTTCTCTCCCAGGCATTTAAATAAAACTTGATCCACAGATGGTGGTTTTACGTCATCCAAATAACAAAACACCATGACCAAGTTCACCTGTTACTCGCTAATAGATAGAGCTGTAACTAGATTTTTAATTTCTTGAGTTTATATATTGCCAGTGTCCTTAGGCATTTACAATGTTTTAGTGGTTTCAGAAATATCTACACCATTTTACCAAGTTTTCTGTATTTTTTAGTTGTTTTTCCAGTTACTTATGCTGAAGTAATTACAGTAATTTTCAGAGACTGTTTTGATGCTGAGATAGTAGTCCTCCATAGTAATCATAAATTGTGTTCTGTATTCATTAAGTACTGAACATAAATACAAAAATGCTTCTACAAATTTAATTCTAAAAATTTTCCAATCATTTAAATCTGGAAAAAATTTTCGCTGTGAAAGATTTTACTGTATCTACTACAATTGATTAAATTTGTATTGTGTTATACTATCCCGATGATAAATGAAGATAGCTATTTAAACTGAGACTTCTTTTTTCTTTCTGTAGTATCTTCAACCAGTCTTGTCACTCCTCCAACAGTTGTCAGTAGTCAACCTAAATTGCAGACTCCCGTGACTTCGGGTTCTCTGACAGCAACATCAGTTCTTCCTGCACCCAACACCGCTACGGTAGTTGCTACTACTCAGGTGCCTAGTGGAAATCCCCAACCTACAATCTCTTTACAACCTTTACCAGTGATTTTGCATGTACCTGTTGCGGTATCCTCCCAGCCTCAGCTCCTACAGAGCCATCCAGGGACTTTAGTGACTAATCAACCATCTGGCAACGTTGAATTCATTTCTGTACAGAGCCCACCTACAGTGAGTGGACTTACCAAAAATCCAGTATCCTTGCCTTCCTTGCCAAACCCCACTAAACCAAACAACATTCCTTCTGTACCCAGTCCTAGTATTCAGAGGAACTCTCCTGCCAGTGCTGCACCATTAGGAACGACACTTGCTGTACAGGCTGTTCCAACAGCACACTCTATTGTACAAGCCACAAGGACTTCTTTACCTGCAGTAGGCCCATCAGGACTCTACAGTTCATCAAGTAATCGAGGTCCTATACAGATGAAAATTCCAATTTCTGCATTTAGTACTTCGTCTCCTGCAGAACAGAGTAGCACTACTATCCCAAGAATTGGTAAGTCACTCTGTAGGTTTAATAACAGAAATGCAAGCAGGTTAATGGCCCATAGATAATTGAACTTTTGTGTGTGTTTGTGGAAGTGGCTGTCATTACTGGAAGAGCAGAGTAAATAGAAAATCCTTATTAAAAGTAAGTTTTTAGTTACCTAAAAAATGTTGTAAAAACAGATTTGAGAAATCTCTTTTAGTAATTTTCCTAATCTGAGTGAACTTCTCATTTAAGTTTTGTAGCAAGCATCATGAATTATTTTTATATACAGATCCTAGAAATATCTGAGTAAAACATTTATTTTAAAGTATCTAACTGACATAATAAATGCTTATAAGAGGAATATAAAAACCACATATCTTCCCTACTCATTTGGAAAAATCCTTTGTGCATTCATCACTCACATCTTCCACATTTGAACAGTTTAAAAATAGGTTCTTCCCTAATTTACCTATAAATTGCTTTGTTTTCTCTTATATGTTTTCCCATATGACCTATTATATGATTGTTTGCATGTATCTATTTTCGAAGTATAACAAAATGGAGGACTTGATTGTACTTGTATTTAAAATTAGTAAAACTCTCTTCCTTTTTCTTAGAAAGCATACATTTTGTATGTTCTTGAACTTGCTTATTCTTCATTTCTGACTTAAACTTATTCTCCCCACTTTTGGAAAGACAAGCGAGAAGGGGTAAACATCATGGATATAATGAAATTGCTCCTGTATCTGTCTTAATGTTATAGGAAGTGACCATGAAAATAAGTAACAAATTTTAAAGCATAAAATTACTTTGATAAGTGAGATATACAAGCCTTGTTTTCTAAAATCTCTCATGGAGCCATTAGCATATACTTGTCCTCCGAGTGTATTTTCTTGGGAAGAAGAGTGATGGCATTGCACAGAATTGCTAAGAGTAAATGGGTGGTGGATCAAATTAATATTGGACCAAAGCTGAATATCATGCACAATTAAATCTGGGATATGAGTAAATCTGAAGCTTTATATAAAAATGCAATTATTAATATTAGAACTTAAAATTTAAATGTTTGCATAGTACAGTAATAATGTTTCGTAGCATTATCTGTCTTCACATTCCTTAGATACTCTTAATTAATGTTTGAAACACTAAAAGGTACTTTTAATTGAGGTCAGTAAATGAGTTAAGATTTTGGGAGGGGTCACCTTATTTTTCTCTAATTTCTTTTTCTTTTAATTCTTATTTTTTAGTATGTCAGGTGGAAGATGATTTATTATGGACATTGTTTTAAGGGGTTTGGGACTTTTTTCATCTTTATGAAATTTTCCTCTTTATGAAATCTTTGTGAGCTTAAGTTGACATTGTTTTTAATTCATGGTCAGATATATTCTTAAATACAGAATTTTTCCTGAAAACCATGGCCTGAAAAGAAAGAAGTAACTTAAAAGATTTTGTTTAATGTCAGAAATGCTAGCACCCTAAAGACTTCTGCAAATATCACAATTATAATTTTATTATTCTGTTTTCTTAAATGCTTAATGAACATTTATTGACACTAAGGGTACATTTTTCCCAAAGTTACTTGTTGATGCATTCTATTAGTTGCAATAAGTGTCAGTCGGTTTTGTATTAATTTTAAGAACTTGACAGTTCTTAATTATTTTTGTATGTAAAATAGTTTTCATGATCACTATCAATTCGTACATCATTCTACTTCTGTACTAACGTATATTTAAACACTTAAAATTTTATTTTTTAACATTTATTCAACACATTTACATGTACTTTAATATGTAAATATTAAGCTCTTCATTTCAATTCTGTTTAGAATGCTTACCTACACCTGAAAGTAAATTATTAGACATAAACCAAAAATGTGAATGGGAAGCTTTGTTGTACATTGTTCATAATGTTAATTAGAATGAGATCCTGCAATGTTCTTTGATCATGCATAATTTCAGGGGGTGACATTAAAATAGGCATTTACCTATTTTAGGCTTCCCAAAACCTAGCTGAAGCCAAATAGCAAATTTGGGCTGAAGGCAAAGGTTGAAGCCAAACTTAATACATTCCTAATGTGATTAATTAATTATATAGTTAAAAAATTTTTAAGTCCTAAATTTATTTAGGTATTACTGACTTAATGAGAATATACACTAACTGTACTGCATGCATTTATATATATTTTATTATAGTCTGTATGTCTTTATAGAGTAAGTCAATATTTTCTGTTTATAATAAAGTAAAAATTGCCCTAGACACTACAGTTGAGCCTTGAATAACATGAGGTTGAACTGTATGGGTCCACTTAATCTGTGGATTTTTTTCAATAAACATTCCAGAAAATTTTTTGGAAATTTGTGATCATTTAACAAAACATTTTCTTTCATCTAGCTTACTTTATTGTGAGAATACAGTATATAATACATATAACATACAAAATACGTATTAATTGAATATTTATTTTATAAGGTTTCCAATCAACAGTAGCCTAATTTGTAAAGTTTTTGGCAAGTGAAAATTTAATATGCAGTTTTGAACTACATGGGGAGGGTTGGTACCTCTAAGCCCTGTGTTATTGAAGGGTCTGTTAGGGCTTAAGTTATAAATAATTTCATTCATTCATAGAATGCAGGTATTCTAAAATCATTCAGACACACACAGAAATGTACAAAATAGTCCCTGTTCTCACCAAACTCAAAATCAAATAGGGAACTTGGTTTTTGAATAATTAATCATAAATGTGATTAATGAATGGTAAGATATCCAAGTTTTTGTGAGAGGATATGGGAGATCTAGAAAGGTACAAGATCATTATCAATTATCCAAAAGTGGAAAGATGATGGGAAACAGCATTAAAGGAGGTTAGCAGTGAGAAGTGTGACATGAACAGTGAGAGTGGTTTAGATGAGATAAAAATGGAGTTAAGGAAGATCAATTAAATTAGGAGGCTCCTGTCATGATTTAGAGAGGTGGTGTGAAAATGATTTTAAAGGTCTGCATTCCATGATTCATTTTCATTCAATTGCCCAGCCCCTACTAAGGGTCACTACTAATTGGCACCCTTTTATGACTCTGGTAAAAAAAATACAGTGTTGGTTAAAAGTGGTAAGATAGAGATGTTTCACAAATGATAGAAAGATTTTGAGGTATAATTTCTGATTTCTCACTCTAGCAAGTTTTATTGATTGATACATTGATTTATAACTTTGTTTTCAGAAGTCCTCTAGAGTAGATACTATAGCAAAAAAAAACAAAAAAGATGCAGTGATTTGTAAAGTGTTACATTAAGAATTAGAAAAGAAGTCTGTAATAAAGGGGCAGGGGACATTAATTGAAAATACAGATAACAAATGTTATTACAGTTCTGATTAACTCGTAGCCTGAGACAGTTAGGTCACAGATCATGCTGGATTACAAAACTCTTACACTTATTAAAAAAAATAGTATGTGATGTGCATGTGTGTGTCTGTGTGTGTGTGTGTGTGTGTATATATATATATATATATATATATATACACACACACACACATGTATATATATAAGTTTAAGCAGTCAAAATCATTCCTTAATCTTAAGGAATTTTTTGTATGATTTCAACAGAAAATGAAAATGACACTCCCTTATCTACTTTTCATCTGACATTACCTTTTGTTTTGATTTGAAAATGAAAATGTATTTCAAGTCCAAATGAATATTCTGACATTTTATATAAAACTACTTTGGTAGTAAATCACGCATTTTTGGTAACGTCATAAGTGTATTTTAATACACTACCATGTAGGATCAGTAACTTGGAATTGATTTTTATTACGTAGTATTTCAGAAACTTCACACTTCCCAACAGATGCTAATGCATTATAAATAAAAACTTTTAAGATACTTTTCAAAAGCACATAGTATATAAATATATTCTTCCTACAGAAATAACTGATAATTCAGATAGGGCAAGGAGAAATTGAAAGGGCTTCCTTTTTTACCTCCCTACCCTGGAAAAACCTCTTCTAACAGGTAGATGTTTATCCTGATTTTCTCTTTAATGTACAGGTTTATATACTTGTAGCCCATTTTTTTAAAATGTTTTACTCTGTATCTTAAGATTTGCAAATAAAAGCCATATTTTGATGAAGAAGGTTTTTATCTACAGAAAACAGTGATGGGATATTTCAACATTAGAAAACTATCAGTATCTTACCAAGGAGGAAAAATAGATGCTTAAGGACATTTGATAAATTTATACTTGTCTTTAGAAATTGAGGAAGACAAACATAGGTGGTTTATTTTCTATGCTGTTATAGAAGTAAATTTTCTGTGTGTGTCAAACTCAATTCAAATTCCAGTGTATGGAGTAAAAAAAATCTGTGATCAAACTACTAAGATTATGCATGTGTATTTTCTCAATCACTGTTCATAACTATTTTTCTAATAACTTTACTACATTTTTGCCTTGTCAGTAAATTTTTTACCATGTGAACATGTTGACAAACATATAATTGGAGAAAATTACATAATTTGTTGTATAAAGAGCAACCCAACCTTTCACATTTTCTAGGTGCTTTTAAAAATGACTCTGACTTGGTTTTGTTTTTTTGAACTCCTCAGAAAACCAGACAAACAAAACAGTAGATGTTTCTGTTAATAAGAAAGCAGCTGATAGCACATCACAGGTAAGTTTCCTTCTGTTTCAAAATAGAATTGTTATTACAGCCCACAAGAGAGTTGATTTCCATCAGTATTCCTTTATCCAGTGAAAATTATTCTAAGTCTGTATTTTACAGTTGTCTACTGATTTTCAAACAGCTTCTCTGTTAATGTTTGACAAGAATTCTTTGCTTAGTAATTCTCTTAGGGTAATACTCATTGATTATACTAACTAATTGCTTGGATTATACAGTTGACAATCTAGTTACCTGCCTTCATACACTGTAAAAGTTCAACCTGCACACGTAGTTTCCTCTTGGCCCATCTTTTTCTTTTTAATTTTGTTATCATTAATCTACAATTACATGAAGAACATAATGTTTCCTAGGGTCCCTCCTTCACCAAGTCCCCCAACCAACCCCATTACAGTCACTGTCCATCAGTGTAGTAAGATGTTGTAGAATCACTACTTGTTTTCTCTGTGTTGCACATCCCTCCCCATTCCTCCCCCCAACATTATACATGCTATTCGTAATAGCCCCTTTCTTCTTCCCAACCCTTATCCCTCCCTACCCTCCCATTCTCCGCAGTTCCTTTCCCTTTGGTAACTATTAGTCCATTCTTGGGTTCTGTGATTCTGCAACTGTTTTGTTCCTTCAGTTTTTCTTTGTTCTTATACTCCACATATGAGTGAAATCATAGTGAAATCATTTGGTATTTGTCTTTCTCCACCTGGCTTATTTCACTGAGCATAATACCCTCTAGCTCCATCCATGTTGCTGCAAATGGTAGGATTTGTTGTCTTCTTATGGCTGAATAATATTCCATTGTATATGTGTACCACATCTTCTTTATCCATTCATCTACTGATGGCCACTTAGATTGCTTCCATTTCTTGGCTATTGTAAATAGTGCTGCAATAAACATAAGGGTGCATCTGTCTTTTTCAAACTGGGCTCCTGCATTCTTAGGGTAAATTCCTAGAAGTGGAATTCCTGGCTCAAATGGTATGTCTATTTTGAGCATTTTGAGGAACCTTTATACTGTTTTCCACAATGGTTGAACTAATTTACATTCCCACCAGCAGTGTAGGAGGGTTCCCCTTTCTCTACAACCTTGGCAACATTTGTTGTTGTTTGTCTTTTGGATGGTGGCCATCCTTACTGGTGTGAGGTGATATCTCATTGTGGTTTTAATTTGCATTTCTCTGATGACTAGCGATGTGGAGCATCTTTTCATATGTCTGTTGGCCATCTGAATTTCTTCGTTGGAGAACTGTCTGCTCAGCTCCTCTGCCCATTTTTTAATTGGATTATTTGCTTTTTGTTTGTTGAGGTGCGTGAGCTCTTTATATATTTTGGATGTCAAGCCTTTATCGGATCTGTCATATAAGAATATATTCCCATACTGTAGGGTACCTTTTTGTTCTATTGATGGTGTCCTTTGCTGTACAGAAGCTTTTCAGCTTGATGTAGTCCCACTTGTTCATTTTTTGCCTCTGTTTTCCTTGCCCAGGGAGATATGTTCATGAAAAAATCACTCAAGTTTATGTCCAAGAGATTTTTGCCTATGTTTTTTTATAAGAGTTTTATAGTTTTCATGAATTACATTCAGGTCTTTGATCCATTTTGAATTTACTTTTGTGTATGGAGTTTGATAGTGATCCAGTTTCATTCTCTTACATGTAGCTGTCCAGTTTTGCCAGCACCATCTGTTGAAGACACTGTCATTTCCCCATTTTATGTCCATGGCTCCTTTATGTATTATTAACTGACCATATATGTTTGGGTTAATGTCTGGAGTCTCTCTTCTGTTCCACTGGTCTGTTGCTCTGTTCTTGTGCCAGTACCAAATTGTCTTGCTTACTTGATTACTGTGGTTTTGTAGTAGAGCTTCAAGTTGGGGAGTGAGATGCCCCCCACTTTATTCCTCCTTCTCAGGATTGCTTTGGCTATTCGGGGTCTTTGGTGTTTCCATATGAATTTTTGAACTATTTGTTCCAGTTCATTGAAGAATGTTGTTGGTAATTTTATAGGGATTGCATCAAATCTGTATATTGCTTTGGGCAGGATAGCCATTTTGATGATATTAATTCTTCCTAGCCAAGAGCATGGGATGAGTTTCCATTTGTTAGTGTCCTCTTTAATTTCTCTTAAGAGTGTCTCATAGTTTTCAGGGTGTAGGTCTTTTACTTCCTTGGTTAGGTTTATTCCTAGATATTTTATTCTTTTTGATACAATTGTGAATGGAATTGTTTTCCTGATTTCTCTTTCTATTGGTTCATTGTTAGTGTATAGGAAAGCCACAGATTTCTGTGTGTTGATTTTGTATCCTGCAACTTTGCTATATTCCGATATCAGTTTTCATAGTTTAGGAGTGGAGTCTTTAGGGTTTTTTATGTACAATATCATATCATCTGCAAATAGTGACAGTTTAACTTCTTCTTTACCAATCTAGATTCCTTGCATTTCTTTGTTTTGTCTGATTGCCGTGGCTAGGACCTCCAGTACTATGTTAAATAACATTGGGGAGAGTGGGCATCCCTGTCTTGTTCCCAATCTCAGAGGAAAAGTTTTCAGCCTCTCGCTGTTCAGTATGATGTTAGCTGTGGGTTGATCATATATGGCCTTTATTATGTTGAGGTACTTGCCCTCTATACCCATTTTGTTGAGAGTTTTTATCATGAATGGATGTTGAATTTTGTCGAATGCTTTTTCAGCATCTATGGAGATGATCATGTGGTTTTTGTCCTTCTTTTTGTTGATGTGGTGGATGATGTTGACGGATTTTCAAATGTTGTGCCATCCTTGCATCCCTGGGATGAATCCCACTTGGTCATGGTGTATGATCCTCTTTATGTATTTTTTAATTTGGTTTGCTAATATTTTGTTGAGTAGCATCTACGTTCATCAGGGATATTGGTCTGTAATTTTCTTTTTTGGTGGGGTCTTTGCCTGGTTTTTGTATTAGGGTGATGTTGGCTTCATAGAATGAGTTTGGGAGTATTCCCTCCTCTTGTCTTTTTTGGAAAACTTTAAGGAGAATGAGGATTATGTCTTCTCTGTATGTCTGATAAAATTCCTCGGTAAATCCATCTGACTCGGGGGTTTTGTTCTTGCGTAGTTTTTTTTATTACTGCTTCAGTTTCTTTGCTTATAATTGGTTTGTTTAAATTTTGTGTTTCTTCCATGGTCAGTCTTGGAAAGTTGTATTTTTCTAGGATGTTGTCCATTTCTTCTAGGTTTTCCAGCTTGTTAGCATATAGGTTTTCATAGTAGTCTCTAATAATTTCTGTGGAGTCTGTCGTGATTTTCCCTTTCTCATTTCTGATTCTGTTGATGTGTGTTGATTCTCTTTTTCTCTTAATAAATCTAGCTAGAGGCTTATCTATTTGTTTATTTTCTCAAAAAACCAGTTCTTGGTTTCACTGATTTTTTTCTATTTTATTCTTCTAAAATTTTGTTTATTTCTTCTCTAATCTTTATTATGTTCCTCCTTCTGCTGACTTTAGGCCTCATTTGTTCTTCTTTTTCCAATTTCAATAATTGTGACATTAGACTATTCATTTGGGATTGTTCTTCCTTCTTTAAGTATGCCTGGATTGCTATGTACTTTTCTCTTAAGACTGCTTTCGCTGCATCCCACAGAAGTTGGGGCTTTGTGTTGTTGTCATTTGTTTCCATATATTCCTTGATCTCTATTGTAATTTTTTCATTGATCCATTGATTATTTAGGAGCATGTTGTTAAGCCTCCATGTGTTTGTGAGCCTTTTTCCTTACTTTGTACAATTTATTTCCAGGTTTATACCTTTATGGTCTGAAAAGCTGGTTGGTAGAATTTCAATCTTTTGGAATTTACTGAGGCTCTTTTTGTGGCCTAGTATGAGTTCTCTTCTGGGGAATGTTCCATGTGCACTTGAGAAGAATGTGTATCCTGTTGCTTTTGGATGTAGAGTTCTGTAGATGTCTATTAGGTCCATCTGTTCTAGTGTGTTGTTCAGTGCCTCCGTGTCCTTACTTATTTTCTCACCATGCTGAAGTCTCCTAAAATGAGTGCATTGCCTTCTATTTCCTCCTTTAGTTCTGTTAGTATTTGTTTCACATATGCTGGTGCTCCCATGTTGGGTGCATATATATTTAGAATGGTTTTATCCTCTTATTAGACTGAGCCCTTTATCATTATGTAATGTCCTTCTTTATCTCTTGTTACTTTCTTTGTTTTGAAGTCTATTTTGTCTGATACTAGTACTGCAACACCTGCTTTTTTCTCCCTCTTGTTTGCATGAAATATCTTTTTCCATTCCTTGACTTTTAGTCTGTGCATATCTTTGGGTTTGAAGTGAGTTTCTTGTAAGCAGCATATAGATGGGTCTTGCTTTTTTATCCATTCTGTTACTCTGTGTCTTTTGATTGGTGCATTCAGTCCATTTACATTTAGGGTGATTATTGAAGGATATGTTGCCATTGCAGGCTTTAGATTCGTGGTTACCAAAAGTTCAAGGTTAGCTTCTTCAGTATCTTATTGTCTAACTTAACTCACTTATTGAGCTGTTATAAACACTGTCTGGTGATTCTTTATTTCTCCCCCTTCTTATTCCTCCTCCTCCATTCTTTATATGTTGGTTGTTTTATTCTGTGCTCTTTTGTGTTTCTTTTAACTGCTTTTGTGGTTAGTTGATTTTATTTTTTGCCTTTAGTTAGTATTTGGTTGGTCTGCTTTCTTTGCTGTAAGTTCATTTTCTCTGGTGACATCTATTTAGTCTTAGGAGTGCTCCCATCTAGAGCAGTCCCTCTAAAATACCCTGTGGAGGTGGTTTGTGTGAGGCAAATTCCCTGAACTTTTGCTTGTCTGGGAATTGTTTAATCCCTCCTTCATATTTAAATGATAATCATGCTGGATACAGTATTCTTGGTTCAAAGCCCTTGTGTTTCCTTACATTAAATATATCATGCCATTCTCTTCTGGCCTGTAAGGTTTCTGTTGAGAAGTCTGATGATAGCCTGATGGGTTTTCCTTTGTAGGTGACCTTTTTCTTCTCTCTAGCTACCTTTAAAACTGTGTCCTTGTCGTTGATCTTTGCCATTTTAATTAATATGTGTCTTGGTGTTGTCCTTCTTGGGTCTCTTCTGTTGGGTGTTCTGTGTGCTTCCATGGTCTGAGCGACTATTTCCTCCCCCAGTTTGAGGAAGTTTTCAGCAATTATTTCTTCAAAGACACTTTCTATCCCTCTTTATATTCTTCTGGTACCCATGTAATGTGGATAGTTTTCCTTTTGGATTGGTCACACAGTTCTCTTAATATTGTTTCATTCTTTGAGATCCTTTTATCTCTTTCTGCATCAGCTTCTATGCATTCCTGTTCTTTCTCTGGTTTGTATTCCATCAATGGCGTCTTGCATCTTATCCATTCTGCTTATAAATCCTTGCAGAGATTGTTTCATTTCTGTAATCTCCCTCTGGACGTCATCGCTTAGCTGTTGCATATTTCTCTGCAGCTCCATCAGCATGGTTATGACCTTTATTTTGAATTCTTTTTCAGTAAGATTGTTTAAGTCTATCTCCTCAGGTGTTAACTCTGTGATTTTCGTCTGTATCAAATTCTTCTGCCTTTTCATGGCGATAGAGGTAGTTGTGCAGAGCTGGCATGTATGTCGGTTGGGAGAACGTCCCATCCCTTCTTGCTGGTTTGTCGCCTTCCTTTCCTGGGAGCACAGCGACCTCTAGTGGCTTGTGCTGGGCAGCTGCGCGCAGATGGGGCCTCTGATTCTTGTCCCTGGGCTCTGGAGTTAAGCTCCACAGTTGCTATAGAGTTAAGCTCGGCGGTTGTTGTGGGCGTGGCTGGCCTCAGTCTGCTGCTCCAATATGGCGGAGCTACGTGGAAGGGGAAACAGGCAGGAGGCTGTTTATCGCCATGAGGGGCCTCCAAGCTGCGCTGCCTCCCAGGTGATTAGGGCGCCTAGAGTTCCCTGGGATTTCGAGCTGCTGGGCTAAGTGCCCCAGGATGCTTCCACCCAGCTGTGGGGTCCCTGTCCCTTTAAGACTTTCAAAAAGCACTCACTTTTCTTTGTCCCAGGGGCGCCAGCTGCGGGGATTTGCTCACAGGTCTTACTGTCCTTTTTCCCTAGCATCCAGCACACCCTGCACTGTGTCTGCTCTGGTGCGGATGGCCAGGGCTGGGTGTTCAGCAGTCCTGGGCTCCCTCTCCCTCCCTGCTCTGACTCCTCTCCTCACGCCTGGAGCTGGGGGGAGGGACGCTCAGGTCCCATCAGGCCGCTGCTCGCATCTTACCCCCTTTGCGAAGCACTTTGTTCTCAAAGGTGTGAATGTAGTCTTGCTGTTGTCCTGTGTCTTCTGGTCTCTCTTTTTGGAATAGTTTTATTTGTTGTATTTTCAAAAATATATATGGTTTTAGGAGGACATTTTGGCTACTCTACTCACTCTGCCATCTTGGCTCCCCCTTCCCCCTGGAATAAATCCTATTTGATCATGATGGATGATCTTTTTGATGTACTTTTGAATTCAGTTTGTTAATATTTTGTTGAGTATTTTTGCATCTATGTCCATCAGGCTTTTTAGTGTGTAATTCCCTTTTTTTTTTTTTTTTTTTTTTTTTGCAGTGTTTTTGCCTGCTTTTGGTATTAGAGTGATGCTGGCTTCAGAATGAGTTTAGAAGGATTCCCTCCTTTTCTACTTTTTCGTAAAACTTTAAGGAGGATAGGTACTAGGTCTCTTCACTAAATGTTTGATAAAATTCAGCAGTGAAGCCATCTGCTCCATGGATTTTTGTTAGGTTTTATTACCAGCTCAATTTCATTGCTCATAATTGGTCTGTTCAGATTTTTGTTTCTTCCTGGGTGAGTCTTGGAAGGTTGTACTTTTCTAGAAATTTGTCCATTTCTTCTAGGTTATCCAACTTGTTTGCATATAATTTTTCATAGTATTCTCTAATAATTCTTTGTATTTCTATAATTTCTGTAGTGATTTTTCCTTTCTCATTTCTGATTCTGTTTATGTGTGTAGACTCTTTTTCTTAATAACTCTTGCTAGGGATTTATCTATTTTGTTTATTTTCTCAAAGAAACAGCTCCTGGTTTTATTGAATCTTTCTATTGTTTTATTCTTCTCAATTTTAGTAATTTCCACTCTAATCTTTATTATGTCCCTCCTTCTACTACTGACTTTGGGCCTCATTTGTTCTTCATTTTTCATTTTCATTAGTTGTGAGTTTAGACTCTTCATATGGGATTGTTCTTCTTTCCTGTGGTAAACCTGTAGTGCAATATACTTCTTTCTTAGTATGGTCTTCATTGCATCCCACAGGTTTTACAGCTTTGAGTTATTGTTTTCAGCCATCTCCATATATTGCTTGATCTCTGTTTTTATTTGGTTATTAATCCATTGATTATTTAGGAGCATGTTGTTAAGCCTCCATGTGTTTGTGGGCTTTTTTGTATTCTTTGCATAATTAATTTCTAATTTCATACCTTTGTGATCTGAGAAGCTGGTTGGTACAATTTCAATCCTCCCTTAATATCCTGTAGCTCTTTTTGTGGCCTAGTATATGACCTATTCTTAAAAATGTTGCATGTGCACTTGAGAAGAATGTGTATCCTGCTGCCTTTGGTTGGAGTGTTCTGTAGATGTCTGTTCAGACCATCTGTTCTAATGTGTTGTTTAGTGCCTCTGTCTCCTTATTTTTATTTTTTGTCTGGTTGATAAGTCCTTTGTAGTGAGTGGTGTGTTCAAGTCTCTTAAAATGTGTGCATTGCATTCTACTTCACCCTTTAATTGTTAGTATTTGTTTCACATATTTAGGTGCTCCTGTGTTGGGTGCATATATATTTATAATGGTTATATCCTCTTGTTGGACTGATCCCTCTATCATTATGTGTTGTCCTTGTTTGTCCCTTGTTACTTTCTTTGTTTTGATGTCTATTTTGTCTGATACAAGTACTGCAACTACTGCTTTTTTCTCCCTATTTGTTGCATAAAATATCTCTTTCCATCCCTTCACTTTTTGTCTGTGTATGTCTTTGGGTTTAAAGTGTGACTCTTGTAGCCAGCATATAGACACAGGTCTTGTTTTTTTATCCATCCAGTGACTCTGTGTCTTTTGATTGGTGCATTCAGACCATTTACATTTAGCGTGATTACTGCCATTGCAGGTTTTAGATTTATGGTTACCAAAGGTTCAAGGGTAACTTCTTTACTAACAGTCTTACTTAGCTCACTTTGTATGCTATTACAAACACAATCTAAAGGCTCTTTTTTTTTTTCCTCTGTCTTCCTCCTCTGTTCTTTATGTATTAGGTATCATATTCTGTAGTGTTTGGGTACCCTTAACTGACTTTGGGAGTAATTGGCTTAGTTGTGCATTTGCTTAATAATTAAATCTTGTACTTTCTTTACTGTGGTTTAGTTTTCTCTGGTGACAGCTATTTAGCCTTAGGAACACTTCCATCTATAGCAGTCCCTCCAAAATACACTGTAGAGACGGTTTGTGGGAGCTAAATTTTTTCAACTTTTGCTTACCTGGGAATTGTTTAATCCCTCCTTCCAGTTTAAATGACAATCTTGCTGGCTAGTGTATTCTGCGTTGGAGGCCCTTCTGTTTCATTGCATTAAATACATCATGCCACTCCCTTCTGGCCTGTAAGGTTTCTCTTGAGAGGTCTGATGATTAATGTGATGGGTTTTTTTTGTATGTGATCTTTTTTCTCCCTCTGGCTGCTTTTAATAGTCTGTGGTTGTCCTTGATATTTGCATTTTAATTATTATGTGTCTTGGTGTTGTCTTCCTTAGGTCCCTTGTGTTGGAGATCTGTGCACCTCCGTGGCCTCAGAGGCTGTCTCCTTCCCCTAATTGGGGAAGTTTTCACCAGTTAACTCCTCAAAGACACTTTCTGTTCCTTTTTCTCTCTTCTTCTTCTACTGGTCCCCCTGTAATGCGAATATTGCTCTGTTTTTGATTGGTCACACTATTCTCTCAACATTCTTTCATTCCTCGATATCCTTTTTTCTTTCTGTGCCCCAGCTTCTTTGTATTCCTGTTCTCTAATTTCTATTTCATTTACTGTCTCCTATACTTCATCTAATCTGTTTTCAAATCCCTTCATTGTATAATTCATATCAGATACCATATTTTTCAAAATTTGTATTTCTTTCTTGAATTCCTCCCTGCTGTCTTGAGTATTTTTCTGTAGCTCCGTGAGCATGTTTATGATTTTTATTTTGAAATCTCTTTCAGGAATTTTGGTGAGTTCAGTTTCACTCAGCCCTCTTTCTGATGTTTTTGGGATTTGGGTTTGAACCAGTTTACTTTGACATTTCATATTTGTAGGTGATACCTTATCGTGCCCAAAAGCTCTACTCTCTGGAGCTGCTCATACCCTGGAGCGATGGTGGAGTCGCAGATGAGCAGTGCTGGTACCTTTTGGGAGGAAAGAGCTCTTTCCTGCTTTCCGGCTGCAGTGTCTGCCTCCACTGCCAGGGCCAGTGGGCTGAGCATACAGGGAGGAGCCTCTATATGTTATGCACTTGTAGCTGCTGTAGGTTGGGCCACCCTCTGGCTGGCCTGGTGCAATGGTGGGGCCAGCGATTTTGCAAGCTAGTGCCAACTGGGAGGAAGGAGCGTTAGGCCACGTATTGCGGTGGTGGGGGGCCTTGTAGCTGCATTGCCAGCCAGGGGGGTGGAGCGCCTGAAGCTCCTGGAAGTTCCCAACCTGCTTGGATGAGTGCCCTAGGACAGTTTTGTCCACCTGACCTTTCTCCTGAGCAGCAAGCTCTGTGCAACCTTTAGCAGACCTCTCACTGTTGGGAAGTCTCTCAGACTGCCTGCCTTTCTTTTGTCCCAGGGTGGCTGGTTGTGGGTGCCTGTTCTCCACAAGCAGCTTGAATCTCAGTCTGTCTGAGTATTCAGCCTGTCTTAGCTTTTCAACCCCACTAATCTCCAGAGCATGATGAAATGTAGGTTCGTGCTTCCAGAGCAGATCTCCACGGCTGGGTGTTCAACAGTCCTAGGCCTCCACCCCTCCATGCTCTGTTTCTCTTCCTCCCTCCTGTGACCTGAGGTAGGAGAAGAGCATGTGTCCCATCACATCACAGCTTTGGTATTTGACCCTTTTCCAAGTGAGGTCTGCTGTGTTCCCCAGGTGTGTATAGGCAGTCTATCAGAGCCTTCTTTCCTGTTGCTCTTTCAGGATTAGCTGTATTTGCCATATTTTCTTAACTATATGTGGTTTTGGGGGGAGGTTTCTGTCTCACCTCTCGTACTGCCATCTTTAAGCCAATCCCTCCCTCCTTGGTTGTTCTTAAGATTTTTCTCTTCATTACTGACTTACAGTAGTTTGACTAGGATGTGTGTAGGAGTGGATGTATTTGGCTTATCCTGCTTGAGGTTCATTGAACCTCTTGTATTTGCAGATTAATGTCTTTCATCAAATTTGGGCGGGCTTTTGCTATTATTTGTTCAAATAACTTTTTTACCCCATTCTCGCCTTCCCTCTCATTTAGTATTTTGCTGAAATATTTCTTATTAATTGCACAGGTCTCTGGTTCTCTTCGTATTTTCTTCTGTTTTTCTTTTGGAAAATTTCTGTTGATCTAGTTAATAGGTTGATTGATCAACCTACAATCTGCTCTTGAATCTCCCTAGCTAATTTTAGTTTTATAATCATACTTTTCAGCCCATGAATTTGTTTCTGTCTTTCAGTTTCTACTTCTGAGGTTCATTTACACATTCATTGATATATTTTTCTTTAATTCTTTGAGCATATTTTAACAGCTGCTTTTGAAGTCTTTGTTGAATTCAACATTTGGCTCTGCTTGGAGTCATTTTCTATTGATAATCTTTTATCAAGTTAGGTTCTGTTTTACTGGTCTTTGCATGTTTGTCTAGTAGTTTTTGATAAATTTCAAATTTAGTGAATTTTGAAAAGTAGGCTTTATACATATGTCTTACCAAATAAATTTTGTTCTTCAAAGGTGTGTTAGTTTCTCATTTGACAGATATGTCGTGTTTTGTTATAAGTCATTTTCTATGAAATCGTTATAGAAAGGTTAGTAATTTTAAAATTTAGAGTTACACCATTTATCTTTGGATTGGACCAGAATTAACAACAGTTTAGTTTTTTATTTAATTACACAAAACTTGGGTTTTACAGATGAAAACCTTAATCATTTGGAATTAATCTAAGTATATCATAAAGTAATTAAGTTTAGTATTTATTAAACAGTTACTGTGGGATGTAGTTAGTATTAAACTCTTTGTGTATATATTTGGATTCATCTTCGTAACAGATTCCATATCCCAGTTTTGGAAATCGAAGATATTACCTTTTAACATAAATTCATTTAGGTAATAAGTGCTGTAGCTAAAAGATAAGCTGTCTTTGGAACTTGTAAATCCTGATTCTTTAGTTTCTATATTGGACTTCTCTTTTTTGTTGCTATTATATAGCTTTAAAAACTTGTTTTAAATTAACATTTCTAATGAATTGGGACAATGGGCTGACTTTGATCAAATTAGATGTCAGTTAACCAATAGTACAGCACACTGTATCCTATCATACCTTACTATTTTCTTAGGATAAAAAATACTGTTTTATGTAATCTAATTCAAGCTTTAAAGTTACCTTTGGTGTTTTTGTGAAGTAATATGGTAACTTAGTGAAGGATTGCCCCACATTTTAAATATTGGAAAATGATTAATATTTGTATTTTCAAAACTTATCATTTAAATCACCTAATCACTTTAATAGGTGTATGCAATTGAAAACTTACTTTAAAAAAAACAAAGATCTTCCAGAATTTCTTGTGAAAATATTTTGAACTCAATTTTTACATGGCAGGTGTTTAGTTCATAAGTATCCTGGGCTCATTTATCTGACAAACTGTTATTTCTTCAGGTAAAGCCATTTAGAAATCCAGATTGAACCAGTTACTCATTATCTTCTTTGCCAATCAGTGGCATTTCATTTTTCCTTTATGTCTGCATATAGAGTTTCCCTTGCAAAATGAAGATGTTTTGTTTTTCAGAGTGGAAAAGCCACAGGTAACGATTCAGGTGGTGTCATTGATCTCACAATGGATGATGAAGAGAATGGAGCTTCACAAGGTATATACACAGAATGTTTTAATACCATTTTTCCCCCTTAATCCAGTATAATACGTGGTGAAGACAGAACTCTACAACATTGTGCATGGTGTATTTGAATCCCTTTTAGAATGAGTTTTTTAGATTAGAATAAAAAAAAAGAGGTCAAATCTTGAATGAATATGAAAAAGGTACAGAGAACAACAGAACAGTTAGGAGGATATTCAACTTATGGTGCACCTCCTTTTGTATCTGTTATTTTACCTGATCCTTGCAAACATTCTGTAGTGCCCATTTTAGATTTGAGGTAGAGTCAGAGAGTACTATTCAGTAAGGGATCTGGGAATCAAACCCATCTTCTGACTCTAAATTAAATGTTTGTTCTACATGTGTATGAGTGAGTTTTATGGTAGACCTTTAAGTATGTACGCATTTAATAATTTGCTTACTTGAATTTCCTTTATTTAGTGTTATGTAAATAAAAGTTGAAAGTATTGTTAAAAACCATGCGCACCCAAAATCCTCAACATTATTCTGAGTTACAGTATTTGGCAATTATACTGGATCAGTGTTAACCAGTATTCTACCAGTTATTCTTCTGCAGTGCTAATAGATATTCTAGGAATAAAAAGTTCCATGATTAATTATGCTTGGGAAATGCTGAGTTAAAGTCATGGGTCTTTTTTCTTAATACAGACTTCTCTGAGCCTTTACTATGCTAAAAATAAGGTAATTCTCCAAGAATGAGAATCAAACTTATTTGACTGCACAAAATAACTGTTCACAGACATATCTGTAAAACTATGTGGTAATAATTATATAATTGCACACCTATAAATTGGTGACTTTTTCACGAGGAAAATCTAGTAAGATCAGGTGCTAAGTTAATTAGTACCTTCAAGATACTAAATTTTTAATAAACCAAAGATGTAAAAAGTACTTTGGAGAACAAGATAGTTCAGTGGTTTTAGGAAAACAAAATTAAGTAGCTATGCAGTTGATTATGTGTAGGTAAAGTAGACTTTTTTATAAAACTGATGTAAGATTGAAAGATATAGGCTATCACTTGCTGGGTTGAATTTGTACCAGTCTGATCATTCTTAAAAACTTCGTATTTTATGATCTATATTGTTTTTATTATTTTTTATAGATAAATTACATATATTGAGTCCCTAGAGGAGAGAAGTAAATACAGGTTATTTTTGAGAGGAGACAGGTAGGATTGATTCTAAATAGAAAAGTAAGCTGTTTGTTTTCAGTGCTTTTGCCATCTGCCTTCCTAGCACCACTGCCTCATGGGGTCTCTCTCCATTGCCCCACCACTGAGTGTGCCATAAATTCTCACATTCTGAAGTGCATTGTTCTCCATAAGCACCCAATTAAAGTACCATTTGCTGAAGTCCTATACTTTATACATTTTAGTGAAGAATTCCATAGGATAGAAGTCAGTCATTTTGGATAGAAGAACTTTGGCTTACACTCTTTATATTATGCCATGGTATTGGGTACCTATTTTAATTTTAAGGACTTTTTCTGAGATGCTAACATTTATTTCATAAGTTATTGGAGACCTATTTTGAGATTAGACATTTTATATATATTTAAAGACTGGATAGTGTAAATAAGCAACCATCAGCCTTATCAAACAAAAAGAACCTTTAAACAACAGTAAAGTAATTGGAATTCAAGGTAACCAATGAAAAACTAATCAATTTGTAGGTTTTTATTTAGGGTAATGACCTTAATATAGATACATAGATATATTTTAATGTAGAAAATGGAATTATTCTGATTGACATGCTGTTGTATTGAGCTCAGAAGTAGGATTCTTCATAAAATAATAAAACTTCATTTCTGTAAATGTGAATTAGAACATGTGATAAAACCAACTGAATTATTTATGGTCCTGACTTGGTTTGCAAATTGGCAAAAGTACACATAATTAAAATAGAGAAATTATTTTCTTAGTGGTAAGTGTGACTGAGCGGCAAGCTAAAGTAAAATTCACAAATACAGGAAAATGCTGTATTTCTGATTTTGTTGTATCAATAATCATAATGTCTCACTTTTAACTAATAGATCCTAAAAAGCTAAGTCACACTCCTGCATCAGCTATGGGTTCTTCACAACCTGTGTCTCGACAGTTGCAACCCATCCAGCCAGCGCTGCCTCTTCAGCCCTCTGGGGTGCCAACAAGCGGGCCGTCTCAGACAACCATACATTTACTTCCTACAGGTAAACTTGCTGACCCATTGGACTGCAGTTTTAGTTTTGCCTGCAATGAAAGACAACTATGGAAGCAGGTGGAAAGATTAGACAGAAAATTATGAGTAATTCCCATTGTTATTTTGAAGGCATGTCTTTTTTAATGCAGTATAACTTAGTTTTGTGACTCACTTAAGGAGCAGTATTGATACAGAATGATTATAAAGAAGATTTAAAATCTATATGTCTTTGTTATCTGCCACTGTAAATAGCAGAAATGAATATAGTTTCTCTGGAAAGGATGGGTGTACTTCTTCATTCTGATTTTAATCAAGAAGTTATAAGTGACTGATCAAGTAAGAATTTTAAATAATTCTTCAGTTGAGCTAGTTTTAACTGGCCTAACATTACTATTTAGGAGATACACTAATATTTTATTTGCTACCTTTCAAGAAGCTGTAAGTAGATATTTTGAAGATGTAGCCTGTATTTCCTAAACTGTTTGGAAGCCAATCAAGACAATTTTGTCTTCATAAAATAGCCCATTGCTTAGAGATTTATCTGCAAAATACTTATATAAGCATTCTTCTCATTAAGGAAAACATTGAGTTCACATGGAATTTTATTCAGTGAAATATAGAATGACAGTCACTTAATCAGATAATTTAGAAGAAGATATTCTGCAGATGCATGTGCTGGATGTGCAATCCAGAATAGGTACCAGAATGAGTAATGAAGAGATGACAGGATTCCTTCTTATATACTTCCTTCTGCTTTCTAAGGACTCACACTGAAAATTAGGATATGTAAGGACTAAGGAGTATTTTGTAAAGAAACCTCTTCATCTTGTTATATCCAGCATTTGCCTCAAATTTATTACAAAACCTATTTTTCCATAAGAAAGTAGATTTACTGTTTTTTTTATGTAGTTAACACATGGTCATTTGTAAAATGTGATTCTAATTCGGAGTTACTAGCTAGAAACTGTTAATTCTTAAAATCATTATTATAGTTCAGTGCTGTCAGTGAACATTTTTGATTCATTTTTGGATAAAATATATGTTAACGGCACTTGAGGCATTAATGCTCTCTGGAATATAGGCTAGGAGGAATGCCTGAGTAGAGAAGGAAAAAGTTTCTATTTTAATGGATGTTTTGTTGTTTTGAGTAAGAGATGATTTGGTTTACATGAAACAAACATCAGTTCCAATAACCAGCCAGTTTCTTAAATTGTGGTAATACACAGTCACTCTTTTGGATTTACACCCATTGGTAGGCCTGGAGGGCCTAAAATCCCATTCTGCTATGAACAGTTTAACAACTGAAGAGGGAAAATTTGCTCTTCTAAGTCATACTCTTTTAAATAGATCATACTCTAGGGTCTAAAACCTTTTTTTATCTTCATATCCTTGTTATCTAGTCAAATTAGAGAATGGGAAGGACATTGGACATGTTGAGATGCTCTTTTCTTCTGAAGCTTGGATTGTAAATATTTCATTAATTTTGGTTGGCCCTGTCATTCTTATCTTTCAACATTACAAAAGGAGACTGTTCTGTTGTCTCTTTTTTCTCTTCACTATGGGTAATTGTTTTTGTGCAGTTAATTATGTTAATATTCTTTACTTAACGTAGAACTTACTGCATTCTTAATGTATTTTTCTGTTTCATTAGCTCCAACTACTGTGAATGTAACACATCGTCCAGTAACTCAGGTGACCACAAGACTTCCTGTACCAAGAGCTCCTGCAAACCACCAAGTGGTTTATACAACTCTCCCAGCACCGCCAGCTCAGGCTCCCCTGCGAGGAGCTGTTATGCAGGCCCCTGCAGTTCGGCAGGTCAATCCCCAAAATAGTAAGAGACTCTTTTCTGGTATATGGCCCCAATTTACATGTAGTTCTTCAGCATTTAGTTGTGGTGGCTTGTATTAGTGTTAGAATTAGCAAAAAGCACTTGTAGTATCATATTAAAACTATTATTCATTTTTCTTCCCTTGGGAGAGTTAACCAGAAAAATTGCATATGCATATGATCTGTGCTTCGTGTGTTGTCTCCATTTTAATTTATGCCCTGTACTGTCACAGCACACTATTTGCAATAAGTCTACACTCCACTCTGATAGATGTATCTTGCTTAATTAAAGTGGAATTGATCATTTGTGATTTAGCAGAGATGATGGAAATAATGGTAAAGGATAACATCCTATGAGAGAATCTTAAAGGTATGGAAGGTGGCTGAGAAGTAAGACTAGAAAATGTTAAGGAAATTTTTAGTTTTCCTCATTTTTTTTTTTAGTAGTAAAATATACAGACAGAAGGTTATATAAAAGGTATATATAAGTTTAAGGAAAAATAATAAAAGGAACCACCTATGAACTGTTCATCAAGCTAAGAAATAAGTTTTATCAATATCCTATAAGCTTACGTATGCCCACCCTTAATTGCATCCTTCTATCAGAGGTAACCACCATCTCTATTTTCTGCTTTTCTGTATGGTTTTACTGCCTATAAAGGTATCACTAAAAATACTTGTTTTGCAAAATGTAATAGCAAGGACAAATCAAGCTGTATAAAGAAACTGCAGTAATGCCATTGGTAGGTTATGTCTTCTGGGAGAAGATAAACTAAGCAGAGTCTGTCATTCACAGTCTGGCTTTAGCTTTCTTTGGGGAAATCAGTCAGCAGCATCATGAATGGGTTCTGGGAAACTGGGCTCACCACAGCCAGGGTGCCTGGCAGAATTATATTGTGGGCCAGGTACTGAATATGTGGCAGAAATGTGGTCAGGGCAGTAGGTGGCTTTGAATTTTCTGATTCTTCTGCCCTGATGTATGCCAAAACAGTTTTCTTTTGGGTGAAATGGGTATCCTCAGCTGATGAGCCGGGCATGGAGAGAAAGTGAGGAACCTCTTTAATGCAAGGCAAGAATAATTTAGTCAGTGTTTCTGTCCCAGTTATAAAAATGACACAGCAGAGATATTTGTGAAGACAGCTTCAGTTTGTCTTTAGAGTCACACTACCCTTCATGGCCTGCCTGCCTTCTATACGTGTGCCTGCTGCGATCCACTCTTCCAAGATTCTGCTCACAGTCCTCTTGATAGGGATTTCATTTATTTCTCTCTTATGCTGGATCTCCTGTTCCTTGAGTCCAGTGTTCTTCTTTTTCTTGATTTTCTCTCTCAGTGTGTGTGTGTGTGGAGGTGTGTGGTTACTTAACATACATAAAAATTTGTTCATCTTCATACTCAGATGATACTTTAAGTGTAGACTTCTAGGTCAGAAATATTTTTCCTTTTGAATGTTAAAAATACCACTTTACTGACTTAAGGTATTTAATAATAACTTCTACCAAATTTAGCAAAGAATTCTAATTTTAGCCATTAATTTCCTTTTGTAGGTGTCACAGTTCGAGTGCCTCAAACAGCCACATATGTTGTAAACAACGGACTAACCCTGGGATCCACAGGACCTCAGCTCACAGTGCATCACCGCCCACCGCAAGTGCATACCGTACGTGCTGCTGCGTGGCTGTACAGAGGTCTCAGCTGTACACTGTCAAACACTACTGTCGTTAGCATTTTTTCTTTAAACCAGTTATATCAAAAAGACAAGTCTTCTCTTTTCTAGCAGAAGTTTACTTAAGAAAACAGATAATACCATTATGAGCAAATGTCCTTAGGGATGATGGTCATCAAGAGGTGCTGAGTTTGCGTGCCGTGATGTTCCCTGTGGAGGAGGCCGCAGCTGGGGCGTGTGAAGTGAAAGAGACTAGTTTTAACTCATGGTACATGGTATGGTTAAGTTAAAAAGAGTTAGTTTTGAGTATTAAAAAGAGTGTTTTTAAAAGTATGTTTTCATGTTACAACTTTATTCTTAAAAACCTTAGATGAGTTCTAACTGCTATACTGCCGTCACTTTGTTTTTAATAATCCAGTAGTATTGGGAATTCATTTGATAAGAGGTCACAGAGAAAACCAAAGATTTCTCCTTAGGTTTAGCCTCTAAAACAGTGTCACATCCTGAGACAAGATTATAAGAGGATTTGCTTTGGCATGTGATGGAAGTGGGAATGCTGGCTTTGTGATAGGAGAGGAGATACCAAGCAAAGTATCCTGTTTTAATGCACAGAATAATGGCTAGCATTTATTGAGTGCTTACTATGTGCTAGGTACTGTTAATACATGCTGCTGTCATACAGGAAACCTATGGACTCTTGCTCCCATTTTTTTATCCTTTATTATACATATGGCAGCTCATGTGCAGAGAGGTTAAGTAACCAGCCAGTCATACCCTGTAACAACGCTGCATTCCGGCTCCAGAGCCTGTGCTCTTAGCAGCTATTATTTTTATTGTCCTATTACAGTGAAAAAAATTAGTATTCCTGGAGCACTTACTATACCAGGCACTCTGCTAAGAACTTTCCATTTTACTTAATCCCCACAACTTTATGAGGATTATTATTCTCCTTTTAATAGAAAAGGATATGGTGCCACAAAGACTCAGTGTCATTACCCAGGCTAGTGCCAGAGGCAGAGCAACTTTCAGACTTGACTTGTCTGATCCCAGCATGTTTTCACAGTGCAGGCAGGCCCTTAGGGTGTGTCACAAATACACCATTACTGTTATTTGCAGCTACAAATAATTTATTTCATTCCAGTTTCCTTCGAACAAAATACATGGTAAAAATCTCTTACTATATCATATTTTGCAAATTTGATGGTCCATCTGAGCTTTTTTTAAAAACAGGATTCCATGTGTGTGGTCTTAGAATAAACTGTGTCTTATAGGAGGAGCTCTCTTTTAATTTCATTTTAATTAATCGAAAACATGTTTTTAAATGGGAATTTCATATATCTATAAAAGTAAAATAGTGTTGGGAACCCCACATATCTATTACTCATCTTCAGCATTTACCAGCATATGGCCAGTCTTTATTTCATCTATAGGGCCACTCACTTATTCCCCCAACCCATATATACACTGGATTATTTTGAAGCAAATGCCTGATACCCTATTATTTTATTTATAAAGCTTAAGTAAAAACCTCCATTGCAATGGCAAAACAAAGCAAAATAATAGCTCAATTGACTTAACTACTTTTGAAATATGAGCAGCTTCAGAATTCTAGAATGTTAAGAATTAGAAGGGATATTTAAGGCCATTTAAGCTGTTGTCAGACTCCTTAAATTCCTGTGTTCCCTCCAGTCAAGTTCATGGCTTCAGCCATCATCTGTTAGATCTGGCTAGCTATGTGGTAAATACTTGAGTGATTAAGTCATTTTAGAAAAAGATAATTTTAGAGAGGAAATAACAGCAACATGGCCAGTATTCAGATTTCTACTTCTTCACTTTCAGTGTTTTATCTATTTAAATCTGATTTTTTTCCCTCTAACTTTATACTTATTTTAGCTTTTTAACTGTCGAGTGTACCTCTTCTAGATGTGTATATGAATTTTTTCCCCTAGGCATATGAATTTCAGCAGATTTGCATTCCTTGAAATTATTCAGCATATCCTTTTTGAATTCTCACTGTGTGCACATTACTGGTACTAAGCTTTGAGAAGGCATAGAGATTTAAAAAGATGTCATCAGATCTCCACAGTGTATGCATATTATCCATTTAATGAGATGCATAGTAAAACATCCTTTTTGGTAAATGAATTTCAGTTAAGGAAATCTGACTTGTCTCATGACTTCCAATCTAAAGTCAGTGAGCAATGAAAAAGAAACATACTCATATCCCTGTTGCCTAGCTCTCACTTGAATCTTTTTTGCAAAAATTGTTAACCCTATAATCTTAAAATCCAGATTTAATGACAATATATCCAGTGTTAAGACAAGTCAGTTTGACTTACTATACCTCATATTTATGCTTTTTCATCATCTGGCTTAACCTACCTTCCTAAATTCATCTTTTCTTCTTCACATGCTCTGTGTCTAAGTAAAAGTTAATACTTGTGTTTGCCCATAAACCCCCTCACTTTTCTTTCTCCATGCCTTTGTTCGTGCTTTACCTTTTGGCAGAAAGGTACGCAACGACTGCATTTCCAAATCCTATCTTTCATGGTCCAATATAAAGTGTCACCCTTTTCCTGCAGACTGACCAATAATATAATATACATTCATCATTAAATGGACCTAATTATAAGGTGGTGCTGTCTTTATATGGGACAGCTAAAAAATGAAAGTAGAGAGCTCAAATTTCATCTGAGAGACTGCCACACATGATACTGTAAAAATGTTACCTTGTACTAAAGTGAGAATCTGCATTACAGAAAAGGTACAGTTATTTTGTTAGATGTAGATGATTATTTCAGTTTCTGTCTAGATAATGTTCCTTCAGAAAGGGTTTTTCTTTCCCCAAAGAAAACTCTGGTTTTTTAGATCCAGAAATGTATACTAGAAGTAACCTCAGCACCATGGTAACCATTACTGTAGCATGATTGGTTATAAATCACCAAATAGAACTTGACAACTGTAGTGTGGTGTTTGACGTAAAATGGTCTCTTTCTAAGATGTTTTAGTTCTAGCATTCAGAAACAGTTTTTTCTGTGATCATTACTGAGCAACATGATTCTTCTTTTGTTAGGAGCCCCCACGCCCTGTGCACCCAGCACCCTTACCAGAAGCCCCCCAACCACAGCGTCTGCCCCCAGAAGCTGCCAACACATCTCTGCCTCAGAAGCCACACTTGAAGTTAGCACGAGTTCAGAGTCAAAATGGCATTGTACTGTCGTGGAGTGTCCTGGAGGTGGATCGAAGCTGTGCCACTGTCGACAGCTACCATCTCTATGCTTACCATGAGGAGCCCAGCGCCACTGTGCCCTCGCAGTGGAAAAAGATTGGAGAAGTAAAGGCACTTCCCTTGCCCATGGCATGCACTCTCACCCAGTTTGTCTCTGGCAGCAAGTACTATTTTGCAGTACGAGCCAAGGATATTTATGGACGATTTGGACCTTTCTGTGATCCTCAGTCAACGGATGTAATCTCTTCTTCCCAGAGCAGTTAAACCTTGGAGCCTTTATCTCTCCCTCTTTCAGAAGTTCCACTTTTTTGGTCTTCTTTTAATCTTGTGCATGATATCCACTGTAAAATCCACATTGTGCAAGATTTCTTGGACAGATGTGTATATACACTACATTTGTTTATAACCAGAAGTAAAATAAACAGTCCATAAAGCAAGAATCTTTTCCTGGCTTCAAGGTTTTGAAATGTAAATGTGCACCTTGCTTTAGTTTTAAGGCTGGGAAATATATGTAGGTATTTGTGTGTGTGTTTTCCCTATTTATGTATTAATTGCAGTGGAATCTTCCATTTTCATTCTCAAGTTTGCCTCTCTTCCATTATGAAGTAAGAAGGTCAAAGATCTGAGCTATGTAACTGGCTTGATTCTGCTTCTAAGGGATCTGTAGGTTCATAGTTAAATATTTCAACTTAATCTAAACAAAACCCAAAGAAAGAAAGAAGCAAAATGGTTAAATAATTTAAAATAAGTTAATTTGAAAACAAAAAAGAATCTATTCTTCTTTTCTTATACGTTGTTATTTAGCAAAAAAGTTCTGCAGTGGCCCCTTCCTTTCCTGGCCTGGCTTTTACATTCATTTTGTGCCTTAAAGGATTAACTACAAAAATTAACACGGCCATATGTCTCTTGTTTCAGCCTTCACCCTTCACTTCTCCGTCATCTCCACCAATACAGCACACTCCCCTCAAGTAAATTTTAAGCCAAGGCTTTTGTGTATTATTCCCATCAGTGGTATCACTTACATTTAACTCCAAAATTTGACTGTCTATTTTCTCATAAGAATGTGAGTGTTTTTAATTTTGGTTAATTTAAATTAACTCTGTAAAGTGGACCAAGAGAAGACCATATTGGTAAGAAAATTTTTGCTCCAAAAATATATATTGCACATTGTTAGAGATTATGAAAGCAATTCTAGTTCACTTTATCACCCAGAGCATAGTATTCTCTCAACGGAAGTAAATAGTGAAATTCTTAAAATAGTGAGCTAAACTATCAAAGGGAAAGTTCCCATTTCCTCTTTGTCCTTTATCATTCTTCTTGTTTTAAGCTTTTAACTTTGTTTTGATGTGCCAAGTTTTGTCTGATTTACCCTATTGTCAGCTTTGGATATAGAATTTAAAGCATACCCTTTAGGGTCATGGTATTTAACAGTTAGATACCTCTTCAAAGTTAATAAAGTTCGGTTGTTCCTCTTCAAAGTTAATGAAGTTCGGCTTAGTTCATGAATTTTCAAAATGCTTGCCAGCTTTACTGGTCTAAGCAAAGGTTTCTAGATAGTTTAGGGCAGGACAGCTCGTGTAAGTTTGGGGCAAGAGTGTGGTTGGGACTACTTTGAGAATTCATGGAGTTTGTGTAATAGTTTTTCAAGTTCTCTTCACATACCCTATTTGAATTCATACTCCTCCCTTCTCAAAATAAATCATTCATTCATTTTTCCTGGAATTACAGGAGGGAGCCGTCCCTTCTATTACTGCTGCTTTGTTTGCAACTTTGATAGCTTGTAGTAGGAATATTCTAGTTATAAAGCAACTCTCCAGAGACTTTATTGATCAGTGTACTGTCACATTAGGTGTGACGTTTGATGTTCAAGAAGGCCCACAGATTGCCAAAATGTGAATGCTCCAAAACCTTCCTTTCACTTTCAGAAAATAAGACCATGTTGAAAATTAAAGTTTCTGTGAGTCAAATTTGCCAGCCAATTATGTAGATGTTACTCCTTCTAGGACTAATGATGATGGTAAAGAATTTGCCAGTGTCATGCCAATGAAAATTTTACGAGAAATTGATGATCTTCTAGATGTAAATGAACATCTGTCTGTATCTGCATGTATATATGTTTAAACCTGCAGTATAAACTGCAGTTTGTTTATAACATTTGCAATGGTTGCAGTGTTGATTATATATGTTCAAGAGCATTCCTGTCTACGGAATAGAAAGCCCATGTTTGAAATTGTTCTTTCTTGGCTGGTTTTTATGGTCACGTGATAACCTACCAGCCTAGAAAAGGTTCCCTTGGTGAACAGTCGTATTTATAATTCACTAATCCTCGTTTTGTGTTTTCTTTTCTTTAACCTTTCATTTCATAGCATTACATAATCAGGTGAAGAAAGCCCAGTAGGAAGAAATTATTATTTTAGCCTATATTGTGTATTTTCTGTCAAAGGAAAACAATTCTTAAATAGTAGCCCTAAGAATAGATTTACTATGTTACGGTAAAACTTTCATTTCAGATGGTGGAAGGAAGGTACAAAGAGAAATTGTAATTATTTGAGGAAGAAGTCTAAGATGGTCTCAAATTAGCTTGCCATGGGATTTATAAAGAACAGCTATATTGGATTTACTGAAAGGAACTAAGGCTTGAACTCTAGGCTTTTATTTCCAGCAGATTTTAATGTTGATGAGCTCTGGCTTTTTGTTTGGCTTTTCTTTTGGGAGAGAAAAGGGAGGCTCACCTCGAAGTGGCCCCTGATGACAGACTTTTTGTACCAGTTCACACTCCATGGTACCTTTTTTATTTCATGGTGCCTTTTCACAGAAGTATTACAAATAAGCTTGATTAGCCCTACATTTTCAGCCTGACAATACTTGTATGTAAGTATTGCCTTATTGGAAATCCTGGAAACTTCTGATATTTGAACTTAAAATGTAGGATGTTTATATGGCACTCAAAAGTAATGATGTTTGTTACTCTCTAGTTTGCACATTGGCAGAGTCATTTTCAGCCTATTTTAAGTGTTGAGCAAGCCTCTTTTGAAAATTATGTTCTTGCCAGTAAACTTGTAAATTAAAAAGACAGCATCTGTTGTAAACAGCTTTATGAGATAACCATCCGCTTTTCTGGACTCACTTTTTAAAACATGCAGTATACTGTGTACTGTTGAAAACAGTAGAAGTTCATGAAAGATGCAAAGAGTAGAGCTTTCTTCCTTGAAAAGTGGATAGTTATTAAGATACCATTTGCCTCCCAGAGGTGTTCCACACTCTCCCCACCCTTATTGCTGGATAATAAACGAAAGGTTTAATTGAAAAAAATTGACCTGGAGCAAGGAGCTTGGGATCTTAAGTATATCTACAGAACTTCGTAGGCAGGCCGCACCGTAGTTCTCTTACTGCATTGGGTAAGCATTAACTTAGGTTTTGTTGTTTGCTCTTTAACTTATATTTTCCAAACTATCATTTTTATGAGCAAGGTGAGTGTTCCTGTTGCATGATATGCATTTATCTTGTTCCACGAATTCTCCAGCACTGTACAAGGTTAACAGAATAATGCCTGTGGTATCCTCCTCTCTCACTTTCATACACTGCGATCTTAACACAGTTGAGTGCTGCGAAGACCTTCCAAGTGTTCTCCCTCATTTTCCTTCCTGGGCTGTTTGAGTGTCCTGTGATGTCATTTTATTTAGTGATTGACCAATAATTGTTTCATTCTAATTTTCAGAAAAAACGTGTCCCAGTATTAGATTATGGCAAATAAGTCTATCTAAAAGCAATGTTTGATTCTGCCTGCCTTACTATTTACTGGGCAAATGATGCCCTCCCTCCCCGACCCATGCCATTTTTAAGTTGGGGGGGGCAAGATTCTCATGAGGTGTTTTGTCAGTGTGGCAAGACTTAGATCTAATTCCTAAAACTTTTCCCCCTTGAGCCAGCCAGTGGGGAGAGTAGGATGGTACAAACACGTTTTGTCTTCTCCAAATAGTTTTATCATGCTAAATAATTTTCATTTTTTTTATTTGTAGAGTCAGCTAAGTACCCATCATTTATATTTAAATGCTGCCCTTTTTTAAAAAGTTTTATTTGTAAATAAGGTAACTGGGCAACCAAACACCTTTTGGGAATCCTGGCTTTAGTATTTTATCAGCCATTTCAAATTTAAATATAAAAATAAATCCTTTGTGGGACACTTGCTTCGTGGTTTTTCTTTATTGCTGTTGAGTGTAAATAATAAAGACAATGTAAAACCTTCCTAATGTCTGATATAAACTGGGCTATAGCAGGTTGCCCTATTTTTATTAGGTTTCGAAGGTTTTTGTGGGTTTTTTTCTTTCTTAAATGTACAGTAGAGTGGTGTCTGTATAAGTGTTAACTGTAGTGGGATTTTGTCCAGCAAGCCTGAAATTTATACTTTGAAATAAACTACTGGGTTTTTAACATTCTGAGTACTCTGATTCATTCTGATTATTCTCAGCCCTTGTGGGTTTTTATTTTGGAAGTCTCTCACCTTGTTAAGAACCACCCATTATACTGAAATATGGTTTATTTAACCTACTTGGCAATATACCACTCAAACTACATACAGTTCTCCAGCTTTGAAAGGAAAGTTCTGCAGAGTTGCTTCAGATTGGATATGCTGCTTTTAATGCAGACAGCATTAAGGTTCTGCTATATTGTGTGCCTAACTTGCAAAGACCCAGCTAACATTTATTAATGTTGAGAAAAATCTTAAGTGCATTTCTATTAGAGGTTCCTTTTAAAATGGAGCTACACCATCCCCTAGGGCTTTGTTACTAAGTATATCCAACCCTAGAGCTGGTGAAGACCATGGAGAATTACAGGTTCTTAGGGACCAAGCCTGGAAGTGGCACTCAGACTCCCTTGGCAAGAACTCTGTCATGTCGCACAACTACCTAAGGGAACCTGAGAGATGTCTTCCGGCCAGTGAAAAAGGAGAACGTATGGATTTTGGTTAGCAAGGGAGCAATTTCTGCCATTTCCTCTTCCCTGTAAACATGTGCTGAAACCTAGGATTGTTTCTTACCATATGTGATGTTTCTTCTGTGTGCTCCATCCTGTAGTGAATACTTGTCAAAAACAAAACAGTGGAAAATCAAAAGTAACAAATTTAATATATTTTATTAAGACTAATTCTGAATGGAAAAACAGCTAAAACAGTGCCTTTGGTATATTTGTAGCCTTCTATTGCCTCATTTCCTTTCTTCATTTTATGTCAGGTTTCAAAGTTGGTTTCATAGTAATAAAATCAAAGTTGTAGGCTTCTGGCATTCCCTTGTGGAGAGTTTTGTTGAAACGTTTCCAGTGAAAAACAGGCAAGCCACCTTGCACTGTGGGACCACTAATGGCGTGGGCTGTGTGCTCGGATGCTAGGAATATATCTGCCACCTGGAAAGAGGAGACAGACATGTTAAAACCATTTGGAAAAACGACTAAATTTTTTTTTCTTGTCTTTTTTCTCTGTTCTTTTTACAAAGCCACAATATATTAGCCTCCTTTAAAAGAAAATCTCAAGGTTCCACAGCATGCTGTTCTGTATCCATCCAGCATTCAAATGTGAATTGATTACTAGAAGTGTGTTAAATTTGCATAGCAAGTGTGAGATCTGGAGTCAGGTTACTCATATTCAGAATTCTCAGGCCAAAATTTAAAGTAATTCCTTTGTAACTTAGTTTTCTCATTTGTGAAAGTAGGGTTATTAGGCTACTTTGACAATAATACTAATAAAAACGTTCAGTAATAAAAAAAGGCCAGTAACCCTTCACAGAAGAGTCGTCAAGAGGATCAATGAGGTCCAATACTTGGAGAAGTGCCTAGAATACATTAATTCCTCAAAAAAAAGTTTTCTTCTCATAAGGGAAGTAATGAGCTTTAAAGTAGAAGAAATTCAGTATCAAAAAATGAGGTCCATGCTTCTCAGAAGCACTTAACACTAGGTAGCAGTAGATCTTACCCTTAGAGAGTAAAGAAGAAAATATCTCATACTTCTGATTTTCCCCATATTTAAAATTGCTCAAAAAAAAAAGATTTTTAAAGTATATTCTTCAACACTTTTTTTGAGACATCAACAGGCTCCTGTCTGCACAAGAAAGTAATATTTGCTAGATGAAAGCTTGGCTTGGGTTTTCCCAGTCATGGCAGCAGAGGTTATTCTCTGTGTATTCTGGAGTGGATATATCACTTTTTGCACACTTCATCGAATGTTTGCAAATACTTTGCAATACTTTGGAGATAGCACACATTCAATTCCAGACCACCACATTAAAGCAAATACTGTAATAAAGCTAGTCAAATGAATTTTTTGGTTACTCAGTGCATATAAAATTTAAACTTACACTATACTGTAGTCTATGAAGTGTTATATAGCATTGTGTGTTAAAAAGAAACAATGTACATACCTTAGTTAAAAACACTTGGGCTAGTTTGAAAAAGATGCACCCCTATGTTTATCACAGCACTGTTTACAATAGCCAAGAAATGGAAGCAACCTAAGTGTCCATTAGTAGATAAATGGATAAAGAAGATGTGATACATATACACAATAGAATATTATTCAGCCGTAAGAAGAAAACAAACCCTACCATTTGCAACAGCATGGATGGAGCTAGAGGATATTACGCTCAGTGAAATAAGCCAGGCGGAGAGAGACAAGTACCAAATGATTTCACTCATATGTGGAGTATAAGAACAAAGAAAAACTGAAGGAACAAAACAGAAGCACAATCACAGAACCCAAGAATAGACTAACAGTTACCGAAGGGAAAGGGACTGGGGAGGATGGGTGGGAAGGGAGGGATAAGGGCGGGGAAAAAGAAAGGGCACATTACGATTAGCATGTGTAATGTGGGGGAGGGGTGGCGTGGGGAGGGCTGTGCAACACAGAAGACCAGTAGGGATTCTGCAGCATCTTACTACGCTGCGGGACAGTGACTGTAATGGGGTTTGTTGGGGGGACTTTGTGAAGGGGGGAGCATAGTAAACATAATGTTCTTCATGTAATTGTAGATTAATGATACCAAAAAAAAAAAAAACACTTGGGCTAAAAATGCTAACCATCATCTGAGCTTTCAGTAATTTTTGCTTGGGGGGGTGTTGGCTCAATGTCGATGGCTGCTGAAGTCTGGTTGGCTGTGGTTATTTGTTAAACAATGAAGGTTGCCACATTTATTGATTCTTCCTTCCATGAAGGATTTCTCTGTAGCATGTGATGCTGTTTGATACCATTTTAACCACAGTGGATTTCTTTCAAAATTGTAGTTAATCCTCTCAAACCCTGCCGCTGCTTTATCAACTAAGTT
The DNA here is from genome assembly GCF_040802235.1 of Manis javanica. Lineage (NCBI taxonomy): Eukaryota > Metazoa > Chordata > Mammalia > Pholidota > Manidae > Manis > Manis javanica. Next base: position 19,139,579 of record NC_133170.1, on the reverse strand, counting down.
TATGTAATATTCTGAATCCTTTGTTGTCATCTCAGCTGTCCTCACAACATCTTCACCAGGAGCAGATTCCATCTCAAGGAACCACTTTACTCATCCATGAAAGGCAACTCCTCATCCGTTACATCATGAGATACAGCAGTTCAGTCCCATCTTCAGGCTCTAGACCTACTGTACTTACAGTACTTACAGGTACTTACAAATAACCCACTAGCAGTTTATAGATACTAAGTGTTTATTCTTCATAACAACCCTATGAGGCAAGTACTGTTGTCTCCACTTTACAGATGAGTAAACAGAAGCATTACAAGATTTACTGATGTACTATTAAGTGGCAGAGCAGGGACTTGAAGTCAGACACTGGGACCTACCACCGGAATCTGAACAAGCTGAGTGCTGAACAGAATTGAGTTGAGACACGATTGTGCTTCATGCCACAAAACCCTCCACTTCTTTATCTTTGATTGGGCCAAGGTGCCGGTGAAAATTGAATTCAAAAGCCAACAGCATGTTACCTTTGTGTCATAGCAACCTCCAGGACTTGGGCTGAGTGGGTTCAGGTCCTCACGACAGCAGATGGTATTGCAGGGATCACCCTTACTGTAAGGTTCCTTCTTGTAATCTAGGAAACAGCCATGGGGCAAAGAGTGAGTACTGGCTATTCTGAGATGCACTTGTCCACGGTAAGCTCCCTGGGCTTGTGGGAGCCTAAGCAGAGCATATACCCCAGTGGCCTCCTCCCAGACCCAGAAGTCCCCTTTGGTTTGTACTAAGAAAGGGCAACTGTAAGTCCCCAGCCCCAGGCCCAGCCTTCCAAGAACCTTGCACAGTGAAGAGTAGATGAAATAGAGATAATAGAGGATAAATGTGCATCAATTTTTTTCAACAAAATATATGCAAATTTGACTTTGAAACTAATCAATAAAAATTAAGTATTTATGAGTAATTTTTGTTTTATTAGCTGCTTGTGTCCTTGGAAGGAAACGTGTGTTTGGGGTGAGGGGTAATAAAAGGGCCCTGTTTGGATTATTTCCCCTATTTTTTACATGTAATTTCTTTACATTAAAAATCTGTAGGTTCTTCTCTGTCATATTACAAAAAGGAGGACAAAATTCTATTTGTTGAGTACAAAATATGTATAGAATTAGTTGAATACTAAAAATTCAGTAACTTTTTATAATTCCTTCTAGTACAGAGATAAACTTAAATGGACTCTATCCATAGGGAAGAAAAGGAGTTTTGAAGATCGATTCTTGAGAAACATGCTACGTACTGTTGTATCGCATGATGTATTTCATGGAGGCCGTATCAGTCACTCGCCCGTGGTCACGCCGGAAGATTTTGGCTCGGGAAGCCAGATCGTAAGAGTATTCCATACCCAGCTTCTGAACTAACATTGGATAGCCACTCCAGTTGTAGATTTTTTCATGGAAAGGAATGTTGTAGGAGGGCCAATATCCTGATTTGGAAGGGAAGGGAAGGTAGGATTGACAAGGAGGGAGACAGAAGGGAGTGGGAACAAAAGAAATGTTATTAATGATAGTTTCTTTTGCAAGCACACAGGTGTTTGTAATGACAAAATGAAATCATATAGAAAATAAAGCTTTGAATGTGAACCTTGGCAGTCAAACCAATCCTTTTAAATTGACTGTGTCAGTATACCTGTAGATTAAATTCCATCAGGGGAAGAAGAGCATCAGAATTCTTTGGTTTTCACCCAAAATTCATAAAGCCATCTTAGCCAGAAAATGACCTTATCATATCTAGAGCAAAATGAACTGTCTAACACAAAGTGGTGGGGAACTCATCTGCATGGACTTGGTTACTGAAATGCCAAGTGGAGGTTTCCCAACGTGGCCCTTGCAAGGAATATGCCAAGTGCTAATCATGGATAGCAGAACACAGGACCAGGCATCAGAAAACCTGCATGCCAGGCTTAGGGCTGAATCACTTGCTCTTAGGCATTAACCTCATTGTCTTTCTTTTCTTAGCAGGGGGAGGGAAAGGGAGAGTCCATAATGTGAGAGGACTGGAGGTGACTAGGGTTCCGGCAGGCTGTAAGCTCCTTTGACTCTAAACATTCACAAAAGCTCAGCTTCATTCAAAGCTCCACAGTGTGTGAAGGCCACAGAGCCCACTAGCCACTAAGCATCGAACATGTGACACAGATCTGGTAGAATTAACATTGCAGGAACATCCCAGATGATAGTGTCCTGGTTGACTGTCCATAGGACAGTCAACACAGAGGCATCTCCACCATTCAGGGATGGGTACCATCCGCCCCACATTCTCTTGGCCCTTGTCTGCCTTTCTCCCTTTTTTACTGTTTTATAGGATCCCCTGCTCAGGCATGAGGCTATTGAGACCAGATATAATAAGACATTCAACCTTGCTGATTCTGGGACACAGAGCACACTGAAAATCAGAAGTTAAAATCACACTTATTACAGTATATCCAGGTTGTATAGACTTCGGAGTTAGACTGTCTGGATCTGAAGCCCGGGCCCACCCTTATTAGGTATGTGACCTTAGACAATTATGAACCTCTCTGTGCCTCCATGTTGTCATCTATAAAATGTGAACAATGACAGTACTTAGTAAACATTATCGTGAGCATTGAGGTCAAACAGTGGGGTGCTTACAACACTAATATTTGGTAAGAATGAGGTGAATGTTAGCTACTATAATCATATTTCTCTTGATGTGAACAGCTTGAATGAATAATAAAAATAGCTGCTTTATACTTCACATTTTCATAAAGCTTTATGAGATACAAAAGCATTTAAAATAGAGTTATCATGTATGATCTCATAACAACCTGATGATGTATCACCTTCCCTCCATATGAAGGAAGAAACAAGTTCAGAGAGGTCAAATGCCTCCCTCTGGACAAAGCGCCCAGGGCTCTGTCAACACACCACAGCTGGAGGCGCGGCACACCACAGCATTCCAAGTGCCAGGAGGTCCTGGGACATTGTTTTTAGTGATCACTTACGTGGGTAAATCACATTTCTAAGCCTTTTGTTTCTTACAGTAAAATGGTAACAGTACTATTTATCTGGGAGTATGTTACAAAGATCAAACAAGACAATTTAAGTAAAAGGCTCAGAAGTGTGTCTAGTATGTAGTAGACACTCAGTAAGTTTAACTCTCTGCTCTCTCCTCCTCTGGCAGAACAAACAGACAAGAAATGACAGGCAGATCAGTATCAGCTTTTTTTAGTCTCCGGGTAGTTTTTTCATGGGCTCTCAGAATGAGACTGTAAAGAACCCTTCTATAGTCAGTGGCCGTCTGAAGAAGAAAAGGCCTTGGGTAATCAGTCCACCCGAACAAGCACCCGCCTGGCGGGCACGCTCTCACTCTGCTGGCTCTGGGGCCCAGCCTCCAAGGTCATCCCGCTAGTCCTCGGTCCTGACGGGCCACGCCCACCGAGTAACTGCCTAATGGTTTGACTTCTCCCATGGATTTCCTACAAGAAAAGGAGGCAGATCCACTACTTAGGAGTATCTGATCTGTTTGGAAATTGACATTTACAGCTTCATTCTGTCTTATGCACATTATATGCATTTAGTTGGCGTGAGCCATTCCTGCTGAGATGGCTCACTCCAGGTGTCACACAAAAAGCAATACGGGTACTTAGGAAACTGAGAACCTGGCCCCGATCCATCGGCCCACACCTTATCTTGGTTCTGTTCCTTGCAATCGTTTCCTTCTGATTTCCAGTCTAGTCTCCCTTTTCAAAAACTCCCATTTTCTGAAGAATAAAGGCCACACTGTTTAGCAGGATACACAAGGCCAATATTCATTCCCCAGTGCCCACCATCTGCTCTGTAGCCTTTCCTCTAGCTGTCTTGAACCGAGAGTTTCTTAATCACACCAGTTTTCATGCCTCCACTTGTTTGATCTTGTCCCCTTGTTGAATTGCTTAGCTCTTTTTAGCCTTTAAATTTCCACTTAGACATTATCTTCATTTCCATTTATTCAACAAATATTCAGTGAGGACTTAATTGTGTGTGCCAAGCACTATGTTCCACATAAGATAATAGTACTTGCTTTGTGGCAGCTGTATATTAAAAAATTTACAAGAATTACCTCAATTAACTCTCACGATAGCCCTGTGAAATTTTAAAAATCCACACTCGCACATCCAAAATCTCTTGGGACACAGATGTGTTCAGAATTCTGGGATTTTCAGATTTTTGAACAGCAATGGGGTGCGTCCGTTCTGCATAACACTGCAGTCTCTGTGGGAAGCATCCCATAATCAAAAGATACTGATATTTCTATAGCCTAACCTATGAATCGTCTCCTGGGAGGAGAGGAAACAAAGATGGTAAACAGACAGTACATGTTAGTGTTTGCTACCAAATGAGTTCAGGTAAGGTCTTACTTTACCAAGTTTGCTAGGACAAAAGAAACAAAGCCAAACAGCTTTTGGGTTTAGTTTTAAGATTTCAAAATTGCAAAATAAGTGATTGTGGACCGGTCACATTTTATAGACAAAGAAAATGAAGCTTGGAGAGTAGATAACTTGCCCAAGATTTTGAGGAGCAGACTCAAATCAATACAGTGTGATTCCAAAACCTGGACTCTGGCTCTGCCACTGTCTCCCATCCTTCCCCCCTGACAGTGACTCCCACTTGGGATTCACCACCAGGATTCCCACTTGGGGCAGCAGACGTGAGGACTGACCTTTCTGGGTTCTAATGGCTGCTCTGTGTGCACTGCTTCCTTACTGGACTGAAGCTTGGGGATTTTGTACCTGCATCCATGTTTTTCCAGAGTAGACCTCCCACAAATATTTGCTAAATTGAACTAAAGGTCATAAGATCATGAATGCCTGGCTTTGTCCCCATCTACGCACTGTTACAGAAGAGCTGGAGGTGCACATATACGTGTTGTGCTGAACCTGGTCATTCTTTCCCAGACTAGCTAGCAATGGGGTCCCATCAACTTTTTCCCACCACATACACTGCATCATGCATTCACACACATGCATACTCGTCAGACTTCCGGCAGTAACAAAGTACCTCTCCGCAGAACGTGAGTTTGTTCAGAATATTCTACAAATGTAGGAATCTGCTCCACAACGTACAGAGTGCCATTTTCAAGGCTCTGGTTCAGCTTCACCCTCTTCAGGTCCAGGATCATGTACTGATTGTTATAGGTGCCTGAAATATCGGGAGACATGAAGCAGGGCATGGGTGTGGCTTCCCAGGCTAACTGGAAACCTGAACATCAGTACATGCTTAAAAGTTATGCTGCAGGGCCACTTACCAGAGTTGTATTTTGAAAAGATCTCTGCCCACTGCCTGCCATTATCTGCCATCATACTGGCTACACGAACTCTTTGCCAGGCCAAGAGAGACTGGGGTACCACAAGCTCTAGTAGGGTCTTATTATACACGCTGTTTGTGGTCTGCAGCAATACCAAACCGCTGCTAAGAATGTAAAAGTCATCCAGAGACTCCAAAAACCCTACAGGAAAAAAAATTAAAAAAAATAATCTTCTGTATACTGGAATACTGAACCGTCATTATTAGTACAGTTTTATGTACACAGTGCATTTTACAAAGAGTAGCAGGTACAAGTACCCTTGATTTGCAGTGGCCTCTGCCAGCTTTGACCCAGGTCAGCAGCAGTAACTCAACAGGTGGTTATAAGGGTGCCAGTGGACCTCCATGCCTAGACCCTCCATTGAAATTTTTTGATTTTATGATTGGGAATGTCAAAAATACATTAAATCAAGATTATTCCAGTTTTCCAAAATGATGAACGGAAACAGATTCCCACTTGCTAGGATAGTGCAGAGCTTTTAATTGAGGGGGATGCGAGTTGGGTTCCTTGTGGGATAGTAAGAATGGGGTGCCTTTTTTCTCTTTCTACTTTATCGTATTTTCCAAATTTTACATAATGAATCTACATGATTTTTATTAATAGAAAAAATCTACATTTATAGCAGTGAACATGGGATTTAAACTAGGGTCTTGACACTCCGGGTCGATGATTTTATAAATGTTGGAGGCAACATACTGAAGTCAGTGAAGCCACATGTCTTTTTCAAAGGCTTATTTTGTGCCTTCTGCTGTGATGAGTGGTACAGATCGGGAATGTCAGGCCCAGCTGTAACAGGGAGGATATACAGTCATCATCAGCTAATGGTGACAGACAAGCTGTCAGTGGAAACACCCCCGAGAAGGGCCCCAGGGAGACAGAGGGGCCTGGGGAATGAGCTCCTCTGGTGCTTCCCAAATGTCCACTATTTTTATCCACGATCATTTTTGCCATTTCTGATTACTACCTGTACTATTATTTGCTTCCAACTTTTTCTTAAATTAACTCTCTCCAAACTTAAAATAGAGCCTTGTCACATACATTAATATCCAAGGAACCATGGGTTTGATGTTTTTGTTTTGGTTCTGTTATTTCAAAAAACACATAATTCCTACTAACATGCAAAAAACGACTTGTCCACAAACTACCTAATACTCGCTCCCCAGCACTATGCCCACCACGCATGGAGCAACAGCAGTGCGAGCAAGATGAGGCTAGGAGAGGTGAGGACGTCTTCCCAAGGTCATACGCCCAGCTCCTGGCAGACCTGGGCCAGAATGCAGGCCCTTGATCCAGTACTCTTCCCGCTAAGTTTGAACACCTATGCTCAACCGTCCCGGCCCTCTCCACTTCTGTCTTAATGAAGGCTGTGGCGGAGAGCTTCTTGGAGGAAGCGGCCGGAAGAGAGTCTGGAAGCTTGCATAAATAACGCTGACCAGGAAGAGAGCGCTGAGCGTCACAGGTGGAGCAATAATAGGGGAAAAGATACACAAAGGAACAAATGTGGCGTTGGAGAGTGGAAGTTTTGAGTGGCAGGGCCAAGAAATATTAGAAAATACAGTTGGCTAGTTATTCATTCATGCAACAAAAAAGCTATAGTTTAGTCGTGGTAGGGATAGGTGGGGTGGGATCAAATACTGGTATACCTGACGCCAAAGCTAAGACTTCCCAGCATGCACTGGAGGTCAGAAGGCCTGTATTTTATTAGTTCCCTGCATTGCAACTAACAAATTTGGCACTTCTCATTTTGCCTCTCTGTTCCTTATTCCCTTCTCTGATAACCTGGGACTAAGTGACATCACTCAGCTCTAAGAATCTAATTTTAATTTTAATTTTAATTTTTATAAGTTCTTGACTAGGAAAGTCAAAGATGAGGGCAGTGTCCAGCTAACTTATGTGAACCTCCACAGGCTGTGATTAGCATATGCAGTGGTTTGGATAAATGACAGAAGGTTGCACATTCCAGATAGTATAAGGCTTGAAGAGTGGCTGGAACCCTTTAACAAAATTTTGATGGATAACCCCCTCTTGGAGACAGCTTGGACGTAGGACACGTGGCTTGACAAGCAAAGCACAGGATGGACTTCAATAGCCATTCATTCACCTCTTGAGCTGGGGTCATTTGGCAGTGTTCAAACTGTAAAACCATACTTAGCAGCCTGTGCAAGCTTCCTGTACAAAATCTCCATAGGGTGGAATGCCGGAGCTGTGGCGTGGTGACCGGCTAATTCCTTCCTTGCTGTAGTAACCTCTGTGGACACAAGAGGGCAGGCATTCTTTACTACGTGTGAGTGAATGACTAATCCAAGCATGTAAGGAGTATTCTTTCACTCAAGAGCAAGACTGTTTATTAAAGATGGACAAATACAGGGCACCCAGAGTTCTGCAACAAAGAGGAGGCTTGCAAAAACCATGAGTCAAGAAGGTCAATTCCATAGTTCAGAGTTTAAGTTAAAAAAGAAAAGAAAAGAAACAAAAGGCCCATGGGACAAAGTTCCAAAACATTGCAATGTAAGAGAAACAAATATTCTTTGTGTAAAATTATATTCTTGCTCTTATCTGTCATTAGCAGCTTTGGAAGGCAAACTATTTTAGATCAGGAGAAAGTGAAACACTTGAGTATGAAAGCCAGCCTGCAAATAACATTTCATAGTAAGCTTCTTAATGAATTTAATTGAGAAATAAAAGGGAACACTTACAGTTAATAAATTCTACTTCAAGACTTTGAATCAGAAAATGAACAGTGACCACTACCCTCCGATGCCATTGAGACCTGCTACTTAGTACAACCCAGAAAAGCTTACCCTTATTATCCTACCCAGCATTTAAAATGTGTCCATTTGCACACTGCATGCATTCACTGTCCCAAGACTCCAAAGACAAAAACCATTCCTTCCTTCCAAAGGGTAGGGTCAGCACTGACCAAGGACGCAAACAGCATAAAACTCAGGGCCAGCAGTACAGTTCATGACTGTAAAAGTAGCTATGCTGCATTTCTTTACCCCTCCCTCTGTCCATAGCCTCGGCAAGTGACTTTGCAGCTTCTCCCATCCAAGGATGTCTGTTCCCCACCTCTTACACTGGGGCTAGATTTGGAACTTGCTTCAGCTAATAGAACGTGCCAGGTTGGAGCCCGGGCCTTGAGAGACCTTGCACACATCTGCCTGCTCTATTGTAACCCTGTTACTGTCTCATAAACAAGCTTAGCCTAGCGTGGTCTCAGGGATGAGAGACCAGAGACCATGTGGGGGCAGACAAGCAACCTCAGGAAAGGCCAGCCTCTAGCCAGCCAAGCCCCAAACACGCAAGCAAGTTCACCCAAGGTCAGCAGCCTATGGCCAACGTATGTGTGCATGTGCCTGGCGGAGGGGTCCAGAAAGAATCACTCAGCTGATTTGGAGACTCAAAAGCAATGATAACCACATACTGTTTCCAGCCACAAGGTTTTGGAAGTTATTTTTTACACAGAAATAGCTAACTGATCCATTAACAGGAATCCAATTAGACAGTGTATTTTGTCTGGAAATGTCTTACTGCCATTTGACGTTGACACAGATGGACATGACACTTTGGGAACTCTTTTCTTTCCTTTTATTTTTGAAAGAAAAAGCAAATTAACAACACTGCACCATCCTCAGCCTTTCTGCTCAGCGTCTTCTCACTGCTGAAGAGGGACAGAATCACCAATCTGTGCTGGGCTGGCTGACTTCTCTAAGCCAATCTAATAATCACTCAATAAATGTTTATTAAACATATTATAGCCCAAGCACCACGCAATGGTTCCCAGTCCAGAGACTGTACCAGAATTCCATCAGGAGCTTGTAAAGGCACGTGCCCTGACTGCCCCACCTGCCCACCTCTGCTCGCCTCGGAGTCCCACCTGAACCCCTGCCCTGAGGCTGCTGTCTGCAGCAGGAGAATCTTCTTCCCCACTCTGAGAAAGGGAAGGCTGCAGGCTCCCTGTTATCCCAGGACCCAAAATCCTAGTCATTTATTTTGCCTACTCAGTGATGGGCTTGGTCTTCCCACCTTCCAGCATGGCTCTTACCTGCTTCTCTTCCTGCCAGGATCCTAGCTGCTACCAATAAATGTCCGTTCTCCTTCCAATGACTTCTTCAATCAAGTATTTACTGAGCGCATTTCCACCTAATCCTGCAGTAGGAATGCGGTAAGTGGAGGATTCATCCTATTAGGTGTTCACACACACCAGTTGGACTATCTTAGAGTGGTCCACAGAGAGGAAGTAGCAGGTCTTTTAAAGATAATATAGAGTAAAAATAAAGAAGGTGGGCTTATATTGAATCAATATCCTGCTGTATTCCACATCAAAATGAAATTTGCTTTTTTCTTCAATAATAAATTATCTTATTTACTTCAGATTATGTCATTTATTTGTTTACTGTTTCCTTTTCCATCTATCGCATAGTATGTAACATCTATAGGGAAGGGACTTAGTTTCTGTCTGTTCACTCCAGCACCAAGGAAAGGAGTTGACACATAGTAGTTGCTCAGCAGATAACCATTCAATCTAAGGAAGAAAGAACACACCGTGCTGACCAGCATTTACCATGCACCTATGCACACCAGATACTTCACTTTATAAGGACGGATACCTCCATTTGAGGATCACAAAAAGATCTCTTAGATGAACTATTTTAAAAACATATTTAGCAATTTAAAGCCAGTAAGCAGCATTGTCAGGAATAAATCTAAGACTGACTCTCAGCACATGCCTTTTCCACTGCACCAGATGCCTGACAAAAGCAGTGGGAACAGATACGTAGTCAGGCAAATGGCAACAACAGTTACACATACAGTGGAGCAAATACAGCAGAAGTGACTGAGAGGACTGAGTCATGGGGAGCTGCATGTGTAAACGGGCTGCAGTTGGGGAAAATCACTATATGACCAGTTACTCAAGACAAGTCTGGAAAATAAAGTGGGATTTCTGCAAAGATAGAAGGGAGGGAGCTTCTTGAGCTAAGAGAGAAAAGACAGGTGTGGCCTGGCCAAAGTCAGCAGGGTCTTGGATGGTGCCAAAGAACAAAAGAAAAGTATTCAGGAAAACAGAAAAGAAATGCTACAAAATCTGTGTGTAATCTTTTGGAATAGGTGCTCTAGTTGCACTTTTTTTTCTTTTTCCTCCCTTGGTTCTACTTTTTGAAGGTGGAAAAGACAAATCTTGGCATGTACCAACTCGCAGGTTGTGTCTATTTCAGCTTTGTGAGCAACATGTCTAAAAGGGGTAACATAAAATTAATAAAGTAATTACAGTACATTAAAAGTGTTGACAACATACATGAATTAAGGAGGCAATTTCTTAACCTATGACAAGTAATAACTGCAGATTATGAAGGAGACTTGACTAAATTTTCTTGGGGTTTGGATGCTATTCTTTTATCTTCCTGTGCACCTACTTGCAAGTATTTTAATTTCAAACAAGAAAAGGTTGAGCAAATAAATCTTTGCTTCCGAGACCAGGAGGGCTGCCAGCGTCTCACTGGGTGGTGGGGCTTGGACCCCATCTACTCGAATCACCTAGGCTACTTTGTTACAGATCCCCCAGCCGAGGTCAACTGAGTTAGAATTTCAGTGGATGGCACACTGGAATCTCCATTTTTAGCAAGCTCCACAGAAAATTTAAGTGTAAGAGGTATACGCTTGGGGGGGTGGGGGGGGGATGGCGGGATTTCTGAATGCACTGCATGGCAGGAGCGCATGCGTGCTTGCTGAAACACACCCGGTGCGTCCCACAGAACCTCACCTGTAGATAATTAAGCTTGGAGCTGCAGCCTCATAGGGATCATCATTACTGGAACCCTCAATTAAAACACTCTGATTAGGTTCCAACTTTTGTTCCCATGCAAGAGCTCCACCCACCTGGCATGCCAGGAGGTCCTGTGAGTTCATGGCTCTTCCAGTTTTAACCATTTAACTTAAATGCAAACTGAACCATTTCTGGAAAACAAGTAACAGTGGCTGGTAGACTACTGTGTTTGAATGAACCCAGTCCCCGACCCCCGAGTAAGTATACTTTTGAGTATGCTATTTAACTTTTCTCAACCTGTTTCTTTATTTGAAAAATGCAGATAACAATACCCTCCCTGTTAGGTTTTCATGGAAATTAAGTGACACCATACACATCAAATATTTGGCCTAGTGTCAATCACAGTGGCAGGCACGTAAGTAGAAGCTAACAAATTAGTTTGTCTCTTTTATTTCGGTGACAAGTTGAACACGAACAAGTTTATAGTAACTTACTTAAAACTTGGGTGTTGCCTAATCCTCGTAAAACTGGCTAGGTCCTATTTGTGTCACTTATAATGAGGTTGGCTGTGAAGGATCAGCCTCAAGGTCCAACTCCGTGTGCTGAACATACACGTTTCCTCTGAAACGCCATCATAACAGTTACTGATCGAGTTGGACTCTTGTTTTCAAATCAGGGGTATAAAGAGGGAGAGTGAAACAGATGGGAAACAATGAGGCCGTGACAGACGTGAAGATCTCTTGGGCAGCCCTCACCCCCCTTGCACACCGCTCTCCCCCTCCTCTGCAGTCCCCACCACGTCCGTGGCACTTCCATAATTGTCTGCCTGCCTCCTTCCTTTGCATTTCTCTTCCTACTTTCTTTTTTTCCTTCCTTGCTTCCATAAATATTTATTCAGTGATCACCATGTGTAAGGCTCGGTGCCGGCCCTGGGGACCCAGGTCTGAATATGAAACGTGGGCTCTGAAGAAACAGCCCACCAGTTACCAAGGAAGCTCAAAACAGGGAATGCCTATGCGGCCTGAGGGTGGCGACGGCTTCCGAAAGGGGCATGTGGGGTACCTTTTGATCCTATAGAAAGCATTTGGGTAAAAGGTATCAAAAAGCAATAAAAATGTTCATACTAGAGTCGCTACTCCAATAACGGCAGCACAAAGGAACTGGATGATTTCTCCCACAAATAGAAATGATGAACACTGTATAAAATCATTTAAAACAACAAGGTGAAGGTACTAGAAAATGAGCCACGGCAGGAGACACTGAACACTGGCAGCTCCCGTTGAGAATATGAGTGTGTGGGCTCCTTGCCGGAGTGGACGCTCTGACCCCAGCCCCAGCTTTGGCGGAGGCACCCCCACGATGACTCAAGACAGCAGAGGTTAGAGTTCAGGGCTGCAGAGCCCCTGAGAATTTGAGGGGGAAATTGTGAGAACAAGAGAGAACTACAGAAAAGCAGAGATCAAAACTCTGAACACAGACTCCGCCCGATTCCCTGGCTGACCTGCTAACTGTGCAAGAGCGCGAGTTGCCAGTGAGCCCTGAGTCAAAACAGAAAGAAGTGAGATATTCATTCTAGTAAGAGAATCGTTTCCTGCTGAGGTACGCAGCTTCGCTGCCACTTTGAAAGAGGCTGTTCCCCAGCTCCGGGCGACTCACTGCTCAGGCTGCCCAAGGGCAGAATTCAGAGCCAGAGGAACAAATGGAAATTTAGAGGGGACCTCGGATAAGCAAACCACTGAGAAAGTTAGCTCTAAAAATCTGAGTTAACCTCTGCACAAATCCTTACTATACTCTGCAGGGGCTGTACGGGCCATCTCCAGGAGACAAGTTTGGAAAGAAAAAGCAGTTAGAAGTAAAAAAAGACTGAATAAACATATCAGCTGCTGCATACTGTGAGGGAGATACATTTTGAACTCTGAGTACAAGTAATTACCTACTGTAACAAAACACCAACAATTCTCAGAAAAGCAAATTCTAGAGACACTCTAATGCACTATATTCAATGTCCAATTTCAAACAAAAAGTAGACATGAAAAGAAGCAGGAAAACATGACCCACACTTTTAGAAAGTCACACAAAACTATCTCCAAATAGGCTTGTATATTGGATTTAGGAGACAAAGACTTCAACTTCAAACTGCTCAGAAAAGGAAAAGACAGGCTTAAAAGTTACCAGAAGGAATATTAACAGAGAAATGGAAAACAGACAAAGGACAAACTGGAAATTCTAGACCTGAAAAGTATGATATGTGAAATAAAAATTTCATTGGACAGATTCAGTACCAAATTTGAGATGGCAGAAGAATCAGTAAACTCAAAGTAGATCAATGTAAATTATCCGATCTGAAGATTAGAAAGAAAAAAAAGAATGAATAAAAATGAACGAAGTCCCAAAAACCATAGGATCAGATTATGCATCCTGACATATAGGCAACCAGAGTCCCAGAGGAGAGGGGAAAGGGTATGAGAGAAATATCTGACGCTATAACACCTGAAGCATTCCTGAATTTGATGAGAAACATTAATTTATAGATTTTATAAGCCCCCAAAACCCCAAAGAGAATAAATACAAACAAAATCAGAGCTAGTGTAATACATAGCCAAAGATGAATATATACCAGAAAGCCAAAGATAAAATATTAAAATTTAAATATATTTATATGTAATTTATATATGAAGAAAAAATATAGATATAAAATACATGTTCCCCCTGCATTCATATTTTTATCTTTGACTTTGTGATATGGTAGCTCAGATTTTCTTTGTATTTATTCTATTTGGGGTTTGTTGAGTTATATACATATACTAGTTACTATATATATATATATATATATATATATATATATATATATAGTATTACATAGTATATATATGTTTGTGTATATATATATATAGTTTTAATTTCTTTAAAAGACATTATGTTTAAATAAAATTATGAAACTGTATTGGTGGGTTTACAACCATATAAAGATGTAACTTATGACAATAGCAAAAAGAATAGGGAACACTAAATCGGATTATTACCATTGCAAAGATTCCTCTTTTTTATCATAATAACTAAATATTTAATTTATGTAAATTGTGATAAGTTAAAGATGCATATTACAATCTTTACTGCAACCACTAAAAACAATGCAAAGAAGTATAGATAGAAAGTCAACTGGGGCACTAAAATATGGAATATCTTGTTAGAATACTAACAAAACATTTCTATCAACACAGAAGACAGGAAAGAAGGAAAAGAGAAGTAAAACAGAGGTTACATAAAGAAACCCACATAGCAACATGGCAGACCTAAATTCAAATACATAAATATTAACACTAAATGTAAATTAATAAAACAGTCCCATCAATAGTAGAAATTGTCAGCCTTGATAAAAAATAAAAATAAAAAGACCCAAATACTTGTGGTCTACAGAGACATACATTAAACACAAAGACATAAATAGGTTGGCAGTAAATGGATATAAAAAGTACAAGATACAAACAGTAAGCATAAGAAAACTACAGTGACTTTATTAGTATAAGACATTACAGATTTAAGACAAGGAGTTTTACTAGAGACACAGAGGGACTTTTAATAAGGATAAGTGAGTCAATATAATAGGAATATATAACAATTACAAATATATAAATGCCTAATAATAGGATCAAAATACATAATGCAAAATTTCTAGAAAGGACATGAGAAAAGGACAAATTATAAACATTCCTCTCTTAGTCATCCCAAGGAAAATCCCAAGGAAACTGCAAAAAGGCTACTAAAACTGGTAAATGAAGTCAGAAAGTTCTCAGGATAAAAACTAAAAAACACACAAACTAAAAAACACACACAAAAAAAACCATATTTTTATATTGTGGTGGTTTTAAAGTTTCCCCAAATTCTTTGACACTCTTCCTGTAAAAGATAGATTCTAATTTTCTTTCCTTGAATGTGGGCTGATCCTAACACACTTCTAATGAATAGAATGTGGTGGAAGTGACTGTTGTATGACTCCTGAGACTAGGTCGTAAGGGGCATTGTCGCTTCTGCCTGGTTCTTTTGGATCACTTGCTCTGGGGAAAGCCAAGCACCCTGTCATGGATATATGAGAAGTCCTGGGAGAGGCTCAAGTGGAGAGGAACCAATATGCCAGCACTTGTCAGCTATTACGTAAGTGAGTCACTTTGGACGTGTATCTTCCAGCTTCAGTTACACTACTGGAGATTCCAGCCCGCCTGTCTTTGGGTCTTCAGCTAATCAGTAGAGACAAGCCATCTCCATGTGCCCTACCTAAATTCCTGACCTACAGAAACCACGGTGATTCGTTATGTAGAATTAATGTATATATACAAGCAATGAAGAACTGGAAAAAAGAACGAAAAGTCAGTACTGATTATAGCAACATCAAAAATTATTTAAGAGTCTGGGGGTAAAACTGCAGTATTTCCAGAATATCTCGCCTGGCTTTAGTACATCTGCATAGCAATAGGCATTCAGAGGTGGAAAGAAGTATGGCTTTAGTGTATTTGCATCATTCCTCAGGGGTGGAGAGAAGTTCATCTCCACATCAATGGGTAATTACCTGGGTTAGAAGGGCTTATCTGTACCTGAGAGGGGAGGGGAGGGATGGTTTTGCTTCTGCTGGAGCAGGAAAGAGAGATAGCCCAGGACTGCTGTTTATGAGCAATAAATGGATTTTAAGCTTTATTTCTCCCTTTGATGGATTTTAGTTTTTAGATGTATTTTGCCCTGGGATTTCCTTTCCCCAGACTTAAAGAGTCAAATTAATTAAATGTATTATATATTTATAATACACATTAATATTTTATTCAATGCTAACTGAATATTCAATACCCATATATATGGAAAACTACAAAATATAGCTCAAATTGAAGAGGACCTAAATAAATATACAATATTCATTGACTGGAAGACTGTATCATTGACATGTTTTCTCAGAATTGATTAAGATTCAATGCAATTGAAATCACTAGACCTTTCCCCTGAGGTCTTCCTGCTGTAGTCCTGGCTGGCTGCCCAGTGCTGTCATTCCCTGTAGGATTTCTCTCTGTATCTTACTTCCCTGGTTCTGGCTGCATAGTCAAAATCAATAGTCGGTTTTGTATAGAGTATCTTGGGGTAGGGCTAGTATAAGGCTTTTATCTTCCTTAATCTTATCAGATCATAGCTATTCAATATCCTCCTTGTGCAGGAAGGAATGGTCTAGAACAAGGTTATCCAAGGCCACCTTCCTTAGAGTTCCCAGAGCCTCAAGCAATTAATTTTTTGTAGAGCCCCTGCCTATATAAACAATTTGATTAAGAAGTATTCTACAAAATTCGCAGACCCATGAGAGGTATAGTGATTTATCAATGCAGATTTAGAATACCGGGTAGAGAAAAATACTAATGTATTTGTCTATTGTCCAATCAGTGCTTGTGAAGATTGTTTAGTGTCCAGGTACCACCTTAGTATTATTAACAAATGCACTGTTCCTGAATGATTTTTTATCTCTCCCAGGAGGAAAAGGTAAATACTATTATTATTCACAAAGCCACAACTCGTTGTTACCTGCTCATAGTGAAACAACACGTGTTTCTTTTTCTCTGCAGTTCCCAACATATTTACTTCACTACAACTTCCACCAGGCCACCTGTGAATATCGGCCTCTACTGATTCTCTCAAAGATTGTTACTGTGATATGTTAGTGTTGGCCACAAATGCAGGTCTTACCCAGGGTGTTAAGGAAAAAGTGAATGATATTTCATTTTCAGGTCATTTAAGTTACACGCAGAATTTTATAGTGTAAATATGTATCAATGTATTTTACAACTGGGTCTGTCTTTCCTTGGACTCCTTATGCTATAACCATTGCAGAATGCAATCTCTCTCCATGATGACTACTGCCCTACCTTCCATACACCCCCACCTGAGGGCAGGATAGCTGAGAAGCCTGTGGGCAGAGCCACAAAAGCAGTCCTAACACACAAGGATTATCCATCCAGTGTAAGACTGACCCGTGAGAGCACGAACCTCATCAACTGGAGGCACGAGATCTGTTGCAAAGGCCTGTCTGTGTTGGGAAGCAAGGTTCTCAAAAGCCCTTAAAGGGGCCAGACCCAGCTCTCCCCAAACACCTGCTGACACCTGGTACAGAGCCTGCAGGGGTGAAGGAACTGCCTCAAGGGCCGGCAGTGGAGCGCATGGGGTGAAGTTCCCTTGTCACCTCCCCTACTGCAGAAGGGATGGAGCACACCCATGAGAACAGAGGTGAAAGCAGATGCCAATGTACATGCGTAAGCCCAGGGGTAAGTGTGGCCTTTGGAAGCCTAAAGCCCTCAACACCTGCTGTGTGCAACATGAGGGTCACCCCCAAACATCACATTACCTACATTCTGTCAGCTCAATCATGCAAAAAATACACTGTGAATTCTCTCAGAGAGCATCTGCTCAGCAGGACCACCCCACAGGCTTCAGTCCCAGGCTCCTCATGGCATCTTGCTGAACCCATGTGGGGTAGAAGGGAAGAGACACAGGAACCAGGACCCATGTCTGAGCTTGGTCCCACCTGTATGGCTCTACCACCCTGGCAGCTCTTGGGTACTGGAAGGATATTTTTAAAATTTCTAGGAAGGTGCTTCCTAAATCAGACACACAAGGGACACAGGATGCCCCAGGACTGCTAACCTGGCGGTCTTGGTGCTGGAGGGGGACTTAAGATATTCTGAGGACAGCACTTCAAAGCCAGAAGCCCACTTGCCTGGGCCTACGGGCGGCACTGAGGTCGTCAGCACCAGGCATACTTGTGGTGCATTTCTGACTCTAGGACACTTCATGCCGGCATCTTCAGGGAAAATAATTTCCACAGGAGTGGAAGAAATTCCTATTCTGGTTTTTAAAAACAGTCTGCAAAAGACTGAACCTATTAAGCTACCAAGTCACCTTAACTCCTTTCTAGATTAGGATGGGATTATTACACTAATTTGTTTCCTTGATATAACCACCTCCATTTTTATGGAGTCAGTTGAGGCTCTGATGAACAGAGTGCGGCACTGGCTTAGATAAATCTGGGTGTGCCGGATGCAGCAAATCCTTTTGTAATACTGACAAATGCACTGTCAACAATTACTAGTATTCCTTCTATTCTCTTATGATGCAGTGCACTACAATTTTGGGAGTGCCCTTCTGACAGTTCTTAATAGGTTCTTATCCCTCAAAGATTCTGGCTAGGACAGGAGGAATGCACAGTCAATATTTGCCACAGTAATGCAGCAGCCATTTTTGATCTTTTGTTTTCTTCTTGAGGGTGGATATCATTCTTTCATCCATATTTTGACTGACCGTCTGCAAAAGTCATGTGCTTTGAGTCATCTGGATTATTGCCTCAGGCTTCTACATGTGCTGGCAGTAGCCTTCTTCTCCTCTCATGGACCAGCTAATTCTAAAATACAAATCTATTAATGTCACTTCCAACTGTCACTTTAATGGTCTAGCATTACCCTTGACTCCCTCTCTCTGGCCTTCTCCTCACTTTCTCTTTCCTACAGGTCTTCGCACAGTCTGTTCCATGGCAACACTCGACTACCCCATTACGCCCACTGGCCCGGCTAGTTTATTCTTGTCCATGCCTCAACTTCAATTTTACTGTCTCCTAGAAGCTGCCTCAACATCCCCAAATTACTCTTCCCTATTATTACAGAAATCATACTTTAATTATTACTTTTTATTTGTCTCTGTTTTTCACCGGAATGCAAATTTTGTTACAGTCTGGTTTTTCATCATACTTCACCTAGCAAAACAATCTAACAGGAAATTGTAGATGCGTACATAAATCACAATGTTTATAACTTTATGAAGGAAGCATTAGCCTCATTTTAACAGATCATAAAAGTGAGGCTCACCAAAGTAAAATAGCTGGATTTCATTGCTGAGGAACAGTTTAGCAGCTGTCCAAGCCCTACCGTTTTCCTTTTCGGAAATCTCAAAAGAATGTCACCGTGTCTTGAAGTTTTAGTGTTTTTCATCATATTTTAGTGTTTTCCATCACAATCCTCTTGGTGGTAACTTCTACAGAGCTTGGCAGAAGGCCACAATGTAAACATACGGGTAGGTGCATATGAAATCTTTAGTTATTTGCATCTTTAGTATAATGGGATCTGTACCATCCCAGTCACTGTGATCTTTCACATGTACCTTAGACAAATTCTGAGTATTTCAGGCTTTATCTGTCTAGTCTGACTCAGCAATTCTTAATACCCTCCATATCATGCAGACGCTTCAGGTCCTGCCCTCTCAAATACAAAAGTAACACCACAGTCCTAATCCACTCAATCTACCTTGGCACTCTTCCATCAGAGAAAATCAAGCCATTCAGCTTCGTTCTGGGATCAACAATGCACACATGAAGTTCGTGGCAAAGCCTAGCTCCCTATCTATTGGATATATCCAATAGATTCATGTGACTGATCCCTTAATCAAACAATCCTTTGTAATATACATAAGATTCTTTCAGTTTTACATGTATCACATTGTTTCACTGGCTCTTGTAAAAATACCTTGGGGTAAAAAAAAAAAGTCCTTTGTTTTCTCTCAGCTTAATTGTTCTAAAAATCTCTATTATCTATGTATCTATTCTGGAAAGATTTATAAATTTCAGAGGAAACCCCTCCAAGTCCTTCCCCCTCACTACCTTTGGATCCAGGATTGTTAGGGCTGTGCAAAACCCCATTCTGCAGCGACTTCAAAGCAGTGGGTAACATCTGAGCGCTGCATTTCAGCACAAATAAGAGGAAGAGTATGAATATTTGACCAGTCTGTGTCTTACCATCCTTAAATTTCAGTCTAAAGGAGTACACAAGAATGAAGGCACAGTCTAATTCAGAGAGTGGGGTTCCTAGTCCTCCTCAATTCTAAAAACAATTAAGCAAACTACAATAAACATGAAATCAAAGTGGTCTCAAGGAAGGATCAGGTCACAATAAAAGAAAATACTGAGTTTTACCCCCAGTCAGCATTCTTGATGGGGCGCTGTCAGTATTGCCCCTCGCTGTAGCACCAGAAGGGTGTTACACTCTGACCTAGGTTGATAGCCATGACAGATGGTCGGTATGACCCTCCTGAAGTTACAGGTATATGGTAAGTGGCCCAAAGTGTCTACCCAGTGGGTTTTGTTTTTTTCTATCCTTATTTCTGTCAGAGAAGTTGGAGGATCTGGCAACACTGATCTCCACCTTGCTGAGTGGCAACAGTCAGTGGGAGATGAGCTGCCCGCCCCCCTTCAGGGGGCCATGTGTTTGCTACAGTTGTTTCCACTTTGATTTCCTTATACCACCCGCCCCTATTCATTTACATCATCTGCCTATCTTTTTAGGCATAGGAGTTTGCAACCCCTCTTCTGCAGAGGCTGTCCTTCCCATCTGTCTCTACCTGTTCAAATTCCAGTCATCATTCAGTTCATCTCAAATGTCAACCCCTCTTTTCTCCAAAACACTGATGTGACTTCTCCCTCTTGAAATGTGATGTTTCTTAAACTTCTTCTGCAGCATGCACTGTACCCAGTAACAGTATTATTCTTACCTGTACTGTATGTATCTTGCTATGATTTGTAAGCTTTACACATTCATTCATCCATTTATTCAGCAAAAATGTATTAACTATTAGGGGCCACCCACCACACCATGTTAAGCGCTGTGGATACTGAGATGGATAAGAGAAACAGGGACAGGCCCTCAATGAGGTACCGAGAGCAGGATCTGTCTCGCTCCTCTTTGCTTCCACCGCAGAGCCGAAGAAAGTGCTTTGTGCTTAATACTCAGTTGGCATTTTTTGAAGTCAATTTTTGGCATCTATATTAACTTTGTTTATGCCATTCTTAGTTATATTTCTTCAAAAAGCATTCTGAAAATAAATTTTCATTAACGTACAATAACCACTCAACATTTCTTCTCCCATTCCAGTTACTCTGAATCTCCAAGCTTTCAGCCTGAAGTAGTACTCAGAGTACTCAGAGGTCCCTTAAATGTATTTACCTGGGTAACTGCTGAAAGAGAGGCGATGACTGATGGTGTCTTTATCAGTGATATTGAAGTCCCAGTGTTTATAAATCCTGAGCATGGCTGCATAAGTGTACCAGCTTGAGTGAGCAAAAAAGATGTTCTCAAATCCAGGAAGAACCTATAGCCAGAATCGTAGTGAGTGACACACAGGTATACAGATAACTGACTACAAGTGCAGGAAGTGAACAGAGATTGTGCCAATGTGGGTGTTTATTGCTATATTCATTACTGGAAAACACAGCCAAGGAGTCCAACATTAATGGTCAATGTACACAAAACAGACTCTGTTCTTCAAATATCCAACATGGAAGATTCTGGAAGGTGGGAGTGGTAGGTGCATACAGCATGGGAGGAATGGTGGAAGAAACATCAGTAACATCATGTACTTCCAGTTCCCTCCTTCAGGTCCTTCAGATCCTTAACTATGATAGAGGAACTATGAGCTGATGTGGAGCTATGACCAGGAGGGATTAGATGTTGTCATACTTGGGTGATACAGAAAAAGTCTGTGTGGACCAGAACACGCAGCTGTGTGTGTGTCTCACCTTGATAAGAGCGGAGCAATGTCCCATATCCCATTTCTTCAAAAACTTCAGGCTGGTGTGTTTTGCAGGAGAAAATGAGGGAATCAGATCTAACAGATCTCCCACGGCATTCAGGAACTGAATCTGGAACAGGGTCATGGGCTGGGACAAGACAGATTGCACTTGTAAAATTGATTGGCGACAATCAGACGTCATTTTCTGTTTTTCTTATTGTCGGGGCTCCATGAACTCATTCCTCTGTGAAGGGGCCCTAATGTTAACAGCTGTGCTGTATTTTATGGTAGCTTACAACATAATTGTTACTGCATTATAGTTTAAAGAGATGTTTCAGCAGGTTCTGATAACCAGAGATTTGGGATTTTACTCTTGTAAAAGTAAAATTTTACAGCTTTTGCTCAGAGTAAAGCGGAACATTCTGTCTGCATTCCTCCACAGCAGGTTTTCTCAGTCTCAGCACTAGTGACATGTTGAGCCAAATACTTCTTTCAGGGGGAGTTGGGGGCAGACTGTAGGGTGTTTAGCAGCATCCCTGGCCCCTCCCCTTTAGACAGCAATGACATTCTCCCAGTTCTAATGACCAAAAACTCTCTAAGCACTGCCAAATATCCTCTGGAGGGAAATCACCCATAGTTGAGAATCGCTACTTTCCAAGCAAAATATACAACTAAAGGTGCTTTTGATTTTGATTGTGTGTTTACTGTGGGGCAAAGTGACTTTGCAGTATTAACCCCGAGGCCATGATCAGACTTGGAAATGAACTCCACACTAACTGGAGAGCAAGGCTCCAGCAAGATTCAGGCAGCCAGAGGAGCCCAGGCATCTACAGACAAGCTGGTTTTCGGTCAGAGGTGGTGAGAAGACAAACACAAATGACACTTTAACCAAAAACACAAAAACAAAAGCAAAAAACACAACTCAATTATT
This sequence comes from Manis javanica, assembly GCF_040802235.1. Lineage (NCBI taxonomy): Eukaryota > Metazoa > Chordata > Mammalia > Pholidota > Manidae > Manis > Manis javanica. The sequence continues at coordinate 19,116,975 of NC_133170.1, read as the reverse complement.
CATGTACAGAAATATTGTTTTGCTTTCCAAATAAGTTTTATATTTATTATTCAAGATTTTAAAAATTACAGTCAGATGCCTAGTGGAAATTCTCCTGTTCCTATCCTCCATTTTCCCGGGTCCCACCCTATCTCCTGTTTAACCACTTTTATTGGTGTCTTGTGTCTCTCTCTGAATCTTTTAAAGTGTCTTTATTTTTTTACACAAATGATAATGTATTATGTGCACTATGCTTCACCTTAATTTTTTTCTCTTTTTGCTTATAATTTAATATCTTGGAGACCTTGGATATAAAACTCATCCTCATTCTTTAAAACTGTATTCCAATGGCTGGATGCATTATATTATATTTTTTAAATTTATTTTCATCAATGTAAAGTCAGTTTGTATCTTTGTAACAGTGTTTCTTCCACTAAAAGAATCTATATGAAGGTGGAATTCATGTTTCTGGACAGTTTATTAAATCTAAGGTAGTTTCAGCAGAGATAATAACCACATACCTAAAAGACAGAGGTTACTTAAGGTATTTATTTTGCAGTGAGCAATAAATAGAAAGTTGCATTGTTAACTTCTCTTTTTTCTAGCCAGAGATAAATGGCTCCCTTCTGACCCTCAGATCATATCTGAAGGCCTCTATACCATAGCTTTTTTGCTCAGCTGTACTTTACTGATGGACTTTGAGGTGGCTTCTAGTCTTTTATTGCTATTATACCAGTTTTACAATCAGTCTTGGACGCATCATTTTGTATGTGTGTGAGTCTTTATACACGGTAGATTCCTAGAAGTGATTTTGATTTTAATAGGTAATTGCCAAATTATCTTCAGTGAGCTTCTTTAAATTATACTCTTAGAGCCTCAACAACATATTGAACATTTTTATTTCCAATATGAGTCTTATAGTTTACATTGGCATTTTGTTTTGTTATGAAAATGACTGAATGTATGTTTAAAAATGGTTGGCTTTATGTGTGTGTGTGTGTATGAACTGTTCATATGCTTTATTTTTCTTCCAGATTATTCTTTTATTAAAATTTTTAAAAATTGAAGTATCATTGATATACAATCTTATGTTAGTTTCAAGTATACGACAGAGTGGCTCAGTTTATTCTTTTTCTTAATGACATTTAAGAGTTCTTTAAGTTTAGTAGATTATTTCATTGTCTCTGATATGAATTGTAAACATTTTTTCAGTTTGTAATTTGCCTTTATTTTTTTAATTAAGAAGTATATACATATGAAACAATAAAGCTGTATATGCACAATTTAAGTTTGCAAGTCTCTAAACTCATCTACCTCCTTCCCTCCTGTAGCAACCACTTTGCTAAATTTGATGTTGTTCATTATCTACTTTTCCATTATTTTACCTCTATGTATGAATCCCTAAACAATATGTATTTTTATATTCGCCTGCTTATGAATTCATAAAAATGGAACTCATACAAATGGAATGTATACAAATGGAATGCATACAAATGCGTTCTTTTGCTCAATATTACTTTTTGACACTGATGTTAATAGGGTGGAAATAGTTCATTTTCATTGCTATATGTTATCCCATTCCATGAATTTATAGTATCACAATATACTTATATGAACATCTGGGATATTTCCAGTCCACAGCAAAATAATTATACTGTGAATTTTTATGTACATGGAACCCATGTGCAAGAGTGGCTCTAATCTCTGGATTGATTTCCTAAGGTGTAGAATATGCATTACCTTCAAATGCCTCAAGTAATGCCCAATCTTCCCTAGAGTGGTTGTAATAATTTAGTAACTCCAGCAATTGTTGAGATTTCCCAAGTCTGGTGTGTAATACCATCTCATTAAGATTTTAATATGTATTTCCTTGAAACTGACCACTTTTCACATTTATGAGTCACTTGTATTTCCTCTTATGTGAAATTCTTGTTGATGTATTTCACTCATTGCTCCTGTTGATGTATTTTGTTCATTGATTCTTTTTTTAAAATTTATTTGTTGATGTTCTTTATGTATTTTAGATGCAAATTCTTTGTCAGTTAAATGTATTGCAATTTTTTTCTCTTGGTTTATAGCTTATCTTTTTACTCTCTATATAGTGTCTTCTGATAAAAGGAATTCATTTTAATTAGCTGAATTTATCTATTATTTATTCATGGCTAGTACTTTTGGGTCTTGCTTAAGACACTGTGGCCTACCCTGAGTCATAGTGTCTTAGGGAAGGCTCAGTGCTACTGGGTCATTGCTATTATTGCCATTACTTCTAGGCCTTTTCAGGGAACAATGGAAAGAAATAAGTAGTTTTTTTAAAGAAGCCAGAAGTAATTATTTCCTACCTATATAACAACTTTAAAAAATACAGGGTCTTTACTTCACTGATTTTTCTTAAGCTGAAAATCTTGATATCCAACATATCTACTTACTCATTTTACCTTGCTATATTTATCTATCGAAATCTATCAAATTTCAAAATAACAATATCAATAGCATTACTAAAGAGTGATTACTAAATACAGCTTAAGGTTGTTTTGTTTTCATTTTTGCTTTTTTGGTGGTTCTTCTTGTCCTTGGGACTATCCCACTAAGGATACACAGTAGTAACTGTCTCTTAAGGTCACTTGAAATAACTGCTTTCTGTGTGGTTATGCCATGAACTTGACATACAATTAGATAGCTTTATGTCAATCTGTTTTTCAGATTTTAGGGATTGTTGTGCTTTTATGTGACTAAATTTTGTTTCATAATTAGAAGCAGCATTTATAGGGTTCCAAAGTCAAATTGTATAAAGGTACATTTGGAGAAATATAGTTTTCATTCCCGTCCCCTCCACTCTTATTTCTTCCTTTCTCATAATTAATTTCTTAAGCTTTTTTTTTTTTAAGTTTATGGTTTATTCTTCATTACTGTTTCTTCTTGGAAAGATAAGAAAATCCACCTACCTACTTCCTTACCTATCATCTGTCTATCTACCTGTTTCCATGTTAGATAAAAAGTAGCAAACAAGACACTGGTTTTCACTTTACTTTTTTACACTTACTAACAGATCCTGAAGGTCACTCTATAAGTGTATGAGGTCTAGCTCATTCCTGTCTATACCTACATCATTTATGCAGCCAGGCTTCTATACAGTTGGCTGTTTTCAGTCTTTTGCTATCACAAATTAGCTGCAATGAATAGGCCTACACATATGCCACATTGTATTTTTGCCAGTAAACCTTTGTGAGGATCCTAGAAGTGGGATTGCTGGATCAAAGGGTAAATGTATACATGATTTTGGTACCAAATTCCAATCTGTCCATAGCCTTTTGTATTCCCACCGGTATGTTAGGAAAGTGCCTTTTTCCCCCACAGCCTTGCCAACAGAGTATGCTTCCACACTTTGGAATTTTTACCAAATCGACAAATGAGAAAGTATTTCTCAGTGTGGTTTTCATTTGTATTTCTAATGAACAACGCTGAACTTATGTGATTAAAATTTTGTATATCACTGTTATATGAACTGCCCATGTATTTTGCCCAGTGTACATGTATATATGTATGTCCAGTGTGTGTGTGTGTGTATGTATATACCATCAGGAAGCAAAATCTCTGTAATTTTTGAAAGTATAGTACACAATACCTTCGAATCTTCAATGATTCAGTAATGCTTTCTAAAAAATATTATGATGTATATGCGTATGTACATGTGTACTTTGTGGAGAATGGGAAGCATAGCACTTGTACACTGAGACATTTTGCCTTAACAACTGTATCATCTACAATGCTAGCTTTATTAGGTGAAACACTCAGTGCATTTTCACCAAGCTCTTTAATCTACTCCAGAGTGCAGCATTATGAAAGAGATGGAGAAAATACCAACAAGTTGGTTTACTCATATGTTAAACTTGAATTGTGTGTCAGACAATGAGTCAGGTGGTAGCAATATGATAGATAAGACATGTGTTTGTGTGTAAAGAATTTATACTCTAGTCCTAATCTGATGCGCTGCTGAACTGGAATGTTAAGGATACTTTTCAATATCGTTGGCACACCGTATCAATTCTGAGTAGCTTCTTAAAAGTCTTACCTTTGTCTTTTCTACTGTAGCCCTTTTCATTGCTCCTACATACAGCCCATCCATTTGTGCCATAACATAGCCTGTATGTCTCCAAAATGGATCATCTTTGTGATATTTGACGTTACTCCGGGTCCACTGGTCTTGCTTCCTAAAAGAGAAATTAGATCAGCAGTGGAAGTCTCCATGCTTGCTCATGCAAAGCTAAACTGAACCCAGGCATTTAGAGACTGTATGTTCAGATACTTATGCTGGTATAATTTAAATTCTGGATCCTGTAACATTCAAATCACTTTGAAAATCCTAAATTTTACATTTCTTAGGATGATGGCTCTTCCTTTACAGCTTCCGCCTTGCTCTATCTCAAATTCAAACACAAGTGCAATATTTACCTACCTGCGCCACTGAGGCCTAAGAAAATCAAGGATGGACTGTTCAGATACATGTCATATAAAATAATATTGTCTCACTAAATCAGTAAGGATAAATTGATAAACTGTATTTTTGTATGTACAAGTGGTGAAGTTAAATAGGAGCAAATAAAAACTCCTAAGGATGGGGTGGTTTTATGTTTCTGTTCTGCCAGATCATTTCTGTAGTTTTTGGCTTTTCCGTCTCAGTCTGTTGCTAGCTAAGTGCCTCAATGCCTCTGTTGGAGCAGGCTTAGCAAACACATCCTGTTTATATTTATACAGTTCTTGCATCCTGCCTCTCCTTTCAGTTCTCTGCATTTTACAGGGAATAATATGACGTAACTTGGTATACTGAAAGCTCTTTCTGACGTGTTCAGGCTATCTCTAGATCAATCTTGGAATACAATGTCGTTGCTTCACAGGACCTAGCCCAGAGATCTTGAACTGATGACTTGGAGGACTTATTTGATGAAGAAGTTGCTTAGTGTGAGATTTGGAGGGCCAAGCCTAGGGTCCTTCTGTCCCCAGATTAATCTCATAGTCTGCAATCCCGCAAACACAAATCAAATTTTCTGAATATTGAGAATTATTAGTCTTCAGAAAATTTTATTAAAATGGAAATATTCCCAGGGATTGTTGAGAATTGGCTTTAGATATTAGGTAACACTCCAGCTAAGATTAGTCACCAGGTCCATGAAAAGACAGAAGGAGGGGTCCCTGCAAGGAGAGGCGTTTCCAGGTAGAAGCGATCTGGAGATCTAACCCTGTCTATCTTACACTGGTGGTGTCTCTTTCTAGATGTCAAGCAATTGATAATATGCTATTCAACCTAATGTTTGAAAGAGCTAAGTTAGAGGACATGTTGTCTGCAACCAGTTTTCATGTTATACCCCAAAAGGCTCAGCATTACTTACGAGGCCAACCCCAGTGTCCTAAGGCCAACCCCAGCGTCCTAAGAGATAGAAACAGAAATTGCCAAACGAACACTGTTGGAAATGACAGATTCAGGCCCTGCAGTCTCAATAACAAGAGGAAGGCTATTATTATACGTACTCCATAAACTTCTGCACTTTATCCATGATGGACGATTTTGTAATCAGCTGTGGGTAGAGGTTAACGAAGTGGTCATTCATGTGTCTGCAACAACAGATGAAAATTGTTACATTCCTTTTTCTTCTTGGATTTCTCCATCCCAGTAAATCACCCAATCTTTTGCCTAATATGTCCCCTACTGCAAACCTTTCCTACTATTTTTTTAATAAATCAAACACATAATTTAAGATTGGGAACTATTTCCAACATATTAGAGAAGCATAGAATATAGCAAATACCCAAACACCCCCTACCTCACTTTATTAAGTTATTATATTTTTCTATGTCCACTCATTTTTAAAAAGAAATGAAACATTACACAGAGTTGAAGCCCTGGGTTCACCTTCCTGATACTAATTACCCACCCTTCTCCTGAGGTAACTACAATCTTGAATTAGTGATTTTTTTACCCTTATGCATGTTCTTATACCATCACTATTATGTATATTTAACTATAAATAATGTATTATTTCTGTTTCAGAAAAAAATATAAGATATTACCACTCTAACTTTATTTCTCTCAACATGACAGTTTTCAAAGAAACATCTGTTACCATCTGCAGCTTTATTCCTTTCATCTACTGATTCCATGATATGACTATATAAGAATTCATGGATGAATTCCCATGAGAGGCACTTAATGGTTTTTTAACTTTTACTATTACAATGTAACTTGAAACACTGTTGTAAATGACTGTTTTTACACATTTGCATCTTCATCTAGGATATATATATAATACATAAAAGTAGAATTGCTGGAGGGAATATTCTGTATTATCTGTAGTTACTAAATATTGCCAAATTGCTCTCCATGGTGACTGTACCAATTTATATTCCCACCAGCTACATATTAGACTTCTTGCTCCACGGCCTCACCAACACTTGGCATGGTCAGACTTTTTAATTTGTGAAAATTTGAAGTTATAAATGGTTTCTCATTGTTTTCATTTCCATTCCCTTCAGGATTATTGGCTATTTGGGATTCTTTATTTTACAGGTTCCTTAAAAAAAATTAAATATGTCTCATGCTCTACAGTAAACTTTTTTATTGAGATATAATTGACATAGAACATTGTGTGAATTACAGTATATAATGTACATGTAAGGATGTATAATTCAACACATTTATGTACTGCAGTATAACTGCCACTGTAGCCTTAGCTAACACCTCTATCTTGTCACATAATTACCATTTCTTTTTTGTGGTGGGAACAATTAAGATCTAGTCTCTCGGTGACTTTGAAGTTTATACTCCAGTATTGTTGACTATCACTCCATTGTGTGTGAGCTCTCCAGGACCTCCTTGTCTGTCATGTACTTGCAAGTCTGAACCCTTAAACAAGATCTCACCAATTAAACATGTTTTAAACTGTATTATTATTATTTTGTTGTTAACAAATCCACTTCTATGATTGTGAGGAATCCCAGGCTGGGGTTAGAGTGATGAATTCTGGAGGTAACCACACCTCAGTTTGGACTTTCTGGTTATAACCACTCTCTCTATATTTGTATTAACTGAAAGCCCAGGCTCGGGAGTGCTCTATCCTTGTCTTCTTATTTCTGGAAGATAGTCAAGCCAACTGTGTATGGGGGTTTTTCAGAGGAGAAGACAACATTGTCCTCCCAGCAGACAGACCCTCTCCTTTGCTTAGTAAAGCAGACAACAACCCCCGAGCTCTGGGCAGGTTGGGACCTGTGCAGGCCTCAATCCCAATTAAACATTTTTAATTGATAAAAATAATCCATTAACATTTATTGTGATTTTTATGTGCTTGGATTTATTTCTATAATCTTTTCTGTTTTCCATCTGCCATTCCTTTGTCTCCTTGTTTAGATAACATTGACATTATCCATTTTTCCTTCTGCTGATTTAAGTGCTGTAAGATTTTTAGTATGTAAAATTTTTAATATGTAAGACAAATATGTAAAATATTTCTATTCTTTTAGTAATCATCATTAAAAACTTTAAGCATTCTTAACTGTGTATTTTCTTATAAAGTCTAAATGAATTTTGTATTTCTTTTGTCTACCAAACATGATACATATTTTTGCAAGTTTTACCTTCCTGTTGACATCCCCTATTGTTATTGTTCAGATTGTTTTACCTTTTTAATTTAAAAATTATCTGTATTTTAAAATTTTCTATTTTTTTTAACTTTACAATCACATTCTATTAATCTCTGTTTCTTGTATTAACTATTGCTCCTTGGATCCCAAACTTTTCCTGCTATTCTTGTTAGCATATATCCTATAATAGTTCAACAGATGTCATGGGTGGCAAAATATTTAACTTGCATATCTGAAAATATCCTTATTTTGTCCTTGCTCTTGGATGATTTAAATAGTTATAAAGTCCTAATTATTTTCTCTTGAGAATTTTAAGCTATTATCCTTAGATTTTCTGGTTCCATTATTGCTGCTGAGAAGTATGCTGTCAGCCTAGCGATATCCCTTTGTAGTCAATGTCTTTTGTTTCTGATCACTTTTAAGATTATTCTTTTTAATCTTCATTGGTCTGTAGTTTCACCCACTGTGTTGTAGTAATTTAATAGCTATGTTTTCAAACTAAGGACTCGTGTCTTTTTCGATTTTGATAAATTCTCAACTATTACCCTGTCAACTACTGTTTATCTGCAGTTCCCTCCTGTCGCTTACTGGGATTGCTAATAGACATTTCAGAGTTTCTCAATCAAACTGCTCTATCTACTAACAGCTTTCTCATTATTTTTGTTCTTTATCTCTTTGGGCAATGTATTATATAAATTCCTCAATACTAATTTCTGATTCAGAATTTTTTTTCTGATTGTGTCCAGTCCAGGGTTTGCCCAATTTATTTATATATTTTTCAAATTTTCCCTAATTTCTATTTATAATATTTCAGGCAGGTTCTTTTAAACTGACTTATTTCTCCTTGTTTCCTAAATTCTTCAAGTTTTACTTCCTTTATACCTTAGAGTGTCTTTCACATTTAAAGTCTTTATTAAACCATTCTGTAAAACTAAACTAGAGTGTGTTCACAATATTAATGTTGATTTTCTTAGCACTCAATTTTCTTGTATATTCTGGAACTTTAGTGTGCAGACATTTTATTTATTTGCTTGTTTAAATTCTCATATTGCTCTCTCTCTCCTCTCATTTTTCCCCTCCATGTGCACCCTGAAAATCAGGTCTTGTATGGTGGCTTTCTGAGACATCTTTCCTATGGAATATTCCAGATATATCTGTAATTGAACCAGTATGTGGATGATTTGATCCTTGTTCCCCCACCCAGCCTCCCTCAAGCTCATGGTTTCTTACTAATCTGTACACTGCAATGTACATCAACAGAAGTTACTCTGTGGCTTCCTATTTTATGAACAGCCCAAAACAGCAAGGTTATTTCAGCTTCCCAGCCTTGACTTAGCTCACTGAGAGCACCGAGGCCTTCACGCATCAGCCAGGGGTGTCTGTCTCTGGCTGCTTTGTGCTAAGACACCTGCAGATTCATACTTCATCACATTGTTTTCTCTTCCATTTCTGTTTCAGGACATGTTTAATCTTGTTTTGGAGCCCAGCTCTATCACTACAATGCTCTCTTTCTATATATTTTATCATTTGCTTTAAGTCTGGAGCAAAGTGGGTCAAACCATGGGCCTGTTGTACCCTCTGGACTGAAAGTTTAGCTAAAGTCCTAGTTCTGGTTTTTTATTGATGATTAAGTTGACCTAGGGAAGTCAGCACTGCAAAGCGGGTCAGACTTTGAACCTCTGGCCTCTTTACCCTCTATATTGAAAGTTTAGCTAAAGTCCTAGTTCTGTATTTTTATGGATAATTTTAATTGACCTCGGGAAGTCAGCACTGTAAACACGAGGTGACACAGACTTCAAGAATGGGAATTTGGCTTCCTGTACTCTGGAACTTCAGATATCCTTTATCTAGTAGTTTTCAGAACTGAAACCAATAAAATGGAAATAGAGTTTTACTGAGAGATAAGCAACATTAAGATCCTTTAAAGTCTTTTTTTTTTACGGTCCTTAAATGGCATCAACTTCATGAGAACTTTTCCTTCAAATTATTTGTAAATACATTTTAAAAATTGAATTAGCACATTTAACTTTTTTAAATGTATCTTTTATGTTGCCACATCTATTCTATCGGGTTGATTGCTTTCCCCTTTCCACCACTTCTAAAACTGAGGGAGAACACAGCAATATAGCTAGATAGGTATATGGGTGACAGGAAGAGACCCTCTGCCCTGGCCTCATACATCAGGTGGATGGAATGCAGAAACCCCAGGTGAGTTGGAGCACTGGGTTTAGTTGCCCAAGGAGGCAGCCACACCATAGTTTCCAATCCCATTATTGTATAGGGAGGTAGGGATGGCTGCCTGGTCTTCCTCGGTTCATGAGCCAAATGCAGTAGCCCTGCACACCTTAGTGAGTTTTGTGGAGCAGTCAACATTTTCTTTTATGGCCTAGGGTGGGTTAAGTGGACATTGGGAGCTGATGGACCTGCTGCGGGAAGAGAACTTACACTTGTGGGAAATACTACAGCCTCAGGTGGCACTGATTATGCATCTGGAGACCATGGAGACATGGAACTTCATCAGATGTCAGATGGGGACTTACTCAAGCTAAAGTGTAAATGAGATTGTTCCAACTTGCTGGATGCCAGAGAGGGACACACCACTGATAAATATCTCCCTTCCCCCTAAGATGCCTCAGTAACGCCAAAAATTATGGGAAAAAAATGTTTGGAAGAGGAGTGGAACATTCAGAATTGACTCAGTTTAAATGATAAATTATTTTGTTTATACAGAAATGAGTAGGTAGCATTTTCTGCAATCAGGAGGAAAGGGCTCTTAACATTTAGATGATTTATATTTAAAAAATGTTCTATTTTTTGCAATAAATTATTTGTAGACTAATGACCTACAATTCTCACTTAGGTGAGGAAACAAAAAAGTCATATTTTTACCCAAAGTCTCCATCACTGTACCCTGCCTAGCTCCTTGTAGGGAAAATGGAAGTTACCATGGCCAGGATCCACACCTGACCCTAATCTACTTGATGATGCAATTGGCTTACTGTGTTGGCTAATGCCTACACACCTGACGGTAATGAGCCAGTATTGTCAGTGTTACTATATAAAGAGCTCCTCCCAACACTCTTTCTGGAGGCAGAGACAGAGATGGACTGCAGACTTTTTGGAGGCAGATGTGATTCCAGCACTCAACCTGCCACCATGAGAATAAGCTTGGTATAAACCCTCTTACCCCACCATGTTCCATTATTGTTATTCAGCCTCACTGAATCCAGAGTGAATCTTCCCAGGGCAGAAATCCTCAGACACTCCTGTACCGAGTTCCAGATCCCCTCAGTTTTTCAGTCTATTACAGAATAGGGCTGTGTTTCTCAATTGGAGTGATTTTCCCCTCCAGGAAGCATTTGGCAATGGCTGGAGACATTTTGGTTGTCATGCTGTAGGGAACTGGGGGGAGTTATAATTGGCATCCAGTGAGTAGAGGCCAAGGATGCTGCTAAACATACTGCATGCACAAGGGAGCCCCCACAACAAAGAATAATGCAACCCAAAATGCCAACAGTGCCTAGGTTGAGAAGCCCTGAAACATAGGGACATTAATCTTGACTTGGAAGTAGCCGCTGAGGATGTTTACCCAATGGCAGACAAAACAATGGAGATACAGGAAGACAACTGAGTTAGATTACTGAAAGTTTTCCCTTGTTTTGAAAAGAGGGGCCAGATTTTTCAATTCTGACATTCAGAGCAGGGGAAGAGAAACCTCCATGTTGAGATTATTGAGATCAGAAGTGGAGGCCTCGACTGATCCTGCCCTGTTCACAGTCTCTGAGGAATGCAGTCCGTGTGCAGTTTTGTCCAGATGAGGCCCTTCTTTGATCCCTGGGCCTGGGACCCCACAGTTTTGTGCAGTGGAGCAATACAGTACAGCAGTTAAGGGTAGAGGCTTTGAATTCTGAGTTCAAAGCTTGACTCCACTGCTTCTAAGCTATATGACCATAAGTGAGATTCCCAACTTCTCCATGCTTCCAAATTCTTATCAAACAGAGCTAACACTAGTATTCACATCATGGATATGTTAGGTTTAGTTTCAGCTCCTCTGGTATGTAAAGTCAGCAAGTTGTCCCCCAACTTGGCTGAGACTTTGCTCATGTTTCCATCCCTCACATGCATTCATATGTAAGAATCATGAAGGTACATGTACACCCACTTTTCCTGAACCTTTTTGCATTATGTTAATATCACATCATTTAGCACTTGCCATGTGCTGTCTCCTACTCTTTCCTAATCATTCTGACTACCTGGGACTGAGACTGGATCAGCCTCCTTCAATACTTCCCAGTGATTAATCCACCTGTGTATGCATGTGTGCACACACGCACTAACTCTAGCTAGACAACCTGGTGTCTAATCCTGGTTCCTGCCTACTAGCTCCATTACTTTCAGCTTGTTGCTTAACCTCTGTGCCCACATTTCACATCAGTAATATGGGGATAATAATGATATATGCCTCATAGCATTGTTGTGAATTAAATAGTTTAACATATATAATGCTTTGAACAGTGTCTTGCGCATTTAAAATGCTGTATGAGTGCTAGTCATCATCGTCATTTTCATCGTCACCATCTCTATAACTATTTTGTGGTTTGTGTTAAGTTTCAAATAATTACCAATTTATAGGTCATCTGATACTTTTGAGGGTGGGACTGTGTCTTTGCTTTGCCCACAGCCTTGACCCAGAAGCATTTTTAGTCTCTAACATCAAAAGGAGCAGGTTGGGAGTATGGAGGAGATCCTTGAGGTGTCCTTGGCAGCAGGCCAAAGGCAAACATTGTACCGCCTTGACCCCTTTCTCTGCTGGTGTCATGATCTTGCTAGAGCCTCTTTTCATCACAGTTTTAGTGACTGTGTCAACATACTAACTGAAAAGGAGTCCTTTTTGAGGAAGGTACTAGGAAGGTAGCTTCCCCCCTCCCTCCCTCTCCATCCACACAGCCTGGCACAAAGTAGTGTAATAAGTGGCCATTACACTGAATTCACTCACTCAAACTGGGTAACAGAGGAGGTCATCTCCTTAGCTGCCTCTGCAACCCAAGAGGTCAGCCACTTTATTCAATACTAGAGCAGACCGGGTCTCCACAGCCTCATCACCATGCTTTCCAGAAAGGCATCATGATTCGTTTTATTAAAAATCTATCTATGACTATCAGCTTATACATCATTAGTGACATCAGACAGTCTGAGTTTGCAGCTCTTAGGAAGTCACTTATAGAGTTAAAAAATGAAGGAAGGAACCCTTTGGCTAAGGCTGCCAGACACCATATTACATGGAAATGTGTACCTCATACTTCTGATTCATCTCTAACAGAACTGGAACAACAGGAGGATTCAATTAAGCCTAAGAAGTATGTAACTAAGTAATTGATGGGGGCAGAAGAACTGTGCCAGGCGTCTGAGGAATATAAAGATGAATGAGAAGATAGGGAGCTCCAATTCAATAGGAATGACATCAGAAAAAGCTCCATCAAGCAGATAGCATCTGAGGTGGAACTTGAAGGTTGAACAGTAGCTCAACAGGAGGACATGGGAAAGGCAGAGACTGGTTCTCAGGAATCACAGCTCCAGGAGTTGCTAGGAAGCAGATATCAGAGTCTGAGGGGGCATCAGTATAGCTCGGGAGCCCACCTGGAATGAATGTTTGTGTGGTAATGTCAATATCCTGCAGCGAATGACTCCTCAGGAGATGAGCAGGGGCAGGAACAGTGGAAAGTGAGGGAGAAAGGGAGTGCGAGGAAGAGAAAGACAGTGAGAGAAGTTCCTGGAAAGATCTAGAGGATCTTTAGGAACACCTGCTCCCCGCAGTGGCCCACTGGATGTGCTGCTGGCTGCAAATGATTAGTAACTCTACAGGAACCACACAGGTAGATGGCCAGGAGCTTCATGATAAAGGACAAAGGCCTGGGCCCAGGACCCAGTTGTTATCTGGGAAGTGATGTAGAAGTTCAAGGTAACAACAAATTACTGAACATGTCAAAAGAAATGATGGTGGATTGGAGGTTTCTTCTTCAGGTGTTTTCATTTGATCTCTCAAGTATTTCATAGGTTGGGAAGAACAAATCATATCTTCTGAGGTGGTTAAACCATCTCTTTATCTGATTATCTCAGTTGTGCATCCCATAATATCAATTGCCTCACACACCTGCTCCCCGCAATGTTAAGGAGAATATAAGGAAGACCACTCCATTTTTAAAGGTGGTAATGCAGGGAAAAGTGGCCACCCTGAACTTCCCGCTGTTCTTGGCAGCTGCCTGAGCGACTTTGCAAGCTGAGGAGAAAATGAGAAAAGGCAGCTCTTTCTTTCAGTCTCTGGCATAAACTCACCTCCTCAGCCAGGCTCAGACGCCCTTGTTCCAAGGCTGTGTCTTGGAATGTGGGATCACACCTTGCAAGTATACACAAGCAACAGTCCCCAGCAGTGTATGTTTTAAGTTGATAAAATGATGTTTTATGTATGAAGACATGATTGCATCTCAGACAACTGCCTGTGTGTAGCTGAAAACAAACAAACAAAACCTAGGCTGGGATGTGTAGTCCTTCTCCTCTGTTGGTTTGTGGCTACAGTCACAGCTTCCAGATGGTTGACATTTTAAGCCTTCTGCTGTACTCCAGGGAATGCCAAGTACCTTTCCTCAGAGGGATCCACACTGCCTGTCACTGCTCAGATGGGACAGCTTACGATGGGCTGGGCAGCTGCACTGATGCCTACGACAGTGGCCTTTGGTCTGGGAGTCGCAATCCCATGAGTCCTTCCAGAATCCCCTCTGTTCTGTCTCTTTGCCAGAACTCTCACTGTGAGCCAAGCTTCCCTACTCCACTTGGCAGATCTCCTTCCTTCAAAACTAGCTCCTGGGCATCAGAATGTGTAACAAACCTACATCTCCTGGGCTGATCAGAAGAGGAAGGGGGCAGCCATAGCCTCTTCCCTCTCCCCCTGGTCACCAACCCCTTGCCAGGGGGCTGCTTTAAGCATGATGGGTCACATCCCTCTATTCTGAGCTTAGAGGTAGGTGCAAAGCAAGTCCTTTAAATGCATGCTGATTTAGAAAGTCCCCTACTTATTTGATTTTTTTCAGTAATGCAATTAGTGATAGCCCCTGAAAAGAAGCTTCTAAAGTGTCCTTCTGAAAACAGTTGCACTGTAATTCTTCTCCTTTCTTCCTTCCTTTCCTTTCCTTTCCTTCTCTCCCTCCCTCTCTCCCTCCTTCCCTCCCTCCCTCCCCCCTTCTCTCCTTCCCTCTGCTTTTTCTCTTTCTCCTTCTCATTCCTCTTATGTAAATACTGACCCCTCTCTTCCACCAGCCCCCTCAGGTCTTTATCATGCCTCTTCCTGTTCACCAGTATCTTCTCCTGTCCAGTGGGATAATCCAAGTCTGCAGGACTGAGGCCCAAGACAGGAAGCCCATTCTTGAGCACGTGAGCAGAACTGTCACAGTTAGGAATACAAAACGACTGCCTGAATGGGCCTCCATCCAAGGCCTTCTGCAATACAGGCTTTTTTTTAAACCTTTTGTCCTCTGCTTGTTCAGTGGAGCCTCTACTCCTTGCTCATTGTAAATGCAATGTGAATTTCAGACTCAGTGCTTTTTTTCCGTACTCTGTTCTGTTTCCTGCCACCCAGAAGTTTTCCCCCTCTCCCCAGCCAAGCCAAATGGTTCTCATCTATCAGGCCCCAGACCTACAACTCACTCCTTCCACCAAGCCTCCTTTGACTGCTCTGGCCCACTACGATGGCTTCCTCCAGGACTTCCCTAGTACTGATGATTAAAGCACCCTTTTCTCTGCTGTCAAGGGTTTCCTGACTTTTCTGTAAGGATCCAGTACTGACTGAGGTTACCAAGCCGCCTGTCCCTCACTCAAGCACTTGCCACTACTGGTCTCAAGGGAAGGAAGATTCAGTTGCCAGATCCTCAAAATGAGTCACAATATGCAGGAAGTTGTTTGTTTTAATCTTAGAAGACTTATACATGTTGGATTTTCTTTGAAAGGACGCAGTGAAAAGGCAAACAAAGTAGTTAGTGAATTATAGGAAAGTGGATTTAAGAAATAAAGTTAATTTTTATTCTAATACAGAAGTATTGTAAAAGTTCATAATAGAATGCATATTAATCCATATTTCTATGGATTATCTCAGTCAAATCGTTAAAGGTACTCAAGGACAGGTCAATGCTTTATATTAAGAGTAAGATGAAATGATAAAGTCACCCCCAAAAGTGAGGTGTTAAAATTTATGCTGTTATGAGACACAGGAATATTGGAAGTGCTACCCTCGTTAGAAGCCCTGACTGTCAAACTCTCTGGCACGATGCCAGTGTCCAAGGACGGCCTGCTTATCCTCACCAGTCTCAGATTAGATCTGTTCTCTTCTATCAAGAGCTTCCCTGAAGAGCCCATTAATGTATAAGCACTTATAAGTTCATCTGTTTATATTCACACAACTTAAGTCCAAATTACTTCTCCACGCTTTCAACTCCATTTAAATCATGCAGTCAGAACCAGTGGATATATAAGCAGACAAAGATGTAGATGAAAAGTTCAGAGTTTACATGTATAAATACAGTTTTAAACATATTTTTAGAATCTTAAACAGCTTATAAAGCTTTATTCATCTCCATCTAGTATACTCTTTAGGGGACTTAAATGGTAGGGTAACAAAACTTGGTATAACAAAAACAAGAATTTCTAGTTTAAATAAAGCTGGGCGGCCAGAGCCCAGTAACTAACCATTTAACATTTGGTATAATCTCCAACACCGGGGACACAGGCTAAGACCAGCATTGCTCTTACTGTGACTAAGGCGGCAACCGTGCACAAAAGGGTTTGGTTGAAGAGCACTCGACGATCGAGGTCACACAGAATAAAAGAAGGCAAGTCATCAAGACACTTTTTATATCAAAGAAAGGATGAGGCTTGATTAAATGAGTTGAGACTATCTCTTCCTTAAAGAGCTTTTCTCTGAAAAGGATCTGTTCTGATGGCATTATTATTAACTACAGCCTTGCTATTTTTATAAGACAAGGACACAAGAATCAAGTAACAATAGAACTGGAAGGAACATTAATATTAGACATTAAAATTTCAATTTAAAATCTTTGCTCACTCGGAAGCATTGTTTTAAGACTACTGAAATGCTGTTACATTTTATGTTTAATTACTTTGTGTTCTGTGGTTCTTCCAACCTCCCCTTTTCTTTCTAGCAGATAATAAATGCCTAGGAGGACGAAATAGCTTATCTGTCGGTCAAAATAGTTTCATGAGAAGGACAGATTTAAAAAGTGTCATGAGAACTGAAGAATGCCACAATCAAGGTCTTTGTTCCTTCTAGGCGGGCACTGATTATAGGTACAAATATAATTCTGATGATGTTTCTCTCACATGAGAAGGACCCTGGCTATTTTTCGGTTCTAGTGTACAAATCCAGGAAGTCAAGAGCCACTGGTGGACAAAGAAAGGGACAAGGGTTGCTGGTAGTTCTCCATCATGACTGAGGTACTTACGGGGCAGTGAGGTAACCCTCCAAAAAGCCGGCCACAAACATGATGATGTTATTGCTCAGCTCCTGAGACCCGTACCCCGCCCTGATCTCCAGGATGCCCCAGCCTGTAGTTTTCACAGAGTCATTATAAAAGCCATAGGCATCCCCACTTCTGTCCAGGACGTTTTTGACTTGTACTGCCTTTTCAGCAGGCATCCAGTATGCAGTTGCATAATACATTTCTGCAAGAAAAGAAAAGGGAATAATGACTGGATGCCATTTAACTGATTTGCTGATGCATTCATTGTTTTCCCAAGGAAACAACAATTTGTTTTTAAAGCGTTTCATTCTATTAGAATTGGGAAATCTGCCACTCTAATGTGTCGTCCTTACAAGGAGTAACTAGAGTCCCAATCAAAGGGGAGGAGCCCAGAGACCAAAACTAGGTCAAAGGCAGGGGGCGTAGTTGGAGCATCAAAGTTGTGGGTCTCAGGGCTTCCTCCTGAGGGACGGCATTCTAGGCAAGGCCAGAGCTGGGCGTCTCACCCACCTCGGAACTCAGCCAGGGCTGGGCTCTTGCCCCTGTCAGCATTGTCTTCCGTTCCCCTCAGCAGCTGGGCTAAAGCTCCCATTTTCTGCGGTTCCTTATCCCATCCCTCCTGCCTAACGCTTCACACCTGACATTTGTTTCCTATTTTGCAGAAAAAATATAAACCATCACTAATCATAAAATCCCTCTGAAGCACTTGATGATTCCGGGCCCCGCCCTCACATGCCCTGGGCCCGCCTCTCCTGGCCACCTCAGTCCTGTTCCCCGCGCCCCTACTTTCTTCAGGAGCTCTGGCTCCTCCTGTCTCTCTGACTGCTGAATCCCACCGCTCTCTCTCGGCAGTGCTCGCCCACCTTCAGTGTATTAACAGGCCCTGCTGTCCCACAGCTAACAGTCAACCCATCCCGGGAGCTCTGTCTGCATCTTGTGACCGGATTTGGCTTTGGCCAGACTCTCCCCTCCCTTCATGAAATCATTACAGACATTACGGCGCATCCGCACTGAGGCCATGCTCCGGGCTGGGAAGCCAGCTGGGCCTGGCGCAGTCCCGGGCCTCTCCCACTGGGACGAGGGGTGCTCCTACACGCTTTTCGCCCCACCTTCCTCACCTGGGCCTGCTGCAGTCCGGCACCCATTCCCCCCATGCCACCCACACCTCTCTGGCTTGGGCCACGAATGAAATCCTTGAATCCTAATGTCACATGAACTTTCAAAAGCATTTGGCCCTGGTGATCAGTTATGCTTCAATCCCCTTCCTCCCGTGCATCTGGGACAACGCTCTCTCCGGAACCTGCTCCTCCCGTGCCTGCCTTTTTCCTCATTCTTCCCATGGGCTTCTCTTTATCTTGTATTCACAACAGCACACTTAACCGCCTCTGGATGATTCCATAAGTACTAGAAATTCAAAATATCCAAAATAAAGCTCATATGCTCTCCCGACCCCATCCTCCCCCTTCTGCTTTCTCTGTGATCTTCCAGCCTGAAACCCCAGGCCATTCAGACTTCCTCCCCGCCTCACATAGCTCATGTTTAATCAAAACCTCCTAAATATCTTTCCCCCATCACCATCCCTTGAGCTCTACATTTCTTTTTTTTTTTTTGGTTTCTATATTTTTTTTATTAAGGTAGTATTGATATACAATCTTATGAAGGTTTCACATGAAAAACAATTTGGTTACTACATTCACCCGTATTATCAGGTCCCTCCCACACCCCATTGAAGTCACTGTCCATCCATCTGCATAGTAAGAGCCACAGAGTCACTACTTGTCTTCTCTGTGCCACACTGTCTTCCCCATGATCCCCCCTTATCCCATATGTACTAATCATAATACCCCTCAATCCCCTTCTCCCTCCCTCCCCTCCCTCCCTCCCCCACCCTTCCCCTTTGGTAAACCGCTAGTCCCTTCTTGGGAGTCTGAGTCTGATGCTGTTTTATTCTTTCAGTTTTGCTTCATTGTTACACTCCACAAATGAGGGAAATCATTTGGTACCTGTCTATCTCCGCCTGGCTTATTTCACTGTAGCTCTACATTTCTATGCTACTTCAGGTATCACGACCAGCCTTAACTAAAAAGGAAGCTTTTTTCAAGGTCCTTCTTGATGCCGGGGTTCTTGTTTGCGGAGCCGAAGAATGAGCTTCACAAAGTCAAGGTAGGAGAGCAAGGTACAGGCTTTTATTTAGAAATAAAGTGAGAGAATAAAGCTCTGGGCTCACACCAGGAGGGGACAAGAGAGCCTGTAGTGGAGCCTTGTCTAGGGGGTTTTATAGGCAGCTGACGATTTTTCAGAACATGAAAAAACTTACGGGTGTGAACTTGTTAAGTGGTCTCTGAATATTTAGAATTAACTTAACACAAGCAACTTCCTCTGATGATTTCTCCCTGAGATACCAGCATCTTGGTCTTGGGGGCACAGGAAACAAGGCCACCTGCTCAGCCCCCAAGGTGGGCTGAGGTATTGTTTGCTAAAGAGTAAGTTAAGAATTTCTAACTTCTTAACAACTTCTTGGGTATTAAAATGCAATCTTATCTTTAAGGTGGAATCCTTCCTGCCTTTTACTGTGTTGTTTATGCCTGGGCTTACTTGCTAAATTAGTTGCCCAGCATGCAAAATCACTTATCAGATCTGAAGAAGAAAGATAGCACATAGTAACACAAAGGCCTGGGCCTTTTAGTATGCTAAAGAGAACCTTACACATGATTATAAATGGTTAGCATAATAAAACATGTGCTACTCTTCCTTATCTGGGGAACATTAACTGATTTCACTGAAAAATAATTCTAGAGCTCAATGTTTAATATAGAGTTTTAGCAGGGGGTGTTTCCTTGCATGTAGTTACATTGTTCTGACTGCAAATATCTCGCCCTGCCCCCTCCAGAGGCCCTCACCCTACTCTGACTACATCCATGGTCCCTGTCTCACTCTGACTTTTAATCCATTTTTCATACTGTGCCAGAGTGACCTTTCTAAAATGCAAAACTTACTTTGTTTATCTGACTACCAAAAACTTTCAATGGCTTGTTTCCTTGCGATAAAATTCTTCAGTTTATACTCTTGGCCTTTATAATCTGGCTTCCACCTACCCATCCAGCTTCATCCACCACTCCATCATGCAATTTGTGATTGGAAACAATTACACATCAGTTTCCCACCTGCCATCACTGGGCCCAACCCTTCTGACTACATATGCTGTTTCCTCTGCCTGAGAGTTTTTCTCTTGGTAACCACCTAGCAATCTCAAAATTGCTATTTAAGACTCAGGAAGGAGGACCCTGTTTGCAGGGGCTGAGCTGCTCTACAAGCTCAATGTAACTTGTACGTATATCTTCTTTAGCTCGTATCACCTTATACAGTCTGCCCCTGCTCCTAGCCTATGAACCCCTTGAGGCCAAAGATTCAGCACCATGTGCCTGACCCACACAGAGAAGCAATAAATATTTGTGAAAAAAGGAAGGGAGACTTAGGAAGAGAAAAAAAAAGGGGGGGGAGAAAGAAATGGAGAAAGGAATGATATGTATTGCATTTGTTTCTCTGCCTAAGAAACATTGCACAGCTGCTCAGGTTAAAGACAAACTTAACATTCAGGTCATCAAAGAGGTGGGAGGAGGCCAGCCTGACTCAGGTTCTAGGTTAAGACTCAGTGGGTGGGTGTTAGATCATTTGCTAAGAGAGTGAACAGATGGGGAATAGCTCTGGGAGGCAATAACAAGTTTAGTTGTGGACATACTGAGTTTTAGTGGTTAAGATACTAGAAAGTTTAGATTAAATATTTATGTAGGGTTATCTGATGTCAGCATTCAAAACTGACTCAACATTTTATTGTTCTGACACAAAGATTGCCTATTGAATAGTACTAAGACTATAATCTTAATACTAGAGCATCATGGCACCTTGGCCCTAGGGGGCTGGCTGATTGGCGGGGACGTGGTAGGGTTTAGAAGCTGATACTGATTATGACCCTTAAAGAATGCTCCTGGGCAAGAAAGTTAGTTTACTTCTGCGTAAAATCATGACGATAATGGTGCCTTCTTTAAAAACGTTTAAATGGGAGTAATGACGTCAATAAACATAGGTAGGTGTAGAATACACTGTCAACAGACTCCCGGTGACAAACAATAGCCTAATTATTAATAAAGCTGGTTTGCCATAATTTGACAATTGTGGGCAGCATTCCCAGAAACTTCTCTTCCCAAATATAATCAACATGTTTTCCATTGACTTGGAATCACACATGCCATGGCCTCGGCCCTTCCCCTGCTTTTCTCACACATTCTTTTTCTACCTTCACATCCAATGAGTCTCGTAGCAAATGAGAGGGGATGGCTGACTGGAAAAAAGTAGCCACAAATCGCTGCAGCAGGGGCTGGCTCATAAACAGGAACTGTAAAACATCTAAGGAGGAAGCTGGGTAAGCCTTGTCAGTCTCTTCCCTTCTAGCCCCACCCATATGGCACGACTTTATCTGTTTCCTTTTCGAAAATTTAGCATTTCTCATCTTGCCCCCTAGCCTTCCTTCCCCTCACCTTCCATTTCAGCAGCCCGTTTGCTAGAAGCTGTGCCTTCCTCTCAATCTAAGCTGCCCGGGCTGTGTTTCCATGGCTGCTGTTGCTATCTTGTTTCCAGACCACAAATAATAAACTTCTGCAAATCTGTGCTTTTTTTTGACACTAGTGTGCCCCCATGCATGAAAAAAAAAAAAAACACCTTTACCCAGTTCTCGAGGGAATTTGACCATTGAAGTGTGCTAACAAGCGGACTGATTTAGCAAGAGCTTTGAGAAATAAGCCGAAGCTGAGCTTCTCACTCCACCCCTAACTGATGTCCTCCATGCCTCATTGCTTTTGCCATGGATCAACTCTCTCTGGTTGTCCCAGTACCATGTTAGTTTCTGATTTTCGTAAATCCTTTAATACTTTAACCATTATATTTTTCTAATTTTTGAAAAACACTTCCGTGTTGGGTGGTGGATGGTGTGAAAAGTATACTAGTGAAAAGATAGAAAAACAGTATGTGATTCTGACCCTAACCTACCTTTATACTAGCTCTGCAAAGGCAGGGCCCCCTTCCGCTCACCACTACCTGGGCAGCACTCTATCTAGCACATGTTTGTGATGCATCTAGGTGAATTGTGTTTGAGAAGCAAGTGGTGTTTATCAGAACATTCACAGAAGCTAGTCTAAAATAACAAGTCATTGTGTCTTCAGGTTCGGGGAAGGGGCCTACAGGATGGTTCGGTGGCCCAAGTGCTCCATGTGGGTATTTTCTCTGGCATTGTGAAAAGAAAAATGAGATTTAAACATTTTTAGTAGCAACATCCTCAAAATCAAAATCACTTGATAAATATTTGTTGAAGGAAAGGGAATGTTACTTAATAAAGACAGTGTTTTTCTCCCATAAGTAAAGACAGAGAAAGCTCTATCATTTTTCTATTTCTATGTAAAAACCCAAACACTCAAATTAAATATCTTTTATTTGTGTAGTCTGATGAATATTTTCTGAGTTTATTGTTTTCTGTTGAAAAAAAAAGTCCTAACCCTGTCTTAGAAATGGTAAAATAATCAGAAATGGTTTAAATCATTCTGTCCCATATTTGGAACCTAATTTTCCTAGCACCTTATTTATGATAGACCACATGGAGCACTTGGGCCACCGAACCATCCTGTAGGCCCCTTCCCCGAACCTGAAGACACAATGACTTGTTATGATAGAGTAAGTGGTTTTCAAACCTGAGCAATAAAATTTTGCCTAATATATTCAGTAAGTTACAGTAAAAGAAAGAAACGAGAATAAAGACAGAATGAGTGAAAATGTGAACAGTTAAAAATTAAGACAGCAACTTAATCTAGTCATATTGAGTTTAGCTGATGGTTCGCTGATCTGACCCTTGAATTGTTTTTCCCCTCTAAGCCCCCTGAATGTTCATTTGGCATTTTGCACTTCCATTTATTGAAGGGCTCTCAATGAATTGACCTCTAATTTTCTTAAATCATTTTTCAACTTGCTCTGACTCATCTGTCACTGAGAAAATAACTGATTCAAAAATTAACAATCTCTGGGCAAGAAAATCATAAGTAGGTGAATGGTTCAGCTCTTATTCCCAATAGAAATCAGAGTCCAGGACTCTTGCTGAAGGATTATTATTTTAGGGAGTGCTTCCAGGGACCAGGGATGGAAAAGTGGAGTAAAACAGGGAAGAAAAGCTAGTTCAAGGGTGCCTTCTGGGCTCTCCAAGGAGGGATGGAGGAGGAAGAAAGTGCCCACCTGCTCCCGCTCCACACAGGTTTCCCTATGAAGTGTTCGATCCCTGTCCCAGGTGGGCATGCACCCTGTGTTAACAGTTACGGTTTCAGAGACACTCTGAAGTAGAAAGCAAGGGATTCCTCAGATTACACCTGCAGGAAGCTGGACTAAAAGGCAGATGGGAGGCTGTGAGGGGAGATGCATAATGTGCCTGGTACACCAGGTAAGTAGCAAGGGATATCACTTAAAAAAAAACAAAACAGCTTCAAAGCAATGAAACACGAATGCAGAGAACTGCTGCAGAGTTTCTTGAATCTGGAATGATCCCTTTCTTCATTCCCAAGAAATGTACCTATTCTTCAGAGTTGCCAAAAGTCCTAGCAACAGAAAGTCAACTTTGCCATGTGCTGACTTAGCACTCTCAGCTCACTCCTCATCTAGCCCACTCTGTGTTTGGTCTACTGATTTAACTACAAGCTCCTGGAGAATCAGGGATGGCATCTCATATTTCATTGTATGGACTCCTTGGGCTTACCACAATGCTTAATTGATTATGTGGCTCCCAAACTTTCACACCAGCTGGGAAGGTTACACTTGAAGACAGATTTGTATTAAGTCTATAGTGTATTAATTCTTGATTCCTAATTGTGAATTAGAATTTTGGTATCTTAGATTTGCAAAGGTTGGTTTGAGTACCTCAGCACTATGTTATGTTGGGCTAGAATTGCATTTGCAAGGCCAACTGATAAATTTTAGAGCAAGCCTGTCTCTTTCAATCAAGAGATTTTCACAATTTCCCATTGGAAGATTATAACATGATATCTATTATTTATACAGACAGAGTTTCAAGTTTCAGACTAAAGTTCCCTCATAATTTCACTACCTCTATTAGTTTCATTTTTTAGCACATTGAGTAAATTCCTGTTTTGCAGTAGTACAAAGAAACTACATAATAACATTACTAATAAATTTCCTGGCTACATGTTAGAGCTAAATTTTCAAAAGACTGCAATATAAGTTGTAGGAGCAACTGGAACCTACTCCACTAAAAAAAAAATAAAGACGAAGTTTAGATGCATTTAAAAAACTTAAAATATTGAAAATCCTCTAAGATTCATTCCATTCTTGATGCTAAGTCCTTTGTCTTCGCAATAGCTAATGCTTTATAATTTAGAATCCAACACACCAAAAGATAATAGGTGACAAAAGTAAAGATAAAGCCTAAAGTAGTGTGAAAACAATTTCTGTTCTGCATGTCAGAGCAAAGTTCCAAGGTGGAGGTCATATGATTCATTGCTTACATATTATGACAAGTAAATCATTATGAAAAAGTTTTAACAAATGTTCTACTTCAATTGAAAGACTGAAGGCGGATCTGTTTTAATTTTCTTCTGGAGAAAGATTTTGATCTTTGTTATCAGATTCACATTTCCAGAAGGACCAGGAAATGAAGTTTAATAATAAAGATGAATGGGTGTTCTCCTAAAATTATTCTGGAACTTATTTTGTATACATTTTTATAAGCAAACTAATACAGAGAGTGCACTGAATTCTTTTGGGTCTGAAACACCAAGACAATGTGAATCAGCTGTAGGAAGGCTTAGTGAGGCTCAAAAAGATGGAAAAGAGTTGGGAAATTCTAAAGCAGGCATGGTTAATAAAATTCCATTTAGGAAAAAAACAATCAAGGTAATTTCAGTCAATCAGTTATAACCCAGGAAAATGACCTAGGACAATGCTCTCAGAGTTAAAGTATCAACTAAGATGGGCCTCATTTTCTGGTCCTTCTGGAAATGTGAATCACTTCTGGAAAGTGACCTAGGACACTGTTCTGAAACACCTGCTTTAACGTGCTCATGTGCACCGTAAATCTCTGAAATGTTGGGCCATGATTGAGGAAAAATTTATAACAAGTTATTACTTCATGGCACAGAGATGATCATCTGCCATCCTGGTTGCCTTATCAAGACATCCATGATGGCTTTCCAGAGAAAAGCAACTCCAGTAGCCAATAATAATGGCCACTCAATTACAGCCCCTACTGTATGCCAGTCACTGTGCCTCACAGCCACCTTATGAGACAGACATCATTTTAATACTTACTTTACAGGGGAGGTGACTGAGGCATAGAGAGACAACTGACTAAAGGTCACACAGTTAAGTATTTGGCCACAATTCCAACACAGGCAATCTGGCTCCGTGGTTTTTATTTTGGAAATATACTACCTAATACTAATACTTTCAAAAATTGTAGGATGGAACAGAAAGAATGAGCATGTAGGGCAGCCACTCCAGCGCGTTTGGAAATGAGAATGCTCTCAGAGTTAAAGTATCAACTAAGATGGGCCTCAGCTGAAGGTTTGCCAAGTTACCTTAAGGGGCCAGGAAAGTAAGCACCTCGACAACCCCATAAAGGTCTTAGCCTGTTTATAGAGCCAGTCCGTCAGTCTCAGGTGGCACGGAAAAGGCAGTGTTTCAGAGCCGGGGCCAGACATGCCTGGCAAGCACTGTCCAGTGGAGGGGACCCACAGGCTGGCTGACGTGTCCAGCCCTACCCGGGAAACAGATGAGACAGGCTTCCAGCCTGAAAATGCCTGATATTATCTATCTCCTGGAATTTGATTTCAAGAGTGTGCCTAAGAGCAGGCAACTTGAATATCTAGTTGCTAAAAATTAATAATTAGTATTTTGGTGAATAGACTTGTGTGTATATGGGGTGAATCAGCTTCATTGTATCTGATCAACTCTCGAACACTGGAAAGAACAAATTTCTGGAATCTAGCCCTGCAAATATGAGGGCCAGATTTGGAACCAGTTTTACCAAGGCACATACCACCTGGTAAGTCTCTTGGCAGCCAACTCATCTCCTTCCCTAATGATGTGTCTTCACTATACACACGGCTTAGGAAACTTTCACGAGACTTCCTAAAAATAGAGGGTTTTTCAGTCTGGAAAAATATAGCAACACTGTTATATGTCTGAAGTCCATAGTTTGAAAGCTATGGCTAGGATGTGTGTGTACTTGTTTGCCAATTCCTGGAAAAACGAAGCTACAAAGTAACCTTTAAAAATTAAATTGTTTTTGGATTAATAGGTGCAAGTGGGCACATAAAACTTCACTCTAGGAGAATGAAAATGGAATCCTTTTAGTATTCATTGGGTACTTGCTAAATACTGGCGAGCATTGCCCAGTGTTGTGTTTATTGGGAACTTGCTCAAGAGTCCTGAGCTGGGCACTTCAGAGAAAACATGAAAAGTGAGAGGTAGCAAAGGCCATGTTCTCTGCCCACAGGTTGTCGGCAGTTTCGTAGAAGGGTAAAACAAAGAGCCAAAAAGCCACGCTGGAAAACAGGTTAGAAGGGACGGAACTAAGGGGATAGAGATCGTATGTGTTGGACATAGTCAGCCATTCTTCATTGCCGTAAGTCTTTTCTAGATGGCTGGGCATCGTACTGTCAAGACCACTCCCAGCAAAAATGCCTTCAGTCTCGCCTTGACTCCCCCACCCAGCTGGCGGCGTACTACTAGGGGAACTCAGTTTAAGCAGCAGTTTCTTGCCAGGCGGTATCTTCTTGGATAAACCGTGCTCTATCTTCAGAAAAGCAATGCCTCCACCTCCTAATCAGGTTGCCCACTCTATCCACAGACATATTTAAAACAATCCCAACAATCCAGAACGGAGGGGAGGGGAGGAGAGGGGAGAACAAGCCCAGATAAGCAAGAAAGGTTTCGGCCAACATTCCCAACACCTTCAGGAGCACTCGCTAGCCGGCCCCAGGTGTGTCTGAGTGAACAGTCTCCTTGGGCTAAAAGGTGGCACTAAGCACCACAGTCCAGGCAAGGAACTGAATGTGCAGGTAAATCAGGAGTTAGGAGTAAATCAAGTACTGACTTGATTTACTTCTGACCCTAGAAGCCCAGGCAGGTTAAAAGACTGTAAGTATTTCAGGGTGGCCAGTGGGCAAGCTGAGAAGGCTAAGACCCTGGCATCTGGTCCCTCCTTGGAAAGGGGTAAGCTGTCCTGGACCCCACCCTCTTCTTACACAAGATCATCACAGAAAATGTATTACGAAATAAACCTAATCCTTCTTACTACGACTTTTGAAAATTTTTTAGTTTCATAGTTAATCTTGCTCTTACTCATTGGGAATGAAAGTGACAAACCCAAAGCTTTTTTTTTTTTTTGAGGCAGAGGGGTGCAGATAAGTATCAATTCTCATAGGCATAAAACCTGCTTACGGAGAGGGGGGTAGTTAGGTAAATGCCCTTTGGCATTTCAGCTCTGCCTTTACTTGCAAATTTTTCTCCCTGCCCTCATTTGCAAAATTATCTTTATGCAAATTACCGAATATCTCTCAATTTCAAATTCGCTCACCTGTAGAATGGGGATAATAATCGTATTTCGGATTATTGTGGGCACTGTATGAAGAAACCTAAAGCCCGTAGCGCACCGCCGAGCGGGCATAAAATGGACAGTAACCTGGCTGCATTTATCATTCGAAACCAAAGTCATTATCAATTAAGAAAAAAGAAGCGGCAGCCTGGAGTCCTTCCTCCCTATGATGAGAATGAATATATTTAGATGCCCTTTGGCAGGCGCTTCGAGGACCAGCCGAGGCTCAGCCAGCCAAGGGCGGTGCAGGAGCGAACGGAGTCGGCTGGGAACTCCGGCCAACACTTTCTAAGTTACAGAAGCGCCCCGCGCGCCGGACGGCGGCGAGCGCGCTGGGCGGGAGCGGCGGCGCGCGGCCCCGGGGACCTGCGGCGGGGCGCACGGCTCACCTGCGCGGCTCGGCGGCGCGGCGGCGGCCAGAAGCAGCAGGAGCGGCGGCAGGAGCGACGCGGGCGGCCCGGGGCGTCCGGCCCGGCGGAGAGACATGGCTGCGCGGCCGCGACCTCCCCGGCTGGACGGGGCGGCGCGCCGGCGGGGGCAGCGGCCGAGGGAGCAGCTCCGGGCCGGCAGCGGGGCGCCGCGTCTCGGGCTGGGGAGTCCCGAACTTCCCGCTCTCCTGAGCCCGGCCGGCTCGCAGCTTTTAGGGGCGAGGGAGCCTCACGTGGCCGCGGGCTGGGCGGGTCCTGCCTGGCCCTCCGGCGCCGCGCGGGCCGGGCCGGGAAGGTCCCCAGCTGCCTCCAGGGACGGCCCCGGGGAGGAGGCGCCCTGGGCGCCGGTGCGCTGGACGCCCTGCCTCACGCCGCCCAGCCGCTGCGCCCCTCCGGAGAGGCCTTGGCGGCGGCCTTCACCCTCAGTAACCGGCGCCCCGCCATCCCGGGCTGTTGGACTTGAATCGCCCGAGACGTCTGACCTTCGCTTTTCTCTTCATTGGCTGGAGCCACCGCGGGAGGCTGATTCAGACGCGACTGAAACTAGATACACCCCTGAGCGCCTGGGCAGTCCCCGTTTCTGTGCAGGGTCAGTCGCCGTTGTGAAGTAGGCAAAACTGTGCCTCGGGGGACATTGTGAAGTTGGCGAAGGGTGCCCTAGGTGAAGTAGGCATTTTATTCGCTCATTAAGCATTTACTGAACCCCTCTTGTGTGCCAGGTACCAGTGATGTAAAGACAGTGAAGAGCAGCCCTACCACAGGCGACAAGGGACAAAGCCACAGAAACAGGTACTTAGAAGTTGTCATGATTGTGTAGTGGAGCCATGCTTATGAAGGTACGGTAAGCAAGCCCCGGACAGGGACAAGCCACCACACAGCTGGGGGCGCAGGCACCCCACTCTCTCTTGGTCTTTCTTCAAAGCTTAACGGAGGTGTCAAGGGGAGATGGGAAGAGAAGGCAAGAGGCACTTTTCCTAGAAGGGAAATACATTTGTAATTGTCAAGGAAGACAGAACAATTACATCAGATCTCTGCAAACTGTCAAACATAATCCTATGTCATAATTTCATTTGGTGACAGCACCTATCCTAGCGCCTGGATGATACCTTTTAATGAACAGAGGAATTGAGGACGTTGTAAAAACTACATATGTGTCTTCAAGTTAAAAAATTAAAGTGAAGGAAAATGATGAGCATTTTGATTGTGCCATGTGGGGAAGAGAACTACATTAGGACATTCAAGGAAGGGTATCCCCCAAATATTTCGGTCATGCTATGCTCTACCACCCTGCTTCACCTTACTAACGCTTTCAGTCCAGGCAGCCAAGCATTGGGACACCATCATGTATGTAGGAATGCCTAGTGTGAACTCCCAGGCACTCATTCACCTCTTATTTAGTCACCAAATGTTTGTTGACTTCCATGTTCCAGGCATAGAGCAGAAACGGGATGGACAAGGTCCCTGCCCTCACAGAGTTGGCCTGCTAGTGGGGGAAACAAATTCTACATAGAAACACAGTCTTTGGCTCAGGGTTCTGTAACCTCAGCACTGGAACATTCGGGACCATATAAATCTTTGCCGTAGGGTGTTGTCCTATGCATCTCCTGGCCTTTTATCTTAGATGCTGGGTATCATCCCCCACCACCCCAACCAGCCACCCAAGTGTGATTATCAAAAATATCTTCAGATATTTCCTAAGGGGAAAGATTGCCCTGAGTTGAGAATCACTAAATTCAATGATGGTAACTCTTGCCTTTTTAAAATTGTACAGGGTTATGTATCTGGGAGGGAAATGAGCAGTAAAACCCTATTTTTAAGCTTGAGGGGTGGGGGACCAAAGAAGATGTTGACTGAAATGCTTTTATTGCTTCTGGAGTAGACATGTGGTGGTTTGGGGCACTTACCCCCATTACCCTATTCCTCGTACTAGTCTTTTATGAATCCAGACTTTCCTGGTTCAGACTTTTCAGGGAGCAAGGGAGAGGCTATGTTTCCACGAAGACCCACAATAATAGTTTCATTGAATTGGAATTTGAAATAGCTGCCTGCTCCTTATTGGGCTTATCTGAAAAAAAAATGGGCAAGAATTAGATGATAGTGTGGGTTAGAGTGAGGAGCCTGCCTCTCCAGTGGATTAGCAGGCTGCGGAGCACAGGGAGTGCCTGCTGCCTGGATTGAGAAAGTGCTGTCACCTCTCCTAGGCAGCCCTGTCAGGGGCCCCGGCCCCCATCTCAGTGGGCAAGGAACTCCAGCCAGCTGGGATGCAGGCCCAAATCTAGAGTTAAATACTCAGTTGTAGAAACAGATACAGGGGCCTCTGTCTTTATCCTTGCTGTGACATATATGTGGTGGTTTCAAAACTGTGCAGTTCCTGAATGAAATGAATGGAGTGTAAAAATGTTCCTTTGCCAAAAGGTATAATTAACTTAGCACTCACTTATCCACTGATGGTAGAAATTTTACAAAGCCAGATTTAAGGTTAGTGTCATTTGGGCTAAATCCTTAGCACCCTCACCTGCTGGGTATCTGTCCCCCTTTCGTTGAGGTTGGTCTTAGTCTCAGGGGGCTTAGGTATTGACCTGATATTGGATACGGGGCATCATCTACTCTGACAGTCATCCTGTTGGCTTGCGCGGCCTCTACTGAGATGTAGTTTCTCTCTCTGGTCCTTTATCTGTGGCTTTTGGTCTTGGATCTAGATTCTTATATACTTTGTGTATTAATTAGGGTAATGCTGGCTACTTGACAAATAAATTCCAAACATTCAAAGAGTTAATGCAACCGAACTTTATGGCTCATATACCAGTTCAGTGTGGGAGTCCTTAATTGGTTGGGTGGCTTTCCTTCAAGTGGAAATTTAGGAGCCCAGCTTCCTTTCATCTTGTGGTTCCACCATTCCCTGAGGCAGAGGTTCCCCAAATCTCTTGGTTGGTAGTGCCCTTACAGTCCCAGTTATATATTCTTGGGTCTGTAGATGGAAAGAAATATCTAACAGTTTTGTTGATTAAGTAGTTAGGGCCAAACAATGTAATAGTAATTGCCTAGTGTCCTGGATGTTACTAAGTTTTCCTAAAAATTGTGTAGTATCCTAAATACCTTCTTCGGTTCACTATGGTGTGCTGATAGTACTATTTTCTGTGCATGTTGAATATATCCTAGGTGCCCCTTGTGAATTCCTTCCTGGTGGTTGTCAAACTGTATGCAGGAGCCATGAACCTAGGGCCTTGGAGGCTTTTCTTCCAGCCAGAAGAAGGGGATAGAGTGTGGGGGAACCACTCTTGCTTTTAAATCACTTCTGCTCACATTCCATTGACAATAACTGGACATATTGCCATACCTATATTATATGTTAAGGAACCTGGGAAATGCAGCTGTCAGCTGGGAAGTCACCTGTTAGCATAGAAATAAGATTTTTGGTAGGCAGCCAGCAGTTTCTGATACTCTTGGTGACTATTTCATCCAGATTTGGGTTCTGTTGGGTCCTTGGCTCACCCTCAGACCCCTCTGAGCCCTGGGATGTGGCTGTAGGGCCTCAGAGGTCCTCTGATTGAATGTGTGTCAATCAGAGAGCCTGTCCTCAGTTCATCTCCCAAACACCTCCCTCGGTCGCGGCTACTCTACAACTTGGTGCCTCTGAGACATGTAACTCCTTTTTAAGGCTTGCAAATTTATGGGCTGTATTCTGGACAGTTTAAAAATAATCTTATCTGCTCTGATAATTCTAGACCTCTGTTGAATTTCTGTTACCAACCACCCCACCCTGCCCCATCCATCAAGAGGCAACTCATCGCCTAAAGGAAGATGATGTTGGCCTTTGTTCCAATCCACCATGTACTTCTTTTATCAACCCTTCAAACTTTTTAGTACTTCAGGTGAGAACTAATTCAACATTATTATACACCTTCATTCTAATTGTTCTTGAATATATCTTGTGCACTTTTATTTCAACCTGTGTCTTTCCATTTTCCAAGCCAAGCTTTTGAATATTTCAAAATATTTTGCTCTCCCAGATCTGACATTTTAAAGGCTTTGAAGACCATGGTCTCTGTCCACTCAAAAGTTCAAAAAGCCACAAATTTTACTCTTTCACCTTTTAATATTTTTGTTTTCTCTCTCCTTGAGTAATAAACTCTAGACCCTTGGCATAAAATTAGTCAGGGAAGATTTACTAGATTAAACAAGAATTTAACGGAAGAAAAATGTGTAGGGTAATATTTTAGACTACAATTCAACTACCCTTCTGTATAGTTACTGCTGTAAATCATTTTCCTTTTCTGTTTTTTCTTCTATCATTGTCCTGTTGGGGAGGAAAAATATTCCTCTACCTTTCAAGGTTCTTCTAACCGGTTTAAGAATTAAACTGACAGACAGATTAACAGCAGGAAAAAAACAGAGCTTAAGGACATGTGCACAGAGGCCCAACAATGAAAATGAGACCCAAAGAAATAACTAAGGGAAACAGTTTTTATAATTTTTAGAAAAAGAGACAATAAATCTGTGAAGAATTGACAAGACACAGAAAACGTATGTTCAGGAGCTTTAATTAGTAAGGAATTATAAACAGTAAATTAATAAAAATAACAAGTTTTATGTAGGCTTCTCAGCTCCGAATTCCCTCTCTGGTGATAAGGATATCTCTTTACCTCCTAGTACAGGGAGGTACCTTCCACGTGGGAAATTTATTTCCTGATTTCAGAGTAACTGTGGGCACAGGATGTCCAGAGTATTCTTTCAATAACTAAGTAACTTTCAATTCAGAATAATCAATATGCCAAAAATGTGACACTTTTCGGGGCAGCCTGCCCTTGGCCCCTACAGTGTGTAGGTGGTGTTTTCCTCCATTATTGTGCATAGCTTGTTTCAGTAGTTCAACTTACCATTTGTTCCATAGGTATCAGCATATTGAGTTCAAATTCCGGCAGGACAGAGAAAGGATGGACATTTCTCAGAAACCCTGGGCTTGGGCTTGATGCCTGTGGGGCTTGTTGGATCGCTTATAACACAGTTGTGTACCTCTGCTAGCCTCTGTTCCACTTGCCCCCCCTCTGTATAAGCTGCTGCCCATTCTAATTTCCAGACTGCACATGTTTGTAAATTGGGTCCAAAAGAGGGGCTGCCACTGGTCAGTGACTGTAAGGCTGCTGGCACATCTTGGCATTAGGGCCGTGGTTTAAGAGTGACACACGATTCAGGAATGGCTTGACTGCAGCAGGAGAGGTAGAGATGAGGAGAGAAGGTTCTCTTTTACAAGTTGAATGCTGATCAAGTGGTTTATTATTATTAATTTCCTACAGATGACAAACATGAACTTGTACCCTGCTGACAGGCATCATTATTGTCCCCATGTTTCCCTCCAAAGAGGCTGAAAAAGGCACTCTTGAGTCCTCTTAGGGCCAGGAGCATTTTCTACCTTTTTTAAGGGATGTGGTGCTTCTTTTCCCATAATTTCCCTAAACCTCTTTTCCTACCTTTTTCCTAAATGTAGTGAGTGACTACATCCTGGAGTAGCTACCCCCAACTTCCTCTATCTACTTTTCTTCTTCCACTGTTAATATTTTAGTATCTTCTATACGTTTGATAGACAGAAGTAGAAATGCGAAATAAAAACTTGCAAAGCACAGCTCTTCCTTAAGTGTTGTTTTAACCTTGACTGTAAATGCAAAATAATCCTGTATGAAATGTCCCTGCTTTTCTTTCAGGTTGTAAGAAAGGAATTATGCCTGAATGGTACATAACAATGAATAAATGAAAAGTACTTGATAAATATTTAATGAATCTGGCTGCTACAGATATTTTTAAATTAAGACAATAAGAAGACAAATCTTAGGCCGTTAATTCTTGGAAAGTGGCTAGAAACTCACATTTAGATATAATCTAGGGTCAAAACTCCAGGAAATGTTACTAGGCAAAGATCTTATTTCAGTCTACTTGAGTAAACTAGTAACTGAGTTATAAACTCTCCCTTAACTGTCTAAAAGAATTTAGATAGGGACCTAACTCAGAGAGAGAGAGAGCTATTACCAAAGATAACTTTTATCTGAAAGACATATATATATATATAGCAGAACAAACATCTAATGACCCAGCTTCCCTTTGGAACCCCAGGCTCCTGTCCTATTTCAAAGGACATAATTTGTCAGCTGTCCTACTGACCCTTAAGACTCGTATGTATATATATATATTTAAGTTAATTAATTATTTTATTCAGGTATTATTGTTATACACTCTTTTGAAGGTTTCACATGGAAAACAATGTGGTTACTACATTCAGCCATATTATCGAGTGCCCCCCCATACCCCATTGCAGTCACTGTCTATCAGGGCAGTAAGATGCTTAGGACTCATATTTTTATGGGGCTTCTGCACATATAAAATTATATTTGGTTTTCTTTTGTTCATCTGTCTTATGTCAATTTAATTATCAGGCAAAGAACCTAGAAGGTTAGAAGGAAAATTTTTCCTCCCCAACGACAACATGGAGTCTTTGAAAAATATTGCAGAATAAGGGAAAGGGGACATCATTCTGAAATCTCTAATTTCTAAAAACTACCAATTTTTAAAACCAAAAGAAAAATTTACAAAATGTTTTAACATCTTATAGAGGCTCTAAAAATAATTTTTTAAAAAGGGCTCAATTTGCTAAGAAAAAAGTTTGTAAAGAAAAACAGGTTGAGAAAAAAATGAATGAAGTGAAACAGTAAGAAAGGGTTGATAGAAAACTAAAAATATAATAGTAGAATCGACCTGTCCTTTGGAAGCTAATAGTAAAGAGTGGAAATCAACACTGCTGAAAACTGAGTCAGTAACTTGCAGGATGAATTGATAAGGCCCTCCAAATATAAAGGGGGAAAGATTAAAATGAGAAGAAAGATAAA
Organism: Manis javanica; assembly: GCF_040802235.1. Lineage (NCBI taxonomy): Eukaryota > Metazoa > Chordata > Mammalia > Pholidota > Manidae > Manis > Manis javanica. Next base: position 19,081,895 of record NC_133170.1, on the reverse strand, counting down.
AATGACTGACACAAAAGACCTCAGAATTCAACCTAAGAATGATAGGTATTCCTGAAGATGAGATCAAACCAGTTAGAATAGGAGCACTGATCAAAACACCATCAAAAAACCTCTTCTGAATTGAATAAACAAATCTGAGTGTTCCTCCTGATGAATGAGGTGGTGGGATGTGCACAACATCACCTATGAGGTAGTTTTGGAACAGTGTTGAACCTTGACCAAATCAGGATAAAACGTGGCCCAGCCCAGCTGCAGGAGCCCAGGGCTTGTGCAAACACGTCCCAGCCTTAGAAGGGACCATGCTTGGTTTTGATGCTCTGCTGCCTCTGTCTTGAATTCTGACTAATTTCTGAACAAAGGCCCCTTCATTTTCACTTTGACTGGGCCTCACAAATTATCTAGCCATTCCTGAATCTGACAAATCGAGATGGTGGGACGTATACAAGACAACTGGCCTACAATTTTTTTAAGCGTTACTTACTTGATAGACATGCCCTCCACCAAAAAAACCTACCATCCCAGAAAAAACATGAAAAAAACCCTGCATTGACCCTTCAACAATGCCAGGCTTGGGGGCACTGACCTCTCCCCAAACCCCCCTCCTTCTCCATGCAGTTGAAAAATCTGTATATAACTTGTGTGATTCTCTCCAAACTTGTCTACAGCTGACTAGAAGCCTTACCACTAACATAAACAGTCTTATTAACATGTTTTGTATGTTATATGTATTATAAACTGTATTCTTAAAGCTACGGAAAAGAAAATATTTTTCCAAGTTATTGCAAATCTCCAAAAAATTTTCCCCTATGTTTATTGAAATAAATTCATGTGTAGGTGGACATTCACAGTTCGAACCAGTGTTCATCAAGTGTCAACTGTACTCTTGTAGGTTAAATGCATTTTAAGAAAACATAACAATCAAAAATAATGTGTGATCTTCTCCACTAAGTTCTTCACAATGGTATAAAGGGCATATCAAAGTGTGGGCAAAGGGTTAGTTTGTGTTTACACAGAGGATCAAAGCCTAATTTGGCTACCCAGAAAAACGAATTAAGATACGATATGAAGAAGAACTTCCAACATCAACATTCTCTGGAAGAGTCATTCCAGAAGATGATCATCAAAAAACTTCAACAAAGATCCAGGCGCTGCTGCCGTTGTAGCTGCATTCATCCCACCAGTTCCTGGACTTGCCATTGGAATGAAGAAGGAGATATCTAAGCTGGCCTGTGCATACAGTAAAACAACAAATTTGACTGGATCTGTACTGTCGGAACTCAACCAAGAATTAGGAGAAGTGCAAGTTGCAGCACTCCAAAATCTTGCGAATATAGACTATCTACTGTTAAAAGAACATATGGGATGTGAACAGTTCCCAGGAATGTGTTGTTTTAATTTGTCTGATTTTTCTCAAAATATTCAGATTCAGTTAGATAATATCCATCATATCATTGATAAGTTTTCACAAATGCTTAGGGTGCCTAACTGGTTTTCTTGGTTTCACTGGATATGGCTAGTAATTGTAGGTCTGCTTTGGTTATGTAGCTGTATTCCTATTATGTTAATGTGTGCATGCAATTTAATTAGTAATTTAAAACCTATACACGCTTATGTTACACTACAAGAAGATATGTCAAAGAAATAATCAATCTTCCCATGTTTTCTTCCATCTGCTACTGCTATAGCTTCTCTTCTTCCTTCATAATTACAACCCCTAAGTAGAATTCGTACCTCATATCGAAATTACTGAGTATCATAATTCTTCCAAGTGGTAAAGATACCTCAAGACAAATGCTGGGCATAGAAGCCACAGGGCATAAATCTGCAAAAAAGTAAAAAGCTAACCTTTTCAAACAATATTGCTTCTCTCTCACTTGCCAACTTTACATTTCCCTGTATGGCCCTGGAAGATGAATGGTTAGCCAGAGACAGGTAAGATTCCTCAAGGGAGGAAAAACCTAAGACAGGCACAGTCGCAAGGGGACCATCAGGTGAGAAATTGGGCATCAACAGAGGTGAGGCTTAGAACCTCACCCCCCCCCCCCCGTTTTGAGAGAAATCTTCTGCATCCGTGGAGGTTTTGTTGCCCTTGTCTAGCTTGGATTAATACTTAGTCCATAGGCACACACCTGATCATCTACATTTGCCCTGTTACAGCACTAAACTATGTTTTCTACCTTTATCTTGCATCTACCTACCACTTCAGCATTTTATTTAAAAAATAATAATAATAATAATAATAAGGGAGAAATGTGGGATTCACATATAAATCAAGTATAAAAATCAAATGAATAATCATAATTGACCTGATTGTTTATAGTTCATGATGCGTGATCAAAACCGAAAGTTTCTGTGATGACTGCCCTTGCACTGTTAACCATGTAAGAACTTATTCACTATGTAAGAACTTGTTCACCATGTGAAAACTTGTTCGTTATGCTTCAGAAGATTGGAGACTGACAAGAATTAGGCTTGGGGTGGATTAATGATTGTGCATTGAGTCCCCTATACAGAATTTTATTGTTAACAACCATATGATCAATAAATATGAGAGATGCCCTCTCAAAAAAAAAAATAATAATGTGTGATCTTTAATTGTATCCTGAACAAGGTGTGGGGGTGGGTGGGTAGGGGGGGTGGGGAGGAATATCTACTGAAGTTATTTTGGGGAGAATATTTGGAGACATTTAAATAAAGACTGTATATATGGTGGTATTGCATATTTTAAAAATTTGTTGAGTGTAAAAAAGGTATTGTGGAGATGCAAAAGGATGGCCTAGTTTCTAGAGGACGCACAGGCTGCAGCAAAGCATCAGGGTGTGTGTAACTTACTTTCAAAGGGTTTGGTAAAAATAAATGTATATATGGATAGAAGTAAAATAAATGTGGCAAACCCACCCTCTGAACAACAGCAATCCTTTCAGGAAATTTTTTTTTTTCAATTTAAAGGGGTTAATTTTTTAAAAGTATTTACTCATTGGCTTCCTACCTGGCTTTTTACTTCTCTAGAATCTCCCTTTTGGTGCCGTCACCAATACCAAGCGTCCCAGAACTTCCTCCCTCTTTGTGGGCAGCCAGCACATTCCTCCTGTAGGCACAGACACTAACTGCTATCCATCGGTCCACAAGACTTGGAGCCTAAACCTTTACCTTTCAGGCTTATCAAAGCCCCCTCTCAACAAAAGTGGGTCTCTCCGTGGGGGTCAATGCGTATCAGCTATTAATAAATAGTAGATACTGAATTGCTCAGTAACCAAAACAACACTAAAACCCAAAACAGTGAGCATTCCAGTGGGGGGAAAATGGGAAAAGGTTACCCACACGGTATTAAAAATCAGACCGACTTTGCCAATGGAGAATTATCTACAGATTTTTTTAGGGAAAAGGTGATGACCATGAAATTTTATTCTGACTTAATTTTCATGTGTTAAGATAAATTTTCAAGGGCTCAGACAAATAGAACTTCAATGAATCATTTTTGAAAGTATTACTTTGATATCCTTCAACTGACTGACTGACAGGTCAAAATGAAGGCCTGAAGAATAGGGGAGTCATAATGTAGACATGTAAAGGAGAATCTTTCTTTCACTCAGCATAGTAAATTCAAGACCCCAAATTCAGAAATCAGGTTGGCTAGGTATTTTTAGCTGAATTCTGCAACTTCTGGGTGTTTCCATCAACTGAATTTTTTTTTATTTTTCTGCTTCATCTTCTTTCCTGGTGACACAAGATACATTTCTCAAGCTGCTTTCTTCACACCACTGCGCAGATGAGTGCCTTGTGGCTGATGGCCATTTAAAAAGCACTTACAGCAGCTTTTCTGTTCCTCACTTGCTGCTAGTAACTTGGTGGTAACACAATGTCAACAAGAATTACATAACAGATACAAAGTTGCACGAAAATCATAATGGCCATTTTCATTACCAAATAAATTGAGCAATGATTTTCTACATCCTGACAACCCCTTCTGAATAAGGAGTCATCTTTTTAAAATTTTAAAATTTGGTCAGGAAAAACAAATGATTCAGAGGCAGTCCCTTAACAGTCAGGAAGCCCATCCTCTTATTGTTCATCATCGAGAGAATGATCTTAATTATGCGGAGTGAGTGTGGGCTCTTTGGCTGAGCTAAACTAGGATTCATGTTGGGTGTCCGATGAGTGCATGTGTGCACATGTATCCAGGTCTATCCGAGTTGGTTTGTACTGAGGAAGGACACTGGAGATGTTGAGTATCTTTTAATCTTTGGTGCAATATCAAATCCTTGATTTTTAATTGTATTTTTTATTTTCTTATTATTGAGTTATTTTTTAAAATTTGCCCATTTTTAAATTGTTATTAATCTTTTCCTATTGAGCTGTAGGTGTTTTTTTATATTTTGGATATCCACCTTCTTTCAGATACATGGTTTGCAAATATTTTTTCCCATTCCATAGGATGCCTTTTCACTTTATTGCTCGTTTCCTATGCTGTACAGAAGCTTTTTAGTTTGATGTAGTCCTACATGTATATCTTTTCTTTTGTTGCCTATACTTTTGGTGTCATATCCAAGAAATCATTGCCAAGAGCAATGTCACAAAGCTTTCCCTCTATGTTTTCTCCTGGGAGTTTTCTAGTTTTAGATCTTGTGCTTAAGTCTTTAATCCATTTTGAGTTGATTATTGTGTATGGTATTTCTGGTGTGTATTCTTGGATACATCTTGCCAGTTATGTATTAACATACTTGTCAAAATCAGTTCATATGCATTTGTGTTGCTCTTTAAATGTATTTGTTTCAACTTGAAGAACTCCCTGTAACATTTCTTATAAGGCAGATCTAATGAACTCCCTCAGCTTTTTTTTTGTCTGAGAAAAATCTTTATTTCTCCTTCATTGTTGACAGTTTTGCCATATTCAAATAGGTCAGTGAGTTTCATTAGTAGAATTTTTTAAAATTAAATAAGCATGGAATTCCAGTGCCTCTGAGTTAAACTGCATAGACAGAAGAACTTTAAAATACTTCCCCTGCCTGCCTTCTCTCTTTCTCCTCCTAACACCTACTCACTTTAAGAATAAGGTCCAGTTCCACCTCAAACAGGAAGATTTCTTTGATGCACCTCACTCCAAGCTTTATGCTTCCTTCTTTGAACTCCTAAAATATCCTGTGTTTATCAACCACTGCACTTACCACACTTGAATATAATTACCTGCTTAGGCTTTGACTGTCCTAAGGCTGTGAGATCATTGAGAGCCGAGATTCTCTTTTGATTTGTAATTCCTAATGCCTAGCAAAATTCCTGATACATATGTTTCTGCGTGAATGAATGAATCTATGAAGCCCTAGTCAAACTTGTAGGTCAAAGACAGCTGAATTACTTTATATTAATTCCTGTATGAACTATATATGTTTCACGTCTGGTTAGGCAAATCTGCCCATCTGACAACATAATTGCATTTACAAAAATAATAACAGGTAACGTTTATGGGGTGTGTACCACAATAAATAGCTTTGTAGTCATTAGCTCACTTAAGTCCTTGAATAATGCTGCAGGGCAACTTTTGTCATTTTAAATTTTCAAATAAAGAAGCTGATTCCAGACCCAGACTTATGCCATATTGCTTATATTGCCTAGTTCATCACAGACAGGCATATCTTATGTGTCACCTCTGGCACCCAGCCCTTCAGATTAAACCTAGCCGCAAAGCCTAAGTGCACTGCGGTGGCCATGCCCGTATCTTCTTCAAGCTCTCCCTCTTCTCTGAGACTGTACACTTCTACATCCATGAGAGCTGTCTCTGTTTCGCCTCATAAAACCCTGTGACTTAACAAATTAAGTTATAAAGGAGAGGAGAGAAACATGGCCATTGCTAGAAGGGGGTAAAAAAAAGGAAGGATTTTATTTGTTTTGTTTTTAGTGATAGATTACAGCAGGTTTATGTGTTTTGCGAAAGGGAAGAGTAAAGAAAGAGGCTCAAGATACAGAAGAGAGAATAAACACTTGATAGTATTAGGTTGAAATAAGAGTCAAGAAGGGAAAGAAGACAGAAGGACCAGACACGGTGTAAGAGACTGAGCCTGGATGAGGAGAGGATCCCTCCTTCACTGCTACAGGCGGGAACCGTGAGACAGGTGGAAATCCGGGTACTTATGGAAGGTTGCTCCAGGAAGGATGAGAGAGTTCCTACTTTATGATGTCTACTTTCTCTCTATAGGAGGAGGTGGGGCCATCTGCTCAGAACAAGAGAAATAATAAGGGAAATTTGATGAGAGTAAAGAGATTTTGAAGTAGTCTTAATGGGAGGAAGAAAGCCAGCTGACCAAAGAAACACAATAAATAGCAGGGCTAGGCAGAACTGAGGGCACATTTGCAGTTGACACTTACATTTAATGGCACCAAAGATTTCTGCCGATCGGTTTTCTCCAACAGACCTCAGGTAGAGGAGTGGAGGCACAGGCAAAACAGCGAGCTGGGTTCACCCACGTCTTTTACCAATTGGCTTAAACTGGCCGTTGTAATGCTGTTAAGAACACCTCAGCCGGTTGCCTGGGATGCAAGGCAGTCCTGTGGAAGCCTCAGAAACTCAGTGATGCCAGTTCAGTCTTTATCAGAGCAAACCATTACAGTGCAAAGAGGTTAGGTTTAGCAGAGTGTGAACATAAAATAAAACCACAGCCAACCTTCACCAGATTAAACATCACAGACCTAAAGCCTTAGATACTTTAACATGCATAGTTCAAAGGAGACACTGTGTGCTTTCACTGATCTATGTTATGTAAAATCTAAAACCATTTGCCACCATACCTTCAGTGGAAATATAAGCTGGTATGCCCTTTTGGAGGAGAATTTGGCAAACAAGTTCGTATAATAAAACTATATATGTACTTAAGCTTTGACCCAGCAATCCCACTTGTAGGAATTTACCCTTGTTAAAAAGAAAGATACAGGCCCAGCATGGGTTCACTTCTGGTTAGGCCAAGTCACCGAACCAGGACTTAATCCTTAATTTAGTGCAGTTTCAACCTCATACAGAAATGTAGTAAATCAGTAGTTCATAATGCGTGATCAAAACCAAAAGTTTCTGTGATGACTGCCTTTGTACTGTTCACCATGTAAGAACTTATTCACTATGTAAGAATTTGTTCACCATGTAAGAACTTGTTCGTTGTGCTTCAGAAGATCAGAGACTGATGAGAATTAGGCTTGAGGTGGATTAATGATTGTGCATTGAGTCCCCTGTGCAGAATTTTATTGTTGTTAACTGTTAACAACGATTTGATCAATAAATATGAGAGATGCCCTCTCAAAAAAAAAAAAAAAGAAATGTAGTAAATCAGGAATTTTCTGGTCAGCACTGAAAAAATGTCACCTGTGTCCTCTCCATCCCCCAAAGGAATCCAATTAATAAGACCCTTTTGTCCCTAGTGAAGGGAATCTAACCCCAAATAATCTTTTTTCTGTTTATGGCTTCCTTGTCCTGCCTTTAAAAACCTCTTCCTTTCTTTAGCCCTTTGGAGAATTTCTCTCCCTGCTAGAGGGATGCTGCCCAATTCATGAATTGTTTAATAAAACCAATTAGACCTTCAAATTTACTTGGATAAGTTTGTTTTCTTTTACATCCTGAAGATATGCCTCCAACAATATGAAAATACACATGCACATTGAAGCCTCATTTGTAATTGCAAAATATTGGAAATAACCTAAATGCCCTATATTGGAACTGTTCAATAAACTATGGTAATCCAGAAAATGTTGTAAGAAATAATGATCTCTGTAAACTTCCATAGACATATTTTTAAGTGAAAAAAAGCAAAGTGCAGAAAAGAATATAGTATGCCATCACACTAGGTCCATGTCTTCTCCCACCTAGACTCCTGCAACAGCCTTCTAATTGATCCCAGAATGGAGGAGGCTTTTGTTCTCTGCCATTTTATTTCACCTTCCATGCTGTAGATTTATCTTCCTAAATTAGAGAGTTCATTGTGTCATACTTCTCTATGACCCTTCGTGACTTTATGAGAAATAGGCCAAATCCGTGAATCTAGAAGTTAAGGCTTCCCATGATCTGACTGCAGGCTTCTTTTGCATTCCCAAGCACTGCTGTCACCTCTCCCGGTTCCTTCCCAGCTTCACACTGCTCCTCCCTCAGTCTTCCTCATCTTAGTAAGTGGCAGCACCTTTCCTCCGGTCCCCCAGGCCAAACACCTTGGCAATGGCTTTGAAATCTTGCATCTATACTGTCAGTCAATCCTTCTGGGTCTGGCTTCAAAATACCCCCCAGAATCTGACTGCTTCTCATCCCCAGTGGTGCCACACTCTGCTAAGTCATGAGTCTCACCTGAACTATTAGATGAGCACCCCAAATGGTCTCATACTTTCTACTCTTCCTCTACCATCCGTACAGCACTCACCATGGTCTGATACATTATGTATCAGTATGTATGTATTTTTCATGTCCTCCCTTTTCTCCTCCAATATAAACTCCTACAGAGTAGGGGGTGGTCTTTTTTGTTTGTTTGCTTTGTGCACTATACTCTCTGTTGTATCTCTAGGGCCTGGACCAGTGCTTGACTTAAAGTAAGTTCTCAGCAAATACTTATGAATATACAAAAGAATGTATCTTCTCCATTGTTGGAGGCCTGGCAGTGCGTGTGCCACAGCATATATGGCCCCTTATGTGGCGTGGAGCTATTTTTCAGACAATACTATTCAACTTCCCAGCTGGGCAGAAAGAGTAGACTTTGCAGACAGGCAGACCTGGTTTCCAGTCCTGTGTCCACCAATTAGTAATGGCAAATTGTGCTGTGGCTTTTTTCTCAGTTACAAAATGCAGTATTGTTATGAGGATTTATGAGAAAATGTTGATAGTGGCCAAAGAGGGGCTCAAATTTCTATTTAATATGCCCTCTTACTAGCTGAGCTAGACTTAGGAATCTCAATTTGTTCATCTTTGGCCCTTAAAGCCAAAGCAGTTCCTCTCTCCAGCGGCCAGCACAATGGCTCTTTGCTGTGGATTCTGCCACTGTCTCCTGAGCCTTAATGGTCACAAGAGGCCTGGAGCAAGAATCAAGAAGAGAAGAATAGAACAAGGACCTGCGTAGACTTCTCTGCCAGGGAAGGTCTAGTTCCTCACTGACGATCACCCTGTATTTAAACCTCTAAGCCTTGAGAATGAATGAAGTTAAAGGGAGAGCCACGTGTCTCCCTTATAAAGTAAACGGGAAGCTTTGCGCGCCCCTTTTGAGGTTACATGCGTGGGGCAAAAGGCGTCTGTAGTAGATTGAAGGATGACTCCCAAGATATGTCCAAGTCTTGTAAATGTGACCTTATTTGGCAGAAGAATCTTTGCAGGGTAAATTAAATTAGAGATCTCAAGATGAGATCATTCTAGATTATCTGGGTGGACATAAATCCAACGGCAAGTGACCTTCAAAGGGACATAAAGGATAGACATGGAGAGAAGAGAAGGCTGTGTAAAGATGAAGGCAAAGATCAGAATCATGGAGTCCAGATGCTGAAAGAGACAGAAGCACTCTCCCTTAAAGCCTTCAGAGGGAGCACGACCCTTCAACTCCTTGATTTCAGATTTCTGAACTCTAGAGCTGTGAAAGAATAAATTTCTGTTGTTTTAAGCCACCAAGTTTGTGGCTATTTGTTACAAGCAGCCCTAGGAATCAAATACAGGAACCAATCAACCCCAAAGGGTAATGTATACGTACTACCATTAATAGCTGCCATCTGGAAGATAAATTTCTGGGATCTGCAAGCTGGCATCTCATTCTATTCCCAACCTGCCCACCTTCAGCAAGCCTGACTGTGGTATAATAAAAAATATATTTGATCTTTGTCCCTTGTTCCTGGCACAGAGCTCCTAAAAGCCTGAGAATTTCCTGGGTTTTTTTTTTTTTTGTATGCTAATGAAATGATCGAAGGCAGGATCCCTAGACAGCTTCAGGAGGAAGGTTGTTTCCCAGAAAAACCTACCATGGGATTAGAGGGTTAGAACTTTCAAACCTCCCCCCCGCCCCCACCTCTGGGTAGATGAGAGGGGCTGGAGATCAAACCAATGGCTAATGATTTAATCATTCATGCCTACATAAGGAAACCTCCACAGAAGTCCCTGAGCAGGGTGTTGAGGGCTTCTGGGATGGTGAACACATCAAAATGCTGGTGCAGGGCTCACCGGAGGGGATGGAAGCTCTGCCTCCCCCGGCCCCCACCCCATCTTGTTCTATACCTCTTTCCCATTTGCTTCTTCCTGAACTGTATCCTGTATAATAAAGTGGTAAACAGAAGTAAGGTGTTTTCTAGAATTCTGTGAATTATCCTTGCAAATTAGCAAACCTGAGGAGGGGATCTTGGGAACCCCTGATTTATAGCTGGCCAGTCAGAAGTAGGGGAGGCCCTCTGGGACTTGGAACTGAGCCTGAAGCGGGGCTGCTCTAGTGGGACGGAGCCCTTTACCTGTCTGGGTGGCTGGTGTCAGAGCTGAGCTGCTGGTTACTCAGCTGGGGTCAGAGAATCATTTGTCGGCGTCGGAAAAGACGCCACGTATTTGGTGGTTTTGTGAAGAAAAAAAAATCATGTTTGTTTATTTTTTATTGCTTTTTACAGAAGAACTGTATCAATCTTTCTAAGGTGTAGATACAGTCTAGGTCATAGTTTTGTTGACCTTTCCTAATTTACGACAAGAGGATACATTGCTCCTTCATTTTAGTGGATCCACGGGTTTGGACCCTTCTGTCAGGGATTCGTCAGTAGGGGGAATGTCCTGTTTTTGTGCCTTGGCGGGGAAGCAGGGAGGTGGGAACAGCAGACAGAGCACGCCCCTTCCAGTTCATTGTTTCTGTTTTGGCTTTGAATAGCACGGAGGTTGGCTCCTGGTTAAAAGCCTGTCTGTGATTTTTTTCAGGTCTGACCTTAGGCAATAACAAAGTCTCTACCTGGCAGGCCTCCCCCGCAGGGAGGGAAAGCTGCCCTCCCCCAGCAGGCTCCGGAGGACTGAGCAGTCAAAGCCCCAGGCCAGGCATGCTCCCTGCATACCAGACCACCCTGCTTGCATATTCCTGCCCCAGAGCCTTCACCCCTAGGTCTCTATCAGAGGCCCCCTCAGGCGCCTGCACCTCCTGACCTGCACCTGGGAGACACTTTTTCCTGCTCTGATTCACCCCCTAGCCCTTCTCCCTCAGCTTTTCTTGACCCCAGAGTCCAGAAGGCTGCCAGAGCCTTTTGTCTGGGGCCCCTAAGCTGTGAGATGCCCCCACGCCTGTGCTGATCCCCCGACCCTCCGCCAGTGCGCTGATCCATGGCAGAAAACGGAAAAGGGAGGCGGTGTTCTCTCTGGTTGCATGCTCTGGTTACACTTTCACAGTAAATGATCAGAGGCTCAACTCTTTCTCTTGGAGCTTGTTGCTTTAAACAGCCACACAGACAACCGGCAGGTCAGCACCCCCAGCCCTGCCAAGAACCTAGCAAATCTCGGGCCCCATTCACCTTAAGCCAAAGGATGATTAAAACTCAAACCAGTTAAACCACAGTTTCATTTCAACAAACAAGTTCTGACTTTCTTCCAGGCACTGGGCTCGGCTCTGTGATATAGGAATGAATGAACCATAGTCCCTGACTTTGAGGGGTTCATGGGTCTGCAAGGGCCTGGAAGGGCAACAGTTCATTTCAGCAGTGTGATGAGGGCTGGGATGGGGTGAGCAGAGGTACTTGGGAACACGGAGGATGGTCACTAAGCAAGGTCAGGAAGGGGAAAATCACTTCCATACCCATCTTTGGGTTTTTTGTCTGATCTAATAATTCAATTGACACAAACAGATTAACAGGAGAAAACATTAATTATTTCATATGTATGGGGTCTCCAAAGATATGAGACTCAAGCAGTGACCAAAGCAGTTTGTCTACATACTTTTTAGACAAAGAAATAATAAATTTGTGAAGAACTAATGAGTCATAGAAATTTAGGCTTGGGTACTACTTAGTGAAGAAACTAAGCCGAGTTCGTTTACGCAGGCTTCTTGGTCCTGAATCCCTGTCTGGCAATCAGCATGTCTCTCCACCTCCTGGTGCAGGCGGGGCACATCTCACCCGGGAGATTTATCTTTCACAGGGACAAAAAGTGGGATTGGCATGTCCTTCTTGCATTGGTTGTTTCTCAAGTAACTTTAATTCAAAGTAATCAATATGCCAAAGTGGGCATATTCTGGGGCAGCTTGCCTTGAACCCCATCACACAGATGAGAGGGAGGTCATGGAAGTCCGGCAAGGAGAGGTGACAAGCAGACACAGGACTGGCTGGGCACAACCCCCTTTATGCCCAGCTCCTTAGATGCATCTCAAAGTGTAAGTGAAGAATACAGTAGAGATTCCTAGGCAGAGGAATCAGCATAAACAAAGTCATTATCAGTATCAGCCTCAGAGTCATCAAATTATATTATTGATTACCTCTTATATATAATTCCATGGGACAGTTTTTCTGTTTGAGTTTAGTTTTTTGGTTTTTTAATTTTTAGGCCTACATGGCTTCATTTTCACAGGGCACTTGTAGACCAGCGGGTGGTGGCATTTGGAAGGTACGTAGGAAAATGAATCAGCTCATCTTGGAAAATTTGGAGCAATGTGAAGAGGTGGCCGTGTTTGAGGAGATCATGTCTTCAGTGTGCAGAGCATCTGGTTCTTGAGGGCAACTGGAGTGGGGTTTGTGGCATGCAGTCCCTAATGGCATAGATGCTGGGCAATGGGACACTGTGGGGTTTTGCCAAAAGAGTTCTCTGTGGTGACAAGCCAGGTCTCATTCTAGCAATCTCCTACGTTTGTGGCCTCTTCTCATGCTCTTCCAGAGACTGGGAAACTACTTGGTAAACACTTACATTTTAACCAGCTTGAATAGACATCTTCCTGTATCTGAGAACATGACTGGTTAAGAGGGCCTTCTATCTGGGGAAGAAGTTTACAAGTAACAAGGTAGAAGCCAGGCAGGAAACTACTCTGGAGGGAACTGAGGGCCTCAGTGAGGGGACTGGGTGGTGGGATGTGGGACTTGCTGCTCTGTGAGTCACGTACCCAGTGTGCTCATCAGGGGCAGCACGTTTCAACAAACATAAGTTCTGACTTTCTTCCAGGCACTGTGCTCGGCTCTGTGATATAGCCAAGCTTTCTCTCCCAAGTGGGACCTGTAAGCCTGCAATAGCGCCTTTGTTTTGCTGTGTTCCTGTCGGTCCTCACAGGCCCCAAGGGGAGGACCCAGGGATGAGGGGACAGGATGGGCCAGGCACAGTCCCCTCTGTGCCCAGTTCCTTAGAAACCTCTTGGCACTACACAGTAGGGACACAGTGTGCACCCTCTTGCCTTATTTAAACGAATGCATCCATATTTAACAGACACATTAAAGTTTAAAGTACTATAAAGGTCACCTCATACAACTTTCACTTTCTTTAGGTTAGACTGAAACCGTGGTTTGGAGAAGAAACCAAACTAATATGAATCTGGTTCTCCTATTTGCAAAGCTTTCACCCATACACACTCCTTGGTCCTCACGGCAGCCCTGTGAGGTCAAGTGACTGGCCCAGAGGCTCTTTGTTTAGCCTGTGGCACAGCAGACACGGAAACCTACATCTCTGAATGTGGTCCCCTGTACCCGGGCTCAGGGGCTCTGTGGGCTGGTCCTGGTCTGCAAACTGTTTCCAGTCTCTGTAAAGTACAAAATTGAGAGTAAGCGTTTAGAACTTTTATGGCAGCTGGACATCGCCACCACCTCCAAGCATGTGATTTTGTGTTTTATAAAGTGTCATTCTGAGAGTGATTTGGAATGAAAAAAATATATATCCTTCATCACAGATTGAGAAATGCTGCTCTCTACTGCTTTCGTTCCAAGCCGAATGGGGGAGCGCGTATTTAGGATCTCTTTAGAAACTGCAGAAGGCTCTTGTGCAATTCCCACTCTTATAAACATCTGCACTTTCATAAACCACAAGATTTGATTTACTTATTTCCAAAGAAATATAGAACTGAAAGTGATACCTCATGTTTGTTTTGTAACAAATGTGAATTGTAGGTCATGAGTCTGTCCAAATATTAGGACACAGCCAGGAGCATGTCGCTGGTTTCTCTGCCAAGAGCTCTATCTACCGTGGTTGGATTAAAACGTTAAACCCCGTGCTGTTGGAATAATTCACACAATGTCAAACTGCAATTTTTTAAGGTGCAGGATAGGATGTATTTTAGCTGGGATTGCATTGTTCAGTATATACAGACGTATAGGCACAAAGTTTTAAATTCTATAAAAGTACAGAGAAAAGATAATGGCGTTTTTAGCAAACATGAAAACAATATGCTGTCACTGCAACTATAAACTATTCTCCATGAGAATTCTGGACTGGAAATTCTTATATTTCTAGAATAGAATTTATCACCACTTAATGGAACAAGGTCATTTTCAGAACACATCATGCAACAGCTGGTCTACCATCTGCTGGCTGAATAACAGTTCATGGGACTCAGGCACAAGAGGAGCAATTTCCCACATTATTTTTGTTGTTCTTTTTTCAGTTACAAAACAAAAGCTATATGATAGTTACAATGGTGCTCTCAGAAAGACAGGAGCACATTAGCACAGTCATGACATTTTGGGTAAAAGCAAAAATCCACTTTGGATTTCTTTCAGTTTGCAAAAACAGATACTGATGGACATCAGCCATGAAAGTGAAGCTGCCTGTTGCAAAGTTTCACAGACAGTGTGGAATACTTGTACTACTGTTTCTTGTTTTCTCAAACTCAATGTCTTATCATTACCAGACTTCCTGTTTGTATAGATGAAGCCTCAGCTCACCTACAACATCTCTTAGTCTCTGGCCTCCTTGCATCATCAGTGGTATCAGTGCCTCCACTGATCGCCACCGTAACTTCACATTATTTTGTCTTTTAGTCCTTCAACCTAAGACAGAATCTTTTATATGCTAAGTCTCTTAGGGTCTCACTATTTTCCTCAGCTTTCTTCCTAGAACTGGTCATTTTGTACAAGTCCCTCAAATTGAGTTTGTTTTCTCATGATTAGATTGAGGCTATGCGTTTTAGGGAAGAATATCATATAGGTGAGGGGAGGCCCTCAGGGGCTATGTAATGTTAAATATATCTTATTATTGGTGAAGTTAGCCTTAGTCATCTGGTTAAGCTGGTGTTTGATGCTTCTCCACTTTAAATCACTATGTTTTCCTTTGTAATAATAAATATTTGAGAGGACATACTTTGAAACTATGCAAATATTCTGTTTCTCCTTAAACTCAGCCACTAGTTTTAGCATTAACTGGCAGACCTTCCCTGTAACTTGCCTATTACTCCACTGTTCTCATAGTCCTTTTCTTTTTCCTTCATTTCTTCTACATTTGTTAACTGGATTCTCCTGTAAGGAAGAGTTGTCTTTTTTCCATTATTTATTTATATATTTTAATGACTTATTTATATCAGCATGGAGTCCTGGATATTTACCTTATTAGGTTATCATCTAATACTCTATTTATTTTATTGCTAAATTTCTTCCAGCTTTGACCATTGGGAATTCTTTCAGGTTGGTTTCTGGGTCATTGTGGCTCCCAAGTTTTTTTCTGTAGCACTTCATTACTTCCTGACAACACAGGATACCCTAGGTTTATTTTGTATTTTTCCCTAGCCTTGAAATCAATCACTTCTCCAAGGAGCCCTGGTAAGTTTTGAAAATGGTGTTTAGAAACCACAATGAGGACACTAACTGTGTTCATTGCTATTGGGATGTCACTACTTCTAGGTTCCATCAGTGGATTAGTATATAGATACATATACGTTTATCTATGTATTTATCTATCATCTACCTATATCATCTGCCTATATCTATCATGTATCTGTCATAACACATAATCTATCATCTATCTATATTTCTATCTTTCATCTTAAAAATCAACATGATTCATAGTGATACCTCATCCAATACAGCTGTTCAACATTAATTCTAGCATTCTCTTCATTTTTTTATAACTTCCTTCTCTGAATGAGAAACTTGTCTTTCATATTTAAAATATACTTATTTACTCAATCTTAGTATTCATTTAAGGTAGTTTCAGAATTTCTAACCCACCCTTTTCTGAGGAACAGTGTGATCAATTAGACCATGATGATTTGCACAATTCTTCTGTTTTTAGCTTTACAATACCCACTCAAAATACTGTTTTCCAAAGTTACCTGTCATCTCCTTTCTTTACCACCTTTTCCAATGAGGTCAGACCATACGGTCTAATACAGTAGATTCATTTGTCACAGTCTGCATTCCATTTGGGGTTCCATGCACATCTGGTTACTTTTTAAAATATTGTTTACAATAAAAGTCTTCCTTTGTGGCATACAGCTCTAGGATTTTGACAAATGCAGAATCGTGTTTACCATCACAGTACCATACAGTTACCTCACTCCCCAAATTCATTTATTCTATCCCTTTGTAGTTAAATCCTCTCTTCACACAATTGGCAACCACTGATCTGGTTTCCATTTCTATAATTTTCTCTTTGCCCAAATATCAGATAAATGAAATCATACAATATATAGTCCTTTGGGTCTGGCTTCTTTCATTTAGAAAATTGCATTTAAGATCATGTTATTATGTGAAACAATAGTTCATTAATTTTTATTGCTAAGCAGTATTGCATTGTATGGGTTTTCCATAGTTCCTTTAGAAATCCAACTGTTGAGAAAAAATCTCAGTTGTTTCCAGTTTTGGTACTTATGAATAAACCTAATATAAACATCCACAACATGTATTTGTGCAAATATAGTTTTCACTTCATTCATATAATTACATAGGAGTGGGATTGTTGGGTCTTGTAAATGCTAAATGTTTATAAAAAATTGCCAACCTATGTTCCTTGTTTCTGTACCAACAATATGTGTGAGAGTTCTATTTGTTCTGCATCCTTGTCAGCACTTGATAATGCAAGATTTCTGCATCTTTGTCAGCACTTGATAATGTAAAATTTCTAATTTTAGCCTTTTTAATGAGTGAAGTAAAATCTCATTGTGGCTTTAATTGCATTCTACTAATGACTAATGGTTGAAAATCTTTTCATACGCTTTTTGCATTTATAGATCTCCTTTGGTGAAATGTCAAAAAGCAAACCAAAACAAAGCCACACTTTTCTAAATTTGTGCTACCCAATGGGAAACTGAAAACAAGAAGGTAAATATGAGTGGTTTTTTTTGTTTGTTTTATTATTTATTTATTTTTTTGAATTAAGGTATCATTGATATCCAATCTTATGAAGGTTTCATATGAGCAATGTTGTGGTTTAAACATTCACCCATATTATCAAGTCCCCCCAACCTCATTTCAGTTACTGTCAGCCTATAAGATGCTATACAGTCATTACTTGTCTTCTCCGTACTATACTGCCTTCCCCGTGACCTACTTATGTAGTGATTGCAAATTATAGTGCCCATAAGAGTGGTTTTAAAACAATTAAAAAATAGGGAAAACCTCTATTATTTTATGTATTGTATTTCCAGAACTGTTTATTTCTTTGTGGATATCCAAGCTTCTACCTGATATTGTATTCATTCTGTTTGAGGAACTTCATTTAACATTTAGTGTAGAGTAGGTCTACTGGCAATAAAGTCTCACATTTCTTTTTTGAGAAAGTATTTTTTCTTCATTTTTGAAATATTTTTTGCTTGGTATAGAATTCTATTCCAACAGCCCTCTTCTACAATTGCTTAGGGCTGTATTTTCTTATTAAATCTGATCCCGTCTGCCTTCTGTCTTTTAGACTGCCTTATAATTTCTGGTTCACTGAGGACATTCTTTCCTGTTTCCCAATACCTTATATAGATAATTTTCTGTCATTTTGGAAGTTTGAGATGGGAGTGGGAGATTAGAATTTGTACCATATATAGTGTCATAATCTAGTCTCATTACCAATCATTGGAGCTGGAATGTCAACATATTATTCTAAATTCTCTCTCCTTAGGGAGACTGGCTATCTAAATTACCTTAGGCAAACGTTGAACCTGAAACTAATTATCCTCTAGATCTAACTACTAGCTTCCAGAAAATATGGAAAACATAAGAACACATTAAATATAACGATGCATAATCAATTAGCTA
This sequence comes from Manis javanica, assembly GCF_040802235.1. Taxonomy (NCBI): domain Eukaryota; kingdom Metazoa; phylum Chordata; class Mammalia; order Pholidota; family Manidae; genus Manis; species Manis javanica. Next base: position 19,063,793 of record NC_133170.1, on the reverse strand, counting down.
AATTCAATGTATGAGGAATTATGTTGGGAAAATGACTTAGTTTCTTCAACAAATAAATGCGTTGGGGAAGAAAATGTGTATGAGCAAAAAGTTAGAGGCCAAAAGAGATTAGGGTAACATTTTAATCACATGCAACACAGCCTTTTGGATCCTAATTTGAATGAAAATAATTAAAAAACAAATTTGAAACAACCAGAGAAATTTAAAATAAATATGCATTTATAAGCTGATATTAAGCAGTTATCATTAATTTCATGTGATGTGATAATGGCATTTTAGTTATATTTTTGAAAATCCTTACCTGCTAGAGCAGAGACAAGCAAACTACAGCCCATCATCTGTTTACAAATTAACTTTTATTGGAACATAGCCTGTGCATTTCCTTACATACTGTCTGCGGCAGCTTCTCTGTTACAACAGCAGAGATGAATAGTTGCAACAGAGACACTCTGGCCTGCTAAGCCTAAAATATTTACTATTTGACCCCTTTCAGAAAAAGCTTCATCAATCCTGTATTAAAAAGACATATTAAGAGATACAATATTTGGAATATTTTTTAAATATAATCTGGCAAAACAAAGTCTGTGGAAGATAGACAAAACAAGGTTGAGAAAATGTTGAAAATTCTTAAAACTGATGATGACTATATGGGGATTCATTAACTATTCCCTCTACTTTTGCATACATGAGAAAAATTCCACAATCAATTATTAAAAATAAATTCTTACGTGTGCTTAATGCACATGGAAGTCCCAGGTTTAAAATTTTCAGTTCTGATTAATAAAAACAAATAGAGAGAGAAGAAAAGTTGAAGGTAGAGGTTATTTATTGAGAACCTACTATGTGATTGACACTGACAAAGTTCATTTAAGAAATCTTCATAACAACTCCTTGAGGTAGATAGTGTGATTCACAATTTACTGATGAAACATCAAGGGTTTAGAGACATTAGTTACAGTGAAAAAAGAGAGGTGCAGGAATTTGAACTTTCGCTGGGTCCCATCACTGCTATCACATATGTACATTGCTAAGTGGAAAAGCTGAGGTCACACATCTGCTAAACAGTCAAGAAGTGTTTCACAACCATGTCGATTCTGTGATAGAACACAAACACTGGAGCCTCCAACTGAGAAGCTGTTCCATCAATGGCTTATTAGTGTAAAGATGATTTTGAGTTTTTCCAGTCCATCTTGGAGTTGCTAAGTTTGCCTGCTGTTAAGAATGCTGCTTGGGACCAAACTTACGTACCTCTTTACAGTTCTCTCTTCTGTAAGATTCAAAGCTCAGCAGAGACCTTATTTCTGTACCGCCAGCACCAAGCCCAGTACCTGAAGAAAGAGGTACTCAACACGTGTTCACTGAATGACTAAGAACTTTCATGTCACAACCTGATCCCTGTGCTGAAAGTGCCCTGGTGCTGGGCACTTTGGCACAGGCAGATTATGAACCTCCAGATTCCAAGTCAGGACTCTGCGTACATTTTAAGTGCTCAACCCAACAATTCAGGGGATAATTTACATTATGACATTGTGATTTTCTGTTTTTCCAGGTGATGGAGAAGACACGTTTGGTAATCTCTGGAGTGGTTTTGGTGGCAGAGGCCCAGGGGGGGAGGAATGTGATTGAAGCAGTTGTTTTCGTTTGGAAGGGTAGTGCCAGTGGGTGGCATGCTTGTTCCTGCCTGTGCTGACTTTGGTCTACCAACACCAGTTGACTGTTGTCATTTCCCCTGAGATTTCAAGCAAAGGAGTTGTGCTGGAGGGTCACAGGAGGGGCCACAGAAGAGCTGCGGGGCAGTGGGCAGGGATATTTACAGAGTCTGAAGTACTGTGTCTTCAGAAGTAAATGGGATTTGATTTTATTCCAGACCCCCGTCAGCTGCTGGCCTTGCCTCCCACTGGAGAAGACTAGACACAAACCCCGTCATGTGCAGCAGGCGACACTGAACATCAAGGTTCTCAGCCCTGAGCAACAATGGAAAATGAAAATAGCTTTTCCTTGCTTCAGTGTCAGGGAATTCAATTTTTCAGTGAGGACAAGATGGTGACTCATGCGTTTCAGGAAAATGGATGGACTAGGTGGAAACATACGCAGACTCAGTCAACTCTGATGTTTATTCCTGTCTAAAATATAGCATCTTTTCTGCAAAAATGATGAGTTAAAAATAGTTTAATGGAGAAAAGGTATTTAAAATATAATTGTGACAATTAAAAAAATCCTCTCACGAACACAGAAGGAAAAAGAATCAGTAAACCAAACCAGAACAAATGACATGAGAACAAAATCTCCTCAGCTTTGCGCCCGTACATTCAGCCCTCTTCTTCCCCAGGTGGACGGGACGCTCCCTGGAGCCACTGTTGAGATCAGGCTCCAGAGTCAAAGGTAACCAGAGCCCTGAGTGTGGGCATCCGTTTCGCAGAAGCAAGTCTGTGTTTCGGGCGAGGCAGCCGAGGCCAAGCAGAACCCATGTGAGCCTTCTGCCCCTCCGAGGTCTCAGAGGGCTGGAGGCCTTCCGGACACGGGAGGCTGCTGCCACGTAGAGCTGTGCTGAATTAGCGTGAGTCCTTGGGCCTCGCTGAGGTTTAAAAATGGGTGCTCTCATTGTCTGTCGTGTTGAGATCCAAGTATTCCAGGGTACCTTTTTTGTAGCTGGCTACCCGTGTGGGTCTTCGGCTTCTTATCCCAGCCGCCTGCCTTTTCTGCAGAGAGCTGGCAATCATGTCTGAAAATTCAGCTTGCAAGCGCTGTTGGTTCTCCCTGGAAAGAGAGCGGGGAGGAAAAGCGGAATGTCTCAGCAGTTCGTACGGAATATTTCTTGGCTCCAGAACAATCAGGTCAGTTTACCAAATACTTATTGAATGCTTATTCTGTGCTAAACACAAGAAGCCCAGGGAATACAAAATGAGTGTGGACTTTGGAGAACACGCAACTATCCTCAACCCTGCTCTGTGTAGTTGTAGCAAAAGTAGAATGTATTTCAAGCAGAAAATTACATTCCAATCTCAAAGTGAAACAATATGCTGCTAGGATTTGGAGGCATGGCTCGGTTTATATATGCCACTGCAGGAATGGGTGAAGAAGCCAGGACGGTGCTAGGCTCCTGCAGCCCCGACCTGAAAACTTGTTGATCGCCCACATCCTTAGGAGTGTGGACCTTGTCTGGGGAGGGCTCAGAATGGATGGAGTGTTTCAAGGGTTTGGATGGACCTGGGGCATCCTTGTAACAAGGGGCAGATACCCTGTGCCCCAGGGAAGATATGGGTTGTTTTGGCACCTCTATAGGCTTGCCGTCTGTCGGGGTGCACCACCTAGGGGTCTGCAGGACAGGGTTTCTCTACCATAGCAAAACCACAGCCACAGCCACACAACTGACTGCAACTGGATGACCATTTGGGTCACTTTTAGGGGAACTGAAACCTGTTAGTTAGACCTGAAACCTTGTCTTCCTCTTCTCAGGGAGAACAGAAACGCCATGTGAAACCCCAGAACCACAGTCCCGGGGCTAGAGGAGGTCCTGTTTTCATGTGGTGGCCCCACACAGGGCAGTGGGCTGGGTGGACCTGCAGAGTGCCTCTGCCTCCAGCACACTCTACTCTCGTTGGAACCATGCGTGGAGGAGGAGAACATGCAACTATCCTGTTCTCCTGAGCACGTCTGGAATGCCTGGTTTCTTGCTGCCAGAGGATGAAGGTGTCTAAACTCCTCGTGGGGATCATCCCTGGCCTAGTACTCAATAGACCATTGCCACTGGCAAAGCACTTGTCAAGAAGTAAATTGGCTGCATGCTGCACAGCTTACACAGCCCACACCTCCAGGGCCCTGTGCTTCCCCACCACACCCTGCAGCTTACACGGTAGGAGGGGTCGGCAGGTTGTACTCCTGGTCCTTCACTCCCGTCAGCCAGTAGGTGGTCTCTGTTCCTCTTCCCTAGGGAGACAAGAAAGGTATGCACCACAGAGGCCAGTGAGACACTTCAGTTCTCACCCACTGTTCTGTGATTATCTCCCAGAGACATTTTACCTCTATGTTTCTATCAGCAACTATATTTCAGTTTTAGTAACTGTATTTCAGTTTCAGTACAGCACACATTCCTGATACAATTTGCATTATCTTTAGACAGATCTTTATTTCCAAGTACCTTTTAAAAAATAAGTCTCTTGTTCACCAGATTTTTTTTCAAAGTAGGTTTTTCCCCCTAGACATTTCAAAATATCACTATAGCGCTGTCACAAGAACTCTAAATTAAAAAGGAAGAAAACTTATCTACAATCCTGCTATGCCAGCAAACCCAACTGGGTTTTATCAACCACATTTTCTTCTAGCCCTGTTTGCCACAAAAACATGCCACAAAACTTATGCCACAGTTTCCCCACCAAAATGGCATAATTAATAAACACAGGTGCATCATAATAAACATACATTATGTGACATTTGCTGGGCCCATCTGGAGACTATGAAATGAATGGAAACTGACTGGAAATGCTGTTTTTGCTAAAGCTTGTATTTGAAAAGGAGATTGGATGGTTACATAGTTAAAAAAAACACTCATTTTTTAAAAATACGTGCTGGCTGTGTTTGGACTGCAGTAATCCATAAACCACTTCTATTTTGGGGGGATGCTCTGTGCAGAAGATGTATTTATGGAGGACTCAAAAAGCAGTGTGCTGTTAGGACACGTCTACATAAAAGGTTTTTCCAAGTTGCAATCACAGTGTACAGACTAGAAACACTGTGGCTACTGGAGACAGATAATCCCACAGATGACAGCTGGCTTCCGACCAATTGTGAAAAGACTGCAGTGACCTCCAAAAAGCAGGCTGAGTGCCAATTAGAGATGTTTGGTGGCTCTGGGGGGCAGCTGCTCCAAATGTGAGGTACCGCTTGGGAAGTCTAGAGTGGTGGCACTCAAATTTGAGTGTGCATTGCAGTCAGAATACTTGTTGAAAATATAGGCTCTTGTTCTGCGCCCATGGAGTGTCTTCCTCAGCAGGCCTGGAGGAGAGTTCAGGCAACTACATTTTAACAAGCATCCAGATGACACTGAGTCAGAAGTCTGGGGTCAGACTTTGCAATTCCCTGGTCCACAGGTTCACATGGGAGAGGAACCAGCAAGAGAGGTGACCTTAGAGAATGCAGCATCTTGCAGAAAGAGCATAAAGTACGTGAGGAGACGGGGGTCTGACTTTTGAAATAAATCCTACATCAGACTGTAGCATTCAGGTTTGGAGGAGGAATTGGGGACAAAATTTGGATACATACGGAAGAAATGGTGGCAGCATTTTGTAACATATTGGTCAGAGTTCAAAACACCCCAAGGGCTCTTTGCCGTAAAATTGTAAGTCACACTCTTCAGTGGTGGCTTCTCCGAGGGGCTGGGGGGTGGCCCTTCGTCTTCATGCTGCTCACTGTTATTGCCCAGGATGTCCAGTCTCAAAGGAGGTGCCCAAGGGTGTCAGTGAGGGCTTTCTGGGCACTCTCTCTGTGGGTCCCTTACCTTTAAGTACGTTTCTCCTCTCACTTCATACAGGAACTGGCACTCAGTTCTCTTTAGGATAGCTATTGTGGAGCCACTCACATGAATTCTCAAAGCTAGAAATGCAAGATAGATAAATGAAAATCTCTCCCATTTTTAAATCTGTTATACAGCCTCTTTCCCTTCATTCAGGAATTTCTGATAAGTGTTCTCAATGGTTTAGATATTTCAGTCAGAGAACACTTGAAAATATAATCCAAGAGACAAGAGTTAATATCACACATGGGGAAAAAGAGGGTCTGGCACTATTTTTCAAGGACTGGAGTGAAAGGGCTCCCCGGGTTGGGCTCCATGGGTTCTCATTCCAGCTCTTTTCAGCCCCTGGGCCTGGTTTTGGATTAGGCTTGTGGTACTGAGCTCGAGAGCTGGATTTGGTTTTGGGTCCCTGTGTAAAAGTTCTGTGAAGTAGCATAAGTCTTGGCAGCAAAGTGGAGCTTCAGAGAGAGTTATAAGTTCATAATTTTCACAAATTGTATTCTTCAGGGACACTGTTATCCTTCTGACAAATAGTTGGTGAAGGCATTCCCATTCATAGGGCCATGCTTTCCCACTGTGGATGCCACACAATAATGATACTAAGAATAATGGCACCCCCGTAATGTGTGTCCACCATGTGCCAGAAGATTGCTAACTGACTAACACACATCAACTCCTTCCAGCAACCTGGCCAGCAAGGCTGATATCCCTTCTGCAGTTTGTATCTTAAGCTCCAGTGTAGCTGGAGTACATAATTACTGGCCTCTAAGAGAAACAATCTCCCTTCTTACGGAGGCCAGTGGATTCCATCCTTGAGGCTGTGTTGACAGTATCTCCAAACAGGCAATATCGAGGCATCTTGATCCCCACAACTCCAGCAGCACAGGGACCTGAAATGGACAGGAAGCAGGAAGTGGAGACAATGGAGTCACAGAGTGCAGTTAAGTGGGGCAAGTCACAATCCTGAATACTTCATTTTATGGATACATGGCTGAGGGTGTGAAAAGTGAGCTGTGACTTTTGCTTTAAATGGATGTTTTCAACAAGGGAAGCAGTTATTTAATATATGCTTTCAGAGGCATTTTGCTCTAGCACAGAAAATACATTTGCATGAAATAAGAAGGCATCCAGAGGTCCAAGCTGCAAAGGTGGGGAATTCTTCTTAATATTTTAAATAGAAGGCTCTCAGGAAGAATGGAGACTATCCCACTGCTTACTTACTGGACCAAACCACACAGCCTGAGCTCTGAACCGCCGGAGGGCAGAGCACACTCAAAGGCTCAATGGCCCAAGTATGTTTTATTTCATTTTTATTTAGGTCAGAGTAGCATTTCTGGGATTGGTGGCATGGTGATGGAAGACCCAGAAGATAAGGACTCGGCATAATCTTCCCCAAACATTTCACGTGCCATGTGAATGCAGTGGGATGGGGTAGCTTCTGAAACAAGGACGTTCTAGCAAAAGAAGAAAAGCCAAAGCAAGACTGAGCATGGCAGCACAGCAGGTAGGGAAGAAGGGTTGTGCGATCAAGTATCTGTGCTGAGTGACTGGACGCTAGAAGTAAAGATTTTAGAAGTTAAAGATTGACTCAGGAACTGCAAAAACCAGGTTTTGGATAGAGGAAGCTATTGAGTTTCCAGTTAGATTATTGGGTTTTGATCTACATTAGTTTCTTTATAGATATATCCTACAAATACTCTGTATCTATGAACACTGAAAGAAAACCCCAAACATAGGATCTTCCCAGGTGTTGAGAGCTTCCCTGTTAGGTTTGATGCAAAACAGTACAAAACAAACAAACAGAAAACCAAACAGAAGCAGAAAAAACCTACAGAAGGGAAGGGGCAGTAGAGGCAGCAACGTGGTCAGAGGGCCTCTGATGTGTTCCTTGGGTGCGGCTGGTTAATTCGTAGTGTTTCCTTGCTTCCAAAGTGGAGGGAGTGATGAGGCTGAGAAGGCTTAGCAGTAGAAAAACCCCTGCAAATATTGTGTCTTGTTTTCCACTCTCAGTATTTAGCTGCAACCTTTTAATTTCTTAGGGCTACACCCTCCAGGTCTGTGTACCTAATAGCTGTTCTTACTCCAGCCCAATGTGGCAAAGCCTGGGCCCTGGGTCAGCTCACGAGACTAGGTCATGGGGAAGAGAGGTGGGGTCAAGACCCAGAGGTCTGTTCCCCTGACTTGGTTCCATCAGATTGCTGCTACCCTTCCTCCAGGCCTGGAAAATTGCAACAGAGCCAGGAGACAATGTGCTACTGCTGGCTAGGGAGATGTCCAAGAAGTTCCCTTATGTGCATATGGGAACATCTATGGTATTTGGTTTCAGGCATGACTGAGAAAGGACACAGCTATGCTTCTGGCTGTCAGAGATGTGGCAGCAGCTTTTTAACTTCTATCTACTGTCACTCTGAGAATCTCATGGATTCATTGCTCAATCAAGAAATATTCACTACCAGGTCTTGTGCTAGGCACATGACTTTCGCAAATGCAATGTTTGGTCCTTGCCATAAAGCCTGGAGTAATCTCCTGAGTTTTCTGTACTCTGGGTCTTCTGTTAAGCTTGAGGGCCCCAAAAAGAAAAAAAAGAACAATGTCTAGAAATTACAGGGAGATGTGATTTAATTCAACACAAGGAAAGACTGTCTAACAATCACAACTATTCAGTGGAGTGAGTGGCTTTGGAAATAGTGAGTTTTCAGGGAATCCTGGGATTATCCTAAAAGTCGTTATATTACTACTTGGGTCCTATAAAGATAAATTTATGTACTATAATAAAAGATAAATCTGGATGACTTCTTAGTCCTTCTCCAACTATTTTTCTTTAATAATATTTGCAAGATATATTCTCAAATTTCTATGCTCAAGGCTGGGTAATTTTCATGGTATCTGAAGTGATCTGTGTACTTTCTATTCTATTGAGGACTATGGTAGGGGGGTGGGCATTAAATAACCTTTTATTATAGGAATTTGACCAGCTATTTTTCCCTCCATAGGTAATAAAATCCATTTAAGACACTGCAATATTTTAGTAGGAAAAAATGTATACTTGTTGAGGGTGGGGTAGAGGGAAGGAATGGGGAGGAAAGAAGTGAAATAATAAATATGGTGACTTAACTAGGAAGACGGGAGCTTGTTATTTTAGTTCATGGTTGGTGTTTATCATTCCAGGAGTCAAAGGTGCTACTTCCTAGAACTGTCTAGGGACTGTGTCTGATTATAACAGAATATATAATAGAACCTCATATGTGGCAGACAAATTCCAGAGTAAAACTTATGTTAAAATTGATCACATCTGAAAACCCTTGATCCCTTCTGATTTAGTTGATGCCCAGGGGTACACATGGTTACCATTTGCTCCAATGTTCAATTCCATACCAGAGTGAACTCCAATCCGAATCCATATTGGGAGGCCAGGAAGATGCTCCAGCTCGAAGGTCCCCATGAAGCTGAGGATATCCAAGGCCATCTTGGCAATGTCTATTGCATGCCGATTGCCGTTTCTCTTGGGCAAACCACTAGCTACCATGTAGGCATCACCAATGGTTTCTACCTGCGGGAACAGTTTCTCATCAGTGACTCTGCCTCTTCAAAAGGCACAAGAAATTAAACAGAAAAAGTTAATCACATGTGAAATACAAAAGGTTTTGAGAACTCAGTATAAGTCTAGCCCTGTATACTTTTATAGGACCAGTTCAAGACCAGTTCTATGACAACTTTGTTAGTGTCTTTATAGTTAGTTAAATGGATGATAAAACAGCTATAAGGGATTTTATCCATATGAAAGGACTTCATGATAATATAAATTATCCAAATATGGCAACAACTCTACAAATATTTAGGTAATGTGAATGATTCAACATAATTTTAGGAACACCTTTAAATACCGGAAGTCATCTTCAGCACTTAACGATTCTTCACACAATATTTGACAGAAATAATTGTGGGTTTCTCCAAGACGTAATACACGTTCTTGTAGTCTGGTGATTCCACTTTTCTTGTAATTAGTAAGTTTATATTAACAGTATCCTATAAACATTAGTGTTTGACAATTTTATTTTCAAAACCATATGCATTGTTTACATTTTGGTTAGTTAATTTCTTTGTGCTGACTATCTCTAAAATGCATAATCATTTTCTATCCAAAGAGGACTGTTGTTGATAGGGCTTTCTGACCTATATGGAGTAAGGAATGGGCCAAGACAAACCCTAAACGGAAAATGCTTTCTGTGGATAATAACCATTATGACAGACTGTTACAGGACTGACCTCTAAACTTTATTTAAGGATACAGTGTTCCAGGCATACTGTTCCTCTTAGTAATCTTCAGAATAACCCATTGGGTTAGGTATTATTATCATCCTATGTTACAGATAGGTAAACAGAAACTTGATGAAGTTAAATATATTTTAAGAGGACACACAGTTAGGTAGGGGCAAACTGGGATTTGAACAAAGGGCACCAATTCAGAAATTACCTCTTCCCCATGCTCTGCTGCTTTTCTGACATGAAAATGGGGAACTCAATTCTCCTTTACTTTCCTGACGCAGGCATCGTTAGCCCAGAACTGGTCAGCTCTCTAGGTAGGTAACAGATCCAGTTCTGAACTTGTAGAATGTTCTCCCTGAGATCTGCTTCAATCATGCTTGCTATTTTGATAACAAGAGATTCCTATTCTACTTATTATAACTCTGGTGTCTTCTCTGCTGCATTTGCAATTGGCCTGTTTATGGCCCATTTTTGGAAGATGATTTGAGAGTCTACCATTTCCTCCAAATTTAGTGCCCCAAATCCATTCCTACAGAGAGCTTGGTGCCATTTCATAGTCCTTCAGAAAGTCACATGGTTGTTTTAACTGCTGAACCTTCTTATTGTCCCACTTTCCTTCACTTTTAGCTTCAAGTCAACTATAAATCCATTAAATCTTAAATTCGAGAGGACAAGGCCTGAGTAATAACAGACAAGTGATTCCACTTCTGCTGAAGTGGGGCCATATGATCGTTTCAACCTGCGAGGTGAAGCGGTTACCTTGTACACGTCATGGTGATCAAGAATGTGGTCAAAGCTCTTGTAGATGTCATTGAGCATGTCCACCACTTCCATGGGGGTGCTGTACTTGCAGAGAGTGGTGAAACCTACAATGTCACTGAAGTAGATTGTTACTTCCTCATAGAGTTCAGGCTCCACGATGCCTTTCTCCTTCAGAGACTTTACCACTAGCCTAGATGAGGAAGGAAAACAAAATGCCTTTAACTTCAGTTAACTTTTTCATCTCTTACATAAATCTTTGAGACAGTAGTAATTCTAGAATTAGGGATTTCCAGTGAATTGGGTGGCTAGGAAGCAAAGATAGGTTGCATATACTATATATATGAACATACTGCATATTTACACATATAATACATGTGTTTAACTTAGATGAATATAAGCAGGTTCAGCATTAACTGAGAACTTGATTATTAACCCTAATACACATGTCATATAACTCTAATACCAACACATACACACTTGCCCACTTTTTTCCACATCCCCAACAGTTTCTCCTAGATACAGCTCTATATCCAGAAACTGGGAGCGGCAGTGTGCCATTAAGAGCTTGAATCACTGCAGCTGTCAGATCTGACTTCCTCACAAGATCCAATGGTTTTACATCCTAGGCCTGTTTAACACGTATTGTGTGATATCACTATGAAGGAACAATGAACTAAAAAATTAATTTTTATATATTCTGAGCCAGAATTATATGATATATTTTGAACCAGATATGGGTCCTTTAAAAAGCAAAGTCTATCACTATGCAAATACATGAAAATTATGTTAAAACTGCAAAAGTCAAATCAACTGAATTTAGGATATCTTTGTTGCAGAGGTATAAGGAGCAGTGTATCAGACTCAGAATTAAGAAAGAAGAACCATGAGAGGGGGCTCTAAGCCTCCTTATGTACCACGGTGCCTCTTCATTGAGAAAATGGGGTGACGGCTTCCAAGAGCCAGATGCTCCCTGTCTGGCCCGGGGTCACTCTGTAAAGGACCTGAGTATGGAACCCCCAAAATCAGGTCCTGGAAGCTGGGAGGCGCCGTGGAGGTCCCTGAGAATGAATCCCTCATATTTACAGATGAGAACACTGAGGCGTAAAGAGAATGTGTGACTTTCACCAGGCCCCACAGCCACTAAGGGCAGAGTTACTAGAACTTGGTAACATCCTGCCCTGCGGTCCTGTCAGTGCACTGCACCTCCTCCTCAACCCAGGCCTTGTGTATTCGGGGAGCTGGGAAGAGCTGGAGGTATTCTGAGTCCATCGAAGGAAGAATGTCTGGCACTCTTCCAGAAAACAGCTAATCAACCACAAGGATACTTGTGCAGTGCAACACTCTCTTCGAAGGAAGTCTTTTCAGTTGGCATGGTGACAAAGCTCAGGACCTGTGAAAACCCCCCTTCGGTGTGGTGGGTTGGGTGCTCAGGGCTCCTTCTGGAGTGGTTGTTCTCGACATGCCCAGTATAAGAGCACAGATTATTTTGGAGGCTAAAAAGATGTAATGATACAATTGGATATTTTGCCATCGCTGCCCTTCATTTTACTACTTACCTCTGAAAAATTGTACTAGCTTGGAAAATAGCGCATTATCCAGAGAGGGAACTGATGTTGGTAGGCAAATGAAGGGCTGTGACTTAGCACTATGAGCTTCTATAACATGCTGAGACTGACACAGATCAGTGAATGAGGTAGATTCAGATTAGATGTGTGGTATAGAAGGGCTTCCCACAGAAGAAAGGACTTCTTTTTTAATCTGTTTAAGGAAGTGCTTAAGCAGTATATGGTTCTTACATGTGGTCTTAAGTTTATTTACAATTTTGCTCTATATTTCTCTTGGATTTTTCTAGTTATTTATCATGAATGTTTGTTTTCTTTCGCAAATGTATATCCTTTTTACATAAATCATCAAAGTGAGTTGCCCGGGAGACATGGTGTATTGCAGCTATTGAAGAGATGGGTGCTGTGGCCTTCGGCAGTCCAGTGAAACATTTACCACCCAGGGGTCAAAGTAGCACATTAAACCAAGGGTAAGAAGAAATTTGAGGTGATGAGCCAGCCGTTTCAAATCATTTGAGTGACATTACTGATTAAAACCACTGATGATGACATGCTGGGAAAAACATGTTGTTTTTGTCACGATTCAGCATTACATGCCAGGCATGGAATTATGTATCGTGTAACTAGCATTTATGGGGCTCTGACAGAAGCTGCCTTCTCTGAAGTGAAGATTAAAGGTTCCAGCCTATTCCCAGGTGCCACTCCCAGACTGTTCCCAGGCATGCCGAGGGCACTGGGCTTCTGCAGCAGGCTCTCTTCAGGCTCGAATGACTGCACAGAGCCCGTGGGTAACTCCTACCTCTTCACTGAGTCTTGCAGAAGAGAAATTATTTTTTTTATTTAGACATCAGCTCACAGGATCTCAAAATCATTCCTTTACTAAAGTACAGCTGATATTCTAAATGAAGCATGGGTTCAAAATAGACTAATAACTAATACAAGTTATATATAAAAGAAGTCACAGCTTCTGTATAATAACAATGATGGAAGTTTCAGACAGTGCGAATGCCTTACATCTTGCGCGTATTTTGGGGGTTCTCAGAGCCAGTGTGTGAGGTGGATGGAGGCTTGGAGCATATAGGGAACTTGCCCAAGTTCCTGTATCAGCAGTAGGTGGTGGAACCATGACTGAAGCCAGGCCCAGCTGACCTTGGTTTCCATGACTTCACCCAGTGCTAGGCTGCCTCGCTTATCTTTAACCTAATAGGACAGTTTATTATACTCTTACGAGAAGAGGACATTACTGCTCACTTGTGACAGTCGTGGAATCCTTGACCCAAGCCTATGTCCTAGCTTTTCACATTTCTTGCTTACCTTAACATTCCTTAGTTATTATCTAAGTAGCAACTCATGCAACTTTAATCTGGGGGTTTCAGCTTTACTTTTCTTCTCTTGTCATGGCTGTGATATTGTTTTGCAAAACAGAGGTTAGCACATGATGAGACATCTGATGCTGGGCCCCCACCTCCTCCATTAGAATGGCTTCTACTTCTTCTAATTTGGCTGCTATTTCGAGATTGAAAGAAAAAAGCAAAGAAACGGATACTCAGTGCCTGACCATGCCTTATGGCTCATAGATTCCAGAGGAAAACTTTCATCTCTGTTTGGAGATGGAGGACAGATAGACATACAGTGACTTGCCTACGGTCCCAGACGCAGTAAAAGCAGCGAAGAGGTTTTATAACTTAGGCTGTTCTAACTGCACAGTCCACGCTCTTTCTGTGGCACCATGTGGCCACTTGACATTCAGAGTACAAACCAGAACAAGGCTTAGTAAGTTGGTACATGTATATTTAAACTCAATAATCTGTAAAAGAATATGCAAAATGGAACAATCCTATATAGATACAAAGAAAAACAATGTTTAGACAAAAAAAGCTGACAATTCCAGCTTTAAGGCATGAAGCATGGCTGTGGAATCACTGGAAATCTCATCAGCAAGAGGACTTGCCTTACCTGGGCAGCAACATAAAATTGAGCCTGTCCGCTCTGTCCCTCTCTGCCTTGTACAGCTGTGTCCTTTCCTCCACCAGATGTTCCAGGTTTCGAGAATACAGCTGTAGGCGTCGGATCAACGTATCCATATAACTTTCATTTTTTTGGTCATGAAATAGGCTGTAGGTAGTAACAGATAAAGAGTTCTTATAGATTATTTTAGAAAATGAACGTCCATTGAACAATGGGCAAATATGATGGACAGTTACTTTAACAAAGAAAAAATAAAAGTGGACAACAAGCATAACAAAAAAATTTAACCTCAGGAGAAAATCAAAGAAACAAAGGTGAGATTTTTAAGAAAAGAACAAATGTCACAACAATGGTCATCAGCTTAGGTAAGGAGGAAAAACATAGTCCCACCTTCCCAGAGGGCAGTCTGGCAAAATGTGTCCTAAACTAAGAATTCACATGCTGATCAGTCCGTCAACTCTGCATCTCAGAATTGCCCAGGGGCACAGCCATGCATGTGCTGAGAGCTAACTACTAAGAAAGTCACAGCATTCTTTACCGTAGCAAACACTTAAAAATAACCTACATATGTAACACGAAGTGATTAAAATATGATAATAAAATATGAATGCATCATTAAATATGAATTTGAATTGTTAAATATACAGAAAGATGCTAGCTCTACATTGTTAAGTGAAAAACTTTATAAAACAGAAAACATTACAATCTCATTTTTAATTTTCAAAAAGCACAGGTTGTCTATTGACAAATAGGTGATGTTTTCACTGTGTTTGCTTGTGCATATTTTCTGAAATTCTAGTGATAATTTGCAATGAAGGGAAACTCTTTTTCTAGACGATCTAGAGGTGATCAATTCAAGGGCAAGAAGAGAAACACGAAAAGCATAGCTGAGCTGTATATCATCTCCTTGGAAGAGAGCCAGGTTTCTAAAGCAAAAAAAACCTAACTGGATTATTTTGTGAGACCAGTGAGAGTTAGATGTCAGTTTTCTGTGACACTGGTGAGTGTGAGAAGCCTTGGTGCACAGTGTGCTCAGGAGGCACACTGAGCTCCTGTGCAATTCTGAGCAATGGAGGTAACGTTCCTAACGTATATGGCCCAATTGAAGGGGCTGCATAAACCGTACCATTTCATTATTATAACAATTACAAGTTACCATTTCTGCACTTAAAGAGATGACCTCCATTACCATCCCCCAGGGTGGGGATGGAGGTGTGTTAAAAATTCAGCACATTTCTGAGTCTGGTGCCAGACCTATGTAACTAGAAACTTCTAGGCTTGGGGTTAAGAAACAGAATGTTTGAGCAAGTTCCCACGGTATTCTTGGGACCAGTAGTGGAGAATCTAGTTGGGTAGAAAGGGTGAGGTTGTAGATGTAGGGTATGAAGATGCATTATCCCACTTCATGATGAATTGATTCAATTAAAACAGTTTTCTCAAACTTGGCTGCATATTTTAATTTTAATCACCTGAGGAGCTATTAAACCTCCTGATGCCAACTTGTACCCCCAGATCAATTACCTCAGCCTGTCTAGGGGAGGATACAGTCATCAGTCTTTTTAAAATCTCCCCCCGTGATCTCCCTGTGTAGGCAAGTTTGAGAACCACCATACTACAGAACCACATACTACATATTATTAGTATATAAATATCAGGGGCCCAGTGTATCTTCATGAGTTTATGTTTCCTCTGTCACACGTACAAGCTCACCTGCTCTTTGTAACAGGTCTTTTGAAGGCATGAAAAATGGGCAAGAATGAAATCGTTTATTATTTTCTGCTCCTTCCCCACAAATGACAGTTTAGATCTACTAATCAATGGCACACTTCCACTAACTTCACTGCAACTCATCTCTTCCCCGGGCTCTTAGCCTCATTATGTATCTGAATCTTTGACTTCAGGAGAACTTCAGAAAGTTACAGCTGGAAGGAATTATAGAAATTATCCTGTTCTATCCAGTTTTACGAGAAAACTGACACCGGTCAGGTGAGGATTCTGCCCCAGTGTCCCACAGCAAGCTATTATTAGATCTGAGTTTGGAAACTGGATCTCCTAACTCTCACTCCAGTATTATTTTTCTCCCTCTGCGCTGTATCTGACTGAAAACATGGGAAATCTAGAATTCAATCTTACCAGGTAATTGTGTTCTAGGTGCTTTATTTTGTGTGTGTGTGCATTTTGACCTTGAATTATAATGATTCATGGTACAAATATTAAGCACCTACGGCCAAAGTTGCTGGTTTAAAGATTTTAGAATTTTAAGAAACTTGTTGATCTAAAGGATTATCCAAGAGCTTTCCAGATTCCCAGGATCCATCCCAGACTTTTAAATCCTAATTACCTACAGAAGGGTGAGGAAACTATATTTTAAGAAGACGTATTTACAATTAATCAGAATTTATTTTTTAATTGGACAAGTTTTGTCCTTGAGTATTTGACTTTTCATATGATTATTTCCCTGTGCAAATGGTCTGTTGGTCTCCGTATCATTTTAGATTTTTTGAGTCAGGTGTTGCAGGCTGGGATTTTCACTAGGATAGGAATTTTCATTCTTAAGTCCCACAGAATGTGAACTATTATAAGGAAAATCTGAAATTAGTGAGGAAAAGTAAAAAATTCAGTCATACCCAAATATCTTGGCCAGTGTACTCTCAATTTTCTTGAAATCTGGTCTCTTTTCAGGATCTTCCTCCCAGCAGTTTTTTACAAGCAGGTAGACCTGGAAGAGAGAAGGGTGGATCAGCCCAGGGGCAATACTCTTCCCTGATGGGAGTAATTGAGGCTGAAAGTTCTAAAACCATCTCAGGTCTGTAAAAGAGGGTAAGATGCTCTCCCAGGCATGGCCTTCTGTACTACCTCGCCTCGCCTTTCCCTTGAGCCCTAAATTAATGAGAAGAGGTGACACACTAGGCTGGATTGATGGGAGAGAAAATGCTGTGCAGAAGTTTGCAGGGTTTATGTTGGGGAGGGGAGTTAATAGCTGCGCTCTGTGGGAAGGAGACAAGTGGCTCTAAATGAGAGGGAAACCAGTGGTTTTCAACCATGGCTGACAGCGGAGTTGCCAGGGTGGCGCTTACAAAATGCCTCGTGCTCAGGCCCCACCCCAGGAGATTCTGATTTACAGTAGTAACTCTGTGGTTTTGCTCCTGTAGATTCAGTTACCCACGGCCAACGATGATCTGGGGAAGCAGATGAATGGTCCTTCTGACGAATGGTCAGGTCTTAGTAGCCTAACACTACATCATGATGCCTACGTATGTCATTTCCCTCATTTCAGCTCATCACGCAGGCATTTTATTTTCTCAAATCATCACAAGAAGGATAAGTGCAGTGCAATAAGATATTTTGAGAGAGACCACATTCACATAACTTTTGCCATAGTATATTGTTATAAATGTTCTATTATATTACTAGTTATTATGTTTAATCTCTACTTCACCTAATTTATAAACTTTTTCATAGGCATGAATGTTAGGAATAAAGATAGCTCATACAGGCTTTATTACTACCCAGTTTCAGGCATCCCCTGGGGGTCTTGGAACGTCTCCCCAGTGGATGTAGGTTCATATTCAGTGAGGTGGACTACTGTACACTTCCCCATTGTTTCTAGATGTTGTTATATATGTTTTTTTAATCCACAGGTGGTATTTATAAGGTTATATCAGTGTATCACATGGCTACCTTGTTCTTTTAGCTCCTAAAAAGTGAGAATGTGATGTATGCTTAAGCAGCTGGCTCTTTCCTGAGTTAGGGGAGGTGGAAAAGGACATGGGGAGCATGGTAGGTTGATAATAGCTCCCCAAAATAATGTCTGAGTCCTAAGCCCTGGCACCTGTGACTATTAGCTTGTTTGAAAAGAGGGTCTTTGAAGGTGTGATTAAATTAAGGACTTCGAGATAGGGAGATTGTTCTGGGTTATCTTGGCCTAAATGCAGTCACATGTATCCCTATAGAAGAGGGAGGGAGAGGAAGATTAGACAGAAGAGAATGTGATCTTGAAGGCAGAGATTGGAATGCTGTGGCCACAAGCCAAGGAATGTCAGAAGCCACCACAAGCTTCCAGAAGAAGCAAGGAATGGATTCTGCCCTGCGGCCTCTGCAGGAAGCATGGTCTTGCTGACAACTTCTGCAGGCTTCTGGCCTCCCACAACTGTGAGCAAGTACATTTCTATTGTTTTAATCCACTGAATTTGTGTAATTTGTTAAAGCATCCCAAAGAAAGTCATGCAGAGACATGCACTTACTTCCAGCTCTCTTTCCTCTGCTGTTTCCAGGAACAGATCTGGGCGGAAGGGTTTCAGTCCATTGGAATTCTCCACTCGGAAAATCTTCTCTGGTGGAATGAAAATGATTCAGATTATGAGAAAGAACATAGCATAAAGAAGGCTTAGCAGCAGCCACTCAAAATTGGTTTACCTACCCTGGGTGGGTACCAGTGAGGGTGTTGTAGAGCCTGAGCCAGCACTCAGTAGATGGGTGTGGAATGAATGAATGAGCCGCCAGGTAAAGGGGTCTTATACCCACTTAACCCAGAAGGCTATGTTAAGTGAAGGCTACTAACCCTTCAAAACTTATCTTAGATAGACTGCCTGCACTAGGTTTCCCCTGCCCCACATTCCTTAGTCATTCCCAACCCCAGGCAGTCAAGAGCTGGCCCACAATAAGTGCTCAGTAAGTGAGGATCAGATGAATGGAACACATTTCCCTTCTATTAGGAAGAACTAAATGAAGTGTGCATGTTGTCCCATTAGAGCAATCTAGTTCTGGTGTTAAACAGATATGTCTCTTGTTGGAATCATAAGGAAAGCAGGCAATTTTGAGGGATGATTGCTTGACTTACAGCAATACTGACAGAAATGACACCTGGCAAGGGTACCTTGTCTTATACTTTTCAGAGCACGCTAATGTTCATACCATCATTTAATCCCTCCAACATCCTTGTGAAATGTGTAATGCAGATGATTTCTGCAGATGAGGGGCTGAGATGTGGTCACAGACACATGATGGTCTCAGTCTGTCTGAACGCCGGCTCCCAGAGCAGGCAGATGAAGAGGCCAGAATCTTACCATTCTGGTCCCGGCAGCTCAATGTATAGAAGGTTTCCCTCCGCAGGATGATCTCCTGGGCAATGATCCCGTAGCTGTACACATCTCCTTTCTGAGAGATGTTGGCTTGGCGGAGGTGCTCGGGGGCCGTCCAGAGGTCTGTGAATTCAGCATTGAGATGGCAGAGTTCAGGGGGTGAGCAGACCATTGGTCTCCAACCTGCTTTTGTTGAGTCCCTACACTACACACCTGAATACGAGTGGCCTTGAAATTGTATGTCCCAAGCATTGGGGGAGTTTGTGCTAATGCTGGTGACAGTGCAGAACACATGCTTACCTTTTAAGCTGGCTATGTAATGCCAGGATTTGGTGAGGTTATAAGGTCTTCCCTGGAACTGCTAGGATCATAGTCCTGGAAACCTTCAAGGCTACTAAAAATATGCCTGGTATATAGGAGTGCTCAGTAAATATTTGTGGAATGAGTATAGCAGATATGAGGGGCTGAGGATTTAATAGCTTATGGGACATATAATATAAACCTATGAAAATATAAATATAAAAATGTATTTGCATATTTGGTACATTTTATACATAAAATATTTTACAAATATAAAATATATTTACATATATTATATAAATGTATATGTAATATAATTATATACATATATTTTTTATTTATATATGTATATACATGTATATATATTTACTAAAAGAAAATGAAGTCAGCACATTTAAACAAAGAGATTGTCACTGTCATTTTCCAAGTGTGACATGCAGGCTTCTGCCCACAGATATATTTTCATTGTTTCTCACAATGTTCTTTAAAGAACAATGCATACAATTTACTCCCATTTTACTACTGTGCCCTGATGCTTCCCATCTAGTCCACGTCACTCAAGTGAAGTCTTCTGTGTTCTGTGTTTGGCTCCTGTAGATGCTTGGGTTTTGGACTCCTATCTCATGTCTTATTTAGAAATAACAGAGCGATACAGTTAATTCTCCTCCAACATCCCGTGAAGTTTTCCAGGATCACCTATCTCCCTGTAAAGTTTCTGAGATTTCTGTCTTTAGCACTTCAATGAAAAGTCTACGGATTCACGTCATTAGGTACAGTATATGACTAATGTACTCATGACGAGGTCCGTTTTCCCCATGTGGTTTCCCATCTAAATGTTCACTGCCTGTTTGAATTTATGTCCTGTGAATTTCTGTGAGTTTTGATTCATGTACAGTTGATCCTAATGGCTTAGCGTGGTAGGAATGGTAAAGCAGATCTATTTATACTAAAATTTCAGGTAACTGACAGCAAAGATAGGTAGGTGTCGCTGAGTGATGCTCAGGGTAGGATTTGACTTGCAATTCATTTGACTTTGTGTCATGGTGAGTCATCTAATGAAGATTTGTTCCACTATGCGATGTACCATGCATGGCATACAGTTAAGTCTTTAACACACACTTACTAGATTGAGTCCAAGGTCATATTATGCTTAACTGGATGGAAGAAGGAGGGCCAGAACTGTAATTTTTCTACTAGAAGGAAAATGAAGCGACTGCAAAGTAGAGTTAGAAACAGACTTTAGTTTTCGGATCTCAATGGTAT
Source organism: Manis javanica (assembly GCF_040802235.1). Classification (NCBI taxonomy): domain Eukaryota; kingdom Metazoa; phylum Chordata; class Mammalia; order Pholidota; family Manidae; genus Manis; species Manis javanica. The sequence continues at coordinate 19,043,082 of NC_133170.1, read as the reverse complement.
TTTGAGGCATATGTGAGCATTAGGTTTCTGAGGTTGTTTAAGCCCAAGTTACAGTAAAGAATGGATAATACTCAACATGAAAAGCCCCTTATACTTTACAAATCATTTTTCTTTGTGTTGCTTTCTTGACCTTCAGCACAATCCTGAAAGGGATAAGTTTACAGATAAAAGGTTTTTTTCTTACTATCATTTCTTATCATTATTACAGATAAATGAATGACATCTAGAACTTGGAAATGGGCCTTCTGCCTTGTATTTTATTTTCTTGGGTGAATCTCTTAGCCTCTCTGACCCTCAGTCATTTATATAAAGGAAGAGGTTAATCAGATGATTTCCAAGATGTCTTACTAGTCTAACCTTCTGTATTTTGTTACCCTGTTCTGCTTCCACAGTAAGTTTGTCACGATTTCTCACTGATACCAAGAACACACAGATGAAGGAAATCAACAAAGGAGATTTAACTCAAGAAGCACTTGTTGAAAGTGATAAAGGTGAAGGGCTGGGAATGACCTGGCTGTGTCTCTTGTGGCTCCAAGTGTTTATGTTCTGATCAGTATCACTATTTCCCAGGTACCTAACATGGCTTGTGAGAGATTTTTTTTTAAGTAGGAAAGTGGTAACATTCCATTCTTTACAGACCTTTCCTTGGTGGTAATATGGAATTGCAGCCAAAGTCAGTGATCTTCACCACCATTCGACTGTCCACCACACAGTTGGTGGATTTCAGACGACCATGGACTTCCGTCTTACTGGAGTGAAGATATGACATTCCCTGCAATTTTTCAGATGTCAAGAAAGCAAAGAGATATGACACTTGTCAGCTGCTTATTGTAAAGAAAGAAAATGACATTTTGAAATCATTTCAGCATGCAGATGGAATCACACCATCAGAATTTTTTTATGTAGTTCCATTAATTTTACTTTAAAAATATGGTTCAACCCCTAGTATTTGCCTAAGCACTGCATCAGTTTTGGTCTATTTAGCTGCCACAGTAAAAGGCAATTGTCTAAAGACTCTGGTTAAGTAGTTATATGTACTATGAAACAGAAGGTTGGTCCTTTTTCATTTTTTTTAAGTGTTTCTGCTTACCACTGGCTTGGTCTGTGACCTTGGGTATGTCCCTGGTTTTCTGCTACCTCAATTAAGAAATATGAAAAATAAGGCCTTGCCTTTCTGAGGGGAGCAGCTAGGCTAGATGAATTCCTGAAATTTAATCGGTCTCCTTCTATTTTGAAATAGAACGTTTCATTCTGTTTAGAAAGGAGAAGCTGGGTTTGGGGAGGTTTGTTTGGTTTTGTTTATGGCTGCACTGCTTCCCTCTTGAGGCCAGAGATATCACTGCAGAAACTGCTTTTCAGCCTGGATTATGGGAGTGAAACGTAGCAGATAGGGGATCAGATAATATTTTTAAAAACTGATTCTGATCCTAGCTGACTTTCAGGTGGTTTAAGACTGTATCAAACAGCTCACTTTTGGGACTGGCTTTTCTTTATTCTTGAATGAGGCCGTGGTTACTAGTATCCACTTCCTTTTTCGTATCATATCTGAGAATAGACATGTCCAAATGTATTGTTTTCTCATGAAAGATGGCTGCCTGGCCTTAATATTTTCCTTAAAAAGTTGAAGATTGTTGCCTTGCATGTAGCTTTATATAATTTTCATTCCAGCAAGTCTATAAAAATGTGCACCTGAAATCCAGAGTAAAAAAATATAGTAATAAGAAATAGCTAACAGATATTAAACACTTACTTATCCCAGACCTTATAGGAAACACATGCATCATTTCATAAAATTCTCACAACCCTCTGATGTAGGTACTATTTTTATTATCATTTTACCAATGAAGAAATCAATGTACAAAGGTTGAATAGCTCACTGGGTCGGTTTTCTTATATTTAATTTTCACAAATGTCTTTGGTGTTTGTAGACCTCTTACCTTAGCAATGTCATACAAGACAGAGATTTTAAACTCCCAATCCATGAATGTACCATCAGGATAGGAAATTGTGTCATTTAAAACTTCCTGAACAGGAGAAAAAGAAGAGGAAGAAGATGAAATGTCACAAGGAGGGATATTGTGCAACTCATATCCCTATATGGCATTTATTTAATAGTCAATTGCAGGCAATTAGTGATTTTTTATTCATGAGGTCCTGGGATCAGGGACAAACTGGACTCCATTGTTCTGGTATTCTTGGACATAAATTTCTTTTCTCTCTTACTTAGGAAACATTAAGCGTCTCTCACAGCAATGAAACGAGGGGAAGATACTGGCAGTATCCCAAATCTTGGGTCTTCCTCCAGTCAGGGGTAAAGGGATGAGAAGACACCTGCCTGGAGGGTGGGTGGTGAGCCTGATCCACGAGGGGCTGGGCTACAGGTACTGTATCCTCAAAATTACCCTGGTGTTTTAGAACAAGGGATCACTGTTAGGAAATTCCTTCATTAGGCTGTTTCTACTCACATGATCAATTGCATTCATTGGCTTAACAGCTCTAAATTTTTTATAAGTTTACTATGTCCTCTCTCAATGAGACAGAGTTCTTGGATTTTGTGGGAATTATATGACCTAGAATTTTGAAATCACTTTTTCAACATGATGATGGTTCTATAAAGATGCAGGGTTTTAGCTAAGCTAACAATGAACTATTCTTCACTGTAAAACTCTGATAGCCTAATAAGTTTCCTCTTTCGGGGAAAATGTCCAGTTTAACCTTTAGTTTTAATTCAGGCACCGTACCAATAATTCCTATAAGGTCTCCAAAGTCACTGATCATCTTAGATAAGGCAGGCTGGGCTGTGGGTACCAGGCCAGATTAAGGGAGGGAAATGAGCAGATTCTAAAGAAACTCTTTGCCTTAGCACCTGACATATTATAATTTTTGTTTATTTATTATCTCTTCTCCCTATGAAAATGCAAAATATTTGATAATTTTTGTTCATTGCTATATTTACAACATCTAGTACAGCATCTGACATGTAGTAAATGCTCAATAAATATCTGTTGCATGAATGAAGCAATTTTCTTAAACAAGGTTAGCTCAGGTTGTCCTATATTTATAAGATGGGAAACACTGTCTTTGTTGGTCTTTTTCTCATTTGCTTCCCCACAAAAGTAGGCTCTGATGGGGATCTACCATGAGTTGAAGCTTAAAGGGAGGGGACCACAAAGTTTGCAGTGGCACAGCTTTTGCTTTGAGATTCACAACATAAAGCAGTGGTTTCCCGTAGACGCTTATGTCATCTGCTCCCAATAAGAGTAAGCAATGCCGGAGTGGAGCCCAGCACCACTCAGATCATTGAAGTTTCCTAGCTTAGGGTAGGGAGCCAAAAATACTATCTAAATGCTGACGAACATTTCAGGGATTAAAAGACCATGTGAAACCCTTTGATTGGGCTCTATTAATTGGTATTCTATAATTTCTGTCCCATTGAAATCAAATGAATCAGATATGGTCTAGCCTTCATAGAGGAAACATTTCTATAAATGGTCCCTGACTTAATGGTTTGTATAAATGGCTTTTTGACTTTATGATGGTGTGAAAGTGGTATGAATTCAATAGAAACTGCACTTCGATTTTGAATTTTGATCTTTTCCTGGCCTAGTGATATGCAATACAACACTCTCTTGAGATGCTGCCAGTGGCTCTGAGCTGCAGCTCCCAGCTGGCCATGCGATCACAAGGGTAAACCACCAAGACTTACCATCACCCTGGACCAACACGTCCATTCTGTTGTTTACTTTCAGTACAGTATTCAATCAATTATATGAGCTAGTCAACACTTTATTATAAAATAGGCTTTGTGTTAGATGAATTTGCCCAACCATAGACTAATGTAAGTGTGCTGAGCCCAGTTCAAGTAGGCTAGGCTAAGCTGAGATGTTCGTAGGTTAGGTGTATTAAATGCATTTTTGGCTTAACAATATTTTCACCTTACAAAGGGTTTATTGGGGCAGAACCCATTTTAAGTGAAGGAAGATCTGTAATTTCAAAAGAACTGAAATTATTATTAGGAATGTGTTTGTTTTATCAGCATCATTTTAAATGATCATTTTCAGCATCAATTAAAATGATCATATGATTTTTCTCCTATAACTTTTTGAAATACTGCATTATAGTACCATTTTTTCTTTTCATAGAATTAACCATATCTGATATATAATGTTTTTTAGACACAACTGGCTTAGAGTTGTTAGCATTTTATTTATAATTTTTCCAACTATATTTATAACTGTAGTCTTTAATTATATTTTAGTATCAACTTTATACTAGTCTTATTGAATGTTAAGTGAACTTACAAGATGTCCATATTTTTGTTTAACTTTAGAACCGTATTTATATAGACAATGAGAATTATTCATTGAAGTTTAGAAAAATTAAGCTGAGTCTGGTATTCTCTGTAATGGAAATTATAATTTCTTCTATCATTATCATCCTACTTAATTTTTTTGCTTTTTGAGTCAAATTTTCATGATTACATTGCTTGTGAAATTTTTCCTTGTTTAGATTTTATAATTCATGCAGTACCCCCTCACAATTAAAAGCATCTTTTTTATAGCTTTATTTTTTATTTCCATTTTTTGTAGTCTAATGCTTAAAAATTTTAATTAGAAGTTTGAGAGGCTTGTATATCTTGTAGTTTAAAAAAAACTCATAAATGCATTTAAAAATTCTGTGTATTCTACAGTAATTGAATTTGGAAAGTTTCCTTTCCTTAGGCCATACTTATTCTTCTAAAGTGGACATTGAATACTTCTGTTATTATTATTTTTTAAAGAGAGAATGGGATTTAGAGGTCTGATTTTTTTTTCCTTGAGGTTAGAGTTGAGTTTTTGTCATACATTTTGAAAGCCACTATTCTTTTTTTGTTGAAGATTATTGATAAGATTATATGAAAAAAATTCTAAGTGACTAAATTTTTTAATTTAAAATTTTATTGAATGATGAATATTTGGGCCTAGGGTTCATATTAGGGACTGCTTTCTGCAATCTTAGTATTCTGGCTTGGTTATGGGGAAGGATATTGAGGTTATTAAGAAACACTGGGTATGAAAATAGTCCAAAGGCAGGTGACCACACATCCTGGTTTGCTTGGGGCCAGCTGTGGCTCATGTCTGATGTTGCAGCATAATTATTATAGTACCCCCTTTCATTCTCAATGTATCCTGATAAATGATATGGCCACCCTATCCAAAGATATTTGAAAGCCCTTGTAACATACTCCCAGCGATGCTCAAGGTGAGGTGCAGATATTTCAGTGCCCTTTGGAGCAACTGCCCTGGATTCTCCCCACTACTGACCTTCTCCCTGCTTCTACTTGACACCTGACTTTGTTTCTTGCATGTGAATGTTTCTTGTGTATGCCTGTCCTACTGAACTATCCAGTGGGTTGATATTCCTAGCTTGTTGATTGGTTCTTCCCAAGAACTTGATACAGTTCCATTTTATGTTCTCTTTCTGCTTTGGGCTTGCTTAGCCAGAACACCTGACCCCTTCTGGGCCAGCCTCAGTCCCTCCCAAGTGGACAGTAGCAGAAACAGGACTTACGGACAAGTCTCCTACTGTTTATTTGGTGTTATCAAAATGACCATACTTTTTCCTTTTAATATAAAAGCAAGTATGCAAGTAAAATGAATTTAGAGATAATCACTCACTTTTTCACATCTGTTCCTTGTTTTTTCAAGTTTACACTCCAGAATATTTTTTGGCTTGCTTTTTTATAAAGATGTAATAGGACTGATCAAGTTTGATAAGCATATGAACCCACCAACTTTTCTTGATAACTCTTTGATCGTCTTCCTGGGTGAACATTTAAAATTCCCACTAAACAGTTTTTTTTTCATATGGTTGACCAGTTAGGAAATTGGAAATGATCACAGCTCCTTACCCGAAGAGATCCTCTCTCACAGTATTCGATCACCCCGAAGATCATGGAATCAAGCTTCACTGTGCCGTAGAACTTGGTTAGGTTGTAATAGTCAATCTGCAGTAACTAAGACAACATGTTTATTTACAAAGCAAGTCATTCAGAAAGGAATGCTAGAGGAAAAAGCAGTATCCTAATAAAATATGTAGATATTTGGGAAGATGGACTGCTCTTGATACATTGGAATGTCAGTCCATTTCTCACTACACGTTGCATTACATCGTATTCAACAGCCTTTCTTTTGTCAACAAAGAGACTTGAATACAAACTTTTGACTACACTCAAATAATATCACAACCATTTTCTAGGATATACTAAATTTCCAACATATTTTACATCACCAAACATCAGTCTTCAACATCCAGTGGTAGAACTTTCAGAAAGAAGTATAGTCATGCCTTTCCTGGTCTGAGGACTTCCCTGTCAGCATCTGCAGGAATACCTTGTCCCACTGGGGTCGTCAGTGCTTAGGGAAAATGAACTGAAACTATTTCTCACTTAAGGGTTTCAAGTAAGGGACACATACCTTGTTCAATTCTATCTTCTGTTTCTCAGTGAAATTGCCATCATTGTGTTTGAGATCCTTCAGAATCACTCGCTGCAACGATTAATTGAATTAAGGAGATGCTGTTGTAGCATGACCACTTATATGTGTATTACGATACTCTGTGAATCTCACTTCCCACTGTACTATAGGCTCTTGAGCGTAAAATAGTGAGCAGCAACACTATTTCATCAGTGTTTATATCCCTGGTGCCCACTGCTTGGGATATGGTAGGCTCAGGTTTGAAAATTTCTTTAACAATGACTACATGAAAAGGATGGATGCAAGGGCAGGACAAAGGTCAGAAGTTACAAAACCTCTTTATGGAATTGTCATATTCCCACTGCAATGAGCCAAAATATAATACTAGGGTTTCTGGGACCTAATTTATTTTTCCTTTTCTTTTCTATACTCTACCCATCTTAAAAAGTTCTCTTTGTCTTTTAATTTGCTCATTATTGTGTTTTCTAACCCTGGATGCAGAGCCCTGTCCACCCCTATGAAAAGCTGCAAAAAAGCCCCTTGGATCAGCCTGGTAACCTCGCCATTGCACCGCTAAGCTCAGGAGCAGGGCGCCGATGAGTCAGGAGGCCCAGAACACACCCCTGACTGACAGCTCAGAGAAGCAGAGGAGACTGTATCACCTTTTTGTCGTATTTGCACTGTCGTAGTCCCTGGATTGTATCTCTCCTCTTGTCATCATCGATCTGGCACAAGAAAAGGCTAATTATTCCAGAATCTTTATCTCTTCCTCATCCACTATCAGTCAAGGGCTGAAAGGCTCTGCCAGGTGGGTAGCATCAGTTGTTCACCCATAGCATGCCTGGCGGGGCTTCCAGAAACACAATGGATGTGTGTTTCCCTCTCACTACTCACCTTCCCTCTCCAACAATATCTTCTTTCCAGGGATCTACTACTCTCCGGGTCTCCCTCCCTTCTTCCTGTGGCCTGTTTCAGCCAGGGATTTTCTTGTTTCCTTCTCTCTCAGCCCCACTGTATTGGGAATCATTGCCTGCAGCTATGAACTGAGCTCTTAGGGGAACATGTTGTGCATTTGAGTTACAAACTCATGCCTGAAGGCCAAAATAGTAATGAGATATGGACCCTGGGCCAAGGGTTTAGGGTGCCACCCATCGGCTCTTAGTTCAGCCTAGAGTTGCCAGATCATCTGACTTGTCAAAAGGAAATGGTAATACGGATTTTCCTGTGCCATTCCAAGATTCTTATATTTGGAGGATGTGTTCTTAGTCTGCCCAGGCAGAGAAAAGATTGAGAACAATACATCTTTCAATTTGATTCTCAGAAAAACCTGTGACATACTTTAATATTTGTTAAAACTTACCTCATCGGGCACTGTGAAATATGAGTGGAATAAATTGTATCAGATTCCAAGCATGATGCCTGGCACAACGCAGATTAATAGATGTCCACTGTCTTCCTTTCTATTTCTCATTTTAAAAATGAGGTACAAAAGGGTCAAATGACACCAAGTGTCACGTAAGAATGTATCAGAGCCTGAGGTTGTGGCCTTGTCTGGTATTCTTTATACTGTGTCAGGTCTTGATTAGGTCATTTAAACTATTGAATCTTTAGTACCTTATCTGGGTAACCCTAATTCACAGGAATACTTGGGGACCAAATGAGACGGAGTTTGTGAAATGTTCTTGCAAACTTAAGCATTTGATCTGCAAACAAATTATCTTCACCTTTATCATTTTCCTCTCTGTTGCTGCTCATCCCTTCACTTTCCTGACTTCTCTTTTTTTGTCTGGCTGCTTCCGATGCCTGACCCTTTCTGTTCTAGGACAGAGATGTGATCTTTATCGTCTCCTCCCTTACTTGTTCCTTATCTCTGCCTTCAGTCAGTATCCAGAACATGAAGCACTGCCTGCCTGGTTGGGTGGCATTTCTGCTCCTGCTGACTTGGGCTGACCTCCCAGGGCTTCTCCCTGCCCCATCTGACTCACAGCACGGGAAGGCCTCTCCTTAAGCCAATTCCTGGCTACCTGCTCGCCAGCCTGTCTGAAACCCAGAGAAACGATGACTCCCCATGCTCTGAATCACTTCCACTTCCCCCTTAGTTACTGGCTCAGAGACCTAATCCTTAGCCAGGCGAGTGGCTAATCGGATTAATTAAGTCATAAAAATTCTGTAATGTCTAACAAGGTTACATGGGTCATACTTCCAGGGACATATACATTTGAATAGAGCAGCGACTCCACGGGTAAGGCTTCCTCCGCAGAGCAAGGATGCGGTGGAGAGGATGGTGAGGCGCACAGCTGCGGCTGCGCGTGCGCAGAGCTGGACCACGTGGGGCGCGCCGGGGATCGCGGCGGGACGCTGCGGAAGGGCTCTGTCCCTCCTACTGTGCTGCAACCCAGTCGTTTGGGGCAACACATTCTCCCTCTGGACGTCCAATCTGCTTCAGGTCGTTTACACCTACTGTGAATTACCACCAGCTCATTTCAGGCTGACAAGTCGGCGGACTGGTCTTCGTGAGCAGAATTTAGGGGCGCGAGCTCAGCCTCACCGGCTGGGCCCCAGAGAGCAGAGCGTTTATGCAGGAGAGTTGCGCTCATCCTGCACACCCCGGGGAGGGGGGAGTCTGAGACCCCAGGGGGCTGCATGCAGCACGCCGGCTGGGCGCCCACAGCCTGGAAGACTCGAGCTCGGGCCGGACCCGCGCTGCCACCTTCTGCTGGTGCAGGCAGGTAGGCACCGCGTCTCACTGTCCCTTCGGTCTGGCCCTGCACTGGGGGACCCCACTGATGCCCTCGGGTCGAGGCTCTGGGCCTCCATGCTTCGTTATAAACAGTTTGGAATGGTGACGGTGTGCGGCAGGTGTTAGAATCTTAGGCTTCACAGTCAGCCTGGGTTCAAATATGGCCCTGTTTCCGAAATTCTAGCCCTGTTACCTCGCAGGGTTGGGGAGATGAGATGGATCACTGCCCCTGGCACATTAGAAGCGTTTACTAACTGACAGCCGTTATTTGTGGTACTCCTACTAACTGTGTGTGGCCCTGCACTTGTTTCTTAACCCCTGTCCCTCAGTTTCCTCAACAAAGTCACGGTAAAGTTTAACTCAGGAGTTCCTTGTGAGGAACAGATGAGATGATGTAAGTCCAGCACTGACCGCGGTGAATGGAGTGGGCATTATTGTATTATAATGGGGACTGATATCTTCCTGCTGAGGGAGACTGTGGGCAAAGATCAGCAGAGGCCTCCTCCGTGAGCAGTGAGCGGGGTAAGTCAAGTGGCATCCAAGCTCTAGGGGAACTCAAATGCCCTCCCCAGTCCTACATCCCATGACACATTCTCACTGTGTGCATTTCTCTTCTGGGTCAGATGCAAACAACAGTACACACCGTATCTCAGCCTCCACTGAAGTGTTCCTTGCATGAATGAGCTGACATTTAGGGCAATGGAGAACTGTGGAAAAGAGTGAAAGCTGAGAAGTAGAAAATGTCTTAAGTCTTGGATTCTGGAACGCATGGCCCTGGATGGTCCCTTTCCCACCATGCTACCAAAGTCTCGCCCAGCACCTGGCAAGTTGCACCAGCTCTAACCTTCTTCAACAGGCAAGGTGCACCTTACCTTCAGGCTAATCTGGTTGGTCTCATTGGTCTCCAGAGGAAAGATATTTTCAGGAGGAATGTGGGACCATTTTTTCTGACGAAGTTCATGTTCTTTTTTATATTTTCTGTGAAAAGAATAGAACCAGCCAATAGGTTTTTATTAGTATTCATGCCATTCAGCTTCTGGACACAAGGAGAAATTTAGAACCCTGATATCCCCCAGGTAGGTAGGAGGTGAGCGAGGCTAGCCCATGGGGTAATTCCATGTTGCCCAAACTCGTGAATGCTGGCCATGAGTGGACCTGTAGGGATTTCTGATGGTCTTTCATATTCTTCCTTTTTTTTTTCTTTTCATTTCATTTTCTCAGGCCTTCACTCAGGCAGCCCTTACTATAATAAAGAATCTGAACTGCAGACACGGAAAGAGGGAGGAAAAAACAGAGGAAAGAAAAAAATTCTAAACCAGTAAGCTTGAAAGGCAAAAGTATTTGTTTTTATGCCACCACAGAGTACACCAGATTCCTAAATAAGCCAATTCCTCTTATGCATTTGTCCCTTGAAAAAATATGTATACTGTTGGTGGGAATGTAAATTGGTGCAACAGTATGGAACAGTAAAACAGTATGGAGATTTCTCAAAAAACTAAAATAAGAAATACCATAGACCCAGTAACTCTGCTTCTAGTGATTTACCCAAAGAAAACAAAATCTCTGATTCAAAAATATATAAGCACCCCTCTGTTTATATTCCATTATTTACATGAGCCAATATCTGGAAGCAACCAAAGAGTCCATCAATAGATGAATGGATAAAGATATTATATATATATATATATATATACACAATGGAATATATTATTCAGCCATATAAAAAGAAATCCTGCCATTTGCAACAACATGGATGGACCTAGAGGGTATTACGGTAAGGGAAATAAGCCAGGTGGAGAAAAGCAAATACCGTATGATTTCACTTGTATGTGGAATATAAAAACCAAAGGAACAAAACAGCAGAAGACTAGTAGACACTGAGAAGTGACTGTTGGTTATCATGGGGGAGGGGTTGGGGTGAGTACATGGGGTGCATGAAGGAGAGAAGGAGGCACAAAGATCTCAATCATAATATAAGTTGTTCAAGGGGATAGAAGTACAGCATGGAGAACATAATCAATAGTTCTGTAACATCTTTCTATGTTGACAGGTAATAACAATACAAGTTGGCGTGAGGATTTAATAATGTGGGTAACTGTTGAATTACTGTGCTGTATACTTGAAACCAATGTAATATTCTATATGAACTATGCTTCAATAAAAAATCTGTATAAAGAAAACAGAAAAGAACAGAAAATGTGACATGTGGCCCACCATTCAAAATATGAAAATTTTGTAATCATTTCCCCCACTTAGTATAGATAAAGCAGAATTCTTGGGTTGTAGGAAATGCACACTTAGAACTTCACAGATATTGCCAAATTGTTTCCCAAGTGGTTGCACCAATTTACCTTGCCATTGTGAGAATCCCTGTTTCCTCCATGTTCTTAACAACATTTGGTATTATGAAACTTCTTAAAAACCATTATGATGTATGTGAAATGGTATTTCAACATTGCTTTGTGGTTCATTTTCTTGATTACTAGACAGATTAAGTACCTTTTAAAATATATTCTAGCTATTTTATGGAATATATATAGTTGCCTAGTCATTCATTCATAATTTTACCCATTTTTTTCTATTATATTATTTGTCTTTTCCTTGTTAACTTACATGAGTTCCTTATATATTCTGCAACATAAATCTTTTGTCTTCTTATGTGTTGCAAATACCTTCCTCTAGTTTATTACTAATTATAACTTTGTTTTACAGGAAGTTTTAATTTTATGGCCACATTTATATATTCTTCTTCTACAATCTTTTTTATCTCAACTGAGAAATAGTTTCTTTCTTGAAATCATTTTCTATTAAGTTTTGAAGTTTGATCTTCACATTTACATCTTTAATCTATTTACAATCCATATGGAATGAACTCCATCTTTGTGTATGGTTTTAGGTAGGGTTTGAATTTAATTTTTCCATGTTGAAAGCCTACTGTTTCAACATCATTTCCTGACTTGTAATGTCACCTCCGTTGAAGTTCAAGTTCTCACACTTGCTTGTATCTGATTCTAGAATATATATTCTTTTCCAATGACCTATTTGTTCCTGAGCTTGTCTTTGCTTGTGGTCATTTGATAAACTCCTACTCACCTTCTCAAGAACATTCATGATGCCTTTCTTAATGTCCCCTAAGCAGACATGGTTTCTTCCTACTCTTCCATCTAACTGAGTATTCATCTATTAAATACATATAAAATAGCATATTACTGGCCAATGATTATGATCCTAAGACCTGGAGGCAATTAGGCTTGTAGCCTGGAAGTCTCCCACGCTTTCATCTCTGTACTCCAGGAAATTCTTAGGACCCAACAGAGCCAGCTGTCAGTAATATTGAATTAGAGGATGCCATAAGTCCTTCACTACTTTCCTTCATAGGCTTGTAAGAAGGGTTGTAAAGGAAAACTAAAGAAAAGCATCTGTGTGCCAGATCTTCTGGGGGACACATCATTGCTGTGGTCATTAGAAAACCCTATCTGTCTCCTGTGCTTAGAGAAGATGGAAAATGCCAGTTTCCACCTGTTACGGTCTCTTCCATTGTGATTTATGATTTACCCCTGTCTTAAGCTGACACCCATTTGCACCTAGTTTCTGAGGAACAGTAGCCACACCTGTGACCTTGTTATTGCCTGGCTTTCCTCTTTCCCAGCCTTGGTTGCTGTTTATCCTCAACTAAATGGTCACCATACACTGTAGGTCATCTTTAAGATTTCTGGGCAACCCAGTTACAGGGGTCAAATTCTGTCTTCAGACCGAAGAGAACAATCTACTTGTTTTCTGGGAGGAAGTTTTAACTGACATGTAATAGGCTGGGCTCTCTCACTGTGAAAAACTAGGACACATAGACCAAAGTGTGTGATACAGAGAGAAAAACTGTTACCTGGTTTAGTTGGGAAATAGGGGTGATTCTGATAATAGGATGGAAAGTTTGGTGTGTTTGACACACACAGATTGGGAGGCAGTGTGGTATTCACTCATTTATATATTCAATAAATAATTCTGAGTATACGCCTTGTCTCTGAGTATACGCCGGCAATGTGCTAAGCACCTCATATGTCCAAGTTGAGCAAATCAATCATGGAACCTATGGTCAGAAGGCCTGAGTTCTAGTTTTGGCCATGCACTCTACCTGGTAATGCAATTCCAGGCAAGCCATTTGGCTAAAGTAGAAGGTTTGGAGTCAGTGATTTCTAAAGCCCCTCCCAGCTTGACATTATGTGATATAGAGACTTTGAAATTTCCCACAAAATACCAATAAAACACAGAAATAGCTATTTCCACTATAGAATGCCCATTATTTGTAGTCACTGCATCTACCTTATTTCAACTCCTTGCAGCAGTTCAGATGAGGACACTGAAGCTAAGCAACGTGTTTAAGTTGCTAATATATGCTTAGGACCATAGAACTGGCAAATCACAGAACTGAGATTTGCGATCAGCTGTCTCTGACTTCAAGTTCTAACTGATGCACTTAGTAGTATTCTGCCCTTAATAGAGTCTTTGATGCAGAATGCCTTCATGATGTAACAGCTATCTAGAGACCTTCTGGTGAATGTACATCATCATTACCAGACATCAGGCTTCTTCTCTCCCCCACTCCCTCTCCGAACCAAGAGAACACAGGATAGAGTGGGTGTAGGTACCTCAGCACCAGAAGAGCAATTAGCAGGAGCAGAATCACAGTTCCTGTGAGAGTGAAGACTGCAATCAGCAGGACTTGAGGGCCTGTCACAGAAAAGACAGTGGAAAATGCATCAGTAAGGATCTTTAAAAAGAGAGTAAAAGTATTTCAAAGATCTAGTCATATAATATAATTTGAGGACAGGGACAAGGACCCTTTAAAAGGTATTTATCTTATATTAATCACTTCATTGGCAATACAGATCCTGTGTCTGTGATCTCTGAAGGAAACTGGAATGTACCTATGGGAAGTGGCTTAATTTCAGCTATCCTGATAGTGTATACATCTTGTTTCTTAAGGGAATCACCAAATGTTACAAGAACATAAAATAATTTCCGGCACACAGATCATTTTGGTGAGAAGCCTACCTGATGTCTTTGAAACCAATATACCTGAGGGTGATTCATAAACGAAGAAAGAAATAGCAATGTTTTAATACGAAACACAAATTAGAGGACAAGTAAGTCAGTGTGGAATATTCAGTCAGTGTTGCCTACCAGTCCCTTCCAAGCCCTACCAGGTCATTGAGGGAAGCCAATGAAGAATGTAAGTGGTTTTATCTATTAGAACACTAGTATGGATATGGAGTTGTATAAATGGAGGAATCTGAGAGGTTTGCCAAAGAGTAAGTGGAATTTAGGATGTGGATCCCACCCAAGGAAGCATTGAAGCAGAGTCTGTCTATGGAGAGGAATAAGCCTATATTGAGAAGGACAATAATAATAACAAAATTGTACAAGAAAGTCATGGCTCTTGTATGCCACAACGGATCCCTATTAGAATTAATGAATTCAAGAAGAAAAAAATGGAACAGATTCTAAACAATAGAGTGCTATTTAGCCTTATATAAATAATAATAATGAAAATGTTTACCAATTTCCAACTTATAGAATCAACTTATAGCTAAATGACAGAGGGCTTCCTTATAGCTACCAAATAAATATTATCAGCCATAACAAATTAAGGAAAATACAGAAGAATTTGGGAGGTGTGAAGGAGATAAAAAGGATAGAGACATTGACATCTTCATCTTACAAAACTAGAAAGCAAGAAGCTTTATAAAGACCAACATTAGAATATCATGCATATGAATTAAAATTGCAAAAGCACCCAATAAACATATTTACAAAAAATATATAACAATATTGAGAAGAGTTGAGAGAAAAGTGGGGCTAGTAAAGATGAACTAAATCTTCCTTTATCAATATAAGAAATAGATAGGCTGCATTGTTTACAATAGCCCAGATATGGAAGCAACCAAAGTGTCCATCAATAGATGAATGGATAAAGGAGAGGTGGTACATACACACAATGAAATATTATTCAGCCATAGAAAAGAAGGAAATCCTGCCATTTGCAACAACATGGATGGAGCTATAGAGGGTATTATGCTAAGTGAAATAAGCCAGGTGGAGAAAGACAAATACCATATTATTTCACTTATTTGTGGAATATAAGAACAAAATAAAACAAAATGGACAAAATAGCAGTAGACTTATAGACACAGACGTGACTGGTGGTTAACATGTGGAAGGGGTTGGAGTGAGAGGGTGAGGAGGGTGATGGTGATAAAGGGTCGCATACATTTTTAATCATAATGTAAGTTGGAAACAGGGATGGTAGTACAGCATGGAGAATATAGCCAATGATTCTGTAATGTCGACAGACAGTAACTGCACTGGTTGGGGTGAAGACTTGGAGACAAATAATAGGACTTTGCCTAAAAGCTAGATTTCCTCTTCACTCATTCCAATTAGATTAATGGAAAACCCAAGTAACAAAATACTGTCACCTTTAACTCATTCTGACATCAGATTTAAGTAAGATTTCTCCAAAAATTGCTGTTCCATCGTATTATGTCCTTTCTTCTAATGCAGTAGCCACTTCTTTCTGAGGTAGAGGGTTTAGTTTGGGGCTAACACTGCCGCACCTTTCTCTACAGGGTGGATTTGACAGATTTATGCTTTGCTGACATATGGCTTTTCCTCTGCTTGATACCTTGTTTTCTGCTAAGGGAAAGTTTTTAATGGTGAAAATGTGAGTTCTGGGTTTCTATTCTCCTAGGGCAGAAATAAATTAATGCCTTGGATCTGGAGTGGCATTTATGGGCATATTTGACTTCGGTGAATCCTGTTTGTTCTGTAATGACCACTTGCATCACCATATCACCACTACCACGACCACCGCTCTCATCCCAACCCCTGACAAAAACCAAAAATGAGGACGAGAAATAGCATCTCAACAGTGCACAGACGATTCTACATCAGTCTACAGAAGTAGTACACATGCCCTTGACTAGAGCCTGTGCTGCAGGGACTGTGGGAGACTCCCACCTGCTGAGTCCTGAACCCATCTCGACTCCTGTCTACCTCCCACAGTGTCAACATCTCACTGCACCAAGTATAGTTATGATATTTAAATATATTATATGCTGTTTAAATAAAGCAGCTTTTTTTACTTTTGCTTATGTCACTTAAGTCCCAGCATTACATTAGTTCAAAGGTGAGCTTCTGCTGCCTTCTGGTGGCTGTTGTGGTTATCACATTGTTGAATGCAAAAGAGTTTATAACCCAAGATCATATGCCATGGTAGTTGGAGAGAACCTTAGGATCAACTAGCAAATCTGATTTTGTAGAGGAAGAAATACATACTTAGAGAAGCAAATTGACTGAAAGTAACACAGTGTAGACTAGAGCTGAGTAGAAACTTACTCATATTCCTTCCAAGGTACTGAGCTGGGGCAAGCAGATATGAATAAAGAATAAACCCTACACTTGTATAGTATGTGTAAGCAAATAAGTGTGATATAAGTACTATGCTGGAAGTCTGGTAGGATAAAGGCAAGATCAGTAATCTTAGGAAAAGTGAAATTTAAGTTGAATACTGAAGATCAGTGGTTGCTCACCAGTTGTAGGGGGAGTGACATATTTTAGAGAAAGTAGCATCAATAAGGACACAGGGTCATGAAGCTGCAAGACCTTTCTAAGGAAACAGGAGGAAGTGAAGAGAGTGGGAAAGAGATTTCAAGTGAGTGAAAGACAAGGCTGGATTGCAGACGTTTCGTGCTATAATAAGTCATTTGGCCTTTATTCTGTAGGTAAAGTGGAGCTGTCCATTGAGGTGTTAGCAACAGTGAGTGCTGTAATGTGACTGGATTCGTGCTTCAGTCTTGTGGCAGTGTTGGTTGGAGGTGGGCAGGAGGCAGGACAGAAGCAGGAAGTCTGTTGGATGTTCTTGTAACCCCGGAGGCAGATGATGTCAGCGTGGATGAGGAACAGGAAATAAATATGCATTGTCCATTGCCATGTCCAGGTGCTTGGAATGTTGTCTGGCACTAGTCAGTCTTTGTGGAGGGAATGAAATGACAGTGATGATGTCATCTCCAGATGAAACATTTGGTTACTTATTTGGCAGTTGTGTATACAGACAAAAGACTGGTGAATATCTTACTTATATACCATTTGAAAGATTGAGTTACTTTATTTATAAAATTTTAAACTAAATGCAATTAACAGTTAAGTAATGTAAAGCTCTGGCTAACTGAATTTTCTGGTTTAATGACGATAAAGTGAAGTTGCCCAAGATGTTGCAATGTCCCTGTAATATGAATGATATAACATGAATATTAATGTGATCTCTTTTAGGTAAATAATGAGCGTGCTCTCAAAGATTACTTATTGAGAAGTTCAGCATTTTACAAAGCTCAGGCCCTTCTACTCAATAACCAAAATATCTAAACCCTCTTAAAAGACACATATTAAAAATACAAACCTAACGTTGTCACTGAGGGCTATAATTAAGGAAAAGAAAAAATAATTTTCACTCAAAAGGTTACAAAGAAAGAAGTAGAGAGTTGCCAAAGTCCATGGAAAAGGTATATTTCAGTAGTCAAATTTGGGTTAAATGTAGGAAGCTTGCAGATGGTTCTAGAGACAATTTAAAAAAGCTTGCTAATGAAAAATAAACTTTAAAAAGCAATCATAACAGTAAATCTGAAGTCAGCTCAGAGTTGCTTATTATTTAGAAGAATGGGATCTGCACTTCTCACCTCCCTCTTTATTTTAGTCAACTGCTCATGCTTATTGGATAAAAGTACAGGGATCACTTTTAACTAGATTTGATTCGTGGAACACAGGAGGACTAGAAACGTGGTTACAGCTGTAACACAGCAAGTCCATCCAATCAGAACTGTTAAGTCAGATCAACCTTTCAGTCAGAGTTTCTCTGGCTATAAAGCAAGGTTTGGAGATAAATATTTCTAGTTTATAATTAAAAAAAGTTTTAATGATAAATTAATATAGACTCATTATGGAAAATTAGGAAAATTAAGAAAAACATAAAAAAGCAAAAAAAATTCTTCTAGGATCCTACTAGAGGCTACCACTGTTTATACTTCAGCATATTTCTTTACAGTCTTATTGCTATACATTGTTTTACGAAGTTAGGATCCCATTAAATACAAAAACTGTATTTTCCTATTACTTTGCATCATAAGTATTCCCATGTCACTTAAAATTCTTTGTAAGTAGTGCAAAATTATTTGTAAATAATCAGTTGCATGATCCATTTATGAATATATAATTTTCTAAATCATTTCATTAATGCTGTTTGCACTTTTTATTTGCATTTTTTGTTCAATTTAAACTTTTATTCCCTAAAAAATAGATTAGTAATGTGGAATTACTTACTCTTCATTATGGTAAGCCTTGGCCAAACCAGTCATGGACAGTCTGTCTGGAGACCTTGTGGCCAGTATTATATAGTTGCATTGCAAGTTGCGCCAGTGGAGTCCTGGTCATATTAGAGCTTTCCAGGACGTGACAGGACCCTCATCATAAGCAGGTGGATAACCATCATTATACAGGTGTGCATTCTATGATGGAATGGGGGACACTCTAGAGGCCATGTTCATTTCTCACCACTCAGCCTGGTGATGTCAAATATTCCTTGCTGAAATATGTATCCTTGAGTTTGTAAAATGTAAATGAAGTAAGAATATATGTCCCTGTGCTCATTTTACCAACTGTCAAACCTAGTTTTCTATGGGATAACTTATGTGAATGTCAGGTGGACACGTAATAAGGATATGTATCATTAAATTAGGATAGGGGTATTAACAGTATTTAATAAAACTGTAATATAATTTGTTGGACATGGAAATAATTTACAAACCTTGCAAAATCCAATTCAGACAATCAAAGTCGAAACAAAACCAAAACATAAGCTAATTTCATAAACCATAGACTTTACTCATCTTATCAGAAAAACAACTTCAGGGAAAAAATTCACTAAGGATATCTTACCCCGGCCTGGAATATCATTAGGAAGTTTATGGTTCTTCCAGATGAATATTGGGTTTGTCTCTGTTGATGTAGTCTTATTTTTGTGTGTGTCATAGGTCAAAAGACGCTTGTACTGTGTCAGGCATGAAACAAAGGATAAATAGAAAAAGACATTTTTAAAACGACTTACAATGAAATTGTCCTGTATTTCACAGTAACACTTCGCAGTGAAACAAGGAAATTAAATGTTAACCATCCAGGAGTTAGCTGGGATCCATTTACTGGTTCACACCATGAATGTGGATTTAAGTTCCATAAAGGTTAATGAGAGCAGAAACTATATCACATATATTAAGGATAGGAAATATCCTATATGATAGAAGTAGTTCTATTGAATCTCTACTTAGATCTACTCTAGATATAGATTAATGTATCTATAGCCCTATGTTTTGAGAATTAATCTTTGCTTTTCCCATATATACATATTATATAGCACAATTGATGACTTAGATTATTGAAAAATTCAACTAGATTTTCAGAGAGAGTAAGTGCATAGAACAACATTTCTAATTTTAAAGTGCAATCAGGAGGTGCAAATGACTTAGAGGGGAGTATAATTAACTTTGTAGTTACTACTAGTAACTAAATCATTGAGGGGATCTTATTTTTAAGGTAGTCCCATGGGATTTATGTTAAATATAGCATTATATTAAAAGTTCAATATAGTCACTGAAAATTTTGGGTTAGTTTTCTGAAATACTGCCTCCCAGGGTTCTGTTTAACTTGTCAAATCTGGGCATCCTTTCTCTAGCTTTCCACATTTTCCATTACAGATATCTTTTACAAAGCTGGGTCAATATATATACTCAATATATGACTCAAGGATGTCATAATACTTACACTGGATGGTTACATGAAAAAATGAATAACTTTTTCTCTTAGATTTCTAGTAATGTTAGGACCCAGCCTCTTAAGGAAAGAAAGCTTTTTGCTGATAATTTGGTTGGCTAGAACAGTGGCTTTCATCGTTTGTGATGGGCACAATGTTAGGTGACATAAAGACAGTTGTTTTATTTATAAATTAAATGCTGATCAGCTAGCAACTGTGTGCCAGATAAGAAGCTAAGTACTGGAGACATGGAGAAGTAAGCCCTCTCCCTTTCTTTAAAGAACCTACTGTGTAGGTGATGAGAAAAGACATATATAATGTGAATAAAAGCATAACATTACAGGGCTGTTTATATGTGCCAGAGGGATTACACAGTTAATGATTTTCATGAGTTCAGATGGAAAGAGCAGAGAATGTTTTGTTGAGATTTTCAGCTGTGGAAATGAATAAATAATTCCTAAGAGAGAACCATCTCATTGGTATCCAATCAGTAGCCTGGTCTTTATAGCAATGTATTTTCGGTGGGTATTTTTTTGCATAGTAAATACCATGGACATTCTGAATACGAAGTTCTACAGGTCAAATGCTTCAGCAAAATTGCCCCAAATATGTTGTAACTGTGAATCTTTATAAAGAAATAGCTTCCAGATTGTAAAGATAACTTCTCTCATTCCTTTGCTTTTACTTGCCTGACAAGTTACCCCTCATCACCCAGTCACCTCACCCCAAGTTCCTGATAAGAAGTCAGACCTACTTTGTTGTCATCCACAGAGGTATACAGAAGTGCCATGGTATTGTCAATATCTCCACAGTCGTCCAAAGTCACAGGACCTGAATACCCTGGGACGAAATCCGAAAGAGAGGTCATTTTTGACTTCTTGATGGAAAGACCAGTTAGATCCTGATAGAGTGTATAAAATAGATTCAGATTGCTCCATATTTCACTGAAAAAATCATTGACCTTAATGATCTGATCAGAGGGCATCTGGACTGGTTCTTGGCCCTGAGATCTCTGAAGGATGTGTTCATGACAGATGCAATTTAGTCAGAAGGAAAATCTTTTTCATTGCGTTTAGGATGGCACTAAGTGTAATCAGTCGGTAGAGTCCTCCTGATTATCGATGACAAGTTTCTGCTAAGAATATTTACTAAACTGGTAGCACAGGAAGTATGTAGGTCGCTGCACAATCTAACTTCGATTTTAAGATAATCAGAATCCCTTGGCAATCACTTATTGGCTGAAGACACTGAGAAAATTACTTCATTTTCTGTCTTTATTTTTACTCCTCTATGAAAGAATAGTATAGGATGAACCTGTGAAATGGCTGTTTAGGTTAAAAAAAAGATCTACTATCCACAGTTTCACATGGTTTGCTTTGTGTTCACTATGCCAGGCTCTGTGCTGTGCTTTATGTGCACTTATTATTTTAGTCTTCCTGAAATACCGTGATACAGACACTATTACTATTTCCATTTTATTGATGATAAAACAGAGGTCAGAGATACTAAACAACTTGCTCCCAGTTATATAGCTACTAAGTGACAAAATTAGGACACAGACAAATATCTCCTGGCTGTAAGCTTACATTAATTGCCATTAAGATACTTGATTATCTGGAAAAAAACCTCTTAGACATAAACGTGAGTGACCTCTTCTTGAACATATCTCCCCGGGCAAGGAAAACAACAGCAAAAATGAAAAAGTGGGACTATATTAAGCTGAAAACCTTCTGTACAGCAAAAGACAACATCAATAGAATAAAAAGGAACCCTACAGTATGGGAGAATATATTTGAAAATGACAGATCCGATAAAGGCTTGACGTCCAGAATATATAAAGAGCTCACACGCATCAACAAACAAAAAACAAATAACCCAATTAAAAAATGGGCAGAGGAACTGAACAGACAGTTCTCTAAAAAAGAAGTACAGATGGCCAATAGACACATGAAAAGATGCTCCACATCACTGATTATCAGAGAAATGCAAATTAAAACTACAATGAGGTATCACCTCACACCAGTAAGGATAGCTGCCATCCAAAAGACAAACAACAACAAATGTTGGCGAGGCTGTGGAGAAAGGGGAACCCTCCTACACTGCTGGTGGGAAGGTAAATTAGTTCAACCATTGTGGAAAGCAGTATGGAGGTACATCAAAATGCTCAAAACAGACTTACCATTTGACCCAGGAATTCCACTCCTAGGAATTTACCCTAAGAACGCAGCAATCAAGTTTGAGAAAGACAGATGCACCCCTATGTTTATTGCAGCACTATTTACAATAGCCAAGAATTGGAAGCAACCTAAATGTCCATCGATAGATGAATGGATAAAGAAGATGTGGTACATATACACAATGGAATACTACTCAGCCATAAGAAAAGGGCAAATCCTACCATTTGCAGCAACATGGATGGAGCTGGAGGGTATTATGCTCAGCAAAATAAGCCAAGTAGAGAAAGAGAAATACCAAATGATTTCACTCATCTGTGGAATATAAGAACAAAGGAAAACCTGAAGGAACAAAACAGCAGCAGAATCACAGAACTCAAGAATGGACTAACAGGTACCAAAGGGAAAGAGACTGGGGAGGAAGGGTGGGCAGGGAGGGATAAGGGGTGTGGGGAGAAGAAGGGGGATATTAAGATTAGCATGCATGGTGGGGTGGGAGAAAGGGGAGGGTGGGCTGCACAACACAGAGAGGACAAGTAGTGACTCTACATTTTGCTATGCTGATGGACAGTGACTGTAAAGGGGTTTATAGGGGGGACCTGGTTATACAGAGGATCAAAGCCTAAGTTGGCTACCCCGACAATGAACTAAGGTACGATATGAAAAAGAACTTCCAACATCAGCACTCTCTGGAAGACTCATGCCAGAAGATGATCATCAAAAAACCCCAACAAAGATCCACGCACTGCTACAGGTGTAGATGCACTCCTCCCACCAGTTCCTGGACTTGCCATGGGAATGAAGAAGGATATATCTAAGCTGGCCTGTGCATACAGTAAAACAACAAATTTGACTGAATCTATACTGTTGGAACTCAACCAAGAATTAGGAGAAGTGCAAATTGTAGCGCTCCAAAATCTTACAAGTACAGACTATTTACTGTTAAAAGAACATATGGGATGTGAACAGTCCCCAGGAATGGGCTATTTTAATTTGTCTGATTTCTCTCAGACTGTTCAAGTTCAGTTGGACAATATCCACCATATCATAGATAAGTTCTCACAAATGCCTAAGGTGCCTAACTGGTTTTCTTGGTTTCACTCGAGATGGCTGGTAATTATAGGTATGCTTTGGTTATGTAACTGTACTCCTATTATGTTAATGTGTGTGTGCAATTTAATTAGTAGTTTAAAACCTATACATGCTTATGTTACTCTACAAGAAGATATGTCAAAGAAATAATCAATCTTCCCATGTTTTCTTCCGCCTGCTACTTCTATAGCTTTTCTTCTTCCTTCCTAATTACAAACCTTAAATAGAATTCGCGCCTCATATTGAATTTACCGTGTATCATAATTCTTCCAAGTGGTAAAGATACCTCAAGACAAATGCTGGGCATAGAAGCCACAGGGCATAAATATGCAAAGAAGTAAAAAACTAACCTTTTCAAACAATAAGGCTTCTCTCTCACTTACCAACTTTACATTTTCCTGTATGGCCCCGGAATATGACTGGTTAGCCAGAGATGGGTAAGATTCCTCAAGGGAGGAACAACCTAAGACAGGCACAGTCGCAGGGGGGCCATCAGGTGAGAAATTGGGGATCAACAGAGGTGAGGCTTAGAACCTTTCCCCCCCTGTTCTGAGAGAAATCTGCTGCATCCGTGGATGTTTTATTGCCCTTGTCTAGCTTGGATTAACACATAGTCTACAGGCACACACCTGATCATCTACATTTGCTCTCTTACAACACTAAACTATGTTTTCTACCTTTATCTTGCATCTATCTACCACTACAGTATTTTATTAAAAATAATAATAATAAATAGAGAAATGTGGTATCCACATATAAATCAAGTATAAAAATCAAATGAATATTCATATTTGGACTGATTGTTTATAGTTCATAATGCATGATCAAAACCGAAAGTTTCTGTGATGACTGCCCTTGTACTGTTCACCATGTAACTTATTCACTATGTAAGAATTTGTTCTCCATGTAAGAACTTGTTCGTTATGCTTCAGAAGATTGGAGACTGAAGAAAATTAAGCTTGGGGTGGATTAATGATTTTGCATTGAGCATTGACTCCCCTATACAGAATTTTATTGTTGTTAACAACCATTTGATCAATAAATAGGAGAGATGCCCTCACAAAAAAAAAGAAAAAAAAAGTACACACTTCCAATTGTAAAATAAATAAGTAACCGGGATGTAATGTATAGCATAAGGAATATAGTCAAAATATTGTAACAACTTGGTATGGTGATAGCTGGTACCTAGAATTATCATGTATATAAATGTTGAATCACTGGGTTGTACACCTGAAACTAATGTAATACTGTGTGTCAACTACCCTTCAATAAAAAATAATTATCTACAAAAAAAAAAAAGATACTTGATCATGGCTACAGATATGAGAAAATTAATTAAGAATGCATATAGGAGGATTCTGGGAAGATGGTAGAATATGAAGCACCTGAAACCTGTCATCTCTCCTAGACAACAATTGTCCTGGCAGAATCTGCCTGATGTAACTATCTTAGAACTCTGAAGTATTTTGAAGGCTTGCATCTTCCAGAAAAAGGCTTAGATGATAAATTGTGATTAATTTTGGTTTATAGCAGCTATCCATTCCCCTGCTCCTCAGTCTATGGCAGAGAGCTGTGCATATGTTCCTGGAGCAGCTAGCACACAGCTTGCAGGAGTCACTGAGTAAAAAGAAGGCCCCTGTCCTCCAAATATTGACGATCTTTGCTCTGAGTGCTTATTGCTGGTTTTGATCACAGAGGTGTGGATGAAGAGGAGTATCCATTCCGCATGTTGCAAACTCCTTTCCCTCTGCTGGTATTATTTTTAAGGGATCTAAAGGGCTGGTGCCTTTTTTACCCCCCTTCATTTTTTTCTGTTTCCCTTTGAGACCCAGACATTTAAGACTAGAACACTCAATCAACCATACATATTTGAGCAGGTGGAAGAAAAATTCAGTGAACTTGAAGAGAGGATAATGGAAATAATCAAGTCTGAGGAATAGAAATAAAAAAGATTGAGTAAAAGTGAACAGAGCCTAAGGACCGCCATCTACCACACCAACATATGCACTGTGCAAGTGCCAGAAAAAGAAGAGAGAGAAAGGATAGACAGAATACTTGAAGAAATAATGACCCCAAACTTCCCAAATTTGATGAAATAGGTAAAAGAAACATCCGAGAAGCTCAATAAACTCCAATAGGATGAATTCAAGAGATCCACACTGAGACACATATTATCAAACTATCAAAAGACAAAGAGAATTTTGAAAGCAGCAGGAGAGAAGTGACTCTGTAAGATACTCAGCAAGATCTTTAGCATTAGAAGCTCTGAAGGCCAGAAGGTGGTTGGCTGATATATCCAAACTGTTAAAAGAAAAGAATTTCAACCAAGAATCCTTTATCCAGCAAAGCAGTCCTTCAAAGGTGGGGGTGGGGGGGAAGCAAGACATTCCAGATAAACAAAAGCTGAGGGAGTTGCCCTCCAAGATCTGCCCTCCAAAAAACGTTTCAGGTAGAAATGGAAGGATACCAGGTAGTAACCTGAAGCCATACAAAAAAAATAAAGATCTCAGTAAATATGAACACATGGGCAATGATAAAATCTAGTATTAGTGTAACAATGGTATGTAATTTCACTTTTTATGTTTCACATGATTTAAGAGATTAATATATTTTTTAAGAAATTAGTCTTGACACTGAGAAGTGACCCATGGTTACCATGGGGGAGGGGTTGGGTGGGTGCTTGTCCCCGCCCCTCCTTCTTCTTTAGGGGAGAAACGATCACTTCCTGTCACTGTCATTCACTCCAGACATTGGCACAGCCCTCAGCCTTTAGTGCTGGGCTTCTGCTGCCTCTAAAGTCAAGAGAGGATTCACTCTGCAGTAGGATAAATGTTCTGCAGGATAAAGATTTAGGCAAAGTACAGAAGGCAACCATCACTGGTCTACTTTTATATTAAATCTAAAAGGAAATTTCTACAGATGAAATCTGAGAAATCAAAGATGAGAGTTTGAGGAGGGCTTGTGCAGAAAGGAAAGATTAATTAAAGTTGAGAGGTATGTGTGCTGGGAACTCTGGTATGGCATTGTCTGAGAAGTTTTGGTAGAAGGTAACATATCCTGAAGGACAGAAAGGAGATACAGAAAGACCAAACTCAAACTACACATATCTCTCTTCTTGCCAATCTCCAAGCAGTCAGGACATCACTGCTCAACATGCCCTGTGATGAGATGAGCTTGTTCATAAGTACAGGGTCTGAGCTACATGCTCTTTTTTTGAGATCCGAATATTCTGAAATTCTAAGCACACACTGGAGTGTGGTTATCAGTAATGGCATCCCTCAAGTCTATGCAATAATGTTCACCTCCAGTTAAGGAATATTTAGCTCTTGATCCATTTACTGCCAAACCTTTCCTTCCCAAAGTCCATCCACACAGCCGTATTTCTTCAGCTTCCTATAGAGAGTGTTAGTTAAATTTTGTTGTTACTGCATACCTTCAAAAGTGAGGTTCCTGAAAGCCTGAGCAAATTTGGGGCTGGTAACATCATCTCCATTTTCAAGAAAGATCTTCAGCATGTGTCCAAAGAGCAATACTCCATCCAGGTAGGCAAGAGCAAAATCATTTTTTGCCTGAATGAGAGAGGAAAATCTAAACATGAGTTCCAAAAAAGAGATTACAGTTTTGAGTTTGGAGCAAAACGTTCTTGGAGTCAGCACGTAACTGGAAAGAGAAAGGGATATTAGGGGAATTGTAGGGTGGTATTAAAGGAGACTGGAAAATAGGTCCTTGGCCCAGAGCTCTTTATTATCCCTTTGTCACAATTCTGCCTTCTCCTGGGACCAATAAACTGGGAGCATTGCCTTTAGGAAAGTAACTGCAAGCCCTTGGGCTTCCTTCCCATGATGCCAAAGCAGATCATTCCAACCAGGAATGACAACATGCAGCATTTTCATAATCATTGTAAGATTTTATATAGAAATAACACTTGCTTCTAATGTAATGTTTCCACCCAGAGTGAAAGAGAATGACAGTAAAAACAAGCCCCTACTTTTCAGTACCCTGAATGGGGTAGGGAGTTTTGCTGGATGATACCATTGAACTTCACTGCTTTGAAGACAGTTCTGATTGGTTTTACATCAGGCCACAGATGTCTGCCCTGAAGAATGTAAAGGAGGGGGTCAGAACTCCTTGACCTCTGTGACAGTTGCAGGGTTGGGCTATAGATTAAAAACTCTGTGACCCCCTGAGACTCAGTGAGTACTGGCAGCTCAGGGACGTTGGATTACCTCCCTGTGAAAAGTACACTTTGCCAGAGCCTGGCAGCTGTGCAAATGGTACTGAATACTATGCCCAGAAGTATATTTGCTAGCAAATATAAATAAAATACAAAAAGGAAAAAATAAAAACACCTCACTGGTTTCAGGGTCTGTGCTGGAATCACTCCATGAAAAGAATTCAGTTAAGACCCAGCCCCATAAGGGGTTGTAGCCCTCATTTTGGTGGGATTATAAAAAGCAGGGTTGTAAAACAGAGGGCTTGGAACAGCTAGTCTAAAAAAGCTGTGATACTCCCAGCAGTACCCAACTTTCCTTACAGATCCTCTGGCCTGGCCCTTGGTTTCCATCCCAAGGTGGTTCAGGGTCCTCAGGATGGCTCCTTCCCTCCTCTTCCTACTCCAAAACTGCTCTCAGGTGTCTCTTGGGGCAGAATACATACGATGAGTCTAATCACAGTGACTCATAGAGCCAATGTGATAGTAGAGTCAGGGGTCCTGCCTGACCACAAGGACCATGATTCAATGTCAAATTGGAAGTCCTTTTTCTGGGACAAATGCTAAACCAGATGGGATACTGGGTTAAGAGGATTAAACCGGGACTCTCCTGGACAAATCTCGACAGTAGTCAACCTAATTGTAATAGAGGACCATGTCTTAATCTGGGAATATTTATCTGTAAAGGTAGAATGTTGATATCGGTGTCAGTAGAAAAGAAAGTTGCTTCAGGGTGTAGGGAACCTCATTTATTTTACACTGTTCAGTTCCTTCCTCCCCTAAATTAGCAGGTTTCTCACCTTCCCATACTTGCATTCTGATGTTACAGAAGTGTGCACTGTCGTGCTGGGCTAGAGCTTTGTCAGCAGGGATCCTGCTGTTACCCACAGCTGGACTCAGTCAACATTTGTTGAGTGAATCAGAACCAGTATAAGCATAATTGCTCATTTTAGAATTTAGGTCCTAAAGAGGATACCACCTAACCCTTGACAAATAAAATCATAGTACATATATATATCTATATATACTTACCAGTGTTAGACCCTTGAAGGAAGGACCATTTGAGGTGGAATTTTCAGGAGGAGGCAGAGTTAGAACAAGGACATTTTTCATATAATCAGGGGCTGTGACATTTTCCATGAAGTAATTGTTGCTGTAATAAAAGGCACGAGTTCCTCATGAAAATTAAGTTCCTCTAAAAACAGAGATGGAACTTCTGCAATTCACACAAACTGTAACATCTGTGTTAAAGTACTTTAAAACACTTTTTTGCCCCCAAACCTGTAAAACTTTCTAGTTTTCCTAGATAGGCTTATTTTCTTTGCTAAATTGAATAGGAGAACTTAGGCACCAGTGTTTAACACACACAGATGGGAAGGAAGAACAGATTACAGATAGGTCTTTGAGGGAGGTTTTTTTGGGGGCTCGATATATGAGCTAATGCTTACTTTCAAGACTTAATGACCTTTAATTTGTACCCAGAAACTTTCTTTTCCTTAAGTGCTCATAACAACTTAGAGATACTGGGATATGACAGAAATTTTATGAATTTCATTTACTTTTCAGCACAAGCATGAACAGATTAAACATTTTCTCTAACACTGTAAGCTTCTTGACATCAGCTAAATGACCCTGGTATATCCTCCACTCCTGGACAATAGTTGGCACATTGTGGCCCCTCAATACTCTCTGGGATTGAGCTGCAAATCACATGGTTTCTTAGCTTTCTAATCATTTGGATGTTTTAATATACAAAGAACCTGACATGTTTGAACTGCTGTAACTGGAAAGACCATCATTTAACATTCAAACAGCAGGTGAACACATACAGCTTTGTACTGAGGACTGTGTTGCTTATTTTGTACATATTATCACATCTAACCCTAAAAGCACCCGTATAAAGTAGACATCTTTATTCTCACTTTACACAGTGAGATGACTTACTCTCTGGACACTTAGTAATACCCAAAAGCCAGATGAACTAAAGTGTCAGATTAGAATTTGAACCCAAATTATGTCTAGCTGCAAGTGAATCTCACGTTGTTCTAAAAACATAGCCAGGTGTCCTTTAGAAAGAGTGACAAAGGAATGCCAACACTTTGGCAGTTGAGTGAGGGTTTGCTATATGCAAAATGACACCAACCTGGCTACACAGAGGACTCCTTCCAAAGGGCAAAGCACCTATTGAAAGCAGCTATCAGTGTGGTTGTAAGAGTGAAATGTTGATAATTTTGTGCTTTCCTATTTTCTGCAGCTAAAAAACCAAATAGGTTGATTAAATTATCTTCATGCCCAACTAGCAGCTAAAAAACCAAATAGGTTGATTAAATTATCTTCATGCCCAACTAGGTGTCAGATAAGCCTGCAGCTCCTATGCCTCATGTTTCTTAACACTGGAAAGTACATTTAGTGTGGGTAAAAAATGAGTAGGCAGTATGGGTCAGTCCAGTCCAATAGCTTCTGTTCTGAATATGGACAGGTAATAATGATACAGTAGATAAGTGAAGTCACATGATCAAGCTGAAGGGGCAAGGAGCACAGGCACACAAGTGATACCTTTCAGCTTATTCTGACTAAAATACCACTTTGGCACAGTTTGTGGGGTCTCCAACCATATTAGAAGATGAGTGGCAAAAAGAGGGGATGACATAAAAGGTGGTTTCGGTCCTCCAGAATTTTCTTTCCTTAGTTCCAGAGAAGTAGAGAGGAGGAGATCACCATCTAGTGACTGTATCACAGAGGACAGAATAATTGTGTATATCAAACTCATTTACCTAGAACTTTCCTTTCGTGAAAGGTAGCCAAAGGAAAAATAATACGGGGCCAAAGGCTGTTGGCAATCGAAGGCATGGATATGGCCCAATTTTCAGAAATAAAATTATTGGGTTATTAGTTTATTTATTACTGACTAGAAAAGACCTTAAAATCAGGCTGGAAACCAGTATCCTTATAGAAGAATGGACATGTGGGGTTAGTGGGGGTTTTCATAAAGCTTTTGTATTTAGACATGACAGTGATGTCAAAGTTACACACCTCTTACTAAGGCTACAATTAATTAAGTAAGAATCAGGGCATGATGAACAAGGCATGAATCCCTGGTTAAAATATTCTCATCATACTGAACCCCATGTGAGGCTGTGCAGAGCAAGAGAGGAGAATGAGTCTTCTGGAAGCCTTGGGGTGTTTCCTTTCTGAAAGGAGGAGAGCTCCCCCAAACATCACACCTACTTGAAGAGATCCACTAGAATGATGACAGTGTCTTCAGCCACTGGCCGGTCACCCTTGAGGGCGTAGACAATGTCTGGTGTACCACACATAACAATCACTGGAAGAGACAGAGCAAGACAAGGAGAGAAATATGCAATGGTCTACGTCAAATAGGGAGGGAACAAGGTGCCTGAACTTGAACCCAGTATTTTGTGGTTGTCCATGCTACATCTGTGTTTTAGGATGAACACCAATTCCTCAAATTACTTCCCCATTTTTCATTTATAGACATAGAGTTAGAGCTTCATGGGATCTTAAAAAGAACTATACAGTCCATTCCATTAATTTCATCCATTTAAGGAGACTGAAGCCAACATGTCAAAGACTTAAAGAGTAAGTAGAAGACAGATAGTTCTGACATTCAAATTTATGAGTCCAGGCTCAAGTAGCTACAAAAATGATTTTCATTGATGAGTGAATTACAACTCACCATTTGTCAAGTGTTTGCAAAAGATATAGTATAAGTTAATGTGAGGATTTGTGAGGTCTTCCTAAGTAACATTTCTTGGGCTTGGTTTGTAGCTTCTTAACTCAGAATCGGTGTTAGTGGTTTCAGCATGGAGTTCAGTCTGGTTCTACAAGCTCTGCTACTCCTTGCACCATATTTCCCAAAGGCATGACTTCATAAGTCAGAGGAGTTGGGGACATTTCATTAGATTTTTTTATACACTGTGTTGTCCCGTTGAATTGTAAACTATGCATCTTTTTTCCTTATATCTTGGTCAATGTTTTACAAATGGAAAGTTCTTAATGTAGCAAAAGCTTAATAATGACAGTTGGTGATGATTTGATTGATGCCAGGAAATCCTGCCATGCAAGCATCTTCCCTCATAGGATATTCCCACAGTTGATTCCTTTGCTCCTGACATATTCTCATATGTAGAGAGAATTGTGTGGGAAGTGGAACAAATCACCTATCACCTAATAATTTAGTGAGGATGATTTTATCACATTAGCCTTTCACATTTGGTCTGCAACTAGGAGATAATTGGGTTGGTGAGATACAGAGAGATTAAAAGAAAGGGACACAATCTCTTACCTTTCTAATTTTGTTTGAGGCCAGATATCATTAAATATATCCTCTTGGTCATCAGAAGACCAGGGTTCAAAATGTATAAGGATTAGTCACAAATCCAATAAATATATTGGATTGAAGTGAACTTTAAAAAATGGTTTATTGATTATTACTTTCATGATGTTAATATATTTGCTCAACACTACTTTTCTAATTTCTCTAATAATGTGTTAACAAAAGGAACAATGCAATGAAGTTGCATGCAACTACAGATATCCCCAAATACACAAAGTACGTTGCCGTAATGGTGATAGCTCTGTGGTGGTAGACTTGGCAAAATGATTCAGATGGATGTGTAGTTGTGAGGAAGAAGTTGGCAAAAATTGTCTTTGTGCCTGCTTACCATTACTTTTCCTGTTCTGGTTTGTTAAGATATCCTGAAACTGGTCATCTCGTCTCAACATATCCTTGAAGCTAAGTTCCTGAGAAAAGTAGGAAACTCCAGCCTCAAGAGCATTGAGGTACCTAAACAGAAAAAAAAAAACAAAACTCTAAGAAATCAGCTTAGTTTTTTTTATGGCCCTCTATTTGGTTTGCTCATTGTTTACAGATCTGTCCTGGGACTCATAGTTCTTCAACTCATTTCCGCTATTAACACAATAGACAATACACAGCATGATACCAGTGGTTAGGATTATGGATGTCTAACTTAGCAAAAGTATAAAGGAAGTTTTAGGGAATCTTTATATATATAATCTTTGTATATATATGTATATGTATATATATGTAAAATACATGTATATACAAGTTGTGTGTGTGTGTATAAAAATCATGTATATATACAAAAATTGCAGATAATTGGTGGGTCCCTTGGATGGCTTCCTATTATTTGTAGAAGGAAGGCCACTCTGCTCTATGAACCAGCCCCATTATCACAGATAAGTTGAAAGTTGGGTCTGTAGCACAGACATTCAGAGTTGATAGGAATAATTCTTCCTCTTGTGTGACAAGGACTTCTGTGTATTCTACGTTTGCTCCCAAGTTTCTCAGATAAGGCCTGGGGGTGATTCTTATAGTTCCCTGGACGTGCATTCCTGGTGTTACCCTATAGCAGTTAGTCTTCTGCATGTTTAGATAAAGAGAGTTCAGAACTAAGCAGCATCGTGGAGGTACAGACAGTAACTGAACCAAAAGATTGTTTCTGCCACCTTTGCAGGAGTTGTGTGAACCTTGTAATTTTCTTTTAGAAATGGTGCTCGATATCCTGTTTTCCCCAGTCCTCCAACCAGACCCTCTGAAAAGCTCTGAGAGAAATCATTTCTGACCAATTGTGGGTATATGCAGAATGCATATTCCCTGGTGTCATATCTTGCACAGTAATGTAAAAGTATTAACTTCTGGTTTTCATTTTCCTTCTCTATAAAATGGAGATCAGAGTATTTGTTTTTTAGAAGGTTTACTGTGGGCAATGAATAAAACTAATATTAAGACCCTTCAAAAACTAGAAAGAGTATTAAGAATGCAAATTATGTTGATTGTATTTGTAATACTCTGTTTTCTTTGCTCTTGTTTGTGTGTAAACATGTGGGCTGGTGTCCATTCCCAGTGCTCGTACTTTGGGAAGGTGCATCTGATAATAACCAGGTGGCTTGCTATGATTCTCTGGCTTCTCTCCATGCTAAGTGCAAGAAAAATATTAATGGTCCTGCTTACCAGAAACAGTCCTCAGACTCAGTACTATTCTTGAAAACATATGCAGTATTCCAGGAAAAAGTTTTGAATGGCAAATCATTAACCTTCCAAAAGTTAACCAAGAAGTACATCAACTTCCTAGCTGGAGACATCAACCTTGTTAAAGTTTCTTTGTAGTCACATGACAATCCAAAACTTCCAGCTGAAATCATGGGATAGTTCAAATCTGTGTCAAGGCTACACCAAGAGGTGAGAAAGAAACCATTATCAGGATCATCTTAAATAGCACAAATAAGATCCCTCTGTAACTTGTAAATAGTAAGGATGAAACAGGATCTATTCAAGCAGGTTTCTGACTTATATAGGTGTCTGTCCTACACAGGTGAATTTTAAAACAATGGTTACCAAGCATATGCTATGTTCTAAGCACACTCTAGGTATTCCCATGTACATGTGGCTTGGTTACTTTGAGTTATCCTAAAATAGTTGTCATTCAGATTGTCATCTAGGCTGGGATATATAGACTTTGGGGAGTAAGAAAATAGCAGACAGGACAGCACAGCTACCACAAATGTTGAAAGAGGCCGCCTACACCTTTCCCTGAATGTATTGCCTTATTTACAGCTCTTCTAAGCACTCCCCATGTTCACGGTCAATTTTACCTTTTTTTTATTTCTCAAAACTCTTCTTTATCTTTCTTTTCCCAATTATTTTAGCATTTTTAGATCTCAAAGCCTTTTATTCTACTTTCCATTCCTCACTCCAACGTCTGATGCGTTATAAAATGCTATCGATTCTACCTGTAAATATTTTTCAAAGATGCCAGCCCCTTCCGTGTCCACCACTCTCATGCTAATTAAGGCCCTCCTCCTGGCAGACCTTGTATCCGCCTCTTTGCTGCCCCCTACACTGTGGTCAACCATTCTTCCCAGAGTCGAGCCACTCCTTATGGCACTTCCCTACTCAACTCTCCTGGTTTCTGGTGCAAATCTAAATACCCTTCCCTCACCTGTAACTCATGACTTCTCAAATGTAGGCCTACTTAATTGTTTTGGTTTTCTATTATTCCCTTAGACATCTCTTGCACTCCAGTTAATACAGACTTCCACAATTTTTCTACCCTTCCCGACTGCTTTGCTTTTGCACATACTTATTCCTCTGTGTAGTGGAATGCTTATCCCCTCATCTCTACCCATTAAAACTATACCCATTTTTCAGCACTCAACCCATATACCATGCCCTTCATGCAGTTTTCCCCCGCTTAAAGCCGAACTCCCGCAACCAGAGGTGACTATTCCCTTTGGTGCATCCCACTGCATCTTGTTTCTGCTTCTCTCAGGGCACCTATCTCGCTCTGCCTTGTATTGGGCACCAGTGACCTTGTCACCTTCTCTATTGCGCTGTCAGGGCCTGTGTTTTATTTATTTCTCTCTTCTCTGACAAAACCACAATGCTTCATGGCACATAGAAGGTCCTTATAAATGGTGAGTCGGTTTTTTTCAAATCCTCCTTTCCTTCTGGGCACACTGTACAGCAGTATCTCAGCGGTCATATAAAGTGACAGTTGGGAATGAGGGCAAGGGAGAGTAAGAATCTGTCTGCATCTTGGTGTGGCAGAGGGGCTCAGAAGTACCTCTGTGAGGTATCTGTGGTGTGCAGTGCGCCTGAATATCCAAGTCTGTTTTTACATCTGGGTGGGAGGC
Organism: Manis javanica; assembly: GCF_040802235.1. Lineage (NCBI taxonomy): Eukaryota > Metazoa > Chordata > Mammalia > Pholidota > Manidae > Manis > Manis javanica. The sequence goes on along the minus strand of NC_133170.1, from coordinate 19,007,882 downwards.
ATCAGAAACAGACTTTGCAACAGAAATTTCAGAAGTTAATTTTACCCTCCAACATCTACTGCAGGAGGTCCTTCAGCATAGTTCCCTCTGTGCAGACAAAAGTGATCCTTGATTCAGGGGGGGGTTGGAGCAGGTGACAGAGAGGCATGTGAGAGGGATTTTGACGGGGGAGGGCGTGCTCTGGCAGAACAAGAATTTTGTGCTGATGAGAATTATGCCGAGTTAAGTGAATGGAAAGATGAGGGTGATTTTCCCAGACCCAGAGAAATGTTTTTACTGTAGAATATATTGGGAGCTTTTTTTTCTAAGTTGATTAGGTCACTGTGCAAGGTATGTTAATACGTTATTTACATAATCCTCAAATAACACTGAAATAAGCACCTTGCTACTTACCCTATTATTACAGACCTAAGGCCAGGACAGAGCCCAGCTGAGGCGGCAGGTGGCTGCACTCTCCTTTGCGTCTGCGTACCCTCTGCCCATACTCACGTGAAGATTTCCCTTCCTAAACTCCTCTGCTTCCTGCCAGGCCGCTAACCTTTTACCGATACCATGTTGCCTGTCAGGCTCAGGTGTTAGTGACTGAACCTGAGCAGCTGCTGCTGTTCACTCCACGCCAAGCAAGGTGGAGTTCTCTGTGCAGGAGAATGACAGTTCAGGAGAGGTAGCAACATACTAAGGCCCCAACACCCCTGATCCTGTTACCTTGACTAAACTGCTCTTTAATAAATCGCTTAAATAGGACTATCATGTCCTGACTTCAATTTGCAGTGGCATTAAAGCAACAAACTGAACTACTTACTACATCTGGAAGGTGGAATATGTACACGAGGGCCCCATGAGGACACAGCCCATCCGTTTTTTACTCTGTAGGAGAAAAAAACACACAACTAATCCCTAAAATGAAAAAAGTGAATCAATGGGGCAGAAATGAAGTGGGAAGGGGAAGGCTCCTGGAAGGTTAGAAAGTGGGCTTCTGGGGATGTTAGAACGTAGGGCAGAAAGGAGGAACACGTGGGCCCTGGGCGGGCGAGGACCGGCTGAGGGATAAGCACGTCCGAGCAAGAGATGCCGCGGCAGAGGGGAAGGCGTTCCGTCAACGGTGACCTCCAGTGAACCCAGACTCTGTACCAGAGGAGGCCGCAGAGTGGAGGAAGGGTGGGCACACCGTGTCATTAGCAGTGTCTGTAGGCCAGATGGTGGAAAGACTAGATTTAGGGGTGCTGTAGAGGGAGAGGGCTCCCTCCAGTTTTAGAGAGAGCTGCAAAGCAGGCTGGAGAGGACAGAATGCAGTGGTGCCAGTCGTGTGATCATGATCTCCCGTTTCTCAAGGGGAACGTGACCAGGAACGACCCATCCCTGGTTTTAGAGAACCGGGTCATACCTCCTTCGGTAGATGTAGAGGGGAGACACACACACACGCCTAGTTCATGAAAGTCCCCCTGTCCACTCCTCACCCTCCCACGACTGAGAACGACTGCAGTCATCAGCCACGCCTCCTGATGAGAGTGGGCCTGTGTGGTTGGTGTGAGGTCTTGATTAGAGCTTTGGGACCAAGGCTCTAAGCCGAGTGCTCTGCTTCTTGGACAGACCCTAAAGTTCCTGTAATAAAGTGAGGATCTCACACACCTAAAAGAGAGCTTGAAGCACTTTACCTCCATGAAGCTCTGGTAGGGGCTGGGAGCTGGGAGGAGGGCCTAGCCAGGACTCTCTCTTCCCGTTTCTACCCTTTGACATTATGGTTACTACTTGACAGTTAAGTTTCAGATCCAGCTTGTAAGCAATTAACCTGTGACCCCATATATGTGATGACTTGAAAGAGAGCTCTCTGGTGTAAAGCTTTGGAAAATATTTTCTAACAGGGCACTTTGAGGTATTTCTTGAGGGACACAAAGGAAAACCAGTTAATTCCATCGTTTAAATTTTTTAAAAGTTTTCAAAGCAATATAAAACAAAAAATTCCCCTCTGTACCACTGAAAGTGTATAGATGGTACATAGCTAACATTCTCCTGCTTTCCTGGGTTCCTGGAGGGCCCTTGTCACTTAGGAAATATTTGGGAATAAAGTCAGAGTAACCCGTGTCCGAATCACTCAGCTGCATGGTTGGAGATGACGTGAGAGATGCTACGGAACAGGGGCCCGGATTTCACAGTGTGATCATCCTGGGCCGAGAAGATGTGAGCTATGTCCACAGAGGCAGATACTTACTGAAATGGTCCTGAGTAGGTCGAGGCCTTCACAGGTGCTACTCCGGCAGTCGCTTGTCTTATAAATCACACCCTCTGAATAGATAAAGGTAGCATTCACTGTCACATTTATGCCTGTAAGCCAGAAAGGAGGGAAAAGAGAAAAATAATGTTATTTTTCAGTAGTTTATACTAGCCATGAGATTTACTGTTTGCCAATTGATCCTGGAGAAAAATTGGATATCTGTTTTCAGGCCTAGGAACATCTGAATTCTGAGTTCTTGTATTATTCCCTGTCACTTCTGTGTCTGTTTCTGGCCCTCCGTCTCTGTCTTTTTCTCAGCAGCTTTATTGAGGTATAATTTATCCATCATAAAAATCACCCATTATAAGCGTGCAATTCAGTGATTTTTAGTACACATATATATATTGATTGGGGCCACCATCCCACAATCCAGTTTTAGAACATTTGCATTATGTTCGTGGCTCTCTTCATCCTCTGCACAATTCTAGACTCAGCAAGCTGCCCTATGTCGATCTGGCGAGTGTTAAGAAAGCAAAGATGCAGACATTACAACATCTGTTCTTTTATGCTCCAGAATTCTGGTTCTGTTTGCTGCCTATGTGCACATTGGCACCTCTGTCCTCTGCTCCCAAAGCCAAAGTGAACTGTGCTTATTCTGGCCTAGGATCTTTGGATAATGGACCACCTTCAGATACAGGCAAGAGCATTGATGGTAATATCCCTACACATTGCTAAACACCTCATTTGGGGAGAGAACAAAGAATAAGCAGAACCATCTGGCCAAACTCTATCTCTTACATTTTGGTCTCCTTCTAATAAAAATATTCAGGACAAATATGATTCCCAAGTAGAGATATCCTTGATTTTGCCAAGCTCTTATACAGAAAGGCTAGAAACTCCAGTTGCTAGTCTGTCAGTATGAGTGACTTTCCATGTGTTCTTGCACAAGCCATTTTACTATCTCTAGTCTGGTTCACTCACATGTAAAATCGAATTTTAAACCAGGTGTGTCAAATGTAATAATTTCTAACACCTTTAAAAGGTGTCAATAATAAAGAAGTTATTGTTCTTACAAATACCCAAATAAGAATATTTTTAAGGATAAGAGATCTGTTCTTTCAGAGAATGGAAGAGTCTTTGCACTTCTGCACCCACCTCTGAGATGTGTCTACTGAGTGGAGACCATTTTATCTCTTGCTTTTATGGGGGGGTGTTGATTCAAGAACATTTGTTATGATGCTTTGTTCAGTAAGAGATCTAAATAAGAGGTGGCAGTACTTTGCTGGGTAGAACTAGCCAAAGAGGAGGTCAGTGTAATAAGACGACTCAGAGAAAATTAAAGGAAGAGGTGCAGTTAACACGAGTGCAGCCATGTGCCAGCCTAGTACCAAGCACTTCATAGTCTTCCTTTTACTTAATTCTCATCACAATATGGAGAGGTTTTGGAAAGCAGCACGAGGAGGCAGGAAGTAGAGTGGAGGTCAGCGCACAGGCACGGAAAGAGAACAGGGCTTTGGAAGGTGGCCACACCTGCAGTGGTTAGTGTAAAGCTATGTCTCCCCCTCCCCTCCTGTCCCTATGAGGGCTCTTCTCCCTCCTACCACCAAGAGGGACAATGAAGATGACCCACTTAAAAATCCTAGGTCCAGGCAGCCCATGAGGGAACAGCAAAATCCAACTATAAACCCTGCACAGTGCCTGGGAGAAGGAGAACCAACATCTCCTGAATATGATCTTTGACAAGTGGCTCCACCTCTGGGGTCCCAGTTCCTCATCCATCTATTAATAACATAGAACTGAGCGATCTCTGTTACTGTATGTCTAGCATTGGGCTTTGGGGTTTTTCATGCATTATTTCACTTAATCTTCCCCTGAGTTGTATGAAGTCAATTAATATTTCATCTTCCTATTAGGAAGAGTGAGAATATGGAAGTCTAGAGAGGTAGATTAACTAGCTTGTGGTTACACAGCTGGCAAGGAGTGGAGTCAGCTTTTGAGCTAGGGCAGTCTGATTCTAGAACCTGGCGATGCTGTAGGACAGCAGCTGTCACAGCGTGGCTCTAGACTCTTGAGGTACCTTGAGATGTTCAGGAGGTCAAAACTGTTCTCATAATTATATTAATACATTCTTTGTGTTTTCCACTTTCCAACTCATGAGCATATAGTGCAGTTTTCCAGTGGTTATCTATTATTGCAACAGATTAAATACAGAAGCAGATATGAGAATCCAGCCATTTTCTATTAAGCTGCACATGAAAGATGTGCAAAAATGTAAATCAGTACCATGTTTCCCATCTAATTTGACTTTTTTATTTGAGAAATAGTTTTCTTTAAATAAGAAATTTTATTTGTATTGACAGATAAGGTGTTTGTAATTGTTACTTGAAGTAAGCAAATATTTAAAACATTTCTCAGTTTTAATTTCCAATATAAAATGTTGATAAATTTAACTGTATAAATAAAACTTTTCAGAGCCACAATTATTTTTAGGAGGATAAAGAAGTCTTGCAACCAAAAAATTTGAGAGCTACTTCTGTAAAACATGCTGTCATTTGCTCCTGCCTCTCAACAGTTTATGGTTACATAAACTGTTTTTGTTTGAATTTGGTAGTGGACTGGAGAGATCTCTTCCCTTTTATCTCCCCCAATCTGAAGTAATGTCTGAAGAAAATACTGAACATTTTTCAGACAATGGAGTGACTTCAAATCAAAGCTTCATTTTTTTTAAAACAAGCAGCTTTCATAAATGCTGTTCCTCATTCCTAGCCTGCTTGCAATACCTCCCCACCTGACCAGATCAGTTTTGGGAGCAGGAGTGGAGTGCTGTAGGGTACAGGCTGGTCTCAGAAGCCTCTCTCCTATCTAGAGCTTTGAGGATGGGGTTGGAAAAAAGTGAATCTGGGTATAGGTGTGGATTCTAGAAAAGGGCCGCCCTCAGCACATGAGAGCATGGGGAGGGAATGGCTACGTTCCATTTAGCCATGGGATATACATCCTTGATGTCCTAAGGTTGAAGGAATCTCTTCTTCATGTTTTCCACCAAATCCCATCTATTCTTTAAAATCCACAAAGGTTTCCTAAGTTCTAGGAAAAAAATATTGATCTCTTCCATTTGGACATCACCCACAACATTTGAACTCTTAATTTTCTTCACTTTAGCCCTATAGTATATTGTCTTAGAAATTTTCCCAAACAGTACACTCAGTACGTTTAGAACATGGACCTGTCTTTCCCTCACAGTCTGCAGTTTGGCTTCACTATGCACCAACATCCAGCCCACAAAATGCATCACCAAATGCAAGAATCTGAGCATTATTGTTTATTCAAATTCCCCACTCATTTGGTCCATTCAACAACCTCACCCACTAGTGGCTATGTTACAAATGAGAATAATAAATAACTCACACAATGTCACTCAGTTAGTAAATGATGGCGCAGGACTTCAGATTCAGGTTATGTGAGTTTGGAGTTCAAGATCTTACCAATACACCATGCTGCTTATTTGTGTGCCTAGTAACTGGTTCTCCTAACGGCAATGATAGCACAGCAAAAGCCACACCATTAAATCCCCAACAAGGACAGTAACAGTGACAATAAAAGCCACGTACTGAGTTCTCCCTATGAGTCAGTTAGTGTATTAGGTACTTCATATGAATTTCCTTGTTTAATTTACACCATATTCATGTAAGGTAATTAATATCTATTGTGATTTTGTAGGTGAGGGAACTGAGGTTCAGAAAACTTAAGTAACTTGCTCAGGGACACTGGCAATAAATGGTTGGATGAAAGGCTAGAATTTGAACAAAGATCTGTCTGATGCCAAATCTCTGCTTCTGAGAACAATGTTCCACTGCCTTATTTCGAACATTAGTCCATGGTAGGTAAAGATCTTACATTGGCAATATGATACACTCTATGGAATCATACAGATAAGGGTTTGAATCTTATTTTAAACAGACAACCTTATGAATTCAACAAAGTTATTAAACCTGTGCTCTGAAACTGTCAATACCAATCTTAAAGAGCTGTGGTGATTAAAGAGATTACATATTTTACATAGCACATAACAGGTACTCAATGAACAAGGCAGCCAAAGTTCAGAGATACTAAAGGAAATATCTCATTCTGGATCACAAAAACAGAACGTTCTGGGGCAGGAACTCCAATTCAGATCCTCAGACTTCAAATAAAATATTCTTTTCACTATTGCATACTGCCTCAGTTGATAAAGGAATTTTATTAAATCACCTCTTATTTCCATTACCGCTCTAGATCAGATCCATCTATTTATATCTGAATCTGGTTTCAGACAGGAGTGAAAAATATATATTGCACATAAGAAAGTTATTACACATATGTGATGTATGATACCTGTTGCTGCTATTACCACAAAATTTTTAATAAAGTTGAGAAATATCCTCCTTCGAACCATAAATAACCATGAAAACATATGAAATAGTCATTAACTCAATAATTATACTTCTGGCAAGCTAGTGTCAAAGAATAGAAAAAGACCATATACATGAGAATGTTTATTGCAGTATTTAAAAATAATCATGAGAAATTAAATACAATGGAATATCCTACAATAGGGATTATTAGATTATTTGGGAGGATATCTACTCCAAGGGATAATTCACATCCATTTGCATGATGCTATGAAGATTAAAGTCACTTGTAGAATGTGAAGTGAGGTCAGAAAGATTGAAAATTGTTTCTATACCAGAGCCAATCATAAAATTCTTAAAAACAAGAAACTGAGAAGCATATGAAAAGACACCAGAAATATCCATTGGCTGGAAATTATCAGGGGTGATTTTTTTCTATTTATTCAATGTATTTCATCCAATGTTATGATGGTTATTTTAATAATTGAAGGATACAATGAAGAACTGCAACACTGACTTTTGTTGCAAATTTATTACGTTGAATATGTCTTATCATAGTAGCCACCAGAGATAAAAGAATTAACAGGTAGATTAAATTCCCAGGGAAAGATTCAGCATCTGTATGAATTTTACTCTATAAATTCATCTTCTTGACTGGTGACCCTGTGAAATCTCAGGTCCAGACCAAATATTGCCTCTGGACAGCTGTAGAAGGAAATATGACAACTCCCTGAAACTGAGCAATAAACCCAGTTTTCTCTGGGGCATTTCAGCGCTGTGAACACCTGGCATTCCCCAGCTTGGGGCCATTCTAAGAGCAGGGAGATGATGAGTGAGCTCATTGCAGTAGGGCTCCCATCCTTCTCTCTGAGGATCTACTGCCTTGAAATAGAAGGGGGTGGTGGGATAGGTCCTTAGAGGTTGTACAATTGGGCAAAGAATACAAGTCTTCACTTAGCAACCCTTTGACCCCAGAGATGGTAACAGGGAAGAAGAGAGTTCTGTTACCATAGTCTTACCAGCTTCAAGCAGACGCTGTTTCACTATTTCCACTCCCTCATTCACTGCTTCTTTCAAGTTATCCAGGGACTCTGAGAAAGCTGAGTTGTTCATCATCAGGACGCTGATCTCGTAGCTGCCATTGTTGCAGTTCCGACTCACCTGGGAGGTCCAGAACATCAGCCCTGGATGGAGGAGCAGTGACCACAAAGCCAAGCCCAACAGTGGCGTCTTCATGACCTGGCTTACCTCAGAACCATACTCCTTGTGCTCACTTGCTTTACTCTGCGTCTTTAGGGAGGCAGGAACCCCAGCAGGATGGCCTGTAGCTGGGTCCCCTCGTCCACTCTACCGCACAGTCCTTTCTGGTCATACCTTGCTGGTCACGTGCACCACAGAATACAGCTTGCCTGCCAGCAATTAGCAACCACATTATGGTAGGAGATAAACCAAAGTTCACTTTGTGTGTTTGCTCACAGAAAGGTCAGAGTTATAAACGGGGAGATTACCCGGGCCTCATGCAATAAAAATACATCACTGGGAAGAGGGGAAAGAGGAAGAGAGAGGTATAGTAGATACATAAAAAGCTTTGTAAATGAAAAATAAAGGTCAAAAGTCTTAAGGAAAGCACAAACATGATGGACTATTAGTATTTGGTTATAGCTGCACATTGAAACTAAAAACTTAACTAGCAAGAGTTGTGTTTCAGTCATCCAGTCAGCAACTATTTATTGAGGCTTTACCATGTGTTGGGCATTGGTAAGGCACTGGGCATAGAGCCATGAATGATATGGATGCATTAATAGTTTCATGGAACATGCATTCTAGTGGGGAAGACAATCATTAAACAAATAATTATGAATAATTAAACTCAACCATGAAAAAAATGCAAGTGCTGTGGGAGTACACAGAAGATGAACACGACCTATTCTAGGAAGCCAAGGAAGCTTCACTGAGAAAGTGTCCTTTAAGCTGAGCCCTGAAAGATGAACAGGAATTAGCTGAATGGAAAGAGAAGAAAGACATATAAAGTGGGGGACAGCTTGTGCAAAGAAGCCCGGGAGGTGGGAAGTGGCATGGATGTTGGAGGAACTGAAAGATACACAGCATGGTTGGAGAGGAGAGGCTAGGAGTCCAGTAGCAAGGATTCCAGAGGAGTAGGCAAGGGTGGGCCCATAGGGTTTCCTGACAGCCATTAACAGTCTGGAACTTTGCCCTCAGAGTCAAGAAAGGGACATGATCAGATGATTTTGTAAAGCCCACTTAGGCTCCATGGAAGGAATGACCCAGAGAGCGAAGGGACTGGGACATGGAACCAATCAGGAGGCTGTTTCCGTGGTCCAAGTGAGAGCTAAAGGAGGCCTGAGTGAGGGAAGTGTCAGTGGAGATGGTTCAAGAGATACCTAAAGGCAAAATGGATAAGACTTGATATTTTATTGGATTTGAGGCATTAGAGAGGGAGGAGTCAAGCTGATATGCTCAGCTGGGTCAATGGGAAGACTGTTTACTAAGCTCCAAAATTTTTAGAGGAATAAGTTGGAGGGAAAAGATCATAACTTCTGTTTTTGGACACACTGATTTTAAGGAAAGTGTGCAGGTGGGAGAATAGCCTCTAATGCATTTTGGGAAGAAGATCTGGATCTAAATGGGATTTGGAAATAGAGTCAGAGGTGTAGTATGATTGATCAAATAATGTCATTGTTATATCATTGATTTGATGACCACTTATGGCAAAATGTGTGGAGACAGGAGAGTAATAAAGGTATTAAAATTTGTATGCAATTAGTGATCAAAACCAAAAGTTTCTGTGATGACTGCCCTTGCACTGTTCACCATGTAAGAACTTATTCACTATGTAAAAATTTGTTCACCATGTAAGAACTTGTTCATTATGCTTCAGAAGATTGGAGTCTGTTGAGAACTAGGCTTGGGGTTGATTAATGATTGTACATTGAGTCCCCTATACAGAATTTTATTGCTGTTAACAACCATTTGATCAATAAATATGAGAGATGCCCTCTCAAAAAAAAAAAAAAGAAGCTATCTGAATCTCAAAAAAAAAATATTTGTATGCAATTGAAGTTAAATTATCAACTTAAAATGATTGGTTATAAGTGCAAGATATTTTATGCAAGCCTTGAGCTAACCACAAAGAAAAAACTACAATAGATATAAAAAAGACAAGGAGAAAAAATCAAAACAAATCACTACTATAAAAATATTAAATAGCAAAGGAAGACAGCAAGAGAGGAAGTGTGGGACAAAACAAGAGAAAAACAGAAAAAAATTAACAAAATGGCAACAGTAATTCCTCAAATATCAATAATTACTTTTAATGTACATGAATTAAACTCACCAAAATTAAAAGGCATAGAGTAGCTGAATGAGTTAAAAATGAATAAACACAAGATCCAGCAACATGCTGTCTACAAGAGATTCACTTTAGATTTGAAGACACACGTAGGCTGAAAGTGAAGGGATAGAAAAAGATATTCCATGTAAATGGAAACCAAGAGAAAGCAAGGATGGCTCTACTTGTTTCAGACAAAATAGACTTCAAGTCAAAAATGGTCACAACATTTTGAAATGATTAAAAGGATCAATTCAACAGGAAAATATAACAATTATAAACATATGAACTCAACACGAGGGTACCTAAATACATAAAGCAAATACAAACAAGTCTGAAGGAAAAAATGGATAATACAATAATAGTAGGGAACTTCAATACTCTACTTACAACAATGAATAGAATGTCCAGACAGAACATCAATAAAGAAAGTGGACTTCAACAACACTATAGATCAAGCAGACCTAATAGACAAATACAGAACTTTTCATACAAAAGCAAAAGAATATACATTTGTTTCAAGTGCATAAGGTCCATCTCTAGGATATAGCACATGGTATGTCATCAAAAACTTAATTATTTTAAAAGATCAAAATCATTCCAAGTATATTTTCCAATCACAATGGAATAAAACTAGAAATGAACAACAACAAGAAAACTAGATAATTCACAAATATGTGGAAACTAAACAGCATACTCTTGAACAGCTACTGGGTCAAAATGGAAATCAAAACAGGACTTAAAAGTATCTTGGGACAAATAAAAAAAGAAAAAATAACATACTACAACTTAAGGAATGGAGCAAAAGCAGTACTAACAGGGAAGTTTATTGCAATAAACATCTCCATTTAAAAAATGAAAGATCTTAAACAACCTTCCCTTCTACCTCAAGGAACTAGAAAGAGAAGAACAAATAACTTGGCAGATGGGAGGAAATAAATATTAGAACAGAAATAAATCAAATAGGGGATACAAAAACTATAGAAATAAGTCAAATAGGGAATAGAAAAAATCAACAAAGCTATGAATTGGTTTTTTTGTAAAGATAACAGAATTGACAAACTCTTAGCTAGTCTTACTAAGAAAAAGAGGACTCAAATAAAATAAGAAATGAAAGACAATACAATGGATGGCTCTGAAATAAAAATGATCATAAGAGACTGTTATAAACAATTAAAACAAAGTGGATTAGAAGAACTGGATAAGTTCCCAGAAATATACAGTTTACCAAAACTGAATGAAGAAAACAATAGCCTGAAACCAATAAAAAATAAGGAGATTGAACCAATAATCAAAAACTTCTGAACAAAGAAGCCCAGGAACAGATATCTTTGTAACATTTGAAGAAGAGTCAATTCCAACCCTTGAACACTTCCAAACCACAGAAAAGAGAACACTTCCAAACTCACTTCATGAGGCCAGCATCATCAATAACAAACCCAGATAAAGAGATAAAAAAAAAGAAAACTGTGGGCCAACATCCCTGATGAATATACATGCAAAAATTCTCAATAAAACGCTAGCAAACTGAATTCAACAGCACAGTAAAAGGATCATACACCATGACCAAATGTGATTTATCTCTGAGATGCATGGATAGTTCAATATATTCAAATCAATGTGATACACCACATTAACAAAATGAAAGAAATGAAAGAAAGAACCCACACAATCATCTCAATAGATGCAGAAAAAGCATTCAATACCCATTTGTGATTAAAATTCTCAATAATATAGGTTCTTCTAATCATGGTTTGTCTTTTTGGTGATAGTCTCATCCTGAAGCTATTCAGGAACTCAGAATTGCCTTACTAGAACAAAAAACGGTCCTATCGCCCAGGAAATTTTAGGCATTTTAGGAACTCTGTGTCAGGAACTACGATCAAAGAAGATGTATTAGAACAAAAGATGCTTTAGTTCTCTTACCTCTTAGGAAATTATAAAAGTTTTAAGAGCTCTGTGACAGGAGTCAGGGAGCAAAGATATGCACATGCGTGCACACACCCACACATTTCTATTATTTCAGAGCATTAAAATCAGAAAGGAAGTAAATTATCTCTACTTGTAGATGACATGATCATATATCTAGAAAAACCAAAAGACTCAATGAAAGAGCCCTTAGAACTAAGAAATGAATTAAGTAAGTTTGTGGGATATAAACCCCCCCCACAAATTAGCTATATTTCTATACACAATGAACTATCTGTAAAGAAAATTTAAAAACAATCTTATTCACAATAACAACTAAAAGAATGAAATACTTAGAAATAAACATAACCAAAGAAGTGAAAGATTTATACACTGAAATTATAAAACACTTATGAAGGAAATTAAAGAAGGCACAGATAAATGGGAAGACATCTCATGTTCATGTATTGGAGGAATTAATATTGTTAAAATGTCCATACTACCCAAAGTGATCTACATATTCAGTGCAATCCCTATCAAAATCCTAATGTCATTTTTTAAATAAATAGAAAAATGATTCTAAAATTTATATGGAATCACAAAAAACTCTAAAGCCAAAGCAACCTTGAGAAAGAAGAACAAAGCTGGAGACATCCTACTCCTGAATTCAAAGTATGTAATAAAATTACAGTAGGCAAAACAGTGTGGTAATAGCTTAAAAAATACTTAAAGACCAATAGAACAGAATAGAGAGCCCAGAAATAAATCCATGCACCCACAGACAACTGATCTTCAACAAAGGTGCTGAGAACATAAAATGGGGAAAGGATATCTTCAATAAATGGTGTTGGGGAAACTGGATTCCCATATGCAGAATGAGATTGAACCCTCATCTTACACCATATCATGAAAATCAACTTAAAATGTATTAAAGATGTAAACACAGGACCTGAAGTTGTCAAAATACCAGAAGAAAACAAAGGGAAAAAAATTCCTTGAGATTGATCTGACAATGATTTTGTGGGTGTGATTCCGAAAATACAGGCAACAAAAGCAAAAATAGACAAGTGAGACTGCATCAGACAAAAAACTTCTGTATGGGTATGGAAACAACAGTGAAAAGGCAGCCTATAGAATGGGAGAAAATATTTGCAAACCATATTATCTGATAAGTGGTTACTATACAAAATATATAAGGAACTCCTACAACTCAATTGCAAAATAAATAAATAAAATAAAATAACTTGATTAAAAAGTGGGCAAAATACATGAATATACATTTCTTTAAATAATATATAAAAATGGCCAAGATGTACATGCAAAGGTGCTTAACATCACTAATCATTGGGGAAATGCAAATCAAAATCACTATGAGACATCACTTCAAATCTATTTAAATGGTTATAATCAAATAGTCAAATGATTGCAAGTGTTATGGTGATGTGGAGAAAAGGGAACACTTGTATATTGTTGGTGGGAATGGAAATTGGTACAGCCATTATGAAAAACTGCACAGATTTCTCAGAAATCTAAAAATAGAAATGCTTTATGATCCAGCAGTCCTACTTCTGAGTATTTAGCCAAAGGAAATGAAATCAGGATCTCAAAGAGATACCTGCATTCCCATGTTCACTTCAGCATTATTCACAATAGCCAACACATGGAAAAACTGAATGTCCATTGATGCATAAACAGATAAAGCAGATGTGGTATGTATATACAGTCGAGTATTATTCAGGCATGAGAAAGAAGGAAATCCTGTCATTTAGAAACATGGATGAACTTGAAGCAAAATAAGCCAGACGTGAAAAGACAAATATGTGACTTCACTTTACACATGGAAACTACAATAGTTAAACTCACAGAAGCAGTGAGTACGGTGGTATTTTCCAGGGGGCTGAGAGGAGGGAAAAATGGGGAGCTATTTACTGGTCAGGGAACGCAAAGTTCCAGTTGTGCAGCATGAATTAGTTCTGGAGATATAATGTACAGCAATGTGACTACAGTTAACAATATTGTGTGCTTGAGATGTGCTCAGGAGGTAAATATTAAGTGTTCTCACCAAAAAAAAAAAAAAAAGGAAAGAAGAAAGGAATGAAAAGAAAGAAAAAATGGAAGGAAGGAATAGTCAGTGGTGATTACCTCATAACTTATACATATATCAAAACATTTTGAAAAATAAGTATTACCTAGCAGTATAGCTCTTCTCTAGAAGTAACTCTATTTACAGTTTAAAACTCACCAAATACAACAGTGAATTGCTGATAGATTCAAAGTGGTGGTGACGCTCAACATTTTAAAAATAAAATCCAGGTTGTAGCCACTCTTTAGATAACTTGAGTGGCCCTCTAGTGACCTTCTACATCGCAGCTGATGACACTTGGGCCCTGGGAGTCGCATCCTCCATTGGAGAGCCTTCAAGGAGGAGGAACTTCCTCAGGACATGACTGGGAAGGGATCCAGTGACTGACTATGGGAAGTCTGCCTTGACACCTCCTGGAACAAGGCAGGTATTGCCTGGTGTAACAGCGGCTCCCCTGACTTAGTCTAGCTGGTTCTATCGTTCAACCCAGGTAAAAGAAGAGCTGCATTTTGGGTACTCAGTGAACCAAACACCAGTAGAGGGATTAATAAAATTGAAAGGTATGTGCTCATGATTCTCATCATTTTATAGTACACCAGAACCTCAGGAATAGGCTGGTTCTGGAAATCTACTCAGTTATTGAAAACAAGCAGAAGTTATGCTTTTCTTACTGGAGGCAGAAGGGAGAAGTAGACTGATAACTAGAAAAGGGCCATGGTAAGGTTATGGGGGGATTTTTAATGGTGAAAGTTGAGTTACTTAAGTTAAGAAGGAACTGGTGGAGAGGAAGAGGTGGTAGATGTGGCAGAAAAATATAAGTAAATGAGGATGGCTCCCAGACAATGGGAGGCAGTGGAACTTCAGGTGGGTGGGAAGGAACAATTACTCTCAAATAAAGGAAGAAAGTGTTGTAGGAGAGTCTTACACCCATGTCTATTTCTAGACCTGAGGGTTGGAAGATTAGGTAGTTTGTGTATGATGGTTTGAATGTATTTCCTGAAGAAGGAGGTGAGAATGGAAGGACAGCGGGACAGTCAGAGGTCTGAGGAGATGGGAGGGACCAGGAGAGTGTCTGTGGTGAGTGAGAGAAGGGACTGAGACATGTCCTGAGGTGCTTCGGCAGGGTAAGTGCTGAGATTAGTAGATTAGTGTGCATTTATTGTGGCCCTACTTGGGCCTGGTTTTATGATTTTCCCCAACAGTATTTACTTGCTCAAGAACAAGTTGAAGAAAGTGAATGGTTGAGCTTATTCAGGTATGGAGTCTTTCCAGGTAGCTGAAATGAAAGGACATATGGGTAAAATATTTTTTAAATGAAAAAAAAGGAAAAAGAGAGGAGAGACAGACTACAAATCCAAACTGACTAAGAATGGAAGTGACTGCAGGAGAAGAGCAAGGGAATGGTGTACAGAAGAGGCTTGAAGGAGTGGAAGCCACAGTCAGACAGAAGCACAGGTGGAAGGGGGACAATCGAAATGAACAAACGTCTGGAAAGGGAGTGTTTGAATGAGAGGGTGGATTTTCTGCATTACTGATTGAGCAGGTCAGGGTGGTGGAGAGAAGAGGAAGGAAAAAGGCTTTGAACCATGGAGCTCAAAGAACACAGAGTCCAGTCTGTAGGTCATCTGCCGGGTATTAAAATCAACCGGATTGACAGCAGGCCCTCGCTGGAGAGGAAGATCGTTCGTGTAACAACAAATGAGGGAGAACAACCAGGACTTCCACAACTGATAGTAGTTGATGAAAAGGGGTAGAGAGTGGCATGGCTGGATGGGACATACCTCAAAGGAACAGAGGTTGTTTTCTAATTTAAATTATGAGGTAGAACATAATATAAAGGCCTATCTGCAGTGAATATATACAAACTAAAAGAATGACAAAATAGTCATGTACCTACATTATAGCCTAAGATATAAAATATTACTAGAACCTGTGTACCTCTGTTTATCCCATCCCTAAAACATCACTCCTTCTACTCCCAGCATAGTCAGAAGGTGTATAAAAAGTCCATGAAGAGGTAAGGGATGTTGAGGCATTTGTTGATGGTGGCACAGATGTGTGGGGTGAAAAAATGCTGGAGGAGATATGACTCCCCATTTTGGAGAGACAGTGGTTGTGAAATAGGGTGGGCTCAATCTTGGTGTCTGCTGGAGGGAGGATGGCAGATACTCAAGACTTCACAGGATTCAGCTTTGACTGAGAAGGAAGACATTGGGGTTATTCTACAGGTGGGGTAGGTGGTAGTGGTCAGAAGTAGGTGTTCCTTTTAGCGGGTGTCAGGAAGAATGGGACACGAGGCTGCAAAGAGGCACATGGCCATGATGCAGGTGATTAACCTTTGCTACAGGTATGATTTTAGATGTTGCACATTTGTTGGCCAAGCTTGGGCTCAACCCTGGTTTTCTAACGGTTAATTTGTTGCTATTCCCACTTACTGTGCTAAGAGAAAGAAGAGAGTATTTTTGTTTTAATTTGGTCTGGAAATTGCAAATAAGAAAGAAAGCAATGTCAGGGGTGGATGAGGTGGGAAACTGCCCGGTACTTTTATTGCAGATATGGACTGAGTGCAGATGCAGTTCTGGGAAACCTCTGATTATAGCATGTAACCAGGAAATGATTTTCAAATGTGAAGGACCAAGATACAGTCCTTCCTGGATCCTTCCAAGCAAAACGTATGTGTCTTCTTATGTTGTAAAACTACGAGCATGTAGATCATAATAAAGGGAGGCAGGTTGTGCCGGGCCAGTTTCAAGGGTCAAAAGCAAACAATGGAACACTTGAGCTGGCAGGTTTATTAGACATACTCTTCAAAGGAGCACAAAACCTCTAAAGATATGAGAAAGAGAAATTACTCCACGTGGGAAGGGGCAGCTGAACAAGTAGACTGCATGTGCCACTCCTTCATTTCTGGCAAGGCTTTGGGTCTTCCATGCTTGGGTCTTTTCCTCCTAAGATCCCCTCCTCACCTTGGGTCTGTAGGAACGCACTGCATCCATCCCTACGCTCCACAGTACCTGAGGCTTCCTTTGTCTCCTTATCTCAGTGGAGGTGTAAAAACAGGGTTTTCCAAAGGAATTTACCAACGAATGGAACTAAAACATGAAAGTTTTTTTACTAAGCAAAAAGGTAGAGATTCTGATCTGAATTTACCGAGGAAGAATGGCTCCAGTAAAGTGTTTCTTAGCTAAGACTTAATAGACTCACCAGAGTCACTGAAAGACGTGCTGAATGCCTGCAGCCAGTGGACACATGCACTCCTGCTCCCTCTAGTTAAGTTGTTTGCTTACCAAGGGTCCTCTGTGTTTGTCCCCCAGTTTTCTCTATTTGCTTATTAAATTATGTCCTTGGCTAAATGTCACATAATCTGATAAAATGCATATGAAAACTGTTAGAAATCTTCAAGGCAGATTGCTAAGAAAATTGTTCTGGCAAGACTGCTAAACAGCACTGGAAATAACATGAGAAAGTCTAAGAATAACTGCCTTTAGAGATCCTGTCAATTGTGCTAAAACATCAAACACTGAAAATAGTAGAAGATGTACTCAGGGTGTGGTTTATATAAGAAAGCTAATTCAGAGCTCCACTCAGGGGACTCTTTCTCAGTTCCTTGTCCTGTCAACAGTTTGTGAATAAATAAGCATGAATATGTTTTGAGATAAAATTAAAATTTTAAGATATAGTTACATAATTTTTAGTGATTTCTGCTTTAACTGATTTTTTTTTGTGTGTGTGTTTCCTGTGAAGGAAACACTGGTCCTGTTCAAATAGATAAAATAATGCCAGAAGGATTCAGGTAACTAACAGACTGTATGGTTTTTGCACCCAAATGGGTTTGGATATGCAAACATTTTGAGTTAGGCATAGAGAAATATAAATTGCTTTAAATAATAAAATGAGGAAAATTTGAAGTTCCCTGGGCCAATCTAGGAAGAAGGGAGTGAGGAGGAAAAAGATAAAAAGAGAAAAGCCTCAAGACTTCAGGGTATGATGAAATACTGGGGAGGATTTTTGGGTCTTTCTATAAGCATGCAATGAAATTCAAAGTCCTTTTATCTAGATCCCAGGTAGGGTGACCCTACTCACACCCAGATTGCTTTCGTAGACTAGGACTGCGACTCTAAATTCAGCACCAGGGCCTAATACTGCAGGCTGACAGCTTTATTTCTTGTCCTTTCTTTTCTTTTCCTGTTTCCTGGAGTCCTCCTCCATTCCAAGAGGAAATCTAATCTTTGAGCAATGTCTTCAGCTCCCTCTTTCCTGAGCCCATTTTGTGCAGTGTTCCTGTGTGTTCAGCAAGGGTTGGGGTAGCTGATTGTTATACACTGGCCAGGGGCAGTTGGAAATCTGTTCAGTTTCCTGGTGAGTCTTGGATTAGCTCCTGTGTCCAGATGGCTGTGTTTACCTACTATGGGAAGTAAGTGCTAGAGATGGTAGGACTGTAGTAATATATCTCAGCTGTAATAAAGTTCTCTGTGCTCTGCAAAGAGCTTTATTGTTTTCTCTTACCTGAAACACAGCAGAAGGAAACAGGCACAGTCCGTTCCCAGAGAGTGGTTACTTGGGCTGTATTTCAATCCTGAAAGGGGAACTCTGTGTTTTCTTATAGAGGAACCAGGTGTTCCTCTTGTGTTTTTCCCCTTACGGTGGTGGCTGAAGGACTCCTTCATTATAGCTTGGGAAAGAAGAAAAGAAAACAGCTGTCAGATCCCTGAAGGGTGAACCCATGAAAGAGCTTCTGCCAGTTTTGTTCACTGATGCATCATCCTTGGCAGGTAGTTGGAAAGGCAGGGCAACCATTTCAATAACAGAATGGTGTGTCTTGAGATAAACAAGCACTTTGAGTCCCAGGAGGCAGTTTGATATACTTAAACAAAAAACAAAGAACCACAAAACTTGGAGCTGCGTCTGAATCTTGTTCTAGCTGTTTGCTAAGCATTTGAATTTTGGGGGCAGAATACCTACATTTGTTTATCTTCAGTTTGCTCATTTCTAAAATAAATTTAATTTCTATTCTAGCCAATGAACCTGAGCTGCAACCCTTGCTAAGTTTGGACATGGGGAGGTATGCCAGATAATTGATGAGATTTGCCTAAGCAATATACAGAGTTGATTCATTCCCAGGGATACAGCCAAGCATTCAACTATAGAGCTTAGTTGCCATATTACTAAAATCTGTCTCCAGTCCAGCCTATACATGCATGTCTTAGTTCAAGAGAGCAAAAGACCTGGAATAAAAAAAGTGAAGGAACAATTGGACAAAGCACTGAATAGAATATTAAATCACAAGTATCACGGCTTAGGGGCCCTCTAGCGGGCTCCAGTACGTAAAGGAGAGGGATGCTGTTCCAACTTGGTCAAAGATGGGCACACTGCTCTAGCACTTTACAGATCCTGCATGGTGGTGTCAGGGTCAGCTGGAGCTGTGGCAGTGACCAGTGGGGACTTCAGTATATTAGCAAAGTGCCCCTGCCAGGGGGAAGAACTCACTGGAGACCCTGATGCCCATAGCAGTACCAGCACAGCCAGGCTTATTGGATGATATTCAAAACGTGTCTAGTGAACTCTAGAAATACTCAGAGGAGTGACTGTGAGTGAAAATTAACTATTGCTGCTGTGAACTTCACAGATTCCAGAATGGGAAAGTTGGGTCATTAAATAAGAAAGTGATATAATGTTCCTGTCATGTAATTTTGGTGCCCAGCTGTTAGTTATTGTTATTCTTTGACTCAATTTTCTAGGTAGTAGAATTGATTCCTCCTTCTTTGGTGCCACTTTTTTGCATAGTAGGTATTTCTTCTTTAACCTTAATTGAAATTTTATTTAACTGAAATTAAATGGAAAATTTAAGTGCATACCAACATTATTATATTAGAAAAGACCTTGAAGAAATTTCAGTTGTAATCAAGAAATGATATGGCTAGATGTGATTAAAAATTAATCCCTAAGACAAATATTTGGAGTGTACCACAGGAGCAAAAGTTCAAACTACATTTATTTGATATACTTCTTTATTGGCTTAAGTATATTTACAGTGACCCACAGGATATATTTGAAAGAAAGAAGTTCTAAAATGCTATAATTAGAAAAGAGAAAATTAATTTGTCAGAATACTTAAAACTTAGCAGAATTATTTTAAGGTTGAACAAATGTCTGATGAAATAGGATTAGACTTACAGTGATAAGAAGACGAAAGGGAAGAAAGTTTTCTTAATCCTTCGAGGGTGCAAAAAACTGACAGCCCAGAGACACAATATATCATATATTAATTGGAACCACATTCTGCACATATCATTCTTCCTTTAAAAATTGAAAGGAGTTATATGGTTTTACTATTGGAATAATGTATCGGTTTTGACTACAATTAGCTTTTTGTATTTGGAGCCAAGACTTTTTTCTTTTAGGTCTCAAACATCTTTATAGGCTTTTAAAATCCCAGAGGTCCAGACGGTGATGGAATGACACTGATAAGTAAGGATGTAAAATAGACAGTGAAAAAGAAGTTAGGCCCATTTTTATAGTCCAGCCTGTTACAAGCACCCTCAACATCCCTGTGAAATGAAAAGTGAGAGTGTTTAAACTAAGGTTTGCCAGAGAAGAGGAAGCTAAGAGTCAACAAAACAAAGTACAAAGCTGTAAATTTGTCAGGAAAGAAAATACAACTATATTGAAGAGGTAAATGTAGGGGCTAGTGACAATTCTTGGCAAAATTATTTGGAGAGAAACCTTTAAGGGTAGATTGGAACAACAACATGAAATCAGCAGGAATGATAATTGATGCAGGAGGTTTGGATTTTATCATGAGCAAATGGAGGAAGTTGGATCCAAAAGTTTCTGGCATCAGTTTCCTAGTATATTACTTATTGCTGTCTAACTGCCACTCAGGGTGTACGGTGCTGCTGATGAGAACTTGAGTTTAAGTTTAAAAAGGGGAGAAAGAGATGACAGCAGTTGAGATACCCCTGTTCATGTTGAAGATTTCCTGAAATGGTGTACACATATGAAACAAAAATCCTCTCCAATCATACTATGTAAATAGCATAGTGAAGATTACTGAGAGGATGGAGAGGGCTGAGGACCTAGAATGGAAGCTCAGCTAAGACCAATAGAGAAGAAGGATGACAATACTAAGGTCTGAGCCTACGACAGTTTGACTTCATCCAACCATGTACTCCTTCTTGCTGGTAAGTGTCACTTACTAAATGTCTGTATGCAAGGAAGACAACAAACAAACAACATATCTATATTTAAAATAGAAATATTGGGCTTGGAGATAAGAGCCTGGAAAATCATAAAAGTGGAAGTGGGAGATAGCTCAATGTCATAAGAATTAACATCTGTCACTTAACACCTACTGGGCATTTGCTTCTCCAACTATCTTCTTTATATTCATTATTTCATTGACTCTTCCTATCTCCTCCTCCTCCCTTCTATTTATTACTGGAGTCTCAGTAATGAGAGTTTTATTTTGGAGAGTTTTATTATCTCCATTTATGGAGGAAGGAAACTGTGAGTCCAAGATCACATGAGTAGCAAGTGATAGAGCCAGATATAGGGTCACTTTTGTCACACTCTGGAAGCAAAGCTCTTTCTTCTGAGCCCATTAGCAGACACTGGGGACTGAGAGCTGGCTAGGAGGGCACAGGGTGACTCATCTGAAGGGTGAGAAATGAGCCCAACTTAAATGACAAAGAAGGGACTTGGGGAGGGAGAATGGGGAAAGTTGGAGAGGAGAAAATTTGATGCGGAAAGGTATAAAAGAGTTGGGCAAGGATAAAAGACCTAAGGGGAGCAAAACAAATGAGAAAAATGGCAAAAACTTGAGAGTGCTTGATTTATAAGGATATGATTACATGCCACACAAGCAATTGTTTCGTTAGCTTTTTTGAAAAGAGGTTATAAAAATAGATTACCCCAGTAGCTGTTTAAGTGGAGGGGAAAATAATTTTCCCTCTACTCTTCTGAGTTCTTAGCTGAGACTCCAGTAATAAAAGACAGATTAACAAGAGAAAAACAAACACAAGTT
This sequence comes from Manis javanica, assembly GCF_040802235.1. NCBI lineage: Eukaryota > Metazoa > Chordata > Mammalia > Pholidota > Manidae > Manis > Manis javanica. Next base: position 18,985,919 of record NC_133170.1, on the reverse strand, counting down.
TATTAAAATGTATGCCTTATGTATAATTGGAGATAACCCAGGGAAAAATGAGTAACTTCCAAGGTGGCTTAGAATTCACTTAAATACCATCTCACTAGGGAAAGGGTAGAGAAAGTGATTTTTAGGGAAGATGAATGAGCCCTTAGAATAGATGTGACAAATTGTGGTTGAGCATGGTGTCCACTACTAGTCTCCTCTCCTGTGAGGGGTCAGTCTTCCTTGATTAGTGGGACTCTGGGGAAAGGGACTTATGACAATTGAATTCCTTTTAGAGGATATATTTTTAGGCAAATGAGGGGAGTTCAGAGAAAGCCTCTGCATTTGGAGTTTTTCAAATGCCTACAGCTCAAAGTAATCAATATACCAAAACAGCCTTTTTTTGGGGTGGCATATTTTGCTGCTCTTCATCGTCTACACTTAACTTCCTAGGCGATCTCATCCATGGCTTTATGTACTCTCTATATGGTGATTGAACTTAAGTTTACGTCTTGAACCCTGATCTCTTCCTGAACACCAGACTGAAAAATCCAACTGTCTTTATGTTTCTATTGGGATGTGGAACCAAAGTGTCAAGCATAGCACGTCCAGAACAGAGGTCTGGATTGCATCCCCTCTAATAATCTTCACCACCCCAGGAAATGGAATCCTTATGCACCCTGTTTTTAATCAAAATCCTAGGAATCGTCCTTATTCCTTTCTTTCCCTCAACCCCACATCCTATAGGGGGCTCTTCCTGTTTGCTCTGCTTTCACATTTCTCTACAAGGTCCACTCTTTCCATTTTTACCACACCAGTCCAAACCATCATCTTGCCTGAGATAGTGTCAGAGCCTCCTAACTTACCTCTCTGCTTCAGCTTCTGTCCTCTTACAATCCATTTGCAACTCAACAGACAACAGATTTTTAAAAAATACTGTCAGATTATGTTCTACTCTTTCCTAAAACTCTCAATGGCTTGCCATTATATTGATTATAATAATGAAAATAACCACATCTGATATTTATCAAGGGCCAAACATAATTTAAGTGCTTTATATAAATTAACTCAATAACTGCAAAAATCTATGATGTCAGTTTCATTATTATCCCTATTTTTCAGAAGGGGAAACTGAGGCAAAAATGGTTAACTAATTTGAGGTCGTTACACGTGTTGAGTGTTGGTTCTGGCATTCAAATCTAAGCAATCTGGCTCTAGAGTCTATATTCTTAAGCAGTACCACTATATTGTCTCTCAATAGAATCTGACTTCATAAATTCATATTGGGAAGTATTAAACTTTTGGATCTCTGGACCCCTTCTTAAAAATTACTGAGGCCTAATTAATATACAGTAAAGGAGCCATGGGTATACAATGGAGAAAAGATAGCCTCTTCCACAAATGGTGATGGCAAAACTGGACAGCTACATGTAAGAGAATGAAACTGGATTATTCTCTAACTCCATACACAAAAGTAAACTTGAAATGGATCAAAGACCTGAATGTAAGTCATGAAACCATCAAACTCATAGAAGAAAACATAGGCAAAAATCTCTTGGATATAAACATGAGCAATTTTTTCTTGAGCACATCTCCTCGGACAAGGGAAACAAAAGCAAAAATGAACAAATGGGACAACATCAAACTAAAAAGCTTCTGTACAGCAAAGGACACCATCAGTAGAACAAAAAGGCATCCTACAGTATGAGAGAATATATTCATAAACAACATATCTGATAAGGGGTTGACATCCAAAATATATAAAGAACTCACATGCCTCAACACCTAAAAACCAAATAATCCGATTAAAAAATGGGCAGAAAATCTGAACAGACACTTCTCCAAAGAAGAAATTCAGATGGCCAACACACACATGAAAAGATGCTCCACATCACTAATTATCAGGGGAATGCAAATTAAGACCACAATGAGATACCAATTCATACCAGTTAGGATGGCCACCATCCAAAAAACAAGAAACAAGTGCTGGCGGGGATGTGGAGAAAGGGGAACCCTCCTACACTGCTGGTGGGAAAGTAAATTAGTTCAACCATTGTGGAAAGCAATAGGAAGGTTCATCAAAAAACTAAAAATAGAAATACCATTTGACCCAGGAATTGAATTTCTAGAAATTTACCCAAATAAAACAGGATCCCAGATTCAAAAAGACATATGCACCCCTATGTTTATTGCAGCACTATTTACAATAGCCAAGAAATGGGAACAACCTTAGGGTCCATCAGTAAATGAATAAAGAAGAGGTCGCATATATACACAATAGAATGTTATTCCACCATAAAAAGAAAACAAATCCTGCCATTTGCAACAACATGGATGGAGCTAGAGGGTATTATGCTCAGTGAAATAAGCCAGGTGGAAAAGACAAGTACCAAATGATTTCCCTCATTTGTCGAGTATAACAATGAAGCAAAACTGAAGAAATAAAACAACAGCGGACTCACAGACTCCAAGAAGGGACTGGTGGTTACCAAAGGGAAAAGGGGTGGGGAGGGAGAAGGGGATTAAGGTGCAGTATAATTAACACGCACAATATAGGTAGGTCAAGGGGAAGGCAGCATAGCATGGAGAAAACAAGTAATGACTCTGTAGTATCTTACTGCGTTGATGGGCAGTGACTGCAATGGGGGGGGAGGACTTCATAATATGGGTGAATGTGGAAACCACGATGTTGTTCATGTGAAACCTTCATGAGCTTGTGTATTAATGATACTTAAATTAAAAGAAAAAGTGACTGAGGCCTGCAAGAGTTTTCATTTATGTGTGCTATTGATATTTACTCAATATAAATTTTAAAAATGTTATCTAATTATAGATAACATAAAGCACATTACATTTTAACATCAATTGATTTTTATGGAAATTAACTCTATTTTCTAAAACAAAAAGTGATGAGAAGAATAGCCTTATTTTACCTTTTTGCAAATCTCCTTGATGTCTCTTTAATAGAAGATAGCTGGGTTCTCATATCTACTTCTGCATTCAGTGTGTTTTAATTTATTATTTTGGTTGATGTATATGAAGAAAACCTAGCCTTATGTAAGTACATAGTTGAAAGAAGGGAGGAGTATTTTAAGTCATTTTGAGTAATTGCAGATAATGTTTGATTCTATACCCAAAGTTGGCAAGTAGTAGTTTTTTAAAGGTTAGTTGGAATTTGAAATTTGGAACCATATCAAGGAACTTTTATACTCTGATATATTAAAATATGTGGGACTGTCTTGCACTCTGAATGAATCTGTCATACATGCATGACTTAACATCATGCACTGGGTATACTTAGGAAAATCATTATTTACTGAGTTACACAGATGTTTCAAATGTTAACACATTTCATTATACAACATCAAAATACCACACTTGTTATATCACCATCGATCTCATTAGGGAAGTCTTTAAGTATCAGGAAGATGTCCAGCTCATAGTCACAGATCCAGTTTTCTAGAATTTTAATTTTTCACTTGTATGCTTGAATTTCATCATTGGTGATGCCACTGTCAGTTGTATTCCTTGAAATGACAGGCTCACGTGACTTACTTTTTGCGAAAATCTCTGCCAAACACCCGTCTCAATAACCATGATTTGTCTTTCAAGTAAAAATGGTTTCCGTAAAAAGGCTACTAGTTCAGCTTGCAACTCAAACAATCACACAAATGATATGTGGTGGGTGAAGAATGTAATGACTACTAGTAGAGTTTGTTGCCATGGCCCTGATTTGTGCTGAGGTGACACTTTTTATCCCCCATTATTTTTGAACTGTTAATACTAATGTCAACAAAGAGAAAAAGGCAAATAACATTTTCGTGTTATTATGAAAATTACTTTTGACTTTGCTGAAGCCTGAAAGTGTCTTGGGGATCCTCACCCAAGGGGTTGATGGACTGCACTTTGAGAACCACTTCTTCACCTTGTAATTATCTTGTCATATTGCAGGGCCCACCTATCACTCTCTGCTTGCTCACAAAGTTCCACCCGCTTAAGGGTATTTGCATCCACTATTTCCTCTGCCTGCAACTCTGCCACTTGGTGTCTTTATCAGATTTCAACTCCAATGGCACCTCCTACAGGCATTTCTTGTGATCACCCAGTTTAAAGAACACCTCTTCCCCTAGTCATTCTCTGTAACATTACCCTGCTTTATTTTCTTTATTAAAGTTATTGTTTGATAGTCTCTTTTTAAAAATAATTAATTTGCCTCCTCCATTAGAATTTTAACTGTGAATTCAAGGAATTGAACTTATTCTTTCCAATAGTATCTCCATCTTCTAGAAGAGTGTAGTCAAAATTCAATACATGTTTATTGAATAAATGGATTTTTAAAAGGACCTTGAGAAATTAAAAGGCGAATGTGACAGTAATTTCAAAAGTAAAAAGCATTGTAAGGTAGTTTGCTGTTGTTTTCAATATTAATCTTGCAATGGTCATTATCTCCTGATAATTATTTTCCATTTAAAAAGTGTTACTATAATCAGACTTTAATAATCTTTTCATATCAATATGGAACACATATTCTTCTATTTTTTTCATTCTCATTGTTACACGGGTGAAGTGCAAAGTATTTTTGGCTATAGAAGAAGCTAGAAAGACAATATAATCTTTTTTACTTGTAAAAATAAGTAAGTAATTTCTTCCATAGTGTCTTCAGGGAATAGTGTAAGGTTTACAAACTATGAATGTGATCAATTTGGGGATATTTAAAGTCTTTAGTATAATGAGTCTTCCTTTTCAGGAACATAGTAAGTGTGTCCCTTTATTTATTTATTCATTGATGTATCTAAATGCGGTCTTACAACAATATGCCTAATGTATATGTAGCTAGTTCTTTTGCCTGTCCACATGTTTGACGATGATATTGTTTATGCCTTCAAAAAGTCTGCCAGTATTTTTATATAAATTGCACTAAACATGTATATCAATTTGGGAAGAACTGCCATTTTTATTATGTTTCATCTTCTAATCTATGAATGGTCACCTTTCCATTTATTTACATCTTACTTGATTATTTCATCAGAGTTTTGTAGTTTCCATCATACAAATAATTATCATACTTCTTTAGGCTTATATCTAAGTATTTCATTTTTTTTTTTTTTTTTTTTTTTTTTTTTGAGAGGGCATCTCTCATATTTATTGATCAAATGGTTGTTAACAACAATAAAATTCAGTATAGGGGGGTCAATGCTCAATGTACAATCATTAATCCATCTCAAGCCTAATTCTCGTCAGTCTCCAATCTTCTGAAGCATAACGAACAAGTTCTTACATGGTGAACGAATTCTTACAGAGTGAATAAATTCTTACATGGTGAACAGTACAAGGGCATTCATCACAGAAACTTTCGGTTTTGATCATGCAATATGACCTATAAACCATCAGGTCAAATATGAATATTCATTTGATTTTTGTACTTGATTTATATGTTGATCCCACATTTCTCCTATTATTATTATTATTTTTATTTTTAATAAAATGCTGAAGTGGTAGGTAGATGCAAGATAAAGGTAGAAAACATAGTTTAGTGCTGTAAGAAGGCAAATGTAGATGATCAGATGATCAGGTGTGTGCCTATGGACTAAGTATTAATCCAGGCTAGACAAGGGCAGCAAGACATCCACGGATGCAGAAGATTTCTCTCAAAGCAGGGGGGGTGAGGTTCTGAGCCTCACCTCTGTTGATCCCCAAATTCTCACCTGATGGCCCCCCTGCGACTGTGCCTGTCTTAGGTTGTTCCTCCCTTGAGGAATCTTACCCGTCTCTGGCTAACCAGTCATCTTCCGGGGCCATACAGGGAAATGTAAAGTTGGTAAGTGAGAGAGAAGCCATATTGTTTGCAAAGGTTAGCTTTTAACTTCTTTGCAGATTTATGCCCTGTGGCTTCTATGCCCAGCACTTGTCTCGAGGTATCTTTACCACCTGGAGGAATTATGATACTCGGTAAATTCGATATGAGGCACGAATTCTATTTAAGGTTTGTAATTAGGAAGGAAGAAGAAAAGCTATAGATGTAGCATATGAAGGAAACTTGGGAGGATTGATTATTTCTTTGACATATCTTCTTGTATAGTACCTTAAGTATGTATAGGTTTTAAACTACTAACTAATTTGCACACACATATTAACATAATAGGAATACGGTGACATAAACAAAGCAAATCTATAATTACCAGCCATCTCCAGTGAAGCCAAGAAAACCATTTAGGCACCCTAGGCATTTGTGAAAATTTATCTATGATATGATGGATATTGTCCAACTGTACTTGAACCATCAGACACATTAAAGCAGCCCATTTCTGGGATCTGTTCACATCCCATATGTTCTTTTAACCATAGATAGTCTATAGTCATGAGATTTTGGGGTGCTACAACTTGCACCCCTCCCAACTCCTGGTTGAGTTCCAACAGTACAGATCCAGTCAAATTCGTTGTCTCACTGTATGCACATGCCAGCCTAGACATCTCCCTCCTCCTTCTTATGGCAAGTCCAGGAGACGGTGGGCTGGATGCAGCCACAACCGCAGCATCGTCCGGATCCCTGTGGAGGCTTTTTGATGATCATCCCCCGGCACGAGTCCTCCAGAGAGTGCTGATGCCGGAAGCTCCTCCTCATATCGTATCTTAGTTCATTTTCTGGGTATCCAAGCTAGGCCTTGATCTTCTGCGTAGAAACAAACAGACCCTTTGCCCACACTTTGACATGCCCTCTATACCACTGTGCAGAACTCATTGGAGGTCAGCACACAGTAACTGCTTTTTTTTTTTTTTTTTTTTTTTTTAATTAAGAGAAAGGAATATTATCCGAAAAGAGTACCTCCATAGCTGATCATCTGACACCCTTTAAGTGATCAACATTAAGGATATTTAAAGCATGCGTTGATCTTTGATTTACCAATAGTTTTATCCTGTTAAGGAGTAATCCCCCTTTTCTTTCTTCCTTTCTTTTTTTTTTTTAAATTTTTAATCTACACTTACCTGAAGAATACTATGTTTACTATGCTCTCCCCTATATCAGGTCCCCCCTAACAACCACATTACGGTTACTGTCCATCAGCTTAGCAAAATGTGGTAGAGTCACTACTTGTCCTCTCTGTGTTGTGCAGCCCACCCTCCCCTTTCTCCCACCCACCCCATGCATGCTAATCTTAATACCCCCCTTCTTCTTCCCCCCCCTTATCCCTCCCTGCCCACCCATCCTCCCCAGTTCCTTTCCCTTTGGTACCTGTTAGTCCATTTTTGGGTTCTGTAATTCTGCTGCTGTTTTGTTCCTTCAGTTTTTCCTTTGTTCCTATACTCCTCAGATGAGTGAAATCATTTGGTATTTCTCTTTCTCCGCTTGGCTTATTTCACTGAGCATAATACTCTCCAGCTCCATCCATGTTGCTGCAAATGGTTGGATTTTTCCACTTCTTATGGCTGAGTAGTATTCCATTGTGTATATGTACCACATCTTCTTTATCCATTCATCTACAGATGGACATTTAGGTTGCTTCCAATTCTTGGCTATTGTAAATAGTGCTGCGATAAACATAGGAGTGCATCTGTCTTTCTCAAACTTGATTGCTGCGTTCTTAGGGTAAATTCCTAGGAGTGGAATTCCTGGGTCAAATGGTAGGTCTGTTTTGAGCATTTTGATGCACCTCCATACTGCTTTCCACAATGGTTGAACTAATTTACATTCCCACCAGCAGTGTAGGAGGGTTCCCCTTTCTCCACAGCCTCGCCAACATTTGTTGTTGTTTGTCTTTTGGATGGCAGCTATCCTTACTGGTGTGAGGTGATACCTCATTGTAGTTTTAATTTGCATTTCTCTGATAATTAGCGATGTGGAGCATCTTTTCATGTGTCTCTTGGCCATCTGTATTTCTTTTTTGGAGAACTGTCTGTTCAGTTCCTCTGCCCATTTTTTAATTGGGTTATTTGTTTTTTGTTTGTTGAGGCGTGTGAGCTCTTTATATATTCTGGACGTCAAGCCTTTATCAGATCTGTCATTTTCAAATATATTCTCCCATACTGTAGGGTTCCTTTTTGTTCTATTGATGGTGTCTTTCGCTGTACAGAAGCTTTTCAGCTTAATGTAGTCCCACTTGCTCATTTTTGCTGTTGTTTTCCTTGCCCGGGGAGATATGTTCAAGAAGAGATCACTCATGTTTATGTCTAAGAGGTTTTTGCCTATGTTTTTTTCCAAGAGTTTAATGGTTTCGTGACTTACATTCAGGTCTTTGATCCATTTTGAGTTTACCTTTGTATATGGGGTTAGACAATGGTCCAGTTTCATTCTCCTACATGTAGCTGTCCAGTTTTGCCAGCACCATCTGTTGAAGAGACTGTCATTTTGCCATTGTATGTCCATGGCTCCTTTATCAAATATTAATTGACCATATATGTTTGGGTTAATTTCTGGGGTCTCTAATCTGTTCCACTGGTCTGTGGCTCTGTTCTTGTGCCAGTACCAAATTGTCTTGATTACTATGGCTTTGTAGTAGAGCTTGAAGTTGGGGACTGAGATCCCCCCTACTTTATTCTTCTTTTTCAGGATTGCTTTGGCTATTCGGGGTCTTTGGTGTTTCCATATGAATTTTTGAATTATTTGTTCCAATTCATTGAAGAATGTTGCTGGTAATTTGAGAGGGATTGCATCAAATTTGTATATTGCTTTTGGCAGGATGGCCATTTTGACGATATTAATTCTTCCTAGCCATGAGCATGGGATGAGTTTCCATTTATTAGTGTCCCCTTTAATTTCTCTTAAGAGTGACTTGTAGTTTTCAGAGTATAAGTCTTTCACTTCCTTGGTTAGGTTTATTCCTAGGTATTTTATTCTTTTTGATGCAATGGTGAATGGAATTGTTTTCCTGATTTCTCTTTCTATTGATTCATTGTTAGTGTATAGGAAAGCTACAGATTTCTGTGTGTTGATTTTGTATCCTGCAACTTTGCTGTATTCCGATATCAGTTCTAGTAGTTTTGGAGTGGAGTCTTTAGGGTTTTTTATGTACAGTATCATATCATCTGCAAATAGTGACAGTTTAACTTCTTCTTTACCAATCTGGATTCCTTGTATTTCTTTGTTTTGTCTGATTGCCATGGCTAGGACCTCCAGTACTATGTTGAATAACAGTGGGGAGAGTGGGCATCCCTGTCTGGTTCCCGATCTCAGTGGAAATGCTTTCAGCTTCTCGCTGTTCAGTATAATGCTGGCTGTGGGTTTATCATATATGGCCTTTATTATGTTGAGGTACTTGCCCTCTATTCCCATTTTGCTGAGAGTTTTTATCATGAATGGATGTTGAATTTTGTCAAATGCTTTTTCAGCATCTATGGAGATGATCATGTGGTTTTTGTCTTTCTTTTTGTTGATGTGGTGGATGATGTTGATGGATTTTCGAATGTTGTACCATCCTTGCATCCCTGGGATGAACCCCACTTGGTCATGGTGTATGATCCTTTTGATATACTGTTGAATTCTGTTTGCTAATATTTTATTGAGTATTTTTGCATCTACATTCATCAGGGATATTGGTCTGTAATTTTCTTTTTTGGTGGGGTCTTTTCCTGGTTTTGGTATTAGGGTGATGTTGGCTTCATAGAATGAGTTTGGGAGTATTCCCTCTTCTTCTATTTTGTGGAACACTTTAAGGAGAATGGGTATTATGTCTTCTCTGTGTGTCTGATAAAATTCCGAGGTAAATCCGTCCGGCCCCGGGGTTTTGTTCTTGGGTAGTTTTTTGATTACTGTTTCAATTTCTTTGCTTGTAATTGGTTTGTTTAACTTTTGTGTTTCTTCCTTGGTCAGTCTTGGAAGGTTGTATTTTTCTAGGAAGTTGTCCATTTCTTCTAGGTTTTCCAGCTTGTTGGCATATAGGTTTTCATAGTAGTCTTTAATAATTCTTTGTATTTCTGTGGAGTCTGTCGTGATTTTTCCATTCTCATTTCTGATTATGTTGATTTGTGTTGACTCTCTTTTTCTCTTAATAAGTTGGGCTAGAGGCTTATCTATTTTGTTTATTTTCTCAAAGAACCAGCTCTTGGTTTCGTTGATTTTTGCTATTGTTTTATTCTTCTCAATTTTGTTTATTTCTTCTCTGATCTTTATTATGTCCCTCCTTCTGCTGACTTTAGGCCTCATTTGTTCTTCTTTTTCCAGTTTTAATAATTGTGATGTTAGACTATTCATTTGGGATTGTTCTTCCTTCTTCAAGTGTGCCTGGATTGCTATATACTTTCCTCTTAAGACTGCTTTCGCTGCATCCCACAGAAGTTGGGGCTTAGTGTTGTTGTTGTCATTTGTTTCTATATATTCCTTGATCTCTATTTTGATTTGTTCATTGATCCATTGATTATTTAGTAGCATGTTGTTAAGCCTCCATGTGTTTGTGAGCCTTTTTGTTTTCTTTGTAGAATTTATTTCTACTTTCATACCTTTGTGGTCTGAAAAATTGGTTGGTAGAATTTCAATATTGTGGAATTTACTGAGGCTCTTTTTGTGAGCTAGTATGTGGTCTATTCTGGAGAATGTTCCATGTGCACTTGAGAAGAATGTATATCCTGTTGCTTTTGGATGTAAAGTTCTATAGATGTCTATTAGGTCCATCTGTTCTAGTGTGTTGTTCAGTGCCTGTGTGTCTTTACTTATTTTCTGCCCGGTGGATCTATCCTTTGGGGTGAGTGGTGTGTTGAAGTCTCCTACAATGAATGCATTGCAGTCTATTTCCCTCTTTAGTTCTGTTAGTATTTGCTTCACATATGCTGGTGCTCCTGTATTGGGTGCATATATATTTAGAATGGTTATATCCTCTTGTTGGACTAAGCCCTTTATCATTATGTAGTGGCCTTCTTTATCTCTTGTTACTTTCTTTGTTTTGAAGTCTATTTTGTCTGATATTAGTACTGCAACCCCTGCTTTCTTCTCACTGTTGTTTGCCTGAAATATGTTTTTCCATCCCTTGACTTTTAGTCTATGCTTATCTTTGGGTTTAAGGTGAGTTTCTTGTAAGCAGCATATAGATGGGTCTTGCTTTTTTATCCATTCTATTACTCTATGTCTTTTGATTGGTGCATTAAGTCCATTTACATTTAGGGTGACTATTGAAAGATATGTACTTATTGCCATTGCAGGCTTTAGATTCGTGGTTACCAAAGGTTCAAGGTTAGCTTCTTTAGTATCTTACTGCCTAACTTAGCTCGCTTATTGAGCTGTTATATACACTGTCTGGAGAGTCTTTTCTTCTCTCCCTTCTTATTCCTCCTCCTCCCTTCTTCATATGTTGTGTGTTTTGTTCTGTGCTCTTTTTAGGGGTGCTCCCATCTAGAGCAGTCCCTGTAGGATGCCCTGTAGAGGTGGTTTGTGGGAAGCAAATTCCCTCAGCTTTTGCTTGTCTGGGAATTGTTTGATCCCACCATCATATTTAAATGATAGTCGTGCTGGATACAGTATCCTTGGTTCAAGGCCCTTCTGTTTCATTGCATTAAGTATATCATGCCATTCTCTTCTGGCCTGTAGGGTTTCTGTTGAGAAGTCTGATGTTAGCCTGATTGGTTTTCCTTTATAGGTGACCTTTTTCTCTCTAGCTGCCTTTAAAACTCTTTCCTTGTCCTTGATCTTTGCCATTTTAATTATTATGTGTCTTGGTGTTGTCCTCCTTGGATCCTTTCTGTTGGGGGTTCTGTATAATTCCATGGTCTGTTCGATTATTTCCTCCCCCAGTTTGGGGAAGTTTTCAGCAATTATTTCTTCAAAGACACTTTCTATCCCTTTTCCTCTTTCTTCCTCTTCTGGTATCCCTATAATACGAATGTTTTTCCTTTTGTATTGGTCACATATTTCTCTTAGTGTTGTTTCATTCCTGGAGATCCTTTTATCTCTCTCTATGTCAGCTTCTATACGTTCCTGTTCTCTGGCTTCTATTCCTTCAATGGCCTCTTGCATCTTATCCATTCTGCTTATAAATCCTTCCAGGGATTGTTTCACTTCTGTGATCTCTTTCCTGACATCTGTGATCTCCTTCCGGACTTCATCCCACTGCTCTTGCATTTTTCTCTGCATCTCATCCCACTGCTCTTGCATTTTTCTCTGCATCTCATCCCATTGCTCTTGCATTTTTCTCTGCATCTCTGTCAGCATGTTCATGATTTTTATTTTGAATTCTTTTTCAGGAAGACTAGTTAGGTCTGTCTCCTTCTCAGGTGTTGTCTCTGTGATCTTTGTCTGCCTGTAGTTTTGCCTTTTCATGGTGATAGAGATAGTTTGCAGAGCTGGTACAAGTGACCGCTGGAAGAGCTTCCCTTCTTGTTGGTTTGTAGCCTTTTCCTGGGAGAATAGCGACCTCTAGTGGCTTGTGCTGGGCAGCTGCGCGCAGACAGGGCTTCTGCTTCCTGCCCAGTTGCTTTGGGGTTTATCTCCGCTGTTGCTGTGGGCTTGGCCTGGCTGGGGCTGTTCCTCCAAAATGGTGGAGCCCCGTTGGAGGGGGAGCAGCCAGGAGACTATTTATCTCCGTAAGGGGCCTCTGTGCTCCCTGCTGCCCAGGGGGTTAGAGTGCCCAGAGATCCCCAGATTCCCTGCTTCTGGTCTAAGTGACCTGTCCTGCCCCTTTAAGATTTCCAAAAAGCACTCTCCAAACCAAAACAACAGCAGCAACAATGAGAGAGGGAACAGAAAGAAAGAGAAAAAAAAAAAAGGAAAAAAAGGGGAAAAACAAGCGATTTTTTTTTTTTTTTGTCCTCAGGTGCCGGTCCCAGGCACCCGCTCACTGGTCCTGCTGCCCTGTCTCCCTAGCACCAGGGTCCCTGTCCTTTCAAGGCTTCCAAAAAGCACCCACCCACCGGTCCCGCAGGGAAGGAACGCTCAATATTCTTTGTCCTCAGGCACTGGTCCCACGCACCCGCTCACCAGTCCCGCCGCCCTGCCTCCCTAGCACCGGGGTCCCTGTCCCTTCAAGGCTTCCAAAAAGCACTCGGCAAAAAGAGAGAAAAAAAAGGGGAAAAACGCGCGATTTCTTCCGTCCTCAGGTGCTGGTCTCAGGCACCCACCCACCGGTCCCACAGGGAAAAATGCGGGATATTCTTTGTCCTCAGGTGCCGGTCCCAGGCACCCGCTCACCAGTCCCGCCGCCCTGCCTCCCTAGCACCGGGGTCCCTGTCCCTTTTAGGCTTCCAAAAAGCACTCACAGAAAAGAGAAAAAAAAAAGGGGAAAAACGCGCGCTTTCCTCTGTTCTCAAGTGCCGGTCTCAGGCACCCACCCACCGGTCCCGCAGGGAAAAACGGGGGATATTCTTTGTCCTCAGGCGCCGGTCCCAGCCACCCGCTCACCAGTCCCGCCACCGTGCCTCCCTAGCACTGGGGTCCCCGTCCCTTCAAGGCTTCCAAAAAGCGCTCGCCAAAAAGAGAAAAAAAAAAAAAAAGGGGAAAAACGCGCGACCTCCTCCGTCCTCAGGCACCGGTCTCAGGCACCCGCCCCCAGGTCTCGCAGGGAGAAACGCAGGATATTCTTTGTCCTCCGGCGCCGTTCCCAGGCACCTCCTCACCGGTCCCGCCACCCTGCCTCCCCAGCAACGGGGGCCCGTCCCTCTAAGGCTTCCAAAAAGCGCTCGCCAAAAAAAAAAAAAAAAAACCGCTCCGGTTTCTCTCCACCCGCCGGGAGCCGGGGGGAGGGGCGCTCGGGTCCCGCAGGGCTGGGGCTTGTATCTTACCCCCTTCACAAGGCGCTGGGTTCTTGCAGGTGTGGATGTAGTCTGGATGTTGTCCTGTGTCCTGTGGTCTCTATTTTAGGAAGATTTTTCTTTGTTATATTTTCATAACTCTATGTGTTTTTGGGAGGAGATTTCCACTGCTCTACTCACGCCGCCATCTTGGCTCCCCCTAAGTATTTCATTTTTTGAGTGATTATAAATGTTATTGTATATTAAATTTTCTTGTCCATGTATTCATTAAGAATATACAGAAATACAACAGATTTTTGTTTGTTGATCTTATATCATGTGACCTTGACCTTGCCTTGTTTACAATCTTGAGGAGGAGTGGGGACAATTCAGTCTTTCACCATTAAATGTAAACTGTAGTTTTGTTGTAGATGAGCTTTATTCAATTGAAATTTCCCTTAATTCCTAACAATTGTTATCATTAGTGGGTGTTGAATATTGTCAAGTGCTTGTTTTGATCAGTTGATAATATTATGCAATTTTATGTTGATGTGATACATTACATTAATTGATTTTCAAATATTGAACCATCCTTGCTACCCTAGAATATAACCTATTTGTTAACTGTGTACAATTCTTTTTATATATTGCTGAATTTTATTTGCTAATATTTTGTTAAGGGATTTTACATCTATATTCACATTAGCCTGTAGTTTTTTTTTTTTCTTCTTCTTCTTCTTACCTTTTTTTGATCTCATGGTCTTCCCAGCTTGCAGAACTATAGATAGAGATTTCTATTGTTTAAGCCACCCAGTGTATGGTAATTTGATACGGCAGCTTGAGTTGAGGAATATAGCATGGTCTCACCGCATGGTTTCTGCACCTGGTGTTTTCCCTTCCTGGAGTAGTCTTCATGTGTCTTCATGGCTCCATCCCTCACCCTCACGTTATGCTCAATATTGCTTCAGTCAAGTTTTCTCTAACCACTCTGTTCAAAATTGCAATACCAGCCTGTCTATCTCCATCTTTTTCCCTTGCTCTGCTTTACTGCTTTATATTTTGAACCATTTGATATACTACATACCATACTTTTTTTTTTTATTTTGTTTCTCCCCAGTTGAATGTACTATCCTTGAAGGCAAGGATTTTTACTTACTTTGTTCACTGGACTAGTCCCAGTAACTAGGACTAGGCACAAAGGATGTCTACTGAATGAATGAATGATGTTTGTTTCAATGAATAAATGGAAAGAGTTTATATTAGCGAGATTTTAGAGTGAGGTAACTAAGGATTTATATAAGAGTGATTATTAGATTTATGTAAGTTCATACAAATAGGTCATGGATATTCTAATAAAAACCCTCTAATTTCAAATCCAATTCTTTTTGCATCAAATGCAGCCATTTGAACGTCATTATATTCTAATATTTGAATGTGGGTCATTTCTCAAATCAGTACAAACAAAAAGGATAGGCATGCAATGGTCCTTCCAGAATTCAAAAGTTGGATTCATACCGAGGATTTAATATGGCACAACTTTCAAATTAATCTCCATCTAGAACTATAGCTTCAGTTCTTTTTTCCTGGCAACAATCTCTTTGGTTGATGACTGAAGCAAATTTTGAAATTTTTTTTCAAATGATCACTGAAAAGCCCAAATCCACCATATAACCCAGAAATAGTTTCTCATTGAATCTAAAAAATATGTAACTTTATTAAACACAATGGCTTTTTGAAAAGATCTAGATGGATTCAAGATGGTTGACTGGGTTGAATCTTTCCTAGGATACAGTACTGGAGATAATACTGAAATATTAATATGCAGTAGTAGGGATAATTAATGACCAGAGGTAATGGATATTCCTTGTAAAAAAGTTCACAGATAACAATAAAAGGGAAATTTCACATACTTCTGAGTAATTACTACATTATTCTCACTCAAATCATAAATTGCTATGTTTCTCCAAATGGATCTTTAAAAAAAAGTTAACAAAATAATATGAATATATGGTATCAAATCAAATAGGATAAAAAAATCTTACGATATCCCTACATCTCAGCCCCACTTCACATAGGAAATTTTAAGTCCTGATTCCCTGTTTTGTAAGTTGAGAATATTATTGCCTCTGTCATTGCCTCCATTGTTCCTGCACATCTCTCATTCCAACAGCATAGAAGTTATATCGTCCAGACTGCTGACATTTACATTCTACTCTGCAAAAACAAAGAAAAAAGCATGCCATGTGACTAACATAAGAATCTAGGTTGTGCTATTCATTTTGCATGAAGCCATCTGCTTTATAGATCCAAATGCAATTATCTACATTCCTCATATTGTTAGAATTTGAAACAAATGAAAAGGTAAATTTTATGGTTGACAAAATTGAAAAGAATTGATGTATCTAGCTTATCTCTAGAGCTGGTACTGCATATTTATTTTTTAGACATAGTATAAGTAGTATGGCATCAACTGCTTGGATGGTTTTGACTAGATTGGTTATTTCAAACAAATTACCAGTAAACCTTATTAAATGCCCCTGTTAACCTTATTCTTCTACTGCAAAGAATGGATTCCATTTTAGCAACCTGAGAGGCCAACTTGATGAACATATTAAATGTTCATTTGAGAATAGTGTATTTCCAAATACGTAGCTAATACAAATACCAAGAAAATTGTCTAGAATTGATTCTTCAAACTCTAAGTAGAAATAATAATTACTGCTGCATGGGCATAAACTGATAGGAAGTTTAATGAGTTACTCAGTTGTTATTTTTGAAGCATAATGTTTCAGTCCTTACCTTGGAACTTGTCACTCTGGGTGGGTTCCCACTCAGAATCACAAGGCCATTTATCTCTTCGTGACAACAGTCTCCTCAGTTAATTGACACAGCGTCCACAGTCCATGGAGAACCCAGATCCACGACCCACTAGGGTTCAGTCCCTTTTGTGATTGAATGCAAGGGCTTTTATTAAAGTTACTCACTAAAGATCCATCAGTAACTCTGTCATGAAGACTGGATTGGGTAGATGTTTTCTCCTGAGTAGTATCAGACCTGAAATGCCAAATTAAGTGATAGCCAAAGTAAGCTAGATACCAAAAGAACATGTCTACAACATGTTGGTGGAATGGGGAACTGCTTTCTGTATGGAGAGTATTGGTGAAAAAATTTCCATTTCTACAAGAATTGATATATTAACTCACATTTATTGGTCTGGCTAAATGTACCATTTATATGTATCTCACATTATATGTATCTCACATTTATTGGTCTGGCTAAATGTACCATTCTTACTATTATGAATTCAAACTACCAGGCATTTCATTATTTTCTACAAATGGCTTCATGCAAAAAAGGAATTGATCACTGTAATGTCTCATATTTATGCTCCAGATTTTAAATTCTTTTATCAGGATATGGCTTGAATCAATGACAATTTCAATGATTTTTTTCACACCACTTCTAATTTATTTCCTATTTCTGGATAAGCAAAGGAGAACAAGGTAATGCTTTATGTGACTTTAATTTCTGTTGTCTTCCTTATATATTTATTTTTCTAATCACTAACCACAAATACTATTACAGAAATGGGTTTAAAATTAAATATTTGATTTAATCAAAAAAATGTATTATGTCATTAAGGTATTTACCTCACTGAGTTTTTTTTATTAAGGTATCATTGATATAGAATCTTACAAAGGTTTCACATGAGCAACATTGTGGTTATTACATTCACCAATATTATCAAGTCCCCCCCCACCACACCACAGCAGACACTGTCCATCAGCATAGCAAGATGCTAGAGTCACTACTTGTATTCTCTGTGCTGTACTGCCTTCCCCGTGCCTCCTCCCAACTTACATTATGTGTGTTAATCATAATGCCCCTTTTTCCCCCTTATCCCTCCCTCCACACCCACCCTTCCCACCCCCTTTCCCTTTGGTAATGTCTAGTCCCTTCTTGGAGTTTGTGAGTCTGCTGCTGTTTTGTTCCTTCAGTTTTTGCTTTGTTGTTATCCTCCACAGATGAGTGAGATTATTTGGTGCTTGTCTTTCTCCACCTGGCTTATTTCACTGAGCATAATACCCTCCAGCTCCATCCATGTTGTTGCAAATGGTAGGATTTGTTTTCTTTTTATGGTGGAATAACATTCTATTGTGTATATATGTGACCTCTTCTTTATCTATTCATCTACTGATGGGCCCTAAGGTTGTTTCCCATTTCTTGGCTATTGTAAATAGTGCTGCGATAAACATAGGGATGCATATGTCTTTTTGAATCTGGGATCTTGTTTTCTTTGGGAAAGTTCCTAGAAATGGAATTACTGGGTCAAACAGTATTTCTGTTTTTAGTTTTTTGAGGAATCTCCATATTGCTTTCCACAATGGTTGAACTAATTTACTTTCCCACCAACAGTGTAGGAGGTTTCCCCTTTCTCCACATCCTCACCAAAATTTGTTGTTTGTTGTCTTTTGGATGTTGGCCATCCTAACTGGGGTGAGGTGATATTTCATTGTGGTTTTAATTTGCATTTTCCTGATAATTAGCAATGTGGAACATCTTTTCATGTGCCTGTTGGCCATCTGAATTTCTTCTTTGGAGAAATGGCTGTTCAGATCGTCTGCCCATTTTTAATTGGGTTATTTGGTTTTTAGGGGTTGAGGTGTATGAGTTCTTTATATATTTTGGATGTCAACCCCTTATCAGATATGTCTTTTATGAATATATTCTCCCATACTGTAGAATGCCTTTTTGTTCTACTGATGGTGTCCTATACTGTATGGAAGCTTTTTAGTTTGATGTTGTCCCATTTGTTCATTTTTGCTTTTGTTTCCCTTGTCTAAGGAGATGTGTTCAGGAAAAATTGCTCATGTTTATATTCAAGAGATTTTTGCCTATGTTTTCTTCTATGAGTTTTATGGTTTCATGACTTATATTCAGGTCTTCGGCTATATATATTTTGTTTTATATCAGGGCTCTCTATTCTGTTCCATTGATTGATGGGTCTGTTCTTGTGCCAGTATGAAATTTTCTTGATTACTATGGCTTTGTAGTAGAGCTTGAAGTTGCGGACTGTAATCCCCCCAGCTTTATTTTTCCTTCTCAGTATTGCTTCGGCTATTTGGGGTCTTTTGTGGTTCCATATGAATTTTAGAATTATTTGTTCTAGTTTGTTGAAGAATACTGTTGGAAATGCGATAGGGATTGCATTGAATCTGTAGATTGCTTTAAGCAGGATGGCCATTTTGACAATATTAGTTCTTTCTTTCCTTGAGCACAGGATGTATTTCCATTTATTGATGTCTTTAATTTCTCTCATGAGTGTCTTGTAGTTTTCAGGGTATAGGTCTTTCACCTCCTTGGTTAGGTTTATTCCTAGGTATTTTATTCCTTTTGATGTAGTTGCAAATGGAATTGTTTTCCTAATTTCTCTTTCTGCTAGTTCATCATTAGTATATAGGAATGCCACAGATTTCTGTGTATTAATTTTGTATCCTGCAACTTTGCCGAATTCAATGATTAGTTCTAGTTGTTTTGGGGTGGATTCTTTAGGGTGTTTTATATACAATGTCATGTCATCTGCAAACAGTAACAGTTCAATTTCTTCCTTACCAATCTGGAAGCCTTTTATTTATTTATGTTGTCTGATTGCTGTGGCTAGGACCTCCAGAACTATGTTGAATAAAAGTGGGGAGAGTGGGCATCCTTGTCTTGTTCTTAATCTTAGAGGAAAAGCTTTCAGCTTTTAAGTGTTAAGTAGTATGATGTTGGCTGTGGGCTTGTAGTGTATGGCCTTTATTATGTTGAAGTACTTGCCCTCTATAGCCAGTTTTTTGAGAGTTTTTATCATGAATGGATGCTGAATTTTGTCAAATGCTTTTTCAGTGTCTATGGAGATGATCCTGTGGTTTTTGTCCTTCTTTTTGTTGATGTGGTGGATGATGTTGATGGATTTTCAAATATTTTACCATCCTTGTATCCCTGGAATAAATCCTACTTGATCATGATGGATGATCTTTTTGATGTATTTTTGAATTTGGTTTGCTAATATTTTGTTGAGGATTTTTGCATCTATGTTTATCAGGGATTTTGGTCTGTAATTTTCTTTTTTTTTGTGGTGTCTTTGCCTGGTTTTGGTGTAAGGGTGATGATGCCATCATAAAATGAGTTTGGGACTATTCCCTCCTCTTCTACTTTTCAGAAAACTTCAAGGAGGATGGGTATTAGGTCTTCACTAAATGTTTGGTAAAATTCAGCAGTGAAGCCATCTGGTCCAGAAGTTTTGTTCTTAGGTAGTTTTTTGATTACTCATTCAATTTTATTGCTGATAATTATCTGTTCCAATTTCCTGGTTCTTCCTTGGTCAGTCTTAGAAGGTTGTATTTTTCTAGAAAGTTGTCCATTTCTTCTTGGTTATCCAATTTGTTAGCATATAATTTTTTATAGTATTCTTTAATAATTCTTTGTATTTTTGTGGTGTCCATAGTGATATTTCCTTTCATATCTGATTCTGTTTATCAGTGTACAGTCTTTTTTTTTCTGATAAGTCTGGCTAAGGGTTTATCTATTTTTTCATTGATTCTTTCTATTGTTTTATTCTTCTCAATTTTATTTATTTCTGCCCTGATCTTTATTATATCCCTCCTTCTACTGATTTTGGGCCACATTTGTTCTTTCTCTAGTTTCACAAATTGTGAGTTTCGACTGTTCATTTGGGATTGTTCTTCTTTCTTGAGGATATTAATATATAGTTTTCTCTTAGAACTGCTTTTGCTGCATCCCACAGATTTTGGGGTGTTCATCTGTTTTCATTTATCTCCATATATTGCTTAATTTCTGTTTTTATTTGGTCATTGACCCATTGATTATTTAGGAGCATGTTGTTAAGCCTCCTTGTGTTTGTGGGCTTTCTTGTTTTCTTTGCATCATCTATTTCTAGTTTCATACCTTTGTGGTCTAAGCTGGTTGGCATAATTTCAAACCTGAATTTACTGAGGTTCTTTTTGTAACCTAGTATGGGATCTATTCTGGAAAATGTTCCAGGTACACTTGAGAAGAATGTGTATCCTGTTGCTTTGGGGTGGAGAGTTCTGTAGATGCCTGTTAGGTCCATCTGTTCTAATGTGTCTTTCCGTGCCTCTGTCTCCTTACTTATTTTCTGTCTGGTTGATCTGTCCTTTAGAGTAAGTGGTGTGTTGAAGTCACCTAAAATGGATGCATTGCCTCCACCCGCTCCCTGCTCCATTTCTCTTCCTACCACTGGTGAGCTGGTATGGGGGTAGGGCTTGGTCCTGCTGGATCACGGCTTTGGTACTTTACCCTTTTCCGTGAGGTCTGCTCTGTTCTCCAGGCGTAGGCAGTCTGCTGCAGGCTTCTTTCCTATTGCTCTTTCAGGATTAGTTGTATTTGCTATATTTTCCTATTATATGTGGTTTTGGGAGGAGGTTTCTGTGTCACCTCTCTCACTGCCATCTTTAATCCCAAGTCTGATTCTTTTTTATCTTCTGTGGCCTTTCATAGAGAGAATTTTAAAATCCTTTAAAAGTATATAACCTCCCTGCACTCTTTCCCTCATCTCCCATATTCCCTTTCACCTTCTTTGCAATTTGCATTTTCCTCCCTCTTCTGCTTCACCCCAACCCTGCACATATTTGCTTTTCCACCAAATAACTATTTCTGTGGGTATTAAGTTGAAGTATGGTAAATTTCTTCTTAGGTCATTAAAATCCTAGGTTCTTACATCTCTAAGAAATTCAAAGTTCTTGCAAAACAGTGAATGCCAGGATCATAGTTTAAACAGTGGTTATACTGCAAATCCCCAACCAGGAGGATCTCAATTCCTTTTCCACTTAAGTGTAGTTGACATACTATATTATATTGGTTTCAGGTGTACAACATAGTGTGCAACAATTATATACATTATGAGATGCTCACTACTGTAAATATAGGTACCAAACATCACCATACAAAGATACAATATTACTGACTCTTAATTCTTAGGAGAATCCCTGAACAAAGTGGAATTCAGTAGTGTCATCACTCTAAGGGGTAGGATTTTCAGTCTTTCCAAAAGGTTTTACTGCAATAAGAGGCTCCAGTATTTAGAGGGTGATTCATAACTCTTTCCTAGGCACCCAGCAGTTGAGAAGCAAATATTTTAATAAATTGTCTCCCTGTCCCTAGTCTTGAAGAATAAGCCTTTCTTGTAGGGAAGGTTTATTGTAAATATTCATATATATCTAATACTTATAAGTTATGCCTCTTTGCTTATCTCCGTAACACAAAAGTGCTTTATTTTTGGTTAAAGATGAATGAAAAAGATTCCGTAAAACACTGCATGGCTGAAAAAAAACCCTGAATAGTTGAATTGTACAGCATGATTTTAATCCTTGACTCCTGGGGAAGAAAAATCTATCAGATCTTGAAGAAATCCTTCTTAAGGATTCTTATGATGATAAAAGGGTTGATTCATTTATATTTGCTAAGACTAAAAAATATCAAGGTTAGAATAATTTTCAAGTTAGAAATCTCTCTTGCTTACAGGAATAAAAGGAAAATAATCCCAATAATAGTGACTGTTAAAACATTTCCAATGATACAGGCAAAAATTTCAGCTAAATTTACAGAACCCATACCAGGTGCATCTTGTTAATAGCTGCATCCGAAATTTATATCACTTATCAGTTTTTCTGGCAGTTATTGGATGCTTACTAATGAACTTAATCTTAAAAATAACACGTTAGGATAGATACATAGGTTCAGTAACTTATGGAAGATCAGCTGGTAAGTGATAGAGTCAGAATATTAGGGGCACTCTGGCTCCAGGATGACTGCTTTAATCATGACAAATACACTGTTCTCAGCTCCAAAGATATTTATTGAGTCTCTACTATAGATAGGTTAATCATTGTTGTGGGCAATAAGGACATATGCATAAATAGTTGGAAACATTTCAATGAAATCAAATCTTTATTAGGATGGGGGGGTGGGTATTTTTCTACTTTAAAGTGGATACTATAATCAACGTAATAGATTACTTAGTAGTGTTTAGCATTACATCGCGTAGCAGTGTAACTGTAATTGTGGAAAATGTTAGGGTAAATGAAATTGCCTCAATGAATTAGCATAAAGCAGTTTCTAATTAAAAAAAAAACTTTATGTTCCAAATGCTATAGCTCCGCAATTTGGGCATGTAAGGACACCCTTGCTGCCGTTCTTCCTTTAGTCTTTTTATACCTTTGAGCACCGCAGGGGCAGTAAGAGGGCTAGAAAAAGGTAATGACAACACCAACGAAATGTCTTGGGCGAAATACCTTTGGGCTCTACTACGAGGAGACCATCAGAATATTCGTGGAGGACGTGATCCACGGGGCCCAGACCAAAAAGGAGCAAGCCGAGGCCAAGACTTACAGCCTCGGAGACCAAGCTACACCTGCGGCCTCTCCGTGGAATCCAGAGGCTCTTTTCTGGCTCATAACGCCAAAGACAAAAGATGTTAAATTTCAGCTAAGCGAGCTTGTGCTTGCTGTGTGTGAAGAAAGCATTCCCATCTAGTCTAGCATTCTAGTCTGCGAAGATTGGCAGCCTATGAGGCTCACAACTGTCACGGTATGCTTAGGAAAGCTCAGATGGCCAGGTCCCTCCGAAGCCTCTTTTGGAGCCAACTCCCCACACTGCTGCGCGAACAGCAGGCACGTC
Organism: Manis javanica; assembly: GCF_040802235.1. Classification (NCBI taxonomy): domain Eukaryota; kingdom Metazoa; phylum Chordata; class Mammalia; order Pholidota; family Manidae; genus Manis; species Manis javanica. The sequence continues at coordinate 18,962,597 of NC_133170.1, read as the reverse complement.
GGAGTTTGCAGGAGGCAAGGCGCGTGTTTCAAGGCAGACAGAATTCAGAAGAGAGGCTGTGCCCTCGCTTGATGAGTACTGTTGCTCACAGTGCCGGCTCTGGAGTCAAAGATAACTACCTGGCTAGGAAGCTGTATTTTGTGGAAAATCCACCTAGAGGGCACAGCAATGTCGCGCACACCCTGCGATCTCAATTGCTACAGCCATTTCTTGCAGGAGCGCTTCGTACTTGTAGACGGAGTTCCTCTTGCGGATTTTTCTGTTTCTAACCGCGGCTCCTTAATTCTTAAGATATTCTTTTCGTGAATATTGAAATTTCAGGATTCAATAAATTCAACGGAACCCTCAATTTGGAGCAGCCGGGTCCTGGATATTCAAATAAGAGGCTATGTAAATGAGGACTATGAGTTTGTCCATTGATTGGAGGGAGCTGGGGGGGGCGCTCCCTCGGCCGGCGCGCTAATTGGGAATGGAGTCTGCCTATCATTGGCCACCCGAGCCAAGGATGTTGCGGCGCCCAATGGGAAAGCGCTGCCTGGCGTCAGCGACTGGTGGGTGGAGGCAGTTCCGGTGTGATACGTTGTATTCTCACACTCGGACCGGAGCCGTTGGGGCGGTTTTCTCTCGCTGGAGTATTAGGCGAGAGGCAGACATGTCTGGTCGCGGAAAGCAGGGCGGCAAAGTGCGCGCAAAGGCCAAATCCCGGTCCTCCCGCGCCGGCCTGCAGTTCCCGGTGGGCCGAGTGCACAGACTGCTGCGCAAAGGTAACTACGCGGAGCGAGTAGGCGCCGGGGCGCCGGTGTACCTGGCGGCCGTGTTGGAGTACCTGACAGCCGAGATCTTGGAGTTGGCTGGCAACGCCGCGCGTGACAACAAGAAGACCAGAATTATCCCTCGACACCTGCAACTCGCCATCCGCAACGACGAGGAGCTAAACAAACTGCTGGGGAAAGTGACCATCGCCCAGGGCGGCGTCCTGCCCAACATCCAGGCCGTGCTGCTGCCCAAGAAAACCGAGAGTCAGAAGGCCAAGAGCAAGTGACCCCGACGCCGCCACCGGGGAGCTGGCTTCCCCAGCAGAGGCTCTTTTCATAGCCGCCCCGCAGTGTTTTTGAATATAATTCCATGGCGTGGAGGGCCGGCGCGGTCTAGTGGGGAAGTGGGCGACGACGGGCCCGCCGGGGTCGGGGGCCAATAAAGTCGGTGAAAATCGTGTGGTCGAGAGAGCTATGTAGTCGCGGATGACCCCGGGGGGCGACCGCGGGCCTCCGGAGCAGGTGCTGGTGGGTCGGCTCGAACCGTGTTCTGGACTGCTTGGTTCCGCAACGGTCAGATGGGGGAGACCAGGAGGGACCCCCTGACCTCGACGTGGGCCGAGGTGGGAGCTTTCCCTACCCGCCTTAAGCCAAAGGAGAGGGAGTAGCTGTCGGTGCGGCAGCTCTTTTGCCTTGTCTAGGCGGTTCAGGACCCGGTTCTGGAAAGAGGCGGTGGGGGGCCAGCTGGTGTCAGGCAGGAAGCTGTCTCTCCTGCCATACTTTTCAGAAAGTGGAGGAGTTTCTTTCGGTCCTGGAATAGTGGCTCTGATGAGTGTCGACAGATTTTTCTTAGCCTAATAGTTACTGTGTTTTCATGCTTTGGATATCAGATATTTTTAAATGTCACTTATGTTCCCATTTCTTTAAAATGAAGGGAACACCCCATAATACCTGTACTACAGAAGCATGAGTCATGAGGTCGAAAATTTGTTCCCTTGACACTCATGTTGGGTAACAATGCCCTATCTTTAGTTTGGACTTATTTATGTTTATGAGCTTCTGAAATGATTTTCTCAAGTTTCTAGCCTCATAATGGTCTTGCCTCCATCATGTGATACTCCCTTGGAAGTGTAATTGCTTTGATTTTGCTTCATAACCTGCTTCAAGCCTTCATAGTCTCCCTCTGGCCTGAAGCAATGACCCAATTTCAACATCTATAGGGGTTTCATTGCTTACTGTCCGGATAAAGTTTTAATATATATGTGAAAAGAGGTAAGGACAGATGATTTAAGTTCAGGAAGAAACGTATTTCAGATCAAGAATCCACGTTTTAAGTTAAACACCAGCAACCCTCCTCTGCCTTTGGTTGACCCTCCATACACTCCACCTGGCCCACAGATTTCACAACTTTGGATTTATCTTTCCTGTGAGTTGGAGTTGAAAAGTCTTCCTGAAAAAAAGTATGATATGTCTCCATCCTTGCCCAGTTTCCCTCATGGGCTTTCTTTCTTTCCCAGTATTTATTGAGCTTTTGTATAGGCCGTGTTCGGGGCTGGGTGATGGGAGTAGAGCTGTGAAGGAGGCCAACTAGTGCCACTCTCTTAGGGCTCTTTTTTTTTCTTCCCATGGGAACTGAAGACAGGACAATGAACAAATAAGTTACTATAGAAAGGATTCCTTTTTAGCTTCTATTAGTACTTGTGTCTCTGTGCTACTTGTGGAAATGAAATGTTGGGATTTCTTCTCCCCGTGGTCATCTCTAAGGTGTACAAAGGCCAGGCACACACATACCTCTGTTAGGAGGCAGATGACTGCATCCTAATTCCTGAGAAGAGACCCCAGTGGTACTGTGGGCAGGTCTAGCTAGTTACTCCACTCCCCACCTTATATGTAAAATCATTATAACTATTTTGAGACAGATTGTTCATTTAGTGTAAGTATTAGACACATCTTAGGCACTCAATAAATTGAAGTACCATTTCCTACAGGATAAGAACTTATCCTTGTAGGTTAAGGTATAGATGACTATAGCTAACAGCATTTTATTTTATTCTGTTTTTTAATGCATCATCATTAGGACTCAGTGTTACCATTTTGGAGACACGGTGGGCAGTGGAGCAAAAGAAAAGAAAAATGTGCATGTCAAGTGCATGTTTTGTCATTTCAGTCTTAATTTACTAGGAGATTTGAGGTATCTGAAAGATTATAACCAAAAGAGTGAAGACATGGGGAGAGGGGCCACCAAAGCATAAGAAGAAAACAACAGGAATCTCTCTAACCCTGTTACACGAAGAGCAAGGCAAGCGAGGGAGAAGTTGCAGTGACTGCCCCCAATCTACCCACCCGCACTGCCACTTTCCCAGGGAGTCTTAGGTTCTCCTGAAATACGGTCCCTGCAAAGTTCAGTCAGACCCTCACTATTGCCGTTTTTGAGGTGTTTTTTTTAACCTGAATTATTTATTGGCAGTTAAAAATGTGAAATCAACTTGGCATGATCCCTGATGAGCGAACAGTCTTGCCAACATATGATTGTTAAGTTAAAAGGCCAATATTTCTTCAAGCATAAGACCATAAGGAAGAAGACTTAAGACAAAAGCTAGTGGGGTCTGAATTTTGATTCATAATAGGTTTATAATCCGTAGTTGTACTTATAGACACATACACTTTTTCCTGCAGGGAGAAACCATTCAGTGTGGCAGGCTCTGACTTGGGCAGGATTTGTTTGTTCTTTGTTTTCCCTGCCAGGCCTGTGTTCCTGTCTCTGAGAACTGGTCTGTTTAGTTTTGTCTGCCTGGCATCAAAAAGGCTTTGGCTCCGTAACTGGTGATGACTGGCCTACTATATGCAAACGCTTCACCTTTCGAATGATTGAAAGGTCATATGCCATGGTGTTTAAGAACTCACTCTCAACAGTGAGACTTAGATTCCAATCCACTCTGCTCCTTACCACTCTACTCCTTACTACTTGGAATGTTACTCAATCTCTTTAAAGTCAGTTACATCTAATAAGTGGACATAATAATAGAATTTACATAATTGGATTTTATGGGGAATTCAAGGAGATAATGTGAATGAGGGCATTAAGTTTCCTATATAGAAATGTGCCCAGTGAATAGAAACTCCTCTCATTTCTATATGGAACTGGATTCAGAGCGAGTAGCAGTAGTTATGGGACCTATTGAAATAGGGAAACATGGCATTCTAGCAATCTTGTGACTTTCCTGATAGCAAACCATAAAAACAAGCTTGGTGGCAGGTTTACTAATTACAGGACATCCACAGTTCCATCTAGAACAGAAAAAAAGTATAATAAATGGTTAAAGCTTTGAATCTGAGTTTGCATTTTCTTCCTCTTTGTAATTAATTGCATGTTAAGCACACCCTGTGTGCCAGTAGCGCACATGGTGATGTGCTCAGAAAAGAGAACACACAAAGGCATGGGAGTCAAAAGACTACCTGCAGATGGAGTGAGGGAGAGGGGAGGAAGTCTGGCCTGGATGTAAGAACTGGGGAGTCTGACACATGGGGACAGCAAAAGCAACTTTTTAAAACTCTGAGGAAAATATTGGTAAAGAATCCTTTAAAAATATATCCTTTATTATATCACTCCATTTAGTTGAACACAGATTTCTACATGTCTTAATTTCAACGATGTAATTGAATTAAGTTTTAATTTTAAAGAAGTTACAGAAACAGTGGTAACTTAGTAAAACCAATGTAGGTATTTTATTTTATTTACTTATTTTCTTAAAGATAGCTAGCTATTAAGTATCACTGGTAAAAAGTTCTTTTAACTGAGCTATAATTAATATACAATATTATCTTAGTTTCAGTTGTACAATAAATGATTAGATATTTGTATATATTGCAAAGTATGATCACCCCAGTAAATCTGGTTGACACCCATCATCACCGTAGCTGCATGTTTTTTTTCTTGTGATGAGCACTTTTAAGATTTACTCTCTTAGCAACTTTGAAATATGCGATACAATATTATTATAATATAGCCACCATGCTGAACATTACATCCCATGACTTGTTTATTTATAACCAGAAGGAAGTTTGCCTTTTGACTGCCTTTATGCATTTCACCTACTCTTCACCCCTTACCTCTGGCAACCACCAACCTACCTACCAATCTGTTCTGTGAGCTTTTTGGGGGGCTGGGAGGAAGGCATTTTTTTTCTTAATTCTGATGTAATATGTGATATCATGGTATTTGTCTTTCCCTGTCTTATTTCACCTAGCATAATGCCCTCAGTCCATGTTATGGAAAATGACTGTATTTCATTCTTTTTTTTTAATGGTAGAATAATTTTCCATTGTATATATACTGCATTTTTTTATCCGTTCAACTATCGATGGACGCTTAGGTTGTTTCCATACCTTGGCTATTGTAAATAACATTGCAGTTGAACATGGGGGTGCAGATATCTTTTCAAGCTAGCATAATATCGGTATTTTAGAATGTTGAACACATCAGGAATTTGACCCTGACAAACCGAATTTTTAAAAATCAGCTAATGTTTAGTTTCCCAGGGGTGGGAAATAGAGAGTAAGAGCAACAGAAAAATAAAAAGGGGTGGGGGGAAGCTGGCTGACTTCAGGCAGATACAAAATTATCGCTGCAAAGCTTTATTTTGAATACAAGGACAGGAAAGAAAGTTGAGGTATTGAAGAACCATTTTTAAAATATACATACACAAGAGAATGTCCGCACGTTGGGATAGTAACTCAGGTCCTTCATAATTTTACCAAGCTGGCCAGTTAAACAGCTGGTGCTCCTTAACTCCAAATTGTGGAAACAAAGGGGGAATGAGCCCTGTATTAGACAACATTATCTTTCTTTTTAGACAAGCAATCTGCTCATGAGGATTTATTTGCCTTTTGTTTAAAAGTACTTCTCAAAAGAACTGTTTTGTTCCTGTCCAAAGCCCAAGTGGTACCTGCAGTCCTAAAATATGCCTGATGAAATTGTGCCTAGTAGAGGGGTAGGTAGGTGTACAGATAACCATGAAAATATGAAAATGAGAAAACAAGAAGGAAGCAGGTGTTCAGCCTGCTCAGCTTGTGACAGCTAGGAAAAATGCAGTGGTTTATAAAGATGGGTCATTCTGATCCTCAGAACTTGGCCAATTATCACTGATGGTGGGTCAGGAAAGAAAATTAGAAGGTTCTCAGGGACACACAGGCAAGAGTGAGGAAGAAGTCTTTATCAGATGAGATATGGCAACATAAAGCAAAGTTTGTCTTAGGTCACTGGTCTGAGGAGGCTTCTTGAACTCCTCAGCCCTTGGGGATTAGCTCAAAAACAGACGTGTCAGACCCATGTCCACATTCTCTTCTTGTGGACTTTGCCTCTTGTAGGCAACACTCAATATCAAATACCAAAAAAGTCCCAAGAGATCAGGGAAGCAAAATAAACAGCACTGAAGAGCTTCATGCCCACAGAGCGGTCTTGCTTTTGGTTCGGTTTTTCCTGGTCCCAGAATGGCCTTATCCGGTGGTGGTAGTCTGTGAAATTGTTCAAGTTCAACAGAACCTCATGAAATATAGGGACTCAATTCAGCACAAACTTCCCTCCCAGCCCTGAGCAGGTGACACCTCACACAGAATCACAAGGGGTCTCAGATGTACGTGTTTCCACTGACTTGAGAGTCCTGGTCCAAGCAATGGGTGCTTTCACGGAACCTGTATTTTTGACTATTCCTTCCAGCCAGAGATCACCAGCAACACACCTGTGGTTGAACAAGTTGAGTTTATAGCATGGAGAACATACTGTGGAGAGGTGTGGGGTGTCTCACTAAGAGGATGTTGGAACAGATTTATTGCAGGTTTTCGGTTTGTGTTCATTGAGTTAGGGGCTTTGCCCAGGGCTGCATGCTCTTGGGATAGATTGAAGTCTATGGGTTGGTAACTTACTTACATCTAACGAGGTGTAAGGAATGGAGGGAGGCTCCAGTGATTGGTGGATCTGCTGATACATATTAGCCAGCATAGGGGCCTGTTTGGTCATTTTTGTAGTTTGGGCAACACTCATGTTTTTGTGTTCAGGCATGATTACATAGTCGTCTTGCTTTTATTTCAATTTTTCACGGTCATGGAATGGCCTTATCTGCTGTTGGTGTTCTGTGAAATTGTTTAGGGTCAATGGGACACCCTGCCGTAGCCAGGCCAGGCCAACTCCAAGCAACACCAAGGCCCGGCCCATTGTCCAGGCCAGTTGCTACCTGTTGTGGGCTGCTTTTTCCTGTGTCAATAGCTACAGAAAAAAATGTGACACTCGAAAGGGTGTTTGCTGAGCAGTGGAAGGAGACACATCTCAAGGCAGATGTTAGGAGTGTCTGAGCACCATGGCAAAAGAGGAAGTCACCATCTAGGGCTATTTCGGTCCTACGTGTATGTGCTTTTAGCATCCAGACCCTCTAACAGCGCCATGATTTTTGTTCAAGGAACTTTATCTTGTGTTTCTCGTGTGTCTTCATATAGGGTAAGAATGTTCTGGTTTCTTTACCATGATAATCCATGCATTTCTAATAATAAATAATGTTTTAAATTTAAGTTTCTATTTATATATACTTACATATAATTTTTATACATTTGAATGTACATAATTGAGTAAGTACTATGTCCTCTCTCTTCTCCCTTCTTCCAATATCCTGCTTCCCTTTGCCCAGCCCAGATAGGAATCAGTAAGTTATTCTTATTGCAACTTGGGTCAGAAAAAAATATTCCACCCAGTACAAATCTAGGCATTTACTTATAAGCTTGCTAAGCTTATAGATTTTCTTGTGCATAAAAGTAGGATAATAATATCTATCCCTCACCATAAAGCAGTTAGTGACTAGTGCATGGTAAGAGCTCAATAAATCACTGCTGTTGTAATGATTGTTATTTTATGTTTTCAACTTCTCTTTCCTCCTTCCCTTTTGCATGCCCATCTCTCATTCAGCGTTTATGGTATACATCCCCTCCCTGTCTCCTGAGTGCCATGCTTCACCTTATGATTTCCAGGAGGTTTTCTCTCAGGGGAAGGCCTCTCAGCCTTGGCCTCTTCCAAGCCAGACCAGCTCCCTTCATTCCACACCCCCTCCCTGATGCTACTGGGTTTGAATTTCTGCTCCCCTAGTTGTGTAGCCCTGGGTGAGTTATTCAGTCATTCTGTCCACAATTGATACATCCCTAAAATTAAGGCCATGTCAGTAGCTACCTCACCAGGTTGTAGTAAGGATTAAATAACTTAGTCCACAGAAAGCACTTCCAAGAATGCCTGGCACACAGCACACGTCCTACGAGTGCTAGCTGCTGTCACCATCCATCTCCTTCTCTCTGGGATCTATACCCTTAATAAACCAGCTTCACATCCTGCATTCCCTAAATGATGTCACTACTATGCAACCAAAGCCCAAAGCTAGAGACCCCAAATTCCTTTTTCCCTTCCTGCCCACTGTCCCACTGATTATCCGGTTTTGTGCTGTCTGGCTCTGAAATGCACCTTTCAGCTCCTCTTCTCCACCCTCCTCTGCTGGTCTGGCTACTCTTCATCCTTTGCCTGCAGTGGTCTCCCAGCACGTCTTCCCACTTCCGATCTGTGACCCTTCAGCCCTACATCACCTATTGGCCTTCATCTCCCCTACATCACCTCCATAGCCTGGTTTTAAAATGCAAATGTCACACTAACCAACACCTTACATTTACTGCACCAAACGCTATCCCAAGAGCTTGGATAATCAGCTCGTTTGTCATCTGTCTTCAGTGATTTCTCCCTCTTTATTTATTTTTCCAATAAATATGAAATATATTTATTTGTTCAATAATAAAAATAATAAATCCTATAGTCATTCAATAAATCAGGTGCTACATCAGCCAGGATCCTGCCAGGCAATAGATGGCATGCCCGAATGTAGTGATTTGAGAAAAGTTTAATAATAGGACTATTTACATTGATGTGAGGAGTAGGCAGGGAGATGCACTGAAGGGCTAGAGGCAGCTGGGCTCCTCCACCGCCCCTAGACTGGACGCGGTGAAGGAAGGAGTGGTCGCCAGACCTGGTCGGAGAAGCTTGTGAGCAGGGGGCCTGCACTGGGAGGAGTCGAGGAGGGCTAATCCAAGTCAGCCCTGCAGCCACGAGCCAACGGACTAACCCTCAAGACTGTGCTCCCCTCCCGTCCTTCAGTATCCTGCCTCTCGCTGGCCAGCCCACGTGAAAGCCAAGTGACAGAAGGCTCATTGAAGCCATCTCTACAACTCAGCCTCCTGAGGGCCCAGGGCAGGGTGGGAACGTGGGAGGAGGGAATCTGGAGTGGCTGACCTCTTAGTTACCGGAACATAAGGGGAGCAGGCACCGCTGCCCTGCGGGAAGCACGTACTGGACCTTTCCTGGCATGACAGTGGTTACCCCCTCCCAGAACCCTCGACACAGTGTTCTAGTTAGAGGACACGTGGGTCCCTGTGTTCCTAAAGTTTTGCAAGAGTAGTCTTTAAAAAAGTATAAAATGTGTGGATTCCAGCCTGTTCTGCCATTTTTCACATAGATGTATAGATATATAGTACATATATGTTTATCAATCACCAACCATCAAATCTACCTCTTGTCTCTTCCAGTGGCAGGGGGAGGAGCTCCCACCTGTTCTCTTTGCCTCAGCCTCTTGACTAGGACCAGCTGGAAGCCTCATCTAACTGCGAAGAAGGCTGGGAATTGAGGAGCGGATGGGATATTTCAGTGAGAACCAGTGTGTCTGGCAGTTTCTCAGCACATTGTTTGCTTGCTTCCTTGCTCTTGGTTTTGTTCTATTGAACAAACCTCTGAAGTGAAGCCTGCCAGTCAATTGGATTCTCTTGAAATTTTTTTAAGAACAGAAATGACAAAAAGTTTTCTCATTAGCTGGTACACATAAGCTAACAGTGCCTAATCACTTGCCAGAAGGAGCTTGAGAAATACTCCATTTTTTTCTTTTTGACAAAGGAATTTGTGCTTATTTATAACTAGGTTGTGATAGTGGGACTAGAGAAAACTGAATTTTCTTTGTCTTGGCGTGTACCAGTGTGTGTACCAGTTATGAGTTTATTACCTCTGAGTTCCACATTCAGACTTCAGCATCTGCTCTGAGATAATAGGTGGAATTTCTTTAGGCACTTGGCCATTTTGGTATTAGGCTCTTCCAGGAGAAAGCTCTGGAAGGACTTTGCAGGAGGAAAGAACATCTTCTGCAGGCTCAGGCCACTGCGTGGTTGTGGGTCAGTAGTGAGGGTGTAAGGCCATCAGAGGGCCTCTGTCCCAGCCATGGCCCAGAATACACAGCCCCTCCATGGCCTCACAGCCTTGGCTGGCTCTGGGGACCACCTTCCCACGTCCTTCCCAACAGGGAGACTGCTCTAGGCCTCCGGCCTTCCACAGTGCCCTAAGTCCCCGCATGCCCACCTCCCCAGAGTCTATGTCCTGAGGACCTTTCCATGGGGGCGTGGAGTATGACAGGCCACCTGCCTGTAGCATGTTTCATACTAAGAAGGTAGGGTTGAGTACTTGTGAGAGAGACTGAATAGCTCACAGAGCCCAAAGTATTTACCATCTGGCCATTTATAGAAAGTTTGCTGATCCCTGTGCTAGTCTGTGAGTGGAAACCAATCAGCAAAATTACAAAATAAACAAACACAAAGCATCTATTTAACTAATTCATGTTGCTCTACTAGTTTTTCTCTATAAATGTGGTACTTTCAAGCTATTCTTTACTCTTATGTTACTCTTATTTTTTGTGACTATGTATTTTATGAATAAACTCACAAATAGGAATTTAAAAATACCTCCTCTTGTGATCTGGGTTACTCTGCAATATGAAAAGTCTTAAGAGCAGATGCGATGCTGGATTTATACTCTGCTTGTGTTTTAATTTCCTGTTATTCAAAAAAGCCATTAGGCATTATTTGCAGTAAATCCTTAAATATCACAACCTTCATTAATTACCAGGAACAAGTCTGGCCTTCATAAAAATAATATGACCTTTCATTTGTGGGTAGTGTATTTTATAAAACCAGACAAGATTTTGGAGCCAAACTAGTATTTGTTTTTCCCTTCCCCCTGCCTGAACTTTAGCTGTCACCTTTCTTCTTTCTTTACCTCACTCCCCATTTTATTGGGGTCAAGGTTGCTGGGTGCAGTGAAAACAAATAATGTAGCTAATTCTGTTTTACCTTGGACTCTAACTTCTGTGGCTTTCTATGGATATAGCCACTATTGCATTCGAATTTTCCTCACAAACTATTGTTAGAAAAATATAACTTTTTTTTTGTATCTCACAGCATTTTTAAAGTGCTAATTTTCCTGCATATCAGTTATTTATATTCTGCAAATGTGGTACAATTCTTATTAATGTGGATTCATTATGGTAAGCTGCAATAGAAAACAGGTTATTTTTAGGCTTTAGGTGCCTAAGAAGAGGAAATACTCTTTTGAATAGGATACGTGGTCAAGGGAATACACATAATTGGAGATCCATGCTTTTTTATCTTTGCAATTAAAAAAAATGTTTTCTCTATTTTGTTGCAGCATCATTAAGGTAAAATCAGTTGATACTGAGTATTTTTTAACTTTCAGAGAAAACATTTCCATTTTTTAACTTTCAGAGAAAACATTTCTTTAAAAAACTAACAAAAATGATAAAGGTATGAATATGCCTTCACTGGCCCACATACAGCAATCGGATTTTTTTTTTCTAAAATTGTTCCTTAGCAGATTTAAAAAAAAAATCTTAAAAAAATTAGCATTGGTAAATACTGTAGTCAAGGAATAAATTTATATAGACATTGATGCTTTATCTTCTAAAATTTCCCTAAAGGCCATGACTGTAGGGACTTCATCTGATTTTGCTTGCCACTGTTTTCCCAGCCCCTAGCTCATGGAAGGCACTCAAAAACTCTCTGCGGAGTAAACAGTTTATCCTCTGACTCCCACACCCTCCCAACTCAGGCATCTCTTCCGTCAGTTACCCTTTCTCCACCCTCTCCCGCTCTCCTGGCTACTGGCCCTCAGCAAAGCCAGCATGCCCATTCAACAAAATCCCTCTGCTCACCACCTCCTTAGCCATCTGCCCTCTGCCCTGCCTTCTCTTCCTCAGAACCAAACTACAGGGCCTTCTTAGAGACAAGGTAACTGAGGACAGTTAATTTGGTCTCACAGAGGTCCCAGTTCTGACAGTTGCCAAAGCCCTTATTTCCAGAGATGTAAATTCTCCACATCTTATTTATATTTTCCGGAACCCAGGACTGGGGTGTGTAGAAATTACCTACAGCACGACTCAGTGAGAGCTTTGCGCTCCAGAAGTTGTGCAGTAAGGCCTGCCTTCCAAACCAATTCTGGCTGAACATTTTTAGGTATTACACCGGCTCCAGTGTGAGTTTGGGACAACTGTGTGCAGTTCAGTATGGGGCAGTGCACTTCTCTGTGCATTTCTACTTGGGTTGGTGATTGTGGCATCTGGTCTGAAGAATTACTTGAATGCAGCAAAAAATAGTTTAATATTAAAAAATGTCCCCAGCTCTGTATACATAAGGAGGTATTTTAATAAAAAGCACAAACTGGAATGTATACAGAGAATTGAAACTAGTAGGAGCTTGGATGTCACCTAGGGCTTTATGTTGATTCCATGCATGGGAGAACATTATTGTGGTTATTCTTAATTCATATTTTATAGTACCTAAAGCCCAGAAAGAGTAAAAGGAACCTCAAAATTATTTTAAGGAGCAATTAATATGTAATAAAGTAGTACTTTGATAAGGACACAGTAATGTTTATTTATATACTTGGAGATCTCTATCAAGCTTCCACTTCATAGCAGTCCAACCAGAGCAAACACTTTTATGAAACCTCGACCTAATCTGTCATGACAACAAATGCTGACCCAGAATCTACCCAGACTCAGAACTGCTGCTTTCCTGCAGATCCACTAACATAGGAAACATGTCAGATTTTGCAACTGAAAAAATTTGCAGAAAACTAGGAAAATTAGGAAATTACACTGATAAACTATCAAGTTTCCTTAACTAATGTGACTCTCCCAGAAAAAAATCTTAATATTAAATGCTGCAGATTAAAGAGGAATTGTTTATGCTTAGATTACAATATTGATTTAACTGTGTTCTATCCTTGCATCTAAGTAAGACTGAATTCACCTGCTGATCTTCACTGATTATACTAAAAAAAAAAAAATCTAAAATGGTCTACACTGCTTGGCAGGATTTAATGTAAAAAGAACAGCTTTCAAGAAAAGTCACATACACACAAGATTACATAACAGAAATCTGAAAATGCATCAGAGGTAAACTCCAAGAAAATGAAAAGCCTTATTACTGTACTGCCTTTTGGGATATCACTAATTTTTGATGCTGTGGGAGTCACATGAAAGGCAACCAAGATAAAATGGAAACTCAGTGCATGCCCTGTGTGTGTGTCTGTACGAAATAGTTCCGGCTACTGGAAACTTAACTGGAGCACTTTTGCTCCAGTGCTCTCAAACGTAACGTGGAGAAAATTTATGTGAAATGTCACTCCCAAGGATTAAGATAGATGAACTAGTTATTAAAGTACTTTGTAAAGAAAATGTCATCAGTGCAAATCAATAGTGTTAAAACATTCTAATTGTTTTTATGTGCTTTTAATAAGTTTATACAACTGACATTGAAAAATGAGAAAGAAGTAATCTTTCCTGGCTAGCTAGTATTTAGGAATGATTTAAAGAAGACTTTGCCACTCAGTTATCAGTTCACATAGCTCTGGAGTGGTAATAAGTCATCTTTGAGGATAAGATTTATCTTCTTAGCAATAAAGAACGTCTCTCTCAATTTCTCCAAAGCCAGTATGAAAATCCTGAAGGGAGGTAATTATTTCTGTTCTTTATCCTATAAAACTTAACTGTTTTAACATTTTCAGTAAGATTCTGTACCAGAAAACCCAAGTTTTAAGTACTTGTTTCTTTTCTGTCTATAAAACAGGTATCATGTTTATACATAATAGTAACACAGAAGATATCTTGGTGTAGAACATTTATTTATTCCATGAAACACTCAAGGTTTAGGTCAGTGGGAAATAACTTTAATCTAAGAATTGTACATTTTCTTCCCACATATCTTGCTTTGTATTAGGAAATGACATTGCAATCCATTTCACTAAAATATTACAAAATATTTACAAGAAAATATTAGAAGTAACTCAGATATGAAAGGCAAGATGGGGTGCATCAGAAATCTCTACTCCAGCGCCCACAGCACACAAAAGGAGAATCAAAACAAGTAACAAAGATCCCCCTGATCACAGGAAGGGAAGAAACTGGATGGCAATGGTGGCAGAAGGGGAAAGGATGTTAGCAGCACTGCTTCAATAACCAATCTATTCTGAATGACATACACTTTATGTAGCAAATTTTGTGCAAGGCTAAACTCCTTGAACTGAAATTAGAAAATACCCTGACAGTAGAAGTAGCTCTTTTCCCTAAGTTTAAAAAGAGCCTCTTTCTCCATGAGCCACTGATGTGAACAGAAACCTGTCTGGCATCAAAAGCTGTCACAGCAGCCCTTCCATCTCTTTCATGAAAGCTTCATAAACGTCATCCTTAGTTTGTACTGAGACAGGAACAGATGGACCAGATTTGGGGGCTGCTTTGGCGAGAGGCACAGCAGAATCATCCTCTGACTTTCTCTGGGGAGCAGTGGTAGCCCCTTTATTCTCCCGACGAACCCTCAGTGCGGTGGGCACGAAGCGAGTGATCTCAGCCTTGGGATTAGTGATCTGTGGCTTGGCACTGATGGTTGCTGTGGCTTTCTTCTCAATGGTGGCTGCGCTTGTATCATCCGCCTTGGGTCGCTGAATCAAATTGGGTGGAGCACTTAAAACCCCTGGGTTTGGCAAGGGAGCTGGTGGGAAAAGCCCAGGTGGGGCAGGTCCAAGTGGAGGCACCAAAGGTGGGCGCATCATGCCAGGACGAGGTGGGGGAATACCTAAAGAGAGGGAAAACAGGCAGATGACCATAGGAACTAGTAAAAGGTAACTATAATTAAGGATGTTCAAAACCTAGGTTGATAATTTTTAAAAATGGGCAATGTATTTACATATTCTGACAGTAAGGAATATTAAAAAAGTGAAGTGACTGTATTCACTTTCAGTCTGTACCCCTGTCCTTATGTTTTCTTCCTCTCTGAGTAATGTACTACTTTATAAAGTAAATTTGGCAACATCAACTGGTTTCAGTTATGATTTCACATTTGTCAATTTCCACTTTGACAGCCCCAGATTCTACTTTAGCTATACAGCACAGATTTTATCAAAACCAAGATCAGAATGTGATTCCCATGCATTATTTACTGATTTCTATATCATTTCTCTCCTACAAAAGGTAACTCAACAGGCCGGAAATAAAATTTTAACCTTCAAACATGAGAATGTAACTAATCACAATATGTCACCATTAATGGAAAAGAATTCATGTCCCATTGATGGTTCAGATATATTTTCTTCATTTAACTAGAACTGTAGATTTAATTTTCTTCAAATACTCTTTTAAGATCAAATATAAAGTACCAAATTTCATCAAACCTAACATGCCACTGCTTACAGACTCAATTATTCCATATACCACAAAGAGAGACCAGGCTGGGAAACTTAACTGGGGACTTTCCCATTAAACTGAGACATTCAGTGGAGTAAACTGGAAATCCACCTGCTGCATATAACAAGACCACAAGGAACTCTGAACAAGCTAACTGATACTGGGTAGAGAGGGAAAAAAAAATCTCTTACAATTTTAAACTTTAAGTTGGTATTCATGTAAATGTATGGAACTACTTCGCAATTGTAAGTATAGTCAAACAAAATCAAGAACAAGAAAAACCTCGAATGGAAAACTTAATCCAAATGGTCTGGCTGAGAAAAGTCCCTCAAGTGATCAATGCAGTCAAATGCAAATACCCTGTGGAAGAACTCAACTTCAATCTAGACCAAAAGCAACTAATAAAACACCATTTTAAGATACCCTTCAATTTAGCATATTGAAATGTAAAAATCTCTTAAAGCAGATAAAATATATAGCAGCCAAGTTTTTATAGTTTTTATAATGGAAATCAAAAGCTTCACCTGGAGGTGCAGGGGGAGGTAGCCTTGGTGGGGGTCCCCGAGGAGGAGGGCCAGGCGGCAGACCTGGAGGTGGCCCTGGGGGAGGGCCAGGGGGTCGGCCTGGTGGTGGTCCTGGAGGTAAAAGTCGGGGCAAAGGCCCTCGGAGTCCCGGCATTCCAGGTGGTCTCAGGAATGGAGGAGCTCCTGAAAAGAGAAAATGGGATAATGAAGGTAAAATAAATATGAAGTAGTAGTTGTGGTATAAAGTAATTCAAACATGGTTTGTCTTATAATTTTAACCTGAAATCAGGTAACTTCAAAAACTGAAACATATGTGGAAACAGGTTTCATTCAACCAATATCTACACAACAGAGACAGGGTATTTATTATGGGATCATTTCTATTTCCCTTGAGAAACAACATATTCAATTACAGCTCTGCTGGGCTGACAATATACAAAGATGAGAATTCTTAAATGGTTCCAATATAAGCTGAAAATGGAATATAAAGCAGGGTGATTTAAAAATTCCCCTGAAACACTTAAACAAGAACTACTGAGAATGACATTAAGACAGGTAGTTTTCCTTTGCACCCATCAGAAAAGGATGAACTCAACTGAAAACTTAATTGGCAGATTGTAGGATGAGGGACTAAAATCATAAATAACCAAGTTGCATGTTATTTCAAATTTTAGTTAAATTTTCAATATTTTTAAACTAAAGACATTACTAATACTGATTATGTTGTCTCTAAAGGCTACACTGACATCCTGCAACCCCCAACTAAAAAAGAATACTTGATAGTATTTACTGTGCCCGAATCCTCCTCACTATCAATGTATCAACTTGTTACACTGAAAAGTAGTCCTGAAGAAACACTCAATTTCTGCCTGCTAAAATCAGACTAAAGAATGTAAAATTGGAAGAGCATTAGAGAAAAAAAGATGGCTGCCAGAAGTACTGAGTTGTAAACAATGCCGTGGGAATAACAAGTTGCACTTATCCGATTTGAGAATCTTTGGTTTCTTAGGGAATTGAACTAGACGTAGACAAGAAAACATCAATATTAATGATGTGTACTTTTTGGAATGACTCAGCTCTAACCACATTTAGACTTAATTGTTTATTTACAATGTATACGTGTTTACCTGGAGGTGGTCCAGGAGGAAGGCCTGTAGGTGGTCCAGGTGGCCGTAAAGGTGGAGCAGGTGGTGGTCCAAGAGGAGGAGGTCCCGGCATGGGAGGTGCTTGTATCTGAGATGGTGGAACAGACTGTGGGGGAACCTGCTGCTGTGAGGAAGCAGGGGATGTGCCATCAGAGAGAGACTCCTCTTTATGCTGTTTTTGTGACTGCTTTTCTGCTTCAGAATCATCGGAATCATCTTCATCATCGTCCTCGGAAAATTCCTCTACTTCCCGTCCCTCCTCAGGGATTTCCTGACCTGAAAGAAATGTTAAGCCAGGTAAATGGTCTTGATCTATTTTTTATTGCCGCAAAAGGGCAATGCCTGAAGACACAGGATTAATAAATGCTTTCTTAAAATTAACAACCAAATAGTTTTCTTCAATAAAATACTTAAGAGGCAGAAGAATCAAATGGTATCCCACCCATCTATGTTAGTGCAGCAAACTGGACTGAGCCCAGGCTTTAGAATAAGACAGACCTGATTTCAGTGTCAGTTGAACCATTTATTAGGTGTGTAACTTTGGGCAGCTTACCTTAATGTCTCCAAACCTTAACTTCCGTAAAGCAAGGATTTATTTACTTTGGGGCTGCTGACATACTAAATGGGACAATGTATGTAAAGCAACCGGTAGGAGGAAATACCAAAAGGTTCATAATTCTTTCCCTGCCTTACCTGCCATTCGAAGCATCATGGCTTGAAGAGGAGTTAGCTCCTTCATGTTCTTCTTTTTCTTCCTTGATTTTCCAGGCATGTCTGCAAATCGTACACTCAGACCTAAGGGACCAGAGGAGGAAGGGAATGGGGTGGGTTTGGATCAACGAAATTCAGTAAATGCTTACTATGTAATACTATGAGGTACTAGTATGATGTGTAACTGCTATTTGGCAAAAAATATGTGCAGAAATAGACAGTTGTATTAAAGATAGTGTATTAAAGTGCCAACTGGTGGCAAATTACGGTGCTTTACAAGGTATAAATTTTAAAAATTTAGAATACTATAAACACGCTAAAATACTGAACATACAGATAACAAGACAATTTTCTAGAGAATTTTAAATTACTAAAATCGGCCAAAGAAGTGGTAAGACCAGACATACAAAAGGTAGTCAAAGATCTATTCTCTAAAAGGCACCTAGCCCAAATTTTACCAGGATGTTGAGCCAAACATTAAGTTACAGAAATCATCCGTGAAAGGGCACAGGAAAAGCTGGGACACTATCCACAGCTCATGAAGCCAGCACAACTCTGATACCAAAACTAACCTAGTGGCCACCACAGAATATAAGCAAACTGAACCCAACAATGTTTTAAAAGAAAAATACATCATAAACATGTAGGGTTGGTCCCAGAAATGCAAGATGGTTTAAATATTAGAAAAGCCATGAATGTAATTCATTACAATAAACAACTTAGAGAAAAACCATTAACAACATTCTAACATTCTTAAAAAATATTTGTAATAAAAACTCTTATAAGGCACACTATAACTTCTTTACCTGACAAAGACTGTCCACTAGACACTATTAAACATCATGCTAAGTGGTGTGACATTAGGGGCATTCCATATGGCAGGGCTTTAGTTTTGTATACTTTGTATCCTTAGTATCTAAAAAAATGCCTTACATATTAATAAAATATCAGTATTAGCTGAATGTCATATCACAGTTAAGACAGCCATTTTCAGCGTATGTGCACTGATGAGTATATGTAAGTAAAATAGGTTGTCACAAAATGAGGAAAATGAGGCCAAAGACCACACAGTGCCAGGGAAAAATGGGGCTTTAAACTCGCTTTTTGGTTTGTAACCATCACTATTAGAAGTAACAGAGGAGAAAAATGTGTCACTACAAATAGTAATAGTAGCAGTATTAATACAGAATTACTGTGTTGTGGCTAAAAAATAATTACAAAAGGAGCCTCGTGACCACTGAGGTGTGAGTGATGACACATTTTGTATTGCTCAGTATTTATTATATTAACCTTTTCTTAAAAATGTCCTAAGTACTTTTTAAAAGTACATGTATCTCAGTAAGAATTTATAGTAATCAAATTAACATATAATGTACATTTTGGGTATAATGTTTCCATTAAATTTTGACTACACTCCAGGTGTACCTGAATTATAACTCTGGTTCTGGTTCATGTAGATGTCATGAGCACAAGAATTTAAAGGGCAGCAGATGTAGACATTTAAGCAGATTTATTAAAAACAAAAACGTGAATATGGTTTTCTCAACACAGGAGCTTATTTTCCTTTCTTTGCTATACATGTACCCATGATAGTACATCTTTATGTTGCTTAATAGCTTGTCTTTTTCTCCCAAAGTGGACTTTATTACATGGATTTTTAAAATAAGCAATATACACTGCTTATTTCTTTTCCTTCACAAATATCCATTGAGTACTTAGTATGTGTCAGTAACTGAGAGTTCTGAGATATAAAGATGAATACGGCTATCAACAGTCCTTTCAAGGAGCTTACAATTACTTCCACAGATGCATTAAATCAGGGCCTTCAGGGTACTATTTATTGATCAAAACCATGGAACTTTAATCTGCACATACCTGACTTCTTTTCTTCATTGTTGTCTCTCTCATTATCATCACGGCGTACAAATTCATCCCCTTCACTTTCTCCATCTGATCTATCAGTGTCGCTGTCATCAGTACTGTCATCATGCTTATCTTGATCCATGTCCTCAGGATAGCCGTCATCCTCACTGGTGCTGGACACATCATCATCATGACCCCGCTGAGCTATAAACGGAGGAGGGAGCAGGGGACAAGTACTATGACTGTCCCCACTACATGGTACCCCAAATACAGAAAATTATGCTATTTAACTCAGAATAATTTGTTTAAATAATTTCTGTGTATCATCTCAAGTATTCACTGTCTGACAATATTCATATAGCAACAGTTTTAAATTCTTTTTGAGAATGTAAAGATTTTTTTAAAAGGTTCAAATTTGAAAGGTACAAAGCCCACTTAGAAACTGTTACACACACACAATCAGTGACTCTACAATGATGCTCTAGTCTAATGATAAAGCTAAAAGGGAAACAGGTATCCAAATCTTAAGGAATTATAAGAGTGACAGCTCTAACAAAAGTCTAATTTAAAACACAACATTTCCATACTTCCTTCTATGATGCTTTTACTTATCTATGATTTATCCACCTGTTAGTATGTACATGGATTCTCATTTTTTTCCCAAGTTCTGAGGGTGGGAAACAATATTTTAAAGAGGGCCAACATAAAAACTGATTGTGAAAAGTTTATAAGAGCAAAGAATAGTCACTCCTTACCAAGTTCAGGACTGTATAACATGTCTTCATCTCGCCTACGAGGAGGAAGGTCTAGGGCAAAGCCCACTTTGCGGCCATACATCTGTAAGACCTGAGGGGGAGGTGGACCAGGGGGAGGGCCAGGAGGTTTTCTGCCAGGGGGCAAACGTGGAACACCATGTCCAAGAAGAGGAAGTATAGAAACTGCCCGAGTTGGAGGTCTGTAAAGGAAAGTTCAGTGACCACATTTACAGTGATGAGACATTTACTTCTTCCCGCAATATTCAAAGGATTTCTTACTTCACATTACATTAAATGAGGCACAGCTTAACATTTATATTGCCTTTATTTCCCACTGCACTAACTTTTGGCACTGGACAGTAGAGGACTCTTAATAAAATGAATGCTATTGGTTAGGCTTCTGCTTCCTTACCCATAGGCTGAGGTCTTCTTAAGGATGGACGGGGGCTGGGCACCAGGAAGTGGAATGTCCTGGATCAAGATGTTGGAAGGAGCATGTGGCATATCTGGCAAAGGAATACTCTCCACTTCCACATGCTGAGCATTCTGAAACAGAGAGAATCTTCAGTAGTTTAAGAGTAAACCACAGGCTCAACACAAAAAATTCAATGTCAGGTGTTTCATAACCTGGGTTTGCTTTCCACCTAAGTATTATGAAGAAATAAGAAAAGATAGCTTTGTCAATATTTCCAAAGACTGTCAATGAATTGAAAAAAATCCTTATCTCCACTAAAAGAACCAAAACCCAGCTGTTTTCTTCCCCTATCAATTAATCCTTTTTGGTTACGGTTTGAAGTAGCTGCTACTAGAAGTCCAACTGTTCAAAGTATGTAGCACCAAAGCCACCCTACTTAATATTCTTAATTGATGGTAAGTAACATACATCAGTTAACTTAGAAATAGTATATAAACCAGTGGTGGACCTTGGTCTCTAAAATTAGTTTGCCTTTGTTGAATTTCTGCCACATATTAGCTGTACGGCTAAGTAAGTTACCTTAGTTTCTATCTGTAAAATGGGTTCCATACCACCTACCTTTACAGAAAATTAAACCATTTGGCTTTTTACATTCTTGAGGCAAAATTTACAATAGAATGTATGAACTCGATGAGTTTTGACAAATGCATGTACCTCATACTAGTTCCCAGTCAATCCCTAACACTACCCCAATGTAACTACTGTTACAAATTTCTCCCTCCATTGTTCTGCCTGTTCTAGAATTTCATCCAAATAAAATCATAACTATAAAAGTTCAACATGTTTTGATATTTATCCTTTAAAAAAAATTTCTTTTACCCTATGTTGTTTTAAGTACCAGTAGATCCTTTTTTATTGCTGAGTATATTCAACTTAAAAAATATACTGGTTTGTTTATCCATTATCCTATTAATGGATGCCTGGGCTGTTTCCAGTTTTTGGGTATTACTGTGTTGGCAGATGGACTTAATTCTCTTGTATAAATATGTAGGATTAGATTTGGTGGCTCATAGGGTAGGTGTATGTTTATTTTGACAAGAAACTGCTAAGAGGAAGAGATTTAACGTGATCCATTTTCCCATTAACAATTTTAAGAGTAAATCTAAATAAAACATTTTAGTTTCTCTCTCAAAAGAAACCTGATTACCTTAACAGCATCAAAATATTGGCTAAGTTGAGCCCTCTTCTGTTCATATTCTACTTCTAGCTTCCTCAATTCCTTGTAAATATCTGGATTCTCTTTTTCGTAGAGTCGCAGAATACGTTCAAAGGTTTCACGCAGCTTTTTACGCTTGTCTTTCAGCACCTTCTCATTTAACTGTGGTTGTTGTACTGGGTTAAACTCTAAGAATAGAGCAGATATTAGAAGGATTATACACAGAAAAAAAGGTTACTCATTTAGGTATTAATAGGCTATACAACTTAATAAAAATCTTACATGTCTAAAGCCTTTACAAGGGATGTAGACCAGGTATATTTTTCAATTTTATTCAAAAGAACTGCAATAGATTTTAAAATTTCACCCATGATGGCCACTGACTTTATTTTCTAAGACATGTCATCTGATTAACTGATTTCATCACCACTGTACCATAAGCCAATTTTTACTCCTCTGTGCTAACAATGTATTAGAGTGAAGCTTCAGTCATCTGAGATCTTGGGCACTTTACTTGAATTCTCTGATCTTTAGCTTTTTCCTGTAGAAAATGGGGTTATCAGCTACTTTACAACAAAGCTCTTGATTAAATAGGATCATAAATATAATATCCAGTGGTGTCTGGCTCACCACCAAACTGTTATTTTTATGACAGACTGGTGTTATTTGTCCAGCTACCATATAACCCTTTGTCTTCCCATGTGTTCAACATGGGGCTCAATTTCAGGTCTTCTGCTCCAAGAGGGATTAGCACAAGACTCCCAGGCCTTTCTGATCAATCATACCTCCCCCTCCTGGGTCCTTCATGCCAGTGACTGATACAGGGATCAATTGGGACATGACCCAAATTGGGATCCTTCTCTAACACTTTAAGTGTAGATGTGGGAAAGAGAGGCCCTCAAAGGCAGGGATAAAATAAACCTAGAGCTGTCTGCGGCCTTACCTTCCAACCACCACAAATTCCACACACATTCTACCCCATTCCAAGAAGTATATCAGCAATATGCAGAATGAGAGAAGGGAGATGAACAGGCTTGGTAATGGTTATCTGGGTTTTTAAGGCTTGCTTCAGTTCAGGAATTCCCAATTACAGGAGTCAACGTATACTTTTTTCTGCTTTAACTAGTCTGTACAGAGTTTTACAAATTGTAATTAAAGCCCTATTGAAGTGTTCCCTTCTCCCTTTTCTAAAAGAATAACAAGTTTAATTATCTCCTTCCCTATATCCTATTAACTGTTAACCTTAGTGATTTATTCAAAATCAGAAGGTATAATCTTACAGAATCTTACTATTCCCAGGGTGATTAATAAAAGTGTTGAATGCCTGAGTTTTAATTCAGCTTTTCTACTTTGTAATAGTGTGACCTTGAGAGAGGTATTTAATCTCTCTGTACCTGAGTTTCCTTACCTGTAAAACAGGAGTACTACACCTACCCAAAAAAAGTTGTGAGGATTAAATGATAACGTGGGAAAGAACTGGTACTGAGCAAAGTAAGTGCTCAATAAGCCATAGTTACTATCATCTCCTTTTAAAAAAACATAAATCAATTTAGGGTCATCAACAGGTAATATCCTGGCACCCTAAGGGTAGAAATTGTCCCTATGGATATTTAGACCAGAGGCAACAAGTGCGATCAGTCACAGTTCAACAGGGAAAGATTTGGGATCATGTATCCTGACCCAGAACTCTTGCCCAGGCTGAATACACAGCTCTTCCACATCTTTTTGAGGAAGCTTGTAATACTATAACCTCAACAGTTCTTGAACCAATCTGGTATGTCACTAAGGAGCTCTACTGTATGTGTTTCACCTGCTATCTGTTTTTGGGCAAACCGTCAAAACTGGGTACTTTTGTAAAATTGTAAAGATCACTTTATATGCAATAAAAAAAGGTGGTGAGGCAGATGACAAAACTAGCAAAAACTTGACAGCTGAAAAACACATAGGCCTTAACACTAGACTTTTATTTTTACATGTCAGAACACTTCTATATAAAAAAAGAAAAATTAAAAAGCCCGCATTCTAATGTTGGGTGAATGGGTATTTGTGGACTGGGATAAAACTTCCAATGGCAGCATTACACAGATGATTCTCAAGCAACAGAGATGCACGGAAAGATAACAAGCAGTCACCTCATAATTCCAGTTATGACAAAACAGTGATACTGAAGATGCATATGAAGGGACTGAATAAAATTATTCAATAAAATGTGTAAAAAAATCCTAACACAGTATTTAAAAAAATTTGATTTTCAGTATTTGATTTCTTTAATAACCTTTCAAGTGGTCAAGCGTCTTTGGATGTTCCCATCAGATGAAGTGGCAAATTGTAAAGACTCATGGGGGCCTAATATTAGGTTGACATGGTAGTTTTCACATTAAAAAACAAAACAAGACAAACAGAAAACCCCAAGGTGATTTCAAAATCCAGATTTTGGTCTTTTCTCAAAATAAGAGCTGGTGAAAATGGGCTAGCATTACCTCCTAACAGTTAGCTCAAGCTAAGTAATGGTTATCTCTTACTCTAGATGAGGTCTTCAATTTACACTAGCCCTCCACCACTCCATTTTATCTTCTTGACACTAAAACTAAACCTAAGCGTCAAATGCCATCATGCTTTTGTCTTTCCTATGCCTGTGTTACTTCTCTCATTACCTGCTTGCCTGCCTCTGTGTATCAGACTTTTAGTCTTACTGTAAAATCTAGCCTTTTTACAAATTCTTACCCATTTCATCCAATTTCTCCATGTCCCTGATAATCTGTTTGGGATCCTTCATCTTCAAAACCGCGGCTCGTACCATCATGCGCTGCTTTTTGTTCTTAGACAAAGAACAGAGCAGTATGTCAAGGAACTGGACGTTAGTGAGTTTTTTTTTGTTTGCTTCAAGAATCTATATTTAAACTGAAGTCAAACTTCTCTTTGATTTCTGATCACTTGTTTCAAACGCCCTAACCAGACCTATATGATGTTTTGCTCTCAAAAATGTTTCAACTTTAGACAAAAAGATAAACATTAATTGCCAGGTGTGCTTTCTTAGTTAGGCAAGTATTCTTTTAACCTTATGATATCTTTAACAGCTACTTAAGATATTTTAAAGGTTGAAGTTAAAAATTACACATTAGCGAAGTTTTGCTTGGGTTTAATGCTAAACGATGACACAGGAACACAATTAAAAACTATAAAAAACCTGAGTTTCCTCAAGGTATTGAGGTATGATACTACAAAGTAAATCCTTTCTTATTCTGGAGAAGCACTTTGCCAAACTCAACAGCTACATAATCAGGAAATGAACACAAAGCTACTTAGCATCACATTTATTTATTCATTAACTCAGTAGCTTTTAACTAGGTAGTATATTTTAATAAACAGCAAAATTATTTTCAGTATTAAACCTAGTAGGAAAGGTAATCCAATAAACGATGTTACAATAACCTATCATGAGCTTATCTGCAGTTATTTCAGTTCAGTTTCCAAGTATAGCATTTTGGATTAGTAAATTTTATGGTTTGTAATAAGAAGCAAAGAATGTTATTTGAAAGCCACAAATGCAGATGTACTAAACACCTGGAATCATACCTTCTTTAATTCTCTCTTCCGAGCTTCTTTTCCTTCAGAGAGAGAGAGAGAGAGAGAAAATGTAAGTTTCAAGTCTTGAACATAAGCATTTCCTCCTATTTCAGGAGGCCGGCCTGTGCACTGTAGGACAGTAAGCCATATCCCTGGTCTCCACCCATTAAATGCCAATAGCACCCTTCTAATTATGTCAATCAAAAATGTCTCAGGAAATTTTTAAGTTTCTTAAAAAAGTAAGTATGAATTGGAAGGAAAAAGATGCTGTAAAATACTAATGAAGAACTTGCAGAACTGACTTCAAAATTCCAAATACAAAAAGAAAGTTTTAAGCCGATTCTACTTTGCAAGTGAATCAATTTAGAAAAACAGGCACTAATTTTTTTTGCATGTTTAAAGTTTCAATGATGTGCCCACAAGAACACTGTGTACCTTTATACATCTGACTCCCAGAACTGCTTATCTTGAAATTAAGACAAAATGAAACAGACTCCTTCTAAATACTTGCAATTTTTACCACTCTTCTTCATCATTCCACATTAATGGGCACTTACGGGCTTGGTCTGTGGGGTTCATAAATTTCCCACTCTTGGTGGATGATGTAGATCTCCGTCCCATGGTGATGACTTGTATGGTTTACTTGTTCATTAAAAAACAAAACAAAATTCTGCGAAAAGACAGAAATAGCTTATTTTGCCTATATTTACAAAACTTCTGCCTTTTTGTACATATAAAATTTCTTTCTACTTATTTCTAAAAAAAAACCATTCCTCTGATTACTGTTTTAATGGACCATAGCATGGATTCTGTCAACTGAAAAAAATCAATCAAAAAATGATTCAACAATATGGCAGAAACCATGAACATCAGTCGTTTTCCAACATCCACGTTTTATTTTTATGTAGAGTGACAGAGGAATAAAAAGGGAATGGGGGGAATGATCTCGGCTGAACAACAACAAATTCATCCATGTCTCTTTCCATGGTTTTTCTTGGCATATATTTCCAATACCACCAAGACAGTAAAAACTCTTTAATTTAAACTCATTTCAGATTTAGTTCTAATTCAGATGTATTTCTTGACTCTCAAGTTAAGGGTTTTAAAACATAACCAAAAAAGCAAATATTCAAAATGAAAGTATTATATGAGGAAGCTTCCCAAAATGCCAATATTAAGATACATATTTTTCTTGTACCTACTTGATTGATTTGTAATTTTGAGGTAAATGAAAGGGATAACTGTTTGCGGGCAAGTATTTTGTAAATCAAAATTTTTATTAGCTGAAGACATTGTCACTTTTTTCTTATTCCAAAGGAGTGAGGTTTAACTCTTTGATACTCTTCCCGATAATGATCATCAAAAATGTGCTTCCTTTTGAAAGCAGACACTTTTAAAAGAATAAGGGAAAATCATGAAGTACATTTTTTTAGTAGCCTATACAGTTGTACCTTCCCTTGTTCCCTTTATTAAGATTTTTGTCAGAACTTATTAGATAATGCCTCTTTCAGCAAGTTTTCAAGTGGCTTTATTTCTGCTAAATGCTTCAAAGCTGTTCCAGTGGCAACTAATCTGCCCCGTCAAGGAAGGGTTTCCTTCTCTAAGTGGAGGAGGCTGAAACAAAATTAGTACAAATACAGGCTTTCTTATCTTTGATGGCCTGTATTTCTTTTGCTTTCCTCCCTCAATAATCCTCAGGCAGACGTTCTGACCTCCCCTCTCACAAGTGAAACACAGAAAAGATGTAAATTACAGAAAATTTTTATGTTAAACACTGGAGCCTCAGTCTGCATAAAACACTTATTTTGTCTAAAGGCAGAGGCAATAGGGAAATCGGGCCACAAAACCGGGGGGAAGTCAAAACAGCCAGAGAGGCCCCAAGGGGACGAGCCCAGGTCCGCCGGGGGAGGCCAGGGCAGCAGCCAACGGCGGGCACCATGGCGACGGCTGACCCCGACTCGACACACATCACCCCGAGCTTAGGGACCCCAGGCGGGAGGCGGCGCTAACCGACCCGGGCGAAGTCTCTGAGCCGCTGGAAGCCTCGTCGCTCCAGGCTCGGGGACCCCACAGTCCGACCCAGGAGACCCCCAACCGCGGGGAGGAAGCGCGGGGCAGAATGGCCTGGTGACCCCGAGGCAACAGCGCAGGCTTCGGGTAGCGCCGGGAAAGGTGAGGAAACCGAGTGGCATGATCCCGCACACTCACACTTCTGCTGGGCTCCTGGGGCTGCGAGAAGCGGTGAGAGGATGATTCGTGTTCTCTCTTACTTCGCAGGGGCCTTCACATCAGCCTCCCGGTAAGCCACCCAGCCACCGCCATCTTGAAACCTCGCGCCCCTCCGCAATCCTACGTCACTTCCTGTCCCCGAGGGCCGACCGTCTCCGCCGATCTCCGAGCTGGTACCATAGAGAGTGACCGAGAACGCCAGGACCAGAGTCTCTTCCGTTTCATCAGTACACTACCGAATGGGTGGGTTATCCGCCGAGAGCCCGCCAATGCCATGTTGACTGACACTGCTTTCTACCAATAGAAATAAGAAAAGTGAGAGGATCGGACATGTGGTTGGCTGATGAGAAGACAGCTCGGTTTCTCAGCCCCGAGACATTTTGACGTAAGTTCCTGGAGCTCTGTTTATTGCGCCGTCGGAGACTTGCTGGTTCTATAGACGGGGGTGTTTGGCGTTGTTTTGTCTCCTGGACTGTGTTTGGTTTTCGAATTTCCTTTTTCTCGTGATGTAAGCAAGTGTTATCTTTTGGTAGTGTCTGAGAAGCAGCGACGCTTGCTCTTGTGTTTGAAGCGCTTCGCTAGCGTCAGGTCCACCTGTAAGTTGTGTCGTTTTCGTAGGGACACAACATTTCTAGGCCTGAGCAAATACATACCCTTGTTAGAGTCTCAGATTGATAATCTGCGGGATTAGTTTATTTAAGAGGAAATGTGGGGATACATGTATAGTCAATTTTAAATTTACGAGAGGCCCGGTTGACATATTGACCCCTCTCCTTTACGGTCTTTTCACCAAAACTCCTTTATGATGTCACTGTAGATACGGTGTTATTGACTTAGTAGACGTCTACGTCCTTACTTTCTCTTCTGTCCACCCCTTTTCTAAGACTCCTTCCCTGTTTTCCCCTTAAAGGTAAGGAAATTCTTTTAAAAGGCATTGTGCTCGGTTATTTCTGATCATTAATATCCCTTTTGGGAAAATATGTTAGAGGCCAATTATTACTATCAATTATGAATATTACAAAATGATGGAGATACATAAAAATTTATAGCAGAATATATAAATATGCACTTAACTGTGTCAGATTGGACCCTTTCCTAAACTAACCTTTGTCAGAAAATTCTTCATTTGGTTTTAGTCTGAAAGAGCAATAACAAGATCTTGTAGTTTAAAGCTCATCAGTCAGGTCATAAAAAATAAGATTGAATTTTGAAGTTGAACTAATTTCTGTAACTTTTCTTCTGAAACATACTCATACGTTTATTGAAAAAAAAAGAAAAAAACAGGAGGAGCATTAATATTGGGGGTGTTCCAACCACAGGAAAGAAAGAATTACGTGATGTTTTGGAAGTGCGAACTATTGCTAGTGGCAGTCATATATTACAATATATATATAGTTATATATATATAGTCATATATATATAGTTATATATATAATGTATCAAATCAACACGTGGTATAGCACCTTAAACTTATGTAATGTTATATGTCAAATTTATTCTAATAAAAATAATTCAGTGGGGGAAGAATGTATTATCCAATATATTAATTTTTTAGCTGTCCCCGTAAGAAAAAGAAAACATAAGTAGATTATACCATAAGTGAAATAAACAGCAGATGAATTAAAGACAGACAAGACGTGAAGCACAGGGAGTGATTTTTTTTTTAAGTTTTAAAATTAGCATATTGTAAAATCGTCCTTTTTTGAAAAGGAAATTTTGTTTTTCTGAAAACATCCATAGTTCTATTCATTTTCACATGTATACAGGGTCATACAACCACCACCACTGCAGTGAAGATGAGGAACTATCCACCATCCCAGAATACTCCTACTGCCACACCCACTCCCCACCACTAACTCCTGACAACCGCTGATCTCTTACCCATCACTACAGTTCTGTCCCTTACTGCCAGTAACTGGAAATAGTATATAGTCTTTTGAGACTATCTTCTTTCACTTAGCATAATGCCTTTGAGATTCATCTGTGTGGTTGCCTGTACCAGTATTTCATTCCACATTATTGCTGAGTAGTAGTCTGCTGTATGGATTCTATGTACCACTTCTTGTTTATCCACTCATTCTTCTACAGTAAATGCCCAGAAGTGGTGTTGCTGAGTCATATGGTAGCAATATGTTTAACTTTGTAGGAAACTGTCAATTATTTTCCAAAACAGCCATACTGTTTTGCATTTTCATCAGCATTGTATGAGAGTTCCAATTGCTTTGCATCCTTGCCGGCAGATATATCAGTACTTTTATCCATTTTAATAGGGGTGTAGTGAATCTCATGATGGTTTTTAATTGCATTTCTTTAATGGCTAATGATGTTGAACATATTTTCATGTGCTTATTTTCCATCCAAAAGTCTTGGTTAAGCGTTAAAATTTTTTGCTCTATTTATTTATTGATACACAGTTTTATATTACAACACAGTGGTTCAGCAGTTACCCATATTATTAAATCCTTATCCCCACTAGTACAACTACTAGCTGTCAACATAGGAAGATGTTACAGAATCATTGGCTGTATTCTTCATGCTGTACTACTATCCCCATGACAAACATTATGATTGAGAATTTTTGTGCCCCTTTATCCCTCTCCCCCTCCCCCATGGTAACCACCAGTCCCTTCTCAGTGTCTGAGTCTACTGGTGTTTTGTTCATTCTATTTTCTTTATATTTATATTCCACAAATAAGTGAAGTCCTATGGTATTTTTCTTGGTCTGGCTTATTTCACTGAGCTTTAATACCTTCTAGAGCCATCCATGTTGTAGATGGCAGGATTTCTTTTCTTTTTGTGGCGTAATAATATTCCATTGCGTATATGTACCACATCTTTATCCATTCTTCTATTGATGGACACTTTGGTTGCTACTATATTTTGGCTATTGCCAATGCAGCAGTAAACATAGGGGTGCATATACCTTTTCAGATAAGGGATTTTGTTTTTTTCAGGTAAATTCTAGAAGTGGCATTGCTGGGTGGAATGATGTTTCTATTTTTGGCTTTTTGAGGAACCTCCATACTGCTTTCCATAGTGGCACTCTACAACGAATTTTAAAAAGCAGTGATGAGAAAATGAGTACATTTGAAAAATTAAAGTAATTCTAGCCTTTTAATTTTTGAGATGTGCTGAGCTTTTTAAATTTCAAGACATTTCTTGGATGTAAGAATCAACTGTAACAAACACATTCTTGCATCAACAGCTCATTAATTTGTAAGTAGAACCTAAAAGTCTCAATGGGTAATTAATAGCTGGTGAAGGATTTAGAAAATGCTTGCATCTACAGAAGTTCAACTGAACCATTAGGACTTCATAGCCTCTAGGTTTTTCTGAAATCAGGTAATTAATGAAATGGGGTCCTTCAAGTTTTAGTAGCAAGAGCAACTTCCTCTGTTCTGCTAGTACTGAAAAGGAAATTTTGTTTTTCTGAAAACTTCTAAGGTAATAAATTATGACTTGCCTTTAAATGACAAATTCTTAAAAGAATAGCAACTTTCCTCTCCTGCATTCCTATGCATGTATAGATGGGATTTGCTTATTTGTTTTTTAAGTGTTTCAGAATATTCAAACATTCAATTGAGGGATATATAGTCATCCCACCACAGTTGATCAGGTTGGTTGCAAATGTAGAAACAGGACCTCTATCTTTTTAGTTTTAACTTTCATCTTTTAAAAATCCATCCAGATTATAGTGTGTAATTAGTATAAGTTTACACAACCATTGCCTCCTTTTGTTGTTGAAGTAAATTGTTATAAACCATATTCAGTCTCTTCCAGTTTATAGGAAATTGGATTTAAACTAATGTTCAAAATTATGGTAGTAGTTTTCTTTTCCACTCCAACGCCCAGGGCTCGTGTTTAGACAAAAGTTACTAAGTGTATTTCCTTAGAATTAAATGATGTCTGAAGCTAATGATAGAAATGAAAATCTCTACATTCAATGTAAATTTTAAAGATTTGGAGGATTAGAAAAGAAAGAGGTAACCTCTACATCTGCTCTTCTGCAATAGCGTTTACCCTAATGTTCTGGTAGAGCAGTAAGAAGACATCTTGTGATACAAGCTTTTACCTCGCAGGTGCTAGCACCAATCTATGAGGCATTCGTTGTTGACACAAAACTCAAGAACTCAACTTCTTCCCAGGTTGTTTACTGTGTTTAAGTCCCTTTTGGAAGCTTATAGAAAAGAAACCCAATCAAAGAAGCAAAACACTATTATTGAGAAGCAGAATAATATTCCAGTGGCAAATAAAGTGGCTGTTTATTTCATTTGGTGTTTCACTGTGTTGGTGACCTCAGTAATGGCGTGATGGTACTTTTCCGAGGCTAACTTGAATTCCACCAGATGCTTCTCATAACTTGTAATGGCTGCTTGAAGCTGTGTTTTCTCCACTGCTCCCAGGATAGCTCGGAAAATCATATCTATGCCAAGGCCAAGAACAGCAACTCCTATGCTACCAAGGAGAGAAGCACCAATTTGCGCTAACACAGTGACCAACTTGTTAATTAGGCCAGTTGTGACATTTGAGCCCACAAGTTTAACGGCCACTGCACTGGCTGCAGAAGTAGCTTCTCCTAGGATGACTGAAATAACCTTTTGTACTATTGCAATTTTGTCTGTTTCCCTTTCTTTAATATCCTGAAGTTTTCTATAGAGGGTTGGCTCTAGTTTATCTTTCAGCGCTTCATCAACCTTTTGCAATTCCTTTTGGATTTTCATCATGGCTTGGATGATGATATCACAGTTTTCTTTGATGGTCCCATCTCTTTTCATCTCAATGGAGGCCAGCTTGCACCCCAAGTGCGTATTTAAAACCCCAGTCAGCTTATTGGTGGCATGGAAGCTGTCAGATAAGCAGTCAAGGAGCTGCTGGTGAAGGCGATTTACTTCTTGCCTCCTCTTTGGGTTGTCTGGGTAGAGGAAGTCACTCTGAGCCATACTTCAAATCTGATCTCTGGAAAATAAAATAGTAAATCTTCACTAAAAACTTTGAAAATTATATGCTGTCTTCATAGATTGGACAAGGAAATCTTTTATTTCGTAAATAGAAAAGTAGCCATATGCTAAGGAGTTCCTCAGAAAACTCAACAGGCTCTTCAGGACAATTATTTTTGTTAATTATTTTATTGATTATAGTTAATATAACTTTATTAATGTAAATACTAATTTATCAATTATTTCAGGTTAAATTTTAATTGCAAAAATTGTGAGTCTGTATGGAAATATGTGTAACAGAATGCAACATATTGATGCATTAATTAAGACATTAGGTATCGTGGGGGGGGAAATTCTAGATAGGAAATATTTGTGTTTATCAACCACCTGATTATTGAGAAATAAAGCATGATATTTCCAAGTAATATTTAACAATGTTTTTAATAGGCACAGTTTGAAATAGTTAGTGCTTGATTACCAATGCTCCTTAATTTTCCCAGCTGCTACTCACCATATTGAACAGATATACTGGGATGATCTCTAGTATTTAGAGTTAAATTAGTAGGGCCCGAAGAATATTGACATCTCTTGAGTTTACAGGGCTATAAATACCTAATTTTGTTTATATACTTTTAATTTTCAATATTCAAATCTCTTTATATCTCTCTACATGCAAATTTATTCTCAGTAAATGTAAGGGACACCCAAAGGCAAAGCATAACATTAGAATCTTTACAAAAAATTCCTCATGATAAGAGTATTCAAGATTCCTTGGATTAAAATCTCACTTGGGGAGAAAGTGGGCATGGTGGCAATTATGACTATCTCTGATTCCCTGTTTGTATAGCTTATACATTATATAGCATGGTCTGTCTTGCACTTGACCCTTGTTCAGATTAGCTAGAGTTAGCCTCAGAAAGAAGATGCCATTTCACATTATCTTCTAGTAAATATTAAGGAATATGTACTAAAAGTACATTATAGAGTGAACAAAATAAGCCTGGTTGGAGTCCTCTTGTGTTTGTACTTCTGGTTCAGAGTATCACGCAGACAAAAAAAGAGAATAAGCATGTTCTGAGTTTATTTTGGTGAAAAAGTTTGAGCCCAGTAAGAACATTGTTACTCAATGTTCATACCTTGAGTAGGCTTTCTGTGTTCTTGCACTTTTATTTTTAGTTTACACTCTTGAGAGAAAAGAGAGAAAATGGAGATCTATTTCTCTGTGAGATCTGGTACATTGTCTCGAGTAAACATCCTTGTTAATTTGGGCCTTATTTATTCTAGGGCCATGGTTCTTAGCATAGATAGGGGAAACCTCAGAAGCATGGGTGAAGGAATGAAGATTGTTCTCAAGAAAGTAAATATGAAAATAACCTATCCTCTAAGTGTGAAGTTACAATTTGGAAATAGAAAGAGGAAATTTCTTAATGGAATAGGAACACAATCATTTATGCTGTTAAGTTTAGAAAAATGCACTGGCACCCCCAGTAGACTAAACCTTGTCATGGTTAGAAATTCATTTTTATCTTTGATTTAAATGCAGTACACACACACACACACACACACACACATACATGTACTTGGGTGTGTGACAGACAAAAAACTTCCACAGAACAGTACTTAGAAAATATCTCAATTCCACTTAAAGAAATTATTGGTCAAGGATCTGGTAAATGTTCCCCAAACTCAATTTGATTGAGTTTGCAAACTGCAATTTGATAACCATAAACTGAACTTTGATTTCCCTTTTTTTCTACTAGGAATTTTTCATTAAACATTTTTCTTTCTTTTCTTTTCTTTTCTTTTTTTGGTTCCTAGTTTTCAGATCTTATCATCAAGTGAAAATTCTGGTCTTTAACTGAATTCAGAAGATCACCAACTACATCTCTATTCAGATATTTAGGCGAGGGGAATCTCTGTTACCTTGAAAAAATGTAAAATACCTCTAGCAGCTATCATACCCCATTATCTGAAGGCATCCTTTCCAGAAAAGGTGTGTGGTTCTATTGACCTAAAGATAAACAAATGGAGCTATGAACCTTCCTCCTGGATGGGAGGCTGCATGCTGCCAAGTGGTCAGTTCCTTCTCAATTAATTCATTGTTTACACAATTTGATAATCATACACATCTGTAAGACTTAAATAGGTAACACTTTAAATTTTTTTAGAAGTAGTGATAAGACTGTTTCTTCCAATATTAAAATACCGTAACAATACAATATTAACCAGTGTTATACAGATATAGATGGAATTATGGAACAAAATAGTCCCCATACTCTTCTATACATTTGATTTAATGTATAATATAGAATCTCAAATCAATAGTAATCGAAGTTACTGTTTCATAAATAATCCTGGCATAATGAGCTAGTTTGGGAGATTAAAAGTTAATAAAAAAATGTTACCAGCATAATACATGTAAAAAAAATCAAATGCTAAAATAGAAGAGAATGGATAATTTTCAAATGTCTATGTGGAAGACTTTATAAACTTAAAGCCAATGGAAAAACGTCACACAAAAATTTGACTTAAAAAGGGTGACCATATAGCAAGAATTAAATGCAAATTGGGGAAAATGCAAGAAAAGTGAAGGATGAATTTCTAAAGACTTGTTATTAATAAGGAAAACAGTAGTAATCTAATAAATGAGCAAACAATTCTGAACAGATAGTAAAAGAACAACAGCAAATTAATTGATGAAAAAAAGTTCAATCATACCAGAAGTCAAAGACACAGTATTTTTTCAATTACAATATTTTCTTTATATACTCAAGCCCTTTACATGCACTTACCCTTCTTCCTAGTTTCCAGATATTAAACCATAATTTTGTGCCAATAACAAGTTTGAGTAGAGACATGATGTGCTCTGAACTACTTTTTACGTTTAATGAAAAAGGACTTTTTTTTTTTGTCTGAATCAGGCTTATCTTCCTAGCTCTTTTTTGCTTGGGAACGTTTCCTTCTGCAGACAGATTTTCAGCAAGCCTGCACCATACTTGCTTCTATATGGAATATAGTTCAATATTATTTCTATCCCAAGTGAGATAATGCTAAGAATTAGCTAGAGTTTGAAGGTGAAACCACTGAATTATTTCTGGGCTGGTGAAATTTGAAGAGCCTGGTGAAGGAGGCAATTTAATAATTCAGTGGCAATTCATCTAATGGAATAGTACCTTACTGTGTATAAGGTAGCACGGTGGGCTCTGTAGAGCCCACGGAAGTCGAAAAGACGTGATCCTTGTTTTGATGGAATTTCTAATGTACCTAGGTAGTTAATACATTTAAAACTCCATGTCAAATTGAAAGTAGTATGTTATTCACAATAGAGGTGGTGCTTGACTGCAGACTTAAAATTTAAACAACCCACACTTTAGTATATATTGACACTGGAGCCATATGGAGACATTTGGTCATCCAGGGGAGGTTAACAATTTGTACCTTTTCAAATGATCACTCTTTAATATGTGCATGATATTGAGAGGAGAGGTTACACACCACGTGGAAAACCGTAGTTGGTCATATGCAACGTTCCCACTATTGTCTGCGACAGTTCTGGCTCCTGCAGTGTTTGCTTCACTCAGTGAAAAGCCCTGCAGCTAACTGAAGTCACCGTCCTTAAACATCATAGTGTTACTTAACTATGCCTCTTACTACATTTTTAGGGATGACCTTGAAAATACTGCCTTTAAAATTCGATCTTTTAAAAATAATTTTAAAGGCACTTAGAATGTGACATTTAAAGATTGGCACCAGCTGGTAACTAAGTTGTGTAAATAACCCAGCTCTGATTACAGGTATCAATTGTATGGTAACTGAACTGCTGCATTACTTGTTACATTATGATAGTACTTCCTGTCAGGGTCAAATTCACTTTGGGAAGCTGCCAGCAGATGGAGCCCTTGGTCTCCTGCTGCGTATTCGGCCAGTGCTGAAGTGGCTGAGCTTTCTTGTGTTGCTCGCTATGTTTGGGTTGAGGATGTGTGGTATTTTATTTGATGAGAGCATTCTGTTGCTAAAACAAAGTTTGAAAATCATGTATTTTGACACTTTAAAATAAGCAAATTTGGAATGCTGATACCAGTGATCAGTATGTTTTAAGAAATGGGAATGGAAACAAAGACCAGCTTCAAATAAATTCTTACTGAACCTAACCTCCTCACTTTTGTTGAATTGAGAAGTAAACATTCATGATTAAAAAACATAAGAAATGGTAGAAGTATGTTGGTGATTGTGTCTGAAAGTTAAGGTTTATTTAGTGATACTATTAAATTTAAGTTTTTCAGGAAAGGAACCACCTTAAAAAATGAAAATGTATTGCTTATATTCAGATAAATTCTCAAGTTGCTTTTGTGAATAGCAATGCATTGATTGTCACATACTATAAAAATTTAAGGAGAGACATTTATATTGAGGTGATAAGAGGATGGTAGCATTTTAACATGTAAATTTTTACAGCAGGATAGTGAGTGTTTCAAAGTCAGAAATTTTGTGAAATATTGTTGATTTGGAGATCACAAAGTCAATTTTAAAAAGAACAGTTTTTGCCCTTGTGGAAATACATACTGAGTATGTTAATGATGGAAAGATTGGGTCTCTCAGATTTGTTTCCAAATAATCTGGAAGGAATAGTAGAGTAGGGTTATAGAGGAAATAAGTGTACCTTGTTTTGATAATATTTAAAGCTGGATTATGGGTACAGAGGAGCTTATTATATTATTGTCTCCACTTCTGTGTATATTTGAACTTTTCCATGATAATAATTAAAGACAGAAAAATAAAATATGACCCTGCCTAAGCCTCTGATATTTAGCCATTAGTGCTCTCTGAGATTTTATCTTTCTTCTTGCTCTCACTTTTCCGGTCTATCCATATTGGGTCCAGCTATCTTGCAGGGTTCACTTATTTGGGAGTGTGGGACTAAGGTATTGGTGAAATTGGAAGCTTTTCGGGAGAAATTAACAGCTACTAGCTAGTTCTGATCCTCCTTTTTAAATTTAAATCAAAAGCATGGCCTTTAATTAAACAACAAAACAAAACGAAGTCAGTCATGTTGTGATGACCCCTTTCGGATGTAAATTCTTCTAAAGAATATTTCTGGCTGGAAAGCAGAATATCAAGGTCCTTCATCAGCATTCATCACATGCTCTTTTTATCACATCCTCTACTAAATGTCTTGAGGCATTAAAAAAAAGTAGACAATGTTCCTTGCCCTCAAGAAGATAACTCTATTTAGAGATGCGCAGCAAATGCCCAATAATAGTTAGATTGCCCAACAATCTAACTATTGTTAAAGGCATAAAGGGGAATGTTACAATCCATGTAAGAAACACATTCACACAGGTGTCATTTCATCCTTAATCCTCTGCTAAAATTGCTGTCTACTGCTTTATCTTCCCTTCTGACTTAATCAGCTGTATAAACTTAATTTTCTTCTTTGGTGTCTTCAGAGAAGTTATAACAAGGAACATGCCATGGGATCCTCTTTAAACAAAGTTGTTTTGTTAATTTATTATATTTATGGCTAGAATTGCAGACATGTTATTTCAAATACCCTTTAATATGGAGAAACAGAATATTTTATCAGTACTGGTAGAAATATGCATATCGCTTACCTTGCTGCGTTCGTGAGTTCAGAAATCCCCACAGTTGTTCAGGAGTATTGTTGAAGTGCTTTTTCATCTGGTTTCATCTGGATGTTTCTGATGGAATGTGATGACTTACAGGCTTTGCTAGTCTCTGCTGGGTCCCTCTGCCTGTCTGGTTTGTAGAATATTTCTGCATGGCTTAGTTCTCAGAATTCCTGTATTTCCTATATTAATATAAAATTACTATATATTAAGTAATATAATTTGAAAGACTAATAAAGTGGTAAAACATGCAATTGTCTGTTCTTTAATGGGCTTTTTATTGTTGAAAAGTGCTATACAAATGAGCTGATTGAATTCAGTAGATAAGATGGCTCTTTGATGGCAGCTCTGAGTTGGCAATTTCCATCTTAGCAGCTATTTCAGATATTTCAACTTCTGTTGCATTTATACCTCTACCTGTTGCTGATTGCTTTGTCTAGGTTCCAGAGATATAAAAACAGATATTTCAGTCAGACATGTTTTTGCATGTGTGTTCTTCTCTCCTGGCTATGAGCTTTTCTCTTTATCTCTGTCTTTCTTATTGTCTTGGTGAATTGTCTTGACAATATAAAAACCTTAAAGACCAACCTGACTCCTTTCTCTTAAAGCCTAGATCAGAGTCTTCTGTGCAGCTTCCTCTAGATTCTGTCCTAATCCCCACTGACTCCTCTATAGCAAAGATACCTCAGTAGCAGGAAAATTACTCAGTCCCAGGATAACTTAGTGGAAAGACCAGAGACTTTAGAATCAGACAGTGCTGATTTTGTATACCCAAAGTACCACTTACTAGCTATGTAACTCTGGAAAGTCACTTAACCTCTCTAATTGTTTTCACTGGTGTAATGTATTAGTTCATACATTATGTCTTGTCATAAGGATTAAATGAGATAATACATGTTAGGCACTTGGGATAGTGCCTGATGTATGGCAGAAACTTGCTAAATGGTAGCTATACTCCTTACATTAACAGCAGTAATTCCTGGTGTTTTGCAGTGGGTAGAGGATGCAGAACCAAGACCCAGCTAGGAGACTTGTAAATCTGAAGGTGCTGCCCTATAGTCCTAAAGAATGACTGAATGGGGATTTATTTTACTTTTGTCCTGATGGGTCATTTTACACTTGATAAACCAAGGGTCCCATGATGTAAGGACATGGCAAAAAAAGGAAAACTGTATCTGTGGCCAGTGTATGTAAAGTAGGAATGCATGGGTAAGTAGTGCAGGTGCAGGGAACACTATGAACAAAGGAAGTGACCAAAAAAATGTAGAGCATTTTCTACAAAAGCAATCCACTGTGCTGGCGGTACAGGATATATGTGAAAGCAGTGAAGGAAAGGCAGGTAGTGGAAAATTGAGAGCTGTCTGTAGGTGGCTAGGAAATTGTATTTTATTCTCTAGGCAATACTGAACCATTGAAGTTTTTTTACTTTGTGATAGTATTAGGAGGTTTGTATTTCAGAAAAGTCATTTCATATAAACTGGGTTAGTGGGTATGGACAATAAAGCATGGGTTACCAATTCCAGTGTCTACAGTAGCTGGATAAGATATGAAGTAATTAAAACACTTAGTGTAAGACATTGATTGGGGTATAGAGGGTGAATGTCCTGTCTCATGTCAGTTCTAGGTAAATTTTCCAACTCAGAACATGGGCTTAGTGCTGCCAGTTAATCTTATTTTTCTAAAAATCAATAGAAATCCAGATTTCTGTCTTTAAATTTTAAAATTTGGCAACTGGTACAGATTTTGAAAATAGATCATTGTGGATCAAACAAAACACATCTTGTTGGATTTTGCCTGTGGATTGCCAGTTTGTGAGCCCTGGACCAAAAATATTAAGATCAAATGTGAGACGATTAAAATTGTCTAGATGAGAGGTTACTGGAGTAGTAGTTAGAGGAATGGAAGGGAGGGGATAGATTGAAATAAATTCACGGAGAGTAACAAGTCTTACGGACTGATCAACATGGGGAAGAGAAAATGAAAGTGGATTTTGAGCCTCAGTAATGAGGCAAAGGTTAGGAGAAAGTGTTTTTGAGATGAGTGTAGTTTGCCATACATTGTGTGTGGAATATACTGGTACATGGAGATGACCAATAGGTAGTTGGACAGGCAGATCTGGAGATCACAAGAACTGCCTTGCTACACGAAGAGATTAGGAGTCATCTGTGTACAGATGGCATTCCTGGTTGTGGAGACACATAAAGTCTCACAGGAGAAAGTGTAGAATATGATGAGGGGTAGAGACTCAGCCTTGGAGAGCACAGGAGACAGGAGCCTTGCAGAGATAGAGCAATGTGCTTACTCTGTCTTAAGTGAAACCATAGGAAGAGAACACTGTGAAATAAATTAGAGAGGATGTAGAAGGACCAGAGTTGTACAACATCTTGGAGGTCTCAGGAGGATAAATTTTTGAGGTAGGAAGTATTGAGCAATAATTGTAAATAATGCAGAGGACTCAAGGTACTTAGCGTCTGGAAATAGATCAACAGACTTGATAATCAGATGTTATTGATGACTTCATAGAAAAATAACAGGGACACAACAAATTACAATGACATAAATAATTTCTCTTGAGAAATTTGAGAATTAAAAGAAACAAATGAAATCATTACTTGAAGGGAAATCAGGGTCAAACTCTTTTATAACTGAGTATGTAGTGTAGTTAAAGAAGAAGGAAAAAATGAAGAGGGAGAGATGGAGAATGCAAGATGTATTAGTGTCGGCCGCCGTAACAAAATGCAATCAACTGGGTGGCTCAAACAACATAGATTTATTTTCTCACTATTCTAGAGTCTGGGGAATCTAAGGTCAAGGTGCTAGTCCGTTCACTTTTTGGTAAGGACTGTTGCTCTGGCTTGGAGGCAGTCCCCTTCTCTCTGTGTCTTCATATTGCAGGGAGCGAGGGAGGGAGCTCTCTAGTATCTTCTCTGAAAAGGACACCAATCCCATTGTATCCAGGCCCTGCCCTTATGACTTCATTAATCTTAATTATGTCCTTAAAGGCCCTATTTAAAATACAGTCATATTGGGGGCTAGGGCTTCAACATATAAATTTTGGTGGGGGACACAATTCAGTCCGCAGCACAAGAGAAAGGGAAGATAATTGACAGCAGAATCCTAGAGGAGAGAGAAAAAAGGAGAGGATCGTGAATGTTGGTGAGGGGCATCAGCTCTCCTCCCTGTAGCAGAAAGGATGAGCTGTAGTGTAAGTACAGAAACAGCTAAGACAGGACAGATGTTCTGGGAGTCTGCATCCAATGGCCTTGATCTTCTTTGGCATGCCACACTCTCTACTTCCTTGGTCTGCTGTTACCCACATTTCAGGGTTACCTGGTAGTTACTTCATATGTTCTATCCAGGGTTTTTAGTTGTAATCAGTGGATAAGATTGGATGGAATGTGCTTTCTTTCTCTCTCAAGTGAAACCAGGGTCCCTCTGTAACTTTCAATGAGTTATTCATTCTTCTCCACTAGATTGAATGATTATTGAGGGTAATACCTGAGAATAGTGTCCCTCCATGTATCATATCCAATTCAGGATCCACATCATATTTGGTATGTCATTTGTATTCAACAAAACACTCTTCTTTTACTCCTTTTAAATTATTTTTTTTCATTTTTGTTATTATTACAGGATCATTCCTGCCTTAAAGCTTTCTTACCCTTAACAGGAGCTATCCTCACATTTAGATTATACTTTGAGTCTCTTAATGGTTGATAAATATATTTTAGTTTTCATTTGGATTGCTGCTTTGTTTTGCAGTGCTGAAACATTTTGTTGGAGAAATGTCTTCAGAGTTAGAAAAGGAGAAAGAGAGGCTGGCTCAAGCCACCGAAATGTTCTTCTTTCACATGCAAGATCTTGCATCCTTCACAAACACACTTGTCGAA
The DNA here is from genome assembly GCF_040802235.1 of Manis javanica. Lineage (NCBI taxonomy): Eukaryota > Metazoa > Chordata > Mammalia > Pholidota > Manidae > Manis > Manis javanica. The sequence continues at coordinate 18,920,369 of NC_133170.1, read as the reverse complement.
TTGTTTAATAGCAGTATGAATGCTCAGATTGTCTCGATGGCTCTGACAGAAGATGTTAATACTAAGGATGTCTTTGAACAAATGTTCAGCATTTTTAAGGAGAGGCAATCTATAGTCAATGCAAGATAAGAGACAATGCAAAAGGAACTTTTATGCTCCCAGATTGCAATGGCTTTGTGCTCCAGGCTCGAGAAGAATGCCAAGGCAAAGGAGTTGCAAAAGTCAGCTAATGAAGGGTTCAGAGAGGTCCAGACACCACTCATTGTGTCCGTGCTGAATGATAGTAACATTCCTGAGAGTTTGGAATCTTCCCTTCTACTCTTGATGAAGTATCCTATCATGAATCTCCAATGAAGTGATTTATATAGAAAAGACACCAAAGACCAATCAGATGCTACCACATCTGAGAAAAGCTCAGGTCCAGGTCCATCCAAAATGCTACAGCTGACACCTTGAACAAGTTGCTGGATGCACTAAAAATTGAAAATGACAATAGTATTGTGTCAGCAGCAGAGCAGTTGGAGCAAATTGTTAAAAATATGGGACCAATCTTAGCCTCCAAAAAGCCATACAGAGTATGGAGATGAAGACTCCTGTGTTAAAGAAAGCCAATGACTAGTAGGAATGCATCAATGACTAGTGAGAAGGGCTCATTTCTGTCAGAAAATAAATTCAAATTCATTGTACTTTCTCACCTCTTTGCTGCCAGACAAGTGGTCTATTGGGGCTGGTAAACCATTCAAGTTTTGCTTATCCAAATAAAAATAATAAAAGAAAGCCTGCTTGAAGTGGCAGATATTAAAAGGTTATATTGTTCCAAAAGTCAAGGTAATGTTATATTTGAGGATGTTTCTAAATATAGTATTTCATCTTGAAGTATAATTAAAATGACCCTAATTTCTACTCTTAGTAATTCTATTTACACTTACTACAGTGTGAAGTCCAGGTAAATGTAAACTTACCGTTAGGTAATCTGGCGGAAAACTGTTATGTCCTAGGAAACGTAAAATAACCTGCAATTTGTCACTCACATACTGATTTCTGTATACTCCAGTGTCTTACCTGTTATAAGCCATTACTACATACTTTTGTCATTTATCCAGAAGTAAATAAGAATGATGAATAAGGGGAAATAGAGTTTTCTTGCTTACATAAATAAGACCAGAGCAGATGATCTGTTGGTATTTGTTTCCTTTTGAGATCTTATGATTAGGAGATATTAGAGATTGAAAAATGGAGGTGCTCTAAGCTTTCCCCAAGAAAAAAATCATAACACTTGTAGAAGTAGGATTTCTGAGATGTGCTGGTATTGGGAAAGAAAAGTTAGACAAGTCCATTTGACTACCGTAAAGTCTTTGGCTCTCATACACTATAAATGAGTGTTTGCTTCCAAGATTGCTCTAGTTATACCTAGTAGGCATTTTGTTGAGAAGAAGAAAAGCAATTAATAATTCTAGTTCTTGACTGGAATTTTCCTTTTGAGAATACCTGTTTTCCTCATTTAAACATTTTCTTATGTAAGACTTTAAATCCCATTTTCTCTTTTAAGAAAACTTTTCTGTACACTCTGTTAAAAAAAAAGCTGAAGCTTGAGACACTAAAAGGGAAAAAATTGAGCGTTTGATGAAGAGGGAGGAAGAAGGTATTCCATTTATATACTCTTCAGCTGCTCTGCAATCACTTCCAACAAGGTTAGCAGGTCACCTGCTTAGTCCTGGCTGCTTTGGAGTTGCACTTCTGTTAGCCTGAGCCAAGACTTAGCTCCAAAGTCAAGGCTGTCATTGTAATTTAAAATAATGAATCCCTTTCTTGCTCCTTACCAGTAAGAACTTCAGAATGTCCTGAGGTGAGGGTCAAAGGGATTTTGACCATTTCCAAGGCTAGATGGCCTGGGAGAAGGATGTTTCAATACATTCACTGTGCATTTTTCTCTCAGCTCCAAAGTGGAAACCTTGCTGTTTGCAACAGCTATCCATAGCTGTACTTTTTGAGAAGGCTCTTGAGCTGATCCATTTGCTACCCGCCCCTCAAAATACACATACCTAAGTGGGAGGAAGGAGGTGTGGCTCTTCCTTTGCAACTTTTTCTGAACCTGTGCATGTCCAGGGCTTCACCTGCCTTCTCTTGGTCTTAGGCTGTGTCCCAGGACATTGCAACAGCTAGAGTGTTCACAGGGAAATGAATGGGACACGGACCAGGGAAAGGCCTTGGGCAGAGTGTGTGAAATTAATGGGAGAATGAAAGATGGAAGTTCAAGAGAAGTCTTTATGCCAATGGATATGGCAGCTAGCACAGCCCCTTGATGTTACAGATGGCTAGTGCCCTCTTCAGTTCAGGTGGGTGGTCTTCAAATGCTGGTGTCCCTTGTGAGGTTGGCCACCACTCATAGTGCCTCTCACAGGCATTTTCCCACCACTAGGCATTGCCAGTCTCCCCAGTCTGGTGACTCTTTGTCTGCCACTGCTTCCCAGCTTGTGAAAATATCGGGGGGGCCTGCACTGATTATTCATACTTTATGGTTCTCTCAAATACTTTCGTTTTGAGTTTCTCTCTCCTTCTCTCAATTCCTTCAATTTTTGAAGAACAAAGTGGAGAAGCCTCGCTTGATTTTTTGTTTTTTCTTTTTTTTTCTTTTGGTATCATTAATATATAATCACATGAGCAACATTGTTGTTACTAGATTCTCCCCATTATCAAGTCCCCCCACCACATACCCCATTGCAGTCACTGTCCATCAGTGTAGTAAGATGCTATTGAGTCACTACTTGTCCTCTGTGCTATACTGCCTTCCCTGTGCCCCCCACTATGGTATGTGTGCTAATAGTAATGCACCTCATCCCCCTTCTCCCTCCCTTCCCACCCATCCTCCCCAGTCCCTTTCCCTTTGGTAACTGTTGTCCATTCTTGGGATCTGTGAGTCTGCTGCTGTTTTGTTCCTTCAGTTTTTGCTTTGTTCTTACGCTCCGCGGATGAGTGACATCATTTGGTGCTCCTCGCTTGTTTTTTTTTATGCTTAGTCTCATCCCTTCTCTGAGGCCATGAGCACAGTGTGGCCTCACTCTGATTGAAACAAATGGGGAGAAAAAAGTGAACTGCCACAAAGCAAAACAAAACAAAACATATGGTAATTTACTTTAAAAAGAAAAATGAAGGGAAGAAGGAAGGGAGTCTGTAGTAGTTGTAATACCTTTTTTTTTTCACTTACTAGTTGCTAGTGTTTGTACATCTTGATATATTTGAAAGCACATTGCTCAAAAAATGTGGAATTTTACCAAATCAAGAACTAGCTCATTCAGTAGTGTAAGTGAATTTGATTCAGATCACTAGACAATTTAGGCCAAGAATCCCGATTCCCTAAGCAAATCAAACACTACAGACATTTTTCTTTTGCTGTATTTATTTTTGTTTAGAGTTAGAGTAGATGGAACTTCAGAACAATTAGATACTAAATTATAAAGATAAAAATAAAATAATAAATGGAGCCACAGTATTTTTTTGTATATACAAAAAGGGGAGATGCATGTGTTATTTTACTAAAATTACTATAGGAGAAAAATGCTATGCAACTTTATAGTGTAGTTTCTTAACATCCATGTGAATTTATGCACATTTAAGGATCCATTTTACCTTCAGAAGACATCCAGACTAACAAAGAGTAGATATTACAGTGTACTTTTGGAAACCGGTCTCCTAAAGTTTCATGAACTTAGACTTTGAGGCAATTTAAATCAATGGTCCACTTTACTGACTAATGCACAAAATCTTTAGACAAGGAGAGATTGAGGGAATGTAAACTATGTCCATTCATCCTTAGCTAAACCCACAAATCTATGTAATTCAAAAGAATAATTTTTATCTCCAGAGAATTGTTCTGTAAAGCAGCATTAGGAGGAAGAGCTAAGTTATCTTTTTAAAAACTTGGCTATTCCCTTAAGGGCTGTGTTACTCACATAAATCACAGGCTTGGAGGGCTTACTAAACACACATGTTGGGGTTTCTGATTCCATAGATTTGGGATCAGGCCCTTAAATCTACATTTGTAACAAGCTCTGAAGGGACTGCTGGCTCTGGGAGCACGCTTTCAGGGGACCGATATAGAATGTCTTAGAAAACTGATTTCTCATGAATATCAAAAGCTGTTGGGCTGGCTTTTTAGTTTGACTGAGTGGCTTCACCTTTCCTCTCCAGTTCATGTTACTCCTTCACTCTGTCAGACCTATTTTCTGACCCTTATATACACTGATCATTCCTATACCCTGCCTGTCTTTTCTACTCAGCTCTCTCTTTTGCACTCATCTGAGCCCTGCCCCTACGCCTTATCTCTGATGGAAAGCTGGATCCAAGCACAGCCAGAGGAATCTCATTTTTCTCTGAACTCCAAGCACTTATTATCTATGCTTGTTTTTGGCACTAAGAACTTGCTACATATCCATGCCTAACTTTTTTATTCCTTCCTCTCACCCCTTGCTCTCATCCCAATGTCCTAAGGCCTCACCTAAATGCTGCCTCCTACTTGAAGCCTTCCTGGCTTTCCTTCTTGCCTCAGAAGAAATCTCTCTTTTCCTGAACTCTCATGAACAGCAGACTTGATTTTCCCTTCTTTTGGTATTTCCTTTGTATTCTTAACTTCTCTCAAGAGGTTGTAAACTCAATGATGATCTGGCCTAGTGTATGTGACTTTCAATCTCTAAAGTGCTTTGTACCTAGTAGGGCTCAATAAATACACTGCTATGGCACAGAAGAAAATATGTGCAAGATGTTAGGAGGATTTTCCTAACACAGTTTGCCACTGCTTCACCAAAGCTCACTACAAAGCTCATTTCCAGAGCTAGGCCCTCAGTACTCTCTGCTAGGTAGCCACTAACCTGCCAAAATGGGAGTTGTGTTTTGGAAATTTGATGCTTGCTTTATTAGGTGCAGAGGCCAATGCAAGCTAGATGATAGAGGTACACTTGGCCCTGTTCTCAAAATTCCAATGTGAAGAATGATGGTACTAGATGCTTGAATTCTCTACCAGATGATTTTATCCTGCTAATTCCCCATGATTTTATCCAGCTGATTCCTCTTTTACCATAACACAGGCCCTCCAGGAAGTCCTACTGGGTTAGATGAGCTGATTTCCACTTTTATTGCTTCTTATCCAAATCTCGGAGGGGCTAAAGCATGGACTTTCAGAATTCAAAGGTCTAGAGCTGGCCCCCATCTTCACTCCATTTAGCCCAGTACCTGGGTCCCAGGAGATCAGGTAAAACAATCCCCATCACCCCACCTGAACTGTATACAGCCTGAGAGAATATTTGGAGAACATTCCCAGCTGTGAAGGTCAATGAGTTATACTTTTTTTTACCTAGTCATTTGTACATAATGGAACTTAACATATCTTTGATATTTACCTGGTAACCAGATTGTTTTTTCCTCCTGCATCTTCTTTTTTATCTCTATACACATCCACGTGCTTTTCTAATAAATACACTTAAATTTGCAACAATGACTTAAAATCCAATTTGCTATAAAGTCATTCATAAATTAACATGAATTTTAATACTAACTTTTGTAGAAAAATACCAACTTTTGTAAAGTTTTGTGATATTTTGTAATGTACTACCCATTACTGGCAGCAAATGAGCTTTCATTAATGTCTTTCATTAACTTCCTGTTTTATTCCTCAAATTTCCATATTTCCTCCTGTTTGAGACTACACTGGTTTGGTCTTGAATGCTGGTGAAAATCGCAGAAGAAAAGTCACACCGTGATTATGTCTCTGGGGCTCAAAGCTTTTCCATTTGATGAAGAATTTGTCCTTTGCTTTCTAACTCAAGCTTCTTTGATTAGTTTTTATTGAGGACCACTAAATAAAAAATAAGGAATATCCTTGTGTTCATAACTCCTTTAATTGCTTGAGATATAAAACAATTCAAATTATTTAAACCAAAATACAATGTTTTGATTGATGTAATGAAAAAGCCCAGGTTTCCGACACAGTTGGACCTAGGGACTCAGATGTTCTCATTAGGACTCAGTTTCTTCTCATTTTTCAGCTCTTCCTTTATTGCTTTAGCTCCATTCTCAGGGAGGTAGCCTCTCTCTGGGGGCTGCTAGCCACTGGACACTCTGCTTTCACTAATCTCCATTCCAAAAAAAGGCCTCCACCCTACTCCTTCTCTCAGTTCCAAAAAAAAGTGCCCTGATTGTATCTCATAGGCTCTGATTGGGCCATTTTCTATCCAGCATGAATCTCTGTGTCCATGGAGAAGAAATATACTGTTACAGGCCCACTTGTAGGCAGTAGGCTGAGCCAGTTTTGTATCAGTTGATAGCTGTGCAGAGCGATTCCCCGAGGGTGCTCAGGGTGCCCTGAATGAAGCAAAAGTATACAGGGAAAACAAAGCCACGGAGGTTTTCTTATATTCCACTTTTGGAAGAGATGATGACACTGGTCAAAAATGAGAGAGAAGCAATCATTACATGATTAGGGACACACTTTTTGCTGGAAGCTGTAAAAACAAACAAAAAAGGAGTTAGAGATGTTTTAGGTAGCAGTTTTTTTTTAAGGTACTTTATGTCTCCTTTGATTCACTTTTCTTAACTTAGACAATTCCCAATTGAAGTTAGCTACTTTAAGAAAGTATTTTGTTAGATTTTTCTAGCTAATAGCTCAACTTGCTTATTTTGCAGATGATGAAATAGCACCAAGAAGTTAAGAGATTTACTTAAGGTTGCTCAGCTAGTTGGTGGTAAAGAGCTCCTGATTTTCCATGTTTATTATCACCAGCAGCATTATCACCATCTTAATTATCATGATTCATCACCATTATGAAACTTGATACTGATTTTTATTTCTGTGCCAGAATCTGTTTTATTAAGCACTTGCTAGAAATCAACTCATTTTACCCTCACGACAAAACCAGTGAGGTGTTTATTCTTTATCCTCCTTTTTAGTTGATAAATCTGTGGCATGGAGATGTGAAGAAACTTCCTGAACATCACATGTCTAGTATGCAGTGTAGGCAGCATCCAAACTCAGACAGCCTGGCTCAACTCTATTTTTAGCCCCTATATTGTCTTCCCACATACTGCATGTCCATTCATAGAATGTTTTTATTACAGGGTGGGCCAAAGTAGTCCCACAATCCTGCTTGGTGTATTTGTATGTGTGTGTGTGTGTTCAGCTTACACATACATGCTAGTCACAGGAAGTATGGGAAAGGTTAGCAACTAGTCAGGTGTGGCTGATGGAAGCAAAAGTGCAATACAGAAAATTGTCAGGTATAATTACTGATGGGAACACCATGTGATGAGGCTGTAGCATGAGGTGGAAGATGGAAATTTTTAAAAAATGCTGGAAATAAAAAGTGGAATCTATTTTCAACCAGCCCTCACTGATGATTTAGGGTAGAAAAGAAATTTGGGGTGTGAAGACATTGAACTTGGTAGTTGCCTCAGTATTTGATCATATCATTTAATAGGATGACCCATTGCTTTCACATAATATGTAAATTCCTTTTAGTTTCCTGGAATTTCTATTTGGAATTCTGTACATACTAACAGTAGTATTCAAAAAGAGCCAATTTTCACCAATAAGAGTAGACAAGGAAAATCAATAGTGCATATATATTTCTAAGCTTTTGTCAAAATTTGTGTTAAAACTGTGTTATCTGAATTCTCATAGGGACCTAGGAACCATTAATACCACTTCAGCAGGTTATTCATTAGAACGAATCTCAAATGTTTTTTTGTTTTGCTTTCTCTTCATTGAGGCTAGGAATCACAAGGACTCCCCAACTCCACCCTTTCTCAGTTTGTAAGGGGATAAGAGCCCGCAGAAGGGTCATTAGAAAATATTGATTGACAGCAAAACAATGTAACAGAGAAAGATTATGGGTTTTAGAGGTGATTAGCTCGCGTATTGCATCTCTGCTTCTAGCAATTTGACTGTGACCGTGTCAGCTATTTTCACTGGGCTTCAGTTTTCTCTGTAAAATGAGAGCATCTCGAGGTTTTGGGAACTACTATGGCCACTACCTCTGCTCTTCACTTTGCCTCACTGCTATTATAGTTTAGTATATAATGGGATGAACATACTGTGCTGTAGCCATTCATCTTTCAAAACCACCTCTTAAGCCCCCTTCATAATAATTAGGACGTTAAAAATAGCTTATTTGAATTTTTCTTTCTCAGGTTAAATACCTTTTCTTTTGTTACTTTTTCTCTACCTCACTTGTGGCCATTATCATTTCTACCTCACATTATTATTAATATTATTATTTTTAACACAGATAATGTCTTTATTTAGGAGAATAAATGAAAAACACCTGTGAATTAATTGCAATCTATATACTCTTTCATCTGAGTATATTTCACATTAATTTCATTTTTGTCTTTTTTCTTTTATCCTATCTAGTCAATGCTTTTTATTCCCTTTGTAGCCCAGTACAGTATTTTTCCAATTGGAGGATGTGGTCCAGTAACGGTTTGTGACATCAGTATAGTAGGTCACAACTATCATTCTTGAGTAACAAAACAGGTTAGAATAAAAAACATGAGAGTTATACTGCATGTGAAAAGATTACTGTTATTTGTGTGTTGGTGTATATTTGTAAATTTATGTGTATTCAAAGTGAGTTATGATGTAAACAGTCACAGTCACAGAAGACTGTAACTAAATGGTAGGTTCTCAATAACATTTTTGAGTCGACAGATAAATAGGAAAGCTATCTATAGAGAAAATTGTCCTGAACTTTTTGTCAGAAAACATGGGAAAGGATCCTACTTTTGTCATTTATAAACTGTGTGGATAGTCACACAAACCATTTAACTTCTCTAAACTAGTATTTACATGTCAGTATAGGAGGGTCAGTAATCCAATGTACAGTGTGGTTGTAAGAATTAAACTGTGTGTGAAAGCCCTTTGTAAACTAAGTTCCTGCATAAATATCATTTTACTGGCCTAACAACCTAATTTTGATCATCTCTGAGTTAGGACATACAGTCTGGGGAGAAATACATAATTTTTGTACCTTTCAGTTCCTTAAGTCTGAATCTGTGAATTACATCAAACAGTTCAGAAAGAAAAATCCAATCTCTTAAAAAAAAAAGGCAGAAAATGGTAAAACTGACAGGTAGTATCATTAATCCAGTATTTGGAGGCAAATGCTATCTCTAGCCTCCTTCCGTCAAAATACAGGATCTTTTAGAGTGTTACCTAGGAAGAAGTTGACATGCCAAAAATGGTGACATTGTTTCCTCTGTCTGTTCCTTTATTTCTAGTTTTACTGTCAATATCTCTGCAGCACAAATTTGTGCCATAAAACTATTATGTGGTTTCCTTGTGCAAAGTACTTTCCTGGAGTCTTTCATTGTGTTTGAGAGGGTGGATACCAAGTGCTAACCAAAACATCCCCTTCGGGCAAGTATTGCCCCCATTTTATAAGGACCAATCAGGCTCAGAGGCCGTCCGTTTCACAAAGCCACACAGATACTAACATATGCCCGCTTCTTACTGGCTCCAAAACCTGTTCTCTTTCCACCGTGCCACATGGCCCCTTTACTCATTCAATTACTCATTCTCTCATCTGTTCATCTGAGATGGACACTCTAGCTCAAGGTGAGTATGATGCCACAAATAAGGAAAACTAATCTGAGGTCACTGAAGCCCAGAGTAAAACAAAACAGGAAACAGGAAGTTAATAAATAATAGTAATGGTTATGGTAATAGTAGCTAAAAGTACTTACAGATGTGAGATGCTGTTCTAAGAGCTTTTAGATGCATTATTTAATTTGATCCTCACCAGAAGCTTTATTTGGTGTATTATATGTAAAGAAACGGAGGCACAGAGAGAGTAAGCCATTTGCCCATGTTTTTCTCCTGGTAACTGGCAAGGTTAACATGTAAATCAGACTTATTACAAACAATTGACATATTTTTTCTATGTACATGCTTAAGAATTTTGATTATGTGAATTATTTTAACGAATAAAACCCTCTTTGTGAATGCAGTGATACAGAACAGAGTATGTATTTGTGTGTCTACAGATTTTTGGCACAGATTATTTTGCTGAAAGAAGCAACATTTAAGGACAAATAACTAACGATGTATTTTGCGTCTTCCAGTTGGCATGAAAACCTGTTTCTATGGCAACCAATGTAGGTCATGTGAGGGGTGAGACAAGCATTAGAAAGGAAAGCTGTTAGTTTATAATGTCTTAAACAATTTTTCTTTTGTAAATTCTCTCCCTTAAATATGTTACCCTACCAATTTGACTTCTTGACTCTCTGAGGAAGACAGATTCCTGGTAACTCTGTGAGCATGAGGCCTGCAGTTAGAAGTTAACAGAACCTATTCTGAAATAAACTGAAGGCCTTGGGAAGTTACGCTCCATAACCTACTGCCTCTACATTGGGAGAATTAGTGTCCTGGCTGACCAAGTGCAAAAGTCTTCATGTTGTCTTTCAAATATCACGCCTGTCAGATTGTTGGTTCGTAGGGCCTTTTGGAGACATAGAATCGCTTGTCGTCTGCTAGTGAAAGAGCTGAGGGGATAGGAAACAGTTTCCTGAGAAGTTTCCAGTTTTCTTGAGGAATCAGAACACTATCTGTGAACTCCCTAGGCTGAGGTTAATGGTGTAGTTCAGGTGATTGGCTGGGGAAGTGAAGCAGGCAATACTGCTGGCAGCTATCTAGAAAAACAGCTCTGGGGAGAGTCCGCTGAGCTTAACTCCCTCCCAGTGAAGGACTTCCAGATAAGACAAACATACCACCTCCCTCCTCGCGTTGTTCGTGGGTGGATCGCTCTGATACTGCTCTAGGATGTCGGGATAGGTAGAGTGTTATGTGTCAGTTAGCAGAAATGTCTGAAGAAAGGTTTCAGAAATAGCTTACTCACTGAAGGGAAAGAAAAATTCTGAAGTCAAACTTTTCTTTTGGTAGTGAGTAGACAGAGGTGGATATTGGTTGTGTCCATTCCAAGACCAGTCTTTATGTCCTTGATTAAAGTGCTAACAGTCAGTGGCAGCCTGCGGCTCCCCTCCGGTGGCTTCCCAGTGAGGCACAGGGAAGGTGGGACCAGAGGCGGAGCAGCCTTCTCTGTAACTTCCAGTCAGAGCCTGAAGTCGGGGGAAGGATGGCGTCGCTGCAGCCTGAGTGTTCTCTCCCTCTTCACTCTCCCAGATGGTTGTGTAGCTGTGCTGGTTGGGAGGACCCTCCAGGTCCAGCTCTTGGAAGGTCATGTAGTGTCTGGCCAAAATATTGCCCTCTAAGACCAGTGGTATCTTTATTCTGCCATTTACAATCTCTTTTCCCAAGATTGTACAGTGGTGAATTTCTAGAGAAAATTTAGATATGGTAACTCACATTACAAGTGATCACATTCCAGATCATTTCATTGTGGCTGCAGCTCCTTACTCTTGACTAGGAATGGAACTTTCTAGAATATTTTCCTTTTCTAGCAAATATTAGAACATTTAAAAATCATTTGAATGATATCATCACCTGACCCAAGGTCTAGTTCACTTACTTATTCAACAAATTTATATTGAGCACCCCTGTGTGCCAGGGGACTAAAGTAAATAATAGTTAACACTTATTTGCTATTTATTATATGGTAGGGAATGTAGAAATAATTTAGTATTTTATCTCATCTTCACCAGAGCTCTAGTGGGCTCTCTTATGATGCTCATTATGTAGATAAAGATGCTTAGAGAACTGAAACAACTTGACTGAGAAGACAGCTAAGAAGTGGTAAAAGCTGAATATGAATCCAGACAGGGTGGCTCTGGGGTCAAACTGCTGGATTCCATGCTAAGCTCCTAAATATTATGTAGTCAAGCCCCCACCCACAAAGAGCTCACAGAGCAACACAGATCGATTGTTTAAGTATGATTTGTGATCTGCGATCCAATCAAGACCAACCAAGCTTCCAGCATCTAGTAATGTGCATGGCTAGTGCAGCTAAGCATTAGCCCAAAACCAAGTTTAAAGCTGTGTTTGAGTAGTTTCATCACAGGAAACCAAAAATCAGTAGCTTGAGGGGTAAGGGTCTTGAAATATTTTTCTTTGGAACTTAAAGTGTGGCAGAACATGGGTAATCATTTCTATTATATTACTCTTTTCCCTTAGTTTCCTGTTCCTTGACTTAAACATTAGATGATTTTGTACCTATTTTACGTGCTCATTAACCTAGTAGAAAAATTATCAGTCTCAGATTTATGTTGTGTCCTAAATCCTGGAACCGGGCTGTGAATGTTCACATTTATTCTCAAAATTTCACTATTTTCTTCCCATTCTACTCTAGTTTTTCATTCTCCTCTGCAAACACTCATTTCTGGGGCCCTGGAGCAGGTGCTTGTTCCCCTCATCTTGCTACCTGCCATGCTGCCACTGGGAGGAAGGGGAGATAAACATATTGACAGGTCACTCCACCCTGGTCTGTGTTCACAGAGGGCCAGAGTGCGCAGACCCCAGGCCTCAGTGAAACAAAACAAAAAATGATTTTGAGGGAGAAGGTAAAAATGCTATCTTGTTATGTCCTTTTTTTTTTAAAACCTCTATCAAGAATGCCTCATATATTAGTGCCATTGCAGAAACACATTTTCCTAGAGGTAGTTCAGGAAAAAGACAAGAGAAGAAATGGAGAAATAAGGCAGGTTTTTTCTTATCTGTCAAGTCCACTGTTACTGAAAAGCCTTTTGCATGTTTTTGGTTTTTTTCTCCCCACTCCCACTCAGAAAAATAATTTTTATAAGAGAGTAGTGGTCTGTGAAGTCCTGCTAAGGGTGGATTCAATTTAGATCAATAATAATAATACCTTCTAGCAGCTGACAGTTGTATGTGCTCAGGTTTCCAGCTGACCGCAGTTGTAACCAGCTTCCTCCTGCATGGATGCTTGTATTTACAACTTCAAATAACTCGTAGGGGGGAACCAGGACCTCCTTCTTGAGAGAGAATTCTTGTACAGGTGCACCCAAGCAGGTAAAGATGGTAAATACAGTTTGTCGCCCAAACTTCTGTGCCTTTTCTTTCAGGAGGGAGGCGGAGAGGAACTGACCAAATCGGATGATGGCGCCTCTGTGCGCTTCCAGGTAGACATCCTTCATCTCGTGATGCACCTCAAAACACAGAGAGTCATTCTTCATGACAATCTCTTTCCTCAGCAGCTGGATTGCTGAGGTCAGGTAGTAGTGGAGATATTTGAAATGGAATGAATGAATGTACTGCTGTGCAGACCGAGAAGCATTAGCCATGGCTCTAATAAAGTCCGAGGGAACATTGCTTTTCGATGTATAAACCAAGAGGGCCACAGCATGGGTAATATTCATGTTCTTGGGGAGCTCTTTTGCTCGGTTCAACCAGGTTAAGTGGGCATTCTTCCAGACCTTGTCATAATCCCTATGGGTTTTTAGCTCTTTTGTGAAATAATCTCCTCGACTTAGCTCCTCCATGACCTGTGGGCTGCAGCCTTGGTACTGATCATCAAAGGAATCTGGTGCCAAGTCAAAGTCAACTTTAATTGCAACCTATAAGAAAAGAAAACTATCGTTTCTAATTTTCCAAATCAGATGATGAATGTGGTAGCCGATTGGCCATACTCTGTGAGGCCAAGTCTTCGCCTCAAAAACCAATATTTGCTGAAGTATGTTTCACTCATAATCATTACACAGCTTTGTGCAGCAATGACCTGTGCTAGACTTTGAATTTGGTTTGATAAATATTACTGAAAGCTTAAGAACACTCCTCTTCTTAGGGACAAATGACCCTTTATGTATCACCAAAAACAGTATCCTTGCCTAGTGAGTACTTAGAAGAAAAAACTTGATAATCTTAAAGTTGAATTGTATTTTCTATTTCTTCTACTGACCCCCTTTGCTTTCTCTCAGGGTGCTTTATGGAATATCTCTTTTATGAATACCTAAAATTTATATTAAATCTTTGAAGTTGATTTAAGAAAAGACTTAAATAATGAGTAATGTTGGGAACTCCAAGGGGCCCCCTGGTAAATAAGGGGCCTGCCCTCTGCCCAGGATCTGAAAACATTGAGAAAAAAAGAGCAAATATGAAGGCTAACATATTTTTCCTGCTGAATGAAGCTATGTTGGAGCGCCCATCCTTAGGTCTGATGGCAGGTAGGGTTGTTAAGTAAACCCCAGAATGAGTCCAACATGCCCACCACTTAGCTGCAGACAGTATTAGATGTGGCCTGCCTGGCGTAGGGTCTTGTTGTGGAAGAACACAGAACTCAGGTCCTTTGCCAACAGGCTAACTCTCAGGAGGAGGAATAGCAGAGTCTCAGCATGTCTAGTTACTCTTTCTGATGTTGCCAATCCAATCAACTAAACTTGCCCTCCTCCAGGGAAGTCATGTGAGTAAGGGGTTAGGTGGCAGTCAGCAGAGTGCCTAGGAAAGTCCCTCCTCTTAGAAACCAGGAGTGGGAAAAAGACATTTTATCTTTTTGTAGCCAATTTAATATTATTTATTGATATCTAGTGCATATTAAACTGTAATTAAAGATTTAATACGAATTCATTAACTATCATCAATCTGTCATTTAGAGCCATGTTTTCTATTACCTAAATTCCAAGATATTTCCTTTTTGGCAAAGAAATGATGCTTACTAATAACCAGTACTCCTTAAGGAATATATTAAGAGATAAAATTCCATCCAATCAATGTCAAGGATGTTGCAGCTGGAACGCAAAGACATCCTATTTGGTATTTTTACTGTGTTACTTATGATGAGAACTCATCTAGTTATGTGTAGAACAAATTTTTAAGACTTTAAATAATTTTGACTAATAACTTTTTACAGCAGATTTACAAATAGGCCTATAGAATCTTGTTAAGCCAGATCAAAACATAATCAATAGCATCATGTTCTGTCAAATCTCATGAACTCTAAAACTTTAATATATTACTAGGTCTCAAACATGCACTCTGTTATCTCTTAACATTAGGTTATTTTTCTTTGCATAGAATTTTAAAATATAATACTTCTTTTGAATTGATCCATAGGATACAGTCTAAAGCCAAATAGACTTTGTTTATTTTGCATTATTTGTTCTATAGAAGCAGTGTTTTACTTAAATTTTATGGAGCATCAAGATGAAAAGAATGCTAGCCTCTAGCTTCCATAATGTCAAATTTATAAACTGTAAAGAATTCCACAATTTTTAATAACTGCTTTCAACACTCTTCACTAACACTATTTGTTTAAATGTCTGAATGAGACTTATTTAAATTAGATTCCAACTGACTAACGTTCATTTAAAGGTTGTTCCCAGGGGAAATGCTTTAATCCGGAGCTTTATTGGATCACCCCCTCATTGCACCTTACCTTGGAACTCCCAGCGGGTCTCTGCAGACCAGAAAACATCAGCAGGAGAAGCTGCCCTCGAGAGAGCCAGGCTCTCACCCCAGGAGCTGCAGGGACTGGGAGAGGAGTCCCCCGGCATCTGCCGGTCCATGGCCCGCATTTGCTTGTGTTAGAAGTTCTCCTTCGCTCTTGCAGCTTCATCCTGAAATGAGCTCTCCGACTCTTGCTTTGGGACTTTCTTTGGATGAGTCTCAGCGAGAACCTTCCTTGCTCATTTCTGTGTTGAGACTTCTGTCGATCACCACCAATTAGAAGTTTTTTTCCGAGGGAAGAAATCGGTTCCAACTTATTTGCAAAGCTGAAATCTGTGAAGTAGACAGACTTGTGCACCAAATAAAGGGTTCTAACGTGAACTCAAGTTAGTTTCCTATTTAAAAATTTCCTGATCTAGTCTGTATGCCGGGGAATTCCAAAGGCCTGTTATGGGCCAGGCTCACTCTCTCACTCTTATCTTTCCCAGGAAGGCAGGGAAAGCATGCACTGCACAGAGTTTGAGGCCAAATGGCATTATCTTGAGCTGTGGGCTTCCACTGCGAGTGATTTGATTGGCTTGTGCAGGCTGCGGCAAAGATGCCACGTCAGGGTGGGCCTGTGTCAGGTTCATCTGGGGATGCTGATAGGTCCTGCCCAGATGTGGCTATTATGAAGCAACAGGGACGCTCCCAAAAAGAAGGCTCTCTTTGCTGCTTTTCCATGGCATCGTTGAAGCCCTCCAATCCAGAAATTATACTCGCTGGAGTCACTCTTACCTGTTGTATCTTCTAAGGCTGTCAGATCTTTCATCCACACTATTTTAGTCTGTAACGAGTCCCAAAGACTACTGTCAGAAGACAGCCTCTGAAAGCTTATGTCAGTCAGCAGCAGGTTCTAGTGTGCCCAGTTAATCCAGCACAGGTGTTCTAGGAAACACTCTCTCAGACACTTTCCTTTCTAGCGAGAACATCCTTCCTATAGTCCAAATCCTTGGGATAATTGTTTTCCCATCTACACTTTCTGATTCATTATTTAATTGGGGAAGAAAAGCTAAATCCTGTTTTTGGAAATTCTTTTTTTTGCCCAGCATCCTAAAGTAGTTTTTAATCTAAATTTTCTGATGATCAGAGCAATTCTGTTTCATTACAAAAGTTCAAAATACCTAGAAAAGTGTAAAGGAGGAAAAGATTACCCATAACCATCACCTGCAGAAAGGGACTATTTAGATTTAGATTTTGGTTTCATACACACACACACATTCTGGGACTGAGATAATATAGTATGCAATTTTGCATAGTGTTAAAGTTAACATTTTAGTGTAAGCACATGTCCCCATATAATTTAATGCTTGCTGAAAACTTCAGTTTTTTATGGTTGTACAACATTCTACTATAGATGCTACCAGACAGGGAAATATGATAGTACTCAACTCATTGAATGCTTTGATATATTCATAACCCTTAAAATACCACCTTACACTGAGAAACTGTTCAATAAATAAAAACATCATTATTTGTACCAAAGTTTATAGAATAAATATGTTTTCCTTGACTGAGCTTTCCACTATTGTAAGTAATGATTCATGAACATGTTTTGGACATATATCTTTGCTTCTGCAAGTTTTAAAACAATTCTAGAGATGTGACCACTGGTCAATAATATACATATTTTTTGGACTTCGTGAAAAACATGAGTAGTGTATGAAAATATCCCTTGAAGTCTTTTGACATTCTTAAGATTCCTCATTATTAACTGTTAACTTAGGAATATTGAGGTGTCATGAAGAGAGCTAGAATTATTGTCTGAAAACTTCGGGGTCTATTTATACAGCTTTGCTGGCTAACTTTTAAAAAATGGGCAAGCTGTGCTGAGCCTCAGTCTTCTCAACCTTATAGGGTTGTCAAAATGAAATAAGGTGATCATAATAGCTTTTCATCGAGTCTACCATTCTTCAAGACCCTTCACTGTGTCACCTCAACCCATAAGACAGCTGTGAAGAGTGTGTATGCTGAGACCTGTGAGGTTAAATAACTTGACAGTGATCACAGGCATTTCCTCTCACCTCTGTGGCCCACTGTCTTCAAAAACTACAGGAGTCTAAGTGTCATTTTATTATTGCCTACAAAGGCTTTGCTGATTTTTCTAATGGGACTGCCACTTCCAGAATACAACCACTAGGGGGCAGAAGGAACCTTGGTAACGTTTCTATACAGTCTGGTCTGGAATTTAAAGGAGACCAGCAGAGAGGAAGGGAGGGACAGGCAGGGAGGCAGAGACAGGGACAGAGAGACAAAGACAGAAGAGCCAGAGAGACAGGAAAGAAGGGAGGGAAGAGAGGGAACAGCAACAATAAACTGAGGTAGGGAAAGGCCAGAGGTCTGGAGTGTACATGTATGTACATTTTTTGGATTAAGATGAAAAAAAAGTTTTCTGACAATGTTTATAGAGTCACTAAAGAAAACATCTTTTGCCTTGGGGACAATTTTATTAAAAGTTCCCATATGATAATTTAATACTAGTTAATTGAGAGCTTGGAGTTCACTATTTTCTTGATGATACCCAATTCTTTAAAAGTACAGCCTAGTGGTTCTGCCTTGGTGGGTAGAAGGGATATGGCTTTTGAAGCTGTGCAGAACTGTGTGGTTTGCCTCTATGACTTCCTCGCTTTCATGCATTTAGACAAGTTGTATTAGCTGTCTGTCTCGTTTTCTTCCCATGTGACAGTGGAGATGACGAACACCACCACTCTTGCAGGGCATGTGGACTATGAAATTGAGATACTCTATGAAATATCATTGAGTGAATCCACAAACTATATTGTTTTGGGAGAAGATTGATTAGTGAATAAAAATGAGCTCCTGAGAAAGACTCACTTGGTTCAATTCCTAGTTCTATCATTTCCTTAATGTTTGACCTTGGACAACGTGGTTTTACTTCTGTTCCTCAGTTTCTTAATGCCACTGACACTTAGCAGGTGCTCAAAGCGTATTGACTCTCTTCACATTCTATTGAGATGTTAGGGAGGAAGAATTTTCCTCTGTCCTTCAAGGTTGTTCTAGCTAGCCTAAGGGTCAAATTACCTGAGATGAATTAACAGGAGAAAAACCAAAGTTTAATTATGTAAGACATATGGTGGCCCAATAATAAAATTGAGACCCCAAAGAGATGACTAAGCCAGGCAGGTTTTAAACATTTTAGACAAAGAAACATAAATTTGTGAGAAAACTTAGGCTTGGGAGCTTCAGTCGGTGAGGAATTCTAAGCAGTATTTGGGCTATGGTGGTAAATGAGTAAAAGTAAAAAGGTTTGTTTATATAGGCTTCTTTGAATTCCCTGTCTGTCATGATAAGGATGTTTCTTTACCTCCTTGTGCAAGGAGGACACCTTTCCCAAGGGAGATTTATTTCCTGTGTTCAAGGTAAGGGGGAATGAGACAGGTCAAGGTGAGGGGGACAGGGACTCCTGTTTCTCCAGTCATTTTAAGTCAAAGTAAATCCGTATGCCATGTTGGAGATTCGCCTGCCCGTGGTCCCTACACAGATATTTGAAGACAACACAGGATATCCAACAAAGGGAAAGTTAATTTTTAAATTATTACTTTTTAAAAATAGCTGTTTAAGAAAAGGTTTTGCCAATTTTCTAGAATAAATTCTAGACATTCTAGACTCATTTCCCAAAGCCACTTTCAGAACATGGGTTGAAGTAGCTAGAAGGCCTTGCCCAGGGGCTAATTGTATCTTGTACTGTTGGCCTCAAGGTTTGGAAATGACTCTTAGTATTTCCTGTTTGGTGTTTGTTAAGCTCTTTTGGACTGGTATCAATTTAATGGGGTTGTTTTACTGCCAGAAGTCCTTGTTATCTAAAGGAAAATAGGTTGAGAGAGACACCCCAAATACAGTAGTCAGAATGATTTTAACATTTTGACCTATCAGTTCTTTTTACCCTCCATACCCTTAAAGAAGTGAGTAAAACTCCCTCAGTGATTTCATATTTTTATAACTTTTTATTTGGATACAATTTTAAACTTAAAGAAACCTTCCAAGTTTCTATACAAGGAAAGACTTACATCCGAGGAACGCCACTGTGCCCCATTCGTATTCATGGATTGCTTAGATTTTGCCCCCTTTGCTGTCATTCTTTTTTCTAAACCGCTTGAGAGTAAATTACAGACACCACATCCCTTGTTAAAAGATAACTGAAGACTGTTAAAATGTTTGAAGAGTTTGACTAAAAATAGATTAGAAACCAGAAGTGGTTCCACTGGTAGGAGCAGAGCAAGACTTTTATAGAGAAAAAGCGGAAGCAAAGCAAGAAAGATACTTGATTGGCAGAGCTTAAGTATTTGCTTTATTTGGGAAAGTCTGGTCAGCTGTGATTGGTTGTTTTTTGATTTCTTAACCGTGAGGCCTTTACAGGCTGAGGTTTTGCTTTACTTACATAGGCTGCTAAGGTTTTAGAACCATCTCACTGTAATGGCTTCTTTGTTTAATTAATTTAACACCCTCTACCCTTAAATACCTCAGAATTTATTTCCTGAAATCAAGGACTTTCTCTTACACAAGCACAGTACAGTTACCAATATCAAGAAATTTAACACGTATACAATGCTATGATCTGATCCACATACAAATTTTATCATGGTTCCTATAATGTCCTTCGTAGCTAGCTTCCAGGACCGTAGTTTGCATTTAGTTGTTTAGTCTCTTTAAACCAGAACATTTCCTTGGTATTCATTTTGCGTTTTGACATTGACATTTTTAAAAATTATAGGCCAGTTATTTTCATAGACTGTCTCTCAGTTGGGGCTTGTTGATGATTTCCTGATGATTAGATTTGGGTATTTGGCGGTTTTGTAGGGAAGTCATAGAAGTGATGATGTACCATTCTCAGCCAGGAAGCACGTAGATCCATTGTTTCAATACATTTTGTAACAGTGCTTGTTAGATCAGTTGCTTCATTATGAAACGTTATCTAACCATTCTCAGTTCTGATTTTTCTCTTTAAGCAGAGGACCTTAGTATTAGAAGGAGCTTTGTTTTCCACCTGCTGTAATTCTCCTCCATGTTCTTGTCAGAACAACGTCTTGTTCTTGTCAGAACAACGTCTGCTGTGTGTGTTCCTGTGATGCTGTGATTTATAATAAATATACATTTGGTCCTGTCCTTGGTTCCTGGCACACAGCTCTAAAAACTTTTATAACTTCCCAAGTGATAAGAGCTATAAGGGTCATCTTTTGTTCTCAGTTCTTGAAGTAGCTCCAGAGCCTAAAAGATAAAAGGGGTGTCTTTTTTTTATGTGTAACAAGCCCCTTTGAACTACCTCTGAGTTTATGTTAGTAAGGTGACATAGGAAGCCCCTAAGGATGGTTGCTGGGGGACCAACCTTGATTAGAGAGTTGGAACTGTCAGTCCCACTACTAACAGGAAGGGGAAGAGGCTGGCGGTTGAATCAATCACCAATGGCCTATGATTTCATCAATCATGCTTATGTAATGAAACCTCCCCAAACCCCTGCAGGATGGAGTTTGGAGAGCTTCCAGGTGGAGGCACACATCCATGTGCCAGGAAAGTGCTGCACACCACTTCCACTGGGACAGAAGCTCCTGCACCCAGCGTCTTCCTGGATCTTGCTCTATGTGCCTCTTCAGCTGGCAGCTTATTTGCATCCTGTATAATTAGCTGGTAAAAGAAAGCAAATGTCTCTCTGAGTTCTGTGAGCTGCTCTAGGAAATTAATGGAAACCAAGGAGGGGGTCGTGGGAGCGTCTGATTGATAGCCAGTTGGTTGTAAGACAGTTGGACTTGTGACTGGCACCTGGCGTTGGGGAGGGCACTCTATAGGACTGAATCCTTCACCTGTGGGGCCTGGCATGACCTCCAGGTAGATTGTAGAACTCTAGGTAGTTTGAGGCTGCATATACAGCAGTCAGGAAACAAGCAGGGCTGGGCTTTTCAGAGCTGGAATGAATGGACACATCTGGGGGAAACAACAGCAGAAAGGCAGGAGGAAGCAAGGGAAGAGCAGCATTATGACACAAGAAGCCCTAAGGTTTCATTTTAGTGAGGCTTCCAACATTTCTATTTTGGGGATTTTAAAAAGTATGTGTGTGTGTGTGTGTGTGTGAGATATAATATTTTGGGGGCACATATTCTCCATGCTGTAGAATTTCCCAGTGAACTGTGTTTTGAGCTGTGTTTCTTCATTTTCTGCACTTTCCCCGCTAGGGTAGTTTTGATGGAAGTCCTCATTGTTTCTCACGTGCATTGAACTTGTTGAGGAGACTGAGGTTTCTAACCAGCCAGAGCAACTCTGCATTCCGTGGATTAGCCGCTGTAAATTCAGTCCCACACTCAGGTCGGCTCCCCAGCGCCTGTGAAATTAAGATACTTCTGTTTCAGTATCATAGTTTTACACTAGTTTTTTCTTTCTTTGCACGTTTCCATTTTGCTCATTAAAGTACAATGAACTGGAGACTTTTTACCAGGTTTATACCTGTGTGGTAACCCCTCTTTTTCATTTCCCTTTCTTTTACCAGGTTTATACCTGTGTGGTCACCCCTTCCTTTTATTTCCCACATTATGTGTTTCTGTTACTAAGGGCAGAGATGTAATTCAGGCAGGATGAACCTTACATTTCTCCTGATGATCATTGAGGAAATGTTTCTTGTCGCTCAGAAGTCTGTCTCTTGAGGCTATCTTTTACCTGATTAACCCAAGATAAAGGCTTTGACCCCATCTCCTTTCCTGGGATCACAGACCATTCCCCAGAAATCTAATTCCAGTACCATCAGTCTGACTGCAACTGAAAATTTAGTAGCTTCTGCTCTCTACTAAAAATGGGTGGTCTTTCGCCTATGACCCAGGTATGGCCTCCTTGCAGAGGGAGGTGAAGTCTGGGTTCCCTGTACATTGCTGTTTCTTGAGAGGTGAGAAGAATGAGAGCTGTGTTTCCATGGATGGTGGTAAGGATAGACAATCATCCACACTACAGCCCTTTTCCTCCTAGGTTCTATCAACATCTAAAGTCAGATCCATTCCACTAATTGAAAGATTTTCTTTGAAAAATTCTCACCTCCTACTTGAAAAATCATTGTTCAAGTCATAAACAAATTGATCTTATTCTATGCTAACAGAACTTTTGCTCGCCTCTTCCTCCAAGACATGTTACAAATCTTAACTTTCACTAACTGTGAATGGTATAAACATAAATCACATTTTTCTAATCATTTGTTTTGAGGGTTTTTTTCACTGACCAGAGGAAAAATATTTCATTCTGTCTTGCTCCAAGTGTGATAACATATTAAATAATATATATTACTACATTAATTTCATCATTCCAAATTTCTTTACAATTGTTTTGAATAATCTCTGATGTGTTGTGGCCAAATCCACTCCACCCTAACTGTTCTTTTCTAAATTTGAAGATGCTGTTCGGTTCTTTCAAGTTTTCTGTTTCCAGACTCAACATTATGACTCAACTGTTCCTCAGTCTATCATCCTGGCCATCTTCCTCTTTCTAAATTGCAGAAAGTCAATGACCCTTGTGAAATGTGGCAACAGGACGCTACACATGTGTCTAATCAATGGGACTAAAGGCTTCTTTTGTTCTGAACGCTCTCCTTCACTGATGCAACCAAAAAGCAAAGCAGCTCTTTTGGGCAATTATGTCATTGTTTTGACTTCATGAATTTGCACCTATTAGAAATTACACATCCTTCCCATGTGAACTTCTATTATTAAGTCAGATATTACCAATCCTATGCACCTGTAAATTTGAAGTAGATGTGGCTATCTCATTTTAGGACCTTATATTTATGCGTACTTAGTCTCTTTATTTTAACCTGTCAGTGACTTCATGAATCCTCATTCTGTTATGAAGTGTTAGAGCAGTAACTCCTGGTTTAGTTTTGTGCAAAAATTGGAATACTATTCTTTTTGTATCTTCATCAAAATATTTAAAAATAGCACAAAACTAAGTAGAGAGTCCTGGATGTGACAATAAAAATTTCCTATTGGGTTGAAATAATGCATTGTGAAGTTCTCTTTAGTTAGGCATCAACCAGGTTTAAACACATCTAATTCTGCTAACATTTTAGCCAGGAATTGCTACTTATCAGTTGAAATCAGAAGATATTTTTGGTTTAATATGCATAATATAAAAAAAATTATTTGCTCTCAGATGGATTTTGCATTGTCCTTTCAGCCATAATTCATACCTTTTATTCTTAGGCTAGTTTAATAATATATGCTATTTTCCTGGACTTTCTAAACATTTGAATTTGCTAAGCCTATCTGAATCATTTCACTGAGGATGTAGAAATCTTAAGAGCATGTCACCCCTACCCTAAAGATGAGAAAAAAAGCCATGTAATCTACAAAAATCATAAAATTTCTGGAATTCACGACAGGTCAACTAAATTTCAAAGGCTGTCTGACACGCTGAGGAGAGATGGGACACATGAATTGAAGTAGAGTAGTAGACACATTTTTGTTGAAATAAAACAGAGGCAGTCCCCATGAAAGTGGGTAAAAAGTAAACAAATTTTAACAAATTCTTAAAGATCAAATGTGGGTGAGCAAGAGCGTTTAGAATCTTCTGGAGCCCAGACTCAAGGAGAACAGGCACCTCTTCACAAGCTCTTTTCGAAGTGTCCATTGCATGTTCACAAGAAAGACTGGGGGACAGGACAAGAGACCAGGGATATTTCTCTTTGTGGATGAAAACAGGTACAAGATTTCTCTCACTTAAATCAAAGGCTATCTGCCCCTGGGGGATGGGCAGAGAAACTTGTCTGGCCCAGGAGCCTGCAATGATGCAAAACAGAGGCCTACTATCATTGGGAAGGGGCAGAGAACACCATGTAAGTCCCCCTCATAGATGCAAGGCAGACTTTGGCTGCCATAGTATGGGGGTAAAGGGAAATGACTGAGGAGGAGAAGGAGTGCAGAGAGCCCCATCTTGCAGGCCTGGCCAAGTTTGAAGCTGTACCAGGGAGAACAGAGAATTTCTTCCCCCACTCCATAAAGTGCATAGAAGCAAATAGCAAGGAACAGTTGACTGCTGCAGGGGGAGGAGAAAATCACCCAGAATGATGAACCCCTAGGCCTGGTAGTGCAGGCATAGAGGGTCTTGTGAAGACAGAGTAGAACGGAACACTGAGGAAATCCCTCAGGCACCTCAGACCCACACTAGGCACCAGCTAATAGCAGCCCACTGCTGGGGGAGTTTAAAGTCTGTTATAGTGACGGCAACAATAGTGAAACAAAACCCAAACCCAGCTCACCTACTGAGTAGGTTGGCTTAACTCCCCAAACTAATAGCCTGACAGATGTGTGTCTTTTCAGGGCAGGAATACAACTGGCCTTGGTCTGTACTGTTTTTCTACATCCAGCATCCAGCATTCAACCACAAATTATGACACACCCACAAAACCAAGAAATACAACCCATTGTCAAGAGATAAAGCAGTCCACAGAACCAAACATAGATATGATCCTGATGTTGGAGCTGTTAGATAGGGACTTTAAAAAATCTGTGGCTAATAGGTTAGAGATATGATGAAAAGTTGTCAACTGTTTTCCTAAAATCTTGATATAACTTGTTTAATTCAGCTGCTGTTTTAAGAGTCTCTCCATATAGTTCTGTCCATTTTCTCTTTGAACGTCTGGAAACCTACTTCATTAGAACCTGGTCGATGATGTTATTTAGTTTTAAGTTTCTTCATGCTAATCATTTTGTTTGTTTTGCTGAATTCTATAATTTTCCTTACCTTTTGGTAGAGGTACTGCTCAAATATCCTAAATATAGCTTAAAAAATATTGATTTGATTGGATTGCCATCCCTTCTGCCTTTTATTCTCTCTGCCTTTCAAATCAGTTAACATATTGGTTATCTCATGGTTTCCATATTCTTTACCTTCTTCTGCCATTTTTTTTGCATAATTCAGACATTCCTGAAATTTTTATAGGCTTTTAAACTTTGCTATAAATTTTTTCTCCAGTTCCTATCAGTTTTATTTATGCATGTTGGAGCTATCATTACAGATTGCATTAATATAAAAATTACAGTTCTACCATTTAATATACTCTATTTGTTCTAGGATTTGACATCATTTTATTGTTAAAGCTTAGGTTCCATGTGGCTGACAAAAGAGATGAACTTTTGTTTCAGATGAGACTTTTGAATTTCTAAAGTGAGCCCCAAGGATCCCTAAATTCTCCTTATATTTAGTAGCTAATTTTATTAGGAGCTGATATCTTTACTTAAATGTATATGCCTTGGAGAAAATAGGTAGTGTTTTAAGGGTTTACTGTCTTTGTCTTCTCAGTGGATTTCTGTTCAATATTTTGTTCTTGTTTTTCTTAAAGGCAAAAACATGTTCTTGTATTTTCACTTATATCTACAATTCTGCTGATTTACTACCTATTGATAAGTTGTGTGTGTTGTGTTTCTAGTGGCCAAGATGACTTTATGCTGACTCCTCTCTGTCCTAAACAGTGATGAGTAATCTTGTTTCTTCATTCCCCCTGCCTCAATTTTTAGTCTGATTCACCCACTTGTTTATACTAATGAGTCAAGTTTGTGGGGCTATCATCCTTAGAAAATCATATTACTAGCCTGACTCAATATGCAATTCAGATCAAACAAATACTTAAGTAGCGTTCTCAGAGTGTAAGCCTCATGAAGGCAGAAACCATAACTTCTGTTCACTGCTCTGTCATCTCTGCTTATAATAGTACCTGTCACCTGGAAAGGCCCTTGATAAATTTTGGTTAAATACATTTTTTGTATATGTGCTTGCCTAATACTAGACTAAACATTTTCTGATATATCCTTACTTAATCCACCCAATGATTTTGTGAGTAGGCACTATAGTCCCTTTCTTACAGGTGAGCATATTGAGACTCAGATAGGTAGAGTGCCTTGCCTGGCATTACTCAGTTCCTACAAAGCAAGCAACAGATTTAAACCAGGTCTGCTGACTCTCAGTCAGTGATTATTTGCACTAAACTGCACGATGTTAGAAAACTGAAGGTGACTGTCTAAAATAGCCAAACCACCACCAGCACTTACTGAATACATTCCATTTGCCAGATACTGTGCTAAGTACTGTATCTGCTTAATTTCACTTAATTCCCCCAACTGCTGTTCTTGGTAACAGTATTATGGTGACTCCAGGCTTCCTGACTAACTGAAGTTTAAAGTAACTGAAGTAACTTTCAGCCTTCTCCCCAGTTTCTATTATCTCTTGCTCCAGATCCTTTTTGGGGGTGAGGGGAGTGGAAAGGCATTTGTTCCTGTTGTCCTCCCTCTCCCAGCTTGTGTTTTTGACCCATTACATTCTGAATCTTACTTTCTGAAGACTGTTCGTTTCCCTATCTGGAAGATTTTTCTGTTTGATTCTTGTCTAAATGAAACTATATATAGTACTTTGTGACTCCTTTCTGACTCAGCTTACTTCTCCGAACTTGACAGGGTTTGTCAAATTCACAAACTGTGATATGCAGGCTTTGTGATCCTCTAATCCAGCCTTGATGAATTCTAGATGCAGTTTTATCATCTCTTGGCCAGCCTGTGGTCTTGATGTTGAAGTTCTCAATAGCATTGTCTTACCTGCATGATCAAAGGACTCAATGTTTAAGAGACAGGTGAATGTGGACTTCAATCCTGATTCTACTTTTCCTAGTATGATGACACTAAGCAAATTATTTGCCCTGTTTGAGTCTCAGCTTTCACTGTTGGAAAATAGAGTTAATACCATCCACTCAAATGGTCATTATTAGGACTTAATGGGCAAACTTTATCAGGCATTGTAGAACAGTATGTGTTACAGAGGGAGGTCTCCACTGATGGCAATTCCTATTGTTTTTATTACCATGATTATTCTTGTTTAGAAGGAAGTTGGTGAGACCCAAATTTGTGTCTTTATTGTTCTTAGCAATGTTAGCAATGTTGCCTAATCACATCAAACCAGTCAAAAAATCTATCTGCACATCAGTTTCCTAACAAGTGGGTCTCACTTTTCACATATCCATGTTTTCAGTTGTGTTCAATCAGTTGACAGCTTGGCAGAGGCCTTGGGGAGAGAGGTGGAGGGAAAAGAGATTTAAGTATCTGATGAGGGGCATTCCAGGCTCTTAAAAATTTTTAATTATATAATTCCTTGAACTCGACATTTTATTGCTGTTTGCT
Source organism: Manis javanica (assembly GCF_040802235.1). Classification (NCBI taxonomy): domain Eukaryota; kingdom Metazoa; phylum Chordata; class Mammalia; order Pholidota; family Manidae; genus Manis; species Manis javanica. Next base: position 18,892,841 of record NC_133170.1, on the reverse strand, counting down.
TTTCTTTTTAAGCAATCACAAATGTTGTAAGGATGATTATTTTTTCCTTATAGAATAGAATATCTGTATATTTTGCAAATAGATGATTTATAATTTCAATATTTAATTGAAAAACTGTAGATTCATAGACACCATGTTATTGTTCAAATGTAGAGAATAATAATAATATTTTAACTGAGATAAAACAGGTTATCTGGACCTGGCATACAGTTTCATTGCATAATTAATAGAATTTTCTCCCCTTAATTTTAAAAATATGCCTTTAAGTGTTGTTTCAGGCTTGAAGATCTTTGGGTAAAACCCTAATTGCTGTCAAGGAAAACATAATTTTCTGGCCAGCTTAATATAACCACACAGTTCTGCATTCATGTGAGTTGTATACAAAAGCAGAATTGTACTGTAAAATTAAGAAGGAAAGTTTTGGTCAAGTTGGTTCCTCCTGATTTTAACTGTAGTTGCATAAACATTGACATTTTGTGACTAATGGCCAGGATTGACATTTTGTGACTAATGGCCAGGAAAACAGCTACTCACACTAACAGCTCAGGGTTAGCGTTGTTCACTATGTTGGCTTAGCAGAACAGCTTGCTACGGTTCTCTCAGCGCCTTGAATGGCGAGCTTCCGCAGCCAGCTGGGGCCGAAGGGCTGGGCAGCCAAGCACGTGACCTTTCCTACTCGCTCACTTGCGCCCCCTGTCTTCCTTAGATCAAACGAGGGCTAGTCTTGCGGCCCACAGCTGGAGATACATCTGGAAAGGCGATTTTCTATGGAAAGTGTGACACACTGACTTTCATGTATCAGGGTGCACATACCCAACTGCAGATTATTTCCCAAAGGGAGATTTTTGATTGTGGTATGACTTAAAGGGATTGGCATCCTTTACCTAGAGTAAGGGGTTGTGGTGGAAGGCAGGGCAAACAAAAGGGCAGTGAGAGACACTGAAGAAAAACAAACCTATTTTAGGATTTTACCTTGAGATGGTTCTTTGTACGAAGAGTCTTCCATGATGAAAGTTAGGTTAGAAATATTGTGAATTATGAGAAAACACAGATATATGTAAATTAGTGTTTATTTCTGTTTATAGCATATAGGAAACTCCTATTTTAAAGATTGGTGTTAGAAATTTAAAAAAAAAGGACGTGATTTATGATCTGCTAAATAGTGGTTGACTAGTGTATATTTTTATAAGTTCTATATCGAGTAGTATTTAATAGTGTAGATAAAAATATCTAACCTAGGTCAAGAATTCTTTTTATGCATGTTTCCCCCTCATATACTAAATATGCACTTAGCAGTTTAAAAATTCTCATTATCCAATTTAATCCTAATAATAACCCAACAAGTAAGTACAATAGACTTTATTAGCCTTATTTTTCAGGTGAGGAAACTGTGGGTCAAATAGGTTAAATAACTGCTAGGTAGCATATGACTAGCATGTGTTAGGATTAGGCATAGAACCCCATCTACTGTCTATCATTTTTAAGCCCAGATTCTTTATACTATATCACACGGACCACAGCAAAATAAAATGTGTAATACATGTTTATGTTAGTTTAATTACATTTAAGATTATGAGACACAAGATGCTTAGAGAGTAATAGAAATTCTTTTCTTCCTTGTCAAACTCTGGTTACCTGCATTTGACCACATTAAATTCACAACCCAGGACTATGGTTACCATGAGACCTAAAGAATTAAGTTGGTTATCCAAAAAATAAAATCCAAGCTCTAAATATACTTGCCTCAAATATATGTTACCTGTGCGTATTAATGAAGAGTCACGATGTGGGCTCGAAATGCCGAAGAGTTACTTAATTTTATTTCTGTGACCATTTGTCAAATAGCTCAATTATAAACATCTCCTTATTTGCCTACTCTCCCTCTCCTGGAGAACCTCACTTCCTGCAGCCTGTTTTTTTTTTTGCATTTTATGCTATATAATCCTCTCCCTATTGTGAATAGAATGGGGGCTAACAGTTGGCTTTATGGATGTAAGTATTGGCTTCATGTATCTCTCCCCTTTGAACAGAGATACAAAATCACAGAATATTAAGGTTTGAAAGTTCATCTAACTGACTATCCACTCCAGGAATCCCCTTTTATTTGTTCCTGTCAAGTGGTTTATCCCCATGTTTAAACATATCCCAAGATATGACTTATCTTGCATTTCATTTGGTAGTTGAGCCCAGAAAGAAAGCATTTTTCAATTCTCTTTGAAAGCCCAAATTTATGTGTAGCAGGATTAGCAGAGCCAGAAGATTTCGATGGTAGATAAACTAACCATATTAGTTAGTGGGGTGGCCTCTCACCAAAGATCCTGGAAGCCTAGAGGCTTATAAATAGAGATACTGGAAGAACTTTGTAGTATATGTAGGGCTAATTCCGGAGCTTGAATATCTAAATACCTAGTTTATCCTGTCAAGAGCTTATTTAGTTTCTGCAAGTAATATCTGTTTGTTTTTAATATGAGGGTAATAAACCATGTCATTGTTTAAGATAGTAAGGTATGTGTACACCAGGCAGGCACAGACCTGAATTATGACTCTGAAGCTTTTTCACTGCAATGTTTAGAAACCCAGTTCAGCGTGTGGAAAACCATGGATATATTTTGGTTTGGCTCAGAGCCTTCTTTTCATCTTCCAGGTCACTGAGTGCAAAGGAAAAAAAAACCCCAAAACTGTAAATATTTTTGAAGCACTCATTTATTTTTCTCTCTCTTGCAAAATTAAAATTGAGTTTTTGATTTTGTCTAATGGATCTAGTTTGTTCCAAGACAGGAGACTGACTCTTTATCACTGAAAAGTGCTTTTTAGACTGATTTCAAATATGTGACTGTGTCTTCTCAGAAACTGAAAGATGACTGTAAAGGGGTTTGCCATTCTCAACACTTTTCCTAGCATTAGGGTTGGTTGTTATTTTTTCTATGCCTTTGGAAGTCTGGTCAGTTTGCAGACATTGTCCATCCCCAGTTTTGACTTTGCAAAAAGATTCCCAGAGCCTCTTACCTTCAGTCGATGGAGGGGTATTCAGGGGTTGCAGCTGACTTCCAGTGCTGGTTTTGCTTTTACCTTTCTTATGACTTTACCCCAACTGACTTTAGTTTTCACATCTCTTCATTATGTATAATAATTCCTCTTTGCTTACATCCCATTGACGCTATCAGTGCCAGTGGAAATAATGTACATATGTGAAAACATTTAAAATAACCCAGTTATAATAATGGAAAACACCATACATCCAGGGCTCCTAGAGCAGAAGTAAGGGCAGAGCTTGTGTACTTGTGTGGAGAAGGTCTTTTATTGGGTTTGCAGTAAGCTGGGAGAGAGGAGGATTATTTGCACTGAGATTGCTTCTCCTCTTTCTTTTTTACACACGTGCACACACACACAAAGACACATACACATGCATGCATGTGCACATACCATCTCTATCTAGGTCTGCATCTATAGCTGCTGTTCTAGAGATTAGGTCTAGCATGGTTCTCTTTCAGACCAATTCTGACTTCCTATAAATACTGGGAAAATGCAGGGGCTCTAGAAACTGGTAATTCCCAGGGGTCCAGATATGTGTCAGTTCCCCTCCCTCATCTAGAGAATCCCTCAGAGACCACTTTGGTCTGGGCCCCTTTCCCCCTTACTCTTGGTGCACAGCTGGAGAAATGTGCCCAGCTGTTCAGCTGTCCAAGAAGAACCTCTACATGTCGGTAGACAAAGTTGCTACTCTATAGTAGGATTTGAGAGGTACTTTGAGAGCTATGCCCCAAAACATCTTGTTCAGGAGCTTGTCTTTTCTCTTTAAGGCCACTAGTTGAAACTAATCGTTTTGTGTCAACGTAGTCCTCTCCAAGTTCTATTTTTAAAATATAGACGTCTCCTTGGAAAGACAAAGGCAAATTTGTTTTGGCCAGTAGTGGGGAGCGAGCAGGTAGAAAAAAAAGAAACTGGAAAGGAAAAGCCTGGATGTGTGAGATAATATTTTCCTTTTTTGTCATAGTTCTATCTCAAATGGACCTGGTTGCAGGTCTTCCAATGCCAAAGCACGTTAGTACCTGCCTAACGTGGGCTCAGAGCTCGGATGGGGAGAAGTGAGTAAGTCTGGCCTGGGAAGTCCTGTAAACAGCCTTCATCCAGGAGACTTCATCTGACTCATTGTAAACACTTAATGAACTTTCTTTGCCTTCTGTCCTCTTATCCCTGTTAGCTGGATTTTTACTGGATTATATTTTAGCTAATCATGTAGCACCTGATAGCTCTGTTAGGCATGATGAATGGTAAGGGAATCAAACAAGGCCGAGTGGCTGACCACTGATATCGCATGTAATGAACGTACTGGCTCCCTTAATCTGCACTGGGAAGTCAGTAGAGCAGGCCAGCCCAAAGGGGATGCATGTGCTACAGCAGTTGGTACAGTTAACTCTCAAGTGGATTCGAATACCGAGCACTCTCTCGTGCTATCTTCTCAGGCTTTTCCTCACTCTGCCCCTTTTGGCTCCTTCCTCCTGAAGAAGCTGTTGCTCATCCCTACTGGTAAACATATTTTATTCAAAGGCATGAAAGAACATATTCTCATCAAATTTGCAGGGGAGTCAAATCTCCAAGAAAGAGCTAACGGAATAAATGACAGAATTATCTCAACTATTGAATTCAACAAGATGACATTTGAAACAGAGTAAAACATACTTTGCATTTTGATTATAAAATGTTCTTACAAGGTCAGGAAGGGTGAAAGATATGACTTGCTAGCAGTTTATGTGAAAAGCACATGAAAGTCTTGACAGGACATGAGAATCAACCATGAGAGAAGCAAATATATGTTTAGACTTCCCAACAAAGTTTGGGTCATGAGCAGTCAGTTAGGTGCGCTCTGAGACCATCAGACAATATTTTGTGCTTCATATTGACTCCTATAGGACAGATACTGATAAACTAGAACATATTTAAAAAAGACGTAGTGGGGGCGCTGACATAAGCAGGATATTGAAGTAGGAAGCCCTGGATTCTCTTTCTTCCAACAAACACATCAACTCAACAATAATTCACAGACAAATTCCCTTTGTAATAAATCAAAAAAATAACTTAAAGTCTCCTTGCACCAGGATGGTCACAAAACCAGATTCACTGAAGCTGGTAGGGAGACTTGGGACACCTTCACTGGAGTCTCTGCACCCAGCACAGCCCTATGGTCTGTAAGAGACCCTTTAGTCCCCGGATCTTCCTGGGGAGGAAATGTGTTGATTTGTACTTCCATCACCCCAACTTCTTTGAGGGGGATACAGAAGACAGGCTTCTGTCTTGTGAGGCTTGGGACTCTGACAGGCCTGATCCTGTTTAGCCACCTGTGGGAGAATGGAGTGGTAGGTGCAACAGATCCTTCTCCATGCTCGGCACAGAGTCAGTAGAATGAAAAATCTCAGCTCTCAGCTATACCCCAGGGAAAGAAAAAGTTGATGCATGTGTCCAGTGCTCCAACTTTTCCAAGGCTGCCCAAAGAACCAACATCTGCCAGCCTTGCCAGTCTTGGAGGTCTGATGGATCTAGCACAGTCCAGCCAGAGAGGAAGAATGAGAATGGTGGTTTGGACTGGTAGGTAGCTTAAGGGACTAATCAGATTCCACCCAAAAGATCAATCTGTACATTATTGGAATGCTGTAAGTAAAAGAGAGAAAAGACCAGAAAGTTTATTCAAGGAAAAACTGGCTGAAATCTTTCTAAATCTGGGGAAGGAAATGGACATCCAGATTCAAGAAGCTTTATAAAAACCGAAAGAAAATGAACCCAAAGAAATCTACAGAACTTTCTCACCTTATGTTGGGGTTATATCCTGCTAAACATGTCATAAGTTGAAAATGTAGGTTGAAAGTGCATTTAATACACCAAACTTACTGAACATTGTAGCTTAGCCTAACCTACCTTGAACATGTTCAGAACACTTTCATTAGCAGTTGGGCAAAATCATCCAATATCTCATGTAACTCATTTAATACTGAACTTTAAGTGATAAACAGAATGGTTGCAGGATGACTGTAAGTGTCTCAGTTCTTTATGGTGTGATTGTGTGTTTGACTGGGAGCTCTGGCTCACTGCTACTCCCAGCATTGTGAGAGAGTATTGTATGTATATTGCTAGCCTGGGGAAAGATAAAAATTTAAGATTTGAAGTACAATTGCTACTGAATGCATATCGCTTTTGTGTCATCATCAAGTTGAAAAATTCTGAGTCATACCATTGTAAGTCAGGGACTGTTAGTGTACAACAACCACAACAAAATGTAGAGAGGAAGAGAGAAGTTAAAATGTAGGGTTTTTGTATGTGATTGAACTTAAGTTATCAGCTTAAAATAGACTTTTAGAATATTTTATATAAGCCCCAAGGAAAAAAAAAACTATAAAAGTTACACAAAAGAAAAAGAGAATCAAAGTATGCAATATCAAAAAACCCCAACAAAACATAAAAGAAGACAGCAAGAGAGGATAAGAGACCAAAGAGCTATAAAACCAGCAGAAAAAAAACTTAAAAAAATGTAGTAAATCCTTCCCTATCAATAATTACTTTAAAGTAAATGGATTAAACACCCTGGCTTAGTCCATTCAGGCTGCTATAACAAAATACTTAAGAAAGGGCAGCTTATAAACAACAGAAATTTATTTCTCACAGTTCTGGAGACTGGGGAGTCCAAGGTCAAGGTGTCAACATGGTTATGTTCTCATGAAAGCCCTCTTTCTGATACATACATAGCTGACATTTTCTTAACTGTGTCCTGTACAGCAAGGGGCTAGAGATCTTTTTGGAACCTCTTTGGTAAGGCACTAATCCCATTCATGAAGGCTCCATCCTCATGATTTATGCACCTCCCAAAGGCTCCACCTACTAATAACATCACCTATGGAAATAGGATTCAACATATGAATTTGAGGGGAACACATTCAGAGCATACCATTTCCCAATTAAAAGACATACAGTGACTGAATGGATAAAAAATAAAGACCCAACCATACATATTCTGTCACCAGGAACTCACTTTAGGCTTAAGGACAGATAGGCTGAAGGTGGAGGGATGGAAAATGATATTCCATGCAAATAGTGATAAAGAAAGAGCAGGGGTGTCCATACTCTGACAAAGTAGACTTTAGGTCAAAAACTGCAAAAGATACAAAGAGAGTTATTGCATAATGATAAAAGCGCTAATTCAACAGGAAAATATAATAATTATAAATATATATGCACCCAATATGAGAGCATCTATATGAAGCAATCATTGACAGGACTGAAAAGAGAAATAGATAGAAATATAATAATAATGGGAGACTTCAATAATCCACTTTCAATAATGGATAGACCATCCAGACAGAAAACCAGTAAGGAATCAGAGGGCTTAAATAATGCTATAGACTGAATGGACCTAACAGATAAATACAGAACATTCCATTGAACAGCAGCAGAATACACATTCTCCTCAAGCACACGTGGATCTTGCTCCAGGACAGATCACATGTGAGGCCATAAAACAAGTCTTAAAAATTTTAAGAAGATGGAGGTCATGCCAAATATCAATTCTGACCATAATGGAATGAAGCTAGAAACAACCAGGAGGAAAGCAGGAAAATTCACAGGTATATGGAAATTAAATAACATATTTTTAAACAACCATTGAATCAAAGAAGAAATAAAAAGAAATTAGAAATTGCCTGAAGACAACAAAAATGAAAAATAATGCCAAAATTAATGAGGTGCAGCAAAAGCAGTACTAAGATGGAAGTTCATAGCAATAGAACCTCCACTAAATAAGATCTTAAATAAACAACCTAACTTTACACAGCAGAGAGCTAGAAAAAGAAGAACAAACTAATCCCAAAGTTAGTGGAAGGAGGGGCATAAAAAAGATTAGAGTGGAAATGAACACAATAGAAACCATAAAAAAAATAGAAAAAATCAGTAAGAGTTTTTTTTTTTTTTTTTTTTTTTTTTTTTGAGAGGGCATCTCTCATATTTATTGATCAAATGGTTGTTAACAACAATAAAATTCAGTATAGGGGGGTCAATGCTCAATGTACAATCATTAATCCATCTCAAGCCTAATTCTCGTCAGTCTCCAATCTTCTGAAGCATAACGAACAAGTTCTTACATGGTGAACGAATTCTTACAGAGTGAATAAATTCTTACATGGTGAACAGTACAAGGGCAGTCATCACAGAAACTTTCGGTTTTGATCATGCAATATGACCTATAAACCATCAGGTCAAATATGAATATTCATTTGATTTTTGTACTTGATTTATATGTTGATCCCACATTTCTCCTATTATTATTATTATTTTTATTTTTAATAAAATGCTGAAGTGGTAGGTAGATGCAAGATAAAGGTAGAAAACATAGTTTAGTGCTGTAAGAAGGCAAATGTAGATGATCAGATGATCAGGTGTGTGCCTATGGACTAAGTATTAATCCAGGCTAGACAAGGGCAGCAAGACATCCACGGATGCAGAAGATTTCTCTCAAAGCAGGGGGGGTGAGGTTCTGAGCCTCACCTCTGTTGATCCCCAAATTCTCACCTGATGGCCCCCCTGCGACTGTGCCTGTCTTAGGTTGTTCCTCCCTTGAGGAATCTTACCCGTCTCTGGCTAACCAGTCATCTTCCGGGGCCATACAGGGAAATGTAAAGTTGGTAAGTGAGAGAGAAGCCATATTGTTTGCAAAGGTTAGCTTTTTACTTCTTTGCAGATTTACGCCCTGTGGCTTCTATGCCCAGCACTTGTCTCGAGGTATCTTTACCACCTGGAGGAATTATGATACTCGGTAAATTCGATATGAGGCACGAATTCTATTTAAAGTTTGTAATTAGGAAGGAAGAAGAAAAGCTATAGATGTAGCATATGAAGGAAACTTGGGAGGATTGATTATTTCTTTGACATATCTTCTTGTATAGTACCTTAAGTATGTATAGGTTTTAAACTACTAACTAATTTGCACACACATATTGACATAATAGGAATACGGTGACATAAACAAAGCAAATCTATAATTACCAGCCATCTCCAGTGAAGCCAAGAAAACCATTTAGGCCACCCTAGGCATTTGTGAAAATTTATCTATGATATGATGGATATTTTCCAACTGTACTTGAACCATCAGACAAATTAAAGCAGCCCATTTCTGGGATCTGTTCACATCCCATATGTTCTTTTAACCATAGATAGTCTATAGTCATGAGATTTTGGGGTGCTACAACTTGCACCCCTCCCAACTCCTGGTTGAGTTCCAACAGTACAGATCCAGTCAAATTCGTTGTCTCACTGTATGCACATGCCAGCCTAGACATCTCCCTCCTCCTTCTTATGGCAAGTCCAGGAGACGGTGGGCTGGATGCAGCCACAACCGCAGCATCGTCCGGATCCCTGTGGAGGCTTTTTGATGATCATCCCCCGGCACGAGTCCTCCAGAGAGTGCTGATGCCGGAAGCTCCTCCTCATATCGTATCTTAGTTCATTTTCTGGGTATCCAAGCTAGGCCTTGATCTTCTGCGTAGAAACAAACAGACCCTTTGCCCACACTTTGACATGCCCTCTATACCACTGTGCAGAACTCATTGGAGGTCAGCACACAGTAACTGCTTTTTTTTTTTTTTTTTAATTAAGAGAAAGGAATATTATCAGAAAAGAGTACCTCCATAGCTGATCATCTGACACCCTTTAAGTGATCAACATTAAGGATATTTAAAGCATGCGTTGATCTTTGATTTACCAATAGTTTTATCCTGTTAAGGAGTAATCCCCCTTTTCTTTCTTTCTTTCTTTTTTTTTTTTTAAATTTTTAATCTACACTTACCTGAAGAATACTATGTTTACTATGCTCTCCCCTATATCAGGTCCCCCCTAACAACCACATTACGGTTACTGTCCATCAGCTTAGCAAAATGTTGTAGAGTCACTACTTGTCCTCTCTGTGTTGTGCAGCCCACCCTCCCCTTTCTCCCTCCCCCCCATGCATGCTAATCTTAATACCCCCCTTCTTCTTCCCCCCCCTTATCCCTCCCTGCCCACCCATCCTCCCCAGTTCCTTTCCCTTTGGTACCTGTTAGTCCATTTTTGGGTTCTGTAATTCTGCTGCTGTTTTGTTCCTTCAGTTTTTCCTTTGTTCCTATACTCCTCAGATGAGTGAAATCATTTGGTATTTCTCTTTCTCCGCTTGGCTTATTTCACTGAGCATAATACTCTCCAGCTCCATCCATGTTGCTGCAAATGGTTGGATTTTTCCACTTCTTATGGCTGAGTAGTATTCCATTGTGTATATGTACCACATCTTCTTTATCCATTCATCTACAGATGGACATTTAGGTTGCTTCCAATTCTTGGCTATTGTAAATAGTGCTGCAATAAACATAGGAGTGCATCTGTCTTTCTCAAACTTGATTGCTGCATTCTTAGGGTAAATTCCTAGGAGTGGAATTCCTGGGTCAAATGGTAGGTCTGTTTTGAGCATTTTGATGCACCTCCATACTGCTTTCCACAATGGTTGAACTAATTTACATTCCCACCAGCAGTGTAGGAGGGTTCCCCTTTCTCCACAGCCTCGCCAACATTTGTTGTTGTTTGTCTTTTGGATGGCAGCTATCCTTACTGGTGTGAGGTGATACCTCATTGTAGTTTTAATTTGCATTTCTCTGATAATTAGCGATGTGGAGCATCTTTTCATGTGTCTGTTGGCCATCTGTATTTCTTTTTCAGAGAACTGTCTGTTCAGTTCCTCTGCCCATTTTTTAATTGGGTTATTTGTTTTTTGTTTGTTGAGGCGTGTGAGCTCTTTATATATTCTGGACGTCAAGCCTTTATCGGATCTGTCATTTTCAAATATATTCTCCCATACTGTAGGGTTCCTTTTTGTTCTATTGATGGTGTCTTTCGCTGTACAGAAGCTTTTCAGCTTAATGTAGTCCCACTTGCTCATTTTTGCTGTTGTTTTCCTTGCCCGGGGAGATATGTTCAAGAAGAGATCACTCATGTTTATGTCTAAGAGGTTTTTGCCTATGTTTTTTTCCAAGAGTTTAATGGTTTCGTGACTTACATTCAGGTCTTTGATCCATTTTGAGTTTACCTTTGTATATGGGGTTAGACAATGGTCCAGTTTCATTCTCCTACATGTAGCTGTCCAGTTTTGCCAGCACCATCTGTTGAAGAGACTGTCATTTTGCCATTGTATGTCCATGGCTCCTTTATCAAATATTAATTGACCATATATGTTTGGGTTAATTTCTGGGGTCTCTAATCTGTTCCACTGGTCTGTGGCTCTGTTCTTGTGCCAGTACCAAATTGTCTTGATTACTATGGCTTTGTAGTAGAGCTTGAAGTTGGGGAGTGAGATCCCCCCTACTTTATTCTTCTTTTTCAGGATTGCTTTGGCTATTCGGGGTCTTTGGTGTTTCCATATGAATTTTTGAATTATTTGTTCCAATTCATTGAAGAATGTTGCTGGTAATTTGAGAGGGATTGCATCAAATTTGTATATTGCTTTCGGCAGGATGGCCATTTTGACGATATTAATTCTTCCTAGCCATGAGCATGGGATGAGTTTCCATTTATTAGTGTCCCCTTTAATTTCTCTTAAGAGTGACTTGTAGTTTTCAGAGTATAAGTTTTTCACTTCCTTGGTTAGGTTTATTCCTAGGTATTTTATTCTTTTTGATGCAATGGTGAATGGAATTGTTTTCCTGATTTCTCTTTCTATTGATTCATTGTTAGTGTATAGGAAAGCTACAGATTTCTGTGTGTTGATTTTGTATCCTGCAACTTTGCTGTATTCCGATATCAGTTCTAGTAGTTTTGGAGTGGAGTCTTTAGGGTTTTTTATGTACAGTATCATATCATCTGCAAATAGTGACAGTTTAACTTCTTCTTTACCAATCTGGATTCCTTGTATTTCTTTGTTTTGTCTGATTGCCGTGGCTAGGACCTCCAGTACTATGTTAAATAACAGTGGGGAGAGTGGGCATCCCTGTCTGGTTCCCGATCTCAGTGGAAATGCTTTCAGCTTCTCGCTGTTCAGTATAATGCTGGCTGTGGGTTTATCATATATGGCCTTTATTATGTTGAGGTACTTGCCCTCTATTCCCATTTTGCTGAGAGTTTTTATCATGAATGGATGTTGAATTTTGTCAAATGCTTTTTCAGCATCTATGGAGATGATCATGTGGTTTTTGTCTTTCTTTTTGTTGATGTGGTGGATGATGTTGATGGATTTTCGAATGTTGTACCATCCTTGCATCCCTGGGATGAACCCCACTTGGTCATGGTGTATGATCCTTTTGATATACTGTTGAATTCTGTTTGCTAATATTTTATTGAGTATTTTTGCATCTACGTTCATCAGGGATATTGGTCTGTAATTTTCTTTTTTGGTGGGGTCTTTGCCTGGTTTTGGTATTAGGGTGATGTTGGCTTCATAGAATGAGTTTGGGAGTATTCCCTCTTCTTCTATTTTGTGGAACACTTTAAGGAGAATGGGTATTATGTCTTCTCTGTGTGTCTGATAAAATTCCGAGGTAAATCCGTCCGGCCCCGGGGTTTTGTTCTTGGGTAGTTTTTTGATTACTGTTTCAATTTCTTTGCTTGTAATTGGTTTGTTTAACTTTTGTGTTTCTTCCTTGGTCAGTCTTGGGAGGTTGTATTTTTCTAGGAAGTTGTCCATTTCTTCTAGGTTTTCCAGCTTGTTGGCATATAGGTTTTCATAGTAGTCTTTAATAATTCTTTGTATTTCTGTGGAGTCTGTCGTGATTTTTCCATTCTCATTTCTGATTATGTTGATTTGTGTTGACTCTCTTTTTCTCTTAATAAGTTGGGCTAGAGGCTTATCTATTTTGTTTATTTTCTCAAAGAACCAGCTCTTGGTTTCGTTGATTTTTGCTATTGTTTTATTCTTCTCAATTTTGTTTATTTCTTCTCTGATCTTTATTATGTCCCTCCTTCTGCTGACTTTAGGCCTCATTTGTTCTTCTTTTTCCAGTTTTAATAATTGTGATGTTAGACTATTCATTTGGGATTGTTCTTCCTTCTTCAAGTGTGCCTGGATTGCTATATACTTTCCTCTTAAGACTGCTTTCGCTGCATCCCACAGAAGTTGGGGCTTAGTGTTGTTGTTGTCATTTGTTTCTATATATTCCTTGATCTCTATTTTGATTTGTTCATTGATCCATTGATTATTTAGTAGCATGTTGTTAAGCCTCCATGTGTTTGTGAGCCTTTTTGTTTTCTTTGTAGAATTTATTTCTACTTTCATACCTTTGTGGTCTGAAAAATTGGTTGGTAGAATTTCAATATTGTGGAATTTACTGAGGCTCTTTTTGTGAGCTAGTATGTGGTCTATTCTGGAGAATGTTCCATGTGCACTTGAGAAGAATGTATATCCTGTTGCTTTTGGATGTAAAGTTCTATAGATGTCTATTAGGTCCATCTGTTCTAGTGTGTTGTTCAGTGCCTGTGTGTCTTTACTTATTTTCTGCCTGGTGGATCTATCCTTTGGGGTGAGTGGTGTGTTGAAGTCTCCTACAATGAATGCATTGCAGTCTATTTCCCTCTTTAGTTCTGTTAGTATTTGCTTCACATATGCTGGTGCTCCTGTATTGGGTGCATATATATTTAGAATGGTTATATCCTCTTGTTGGACTAAGCCCTTTATCATTATGTAGTGGCCTTCTTTATCTCTTGTTACTTTCTTTGTTTTGAAGTCTATTTTGTCTGATATTAGTACTGCAACCCCTGCTTTCTTCTCACTGTTGTTTGCCTGAAATATGTTTTTCCATCCCTTGACTTTTAGTCTATGCTTATCTTTGGGTTTAAGGTGAGTTTCTTGTAAGCAGCATATAGATGGGTCTTGCTTTTTTATCCATTCTATTACTCTATGTCTTTTGATTGGTGCATTAAGTCCATTTACATTTAGGGTGACTATTGAAAGATATGTACTTATTGCCATTGCAGGCTTTAGATTCGTGGTTACCAAAGGTTCAAGGTTAGCTTCTTTAGTATCTTACTGCCTAACTTAGCTCGCTTATTGAGCTGTTATATACACTGTCTGGAGAGTCTTTTCTTCTCTCCCTTCTTATTCCTCCTCCTCCCTTCTTCATATGTTGTGTGTTTTGTTCTGTGCTCTTTTTAGGGGTGCTCCCATCTAGAGCAGTCCCTGTAGGATGCCCTGTAGAGGTGGTTTGTGGGAGGCAAATTCCCTCAGCTTTTGCTTGTCTGGGAATTGTTTGATCCCACCATCATATTTAAATGATAGTCGTGCTGGATACAGTATCCTTGGTTCAAGGCCCTTCTGTTTCATTGCATTAAGTATATCATGCCATTCTCTTCTGGCCTGTAGGGTTTCTGTTGAGAAGTCTGATGTTAGCCTGATTGGTTTTCCTTTATAGGTGACCTTTTTCTCTCTAGCTGCCTTTAAAACTCTTTCCTTGTCCTTGATCCTTGCCATTTTAATTATTATGTGTCTTGGTGTTGTCCTCCTTGGATCCTTTCTGTTGGGGGTTCTGTATAATTCCATGGTCTGTTCGATTATTTCCTCCCCCAGTTTGGGGAAGTTTTCAGCAATTATTTCTTCAAAGACACTTTCTATCCCTTTTCCTCTTTCTTCCTCTTCTGGTATCCCTATAATACGAATGTTTTTCCTTTTGTATTGGTCACATATTTCTCTTAGTGTTGTTTCATTCCTGGAGATCCTTTTATCTCTCTCTATGTCAGCTTCTATACGTTCCTGTTCTCTGGCTTCTATTCCTTCAATGGCCTCTTGCATCTTATCCATTCTGCTTATAAATCCTTCCAGGGATTGTTTCACTTCTGTGATCTCTTTCCTGACATCTGTGATCTCCTTCCGGACTTCATCCCACTGCTCTTGCATTTTTCTCTGCATCTCATCCCACTGCTCTTGCATTTTTCTCTGCATCTCATCCCATTGCTCTTGCATTTTTTTCTGCATCTCTGTCAGCATGTTCATGATTTTTATTTTGAATTCTTTTTCAGGAGGACTAGTTAGGTCTGTCTCCTTCTCAGGTGTTGTCTCTGTGATCTTTGTCTGCCTGTAGTTTTGCCTTTTCATGGTGATAGAGATAGTCTGCAGAGCTGGTACAAGTGACCGCTGGAAGAGCTTCCCTTCTTGTTGGTTTGTAGCCTTTTCCTGGGAGAATAGCGACCTCTAGTGGCTTGTGCTGGGCAGCTGTGCGCAGACAGGGCTTCTGCTTCCTGCCCAGTTGCTTTGGGGTTTATCTCCACTGTTGCTGTGGGCTTGGCCTGGCTGGGGCTGTTCCTCCAAAATGGTGGAGCCCCGTTAGAGGGGGAGCAGCCAGGAGACTATTTATCTCCGTAAGGGGCCTCTGTGCTCCCTGCTGCCCAGGGGGTTAGAGTGCCCAGAGATCCCCAGATTCCCTGCTTCTGGTCTAAGTGACCTGTCCTGCCCCTTTAAGATTTCCAAAAAGCACTCTCCAAACCAAAACAACAACAGCAACAATGAGAGAGGGAACAGAAAGGAAAAAAAAAAGAAAAAACACGTGATTTTTTTTTTTTTCCTCAGGTGCCGGTCCCAGGCACCCGCGCACTGGTCCTGCTGCCCTGTCTCCCTAGCACCAGGGTCCCTGTCCTTTCAAGGCTTCCAAAAAGCACCCACCCACCGGTCCCGCAGGGAAGGAACGCTCAATATTCTTGGTCCTCAGGCACTGGTCCCACGCACCCGCTCACCAGTCCCGCCACCCTGCCTCCCTAGCACCGGGGTCCCTGTCCCTTCAAGGCTTCCAAAAAGCACTTGGCAAAAAGAGAGAAAAAAAAAGGGGAAAAACGCGCGATTTCTTCCGTCCTCAGGTGCTGGTCTCAGGCACCCACCCACCGGTCCCACAGGGAAAAATGCGGGATATTCTTTGTCCTCAGGTGCCGGTCCCAGGCACCCGCTGACCAGTCCCGCCGCCCTGCCTCCCTAGCACCGGGGTCCCTGTCCCTTTTAGGCTTCCAAAAAGCACTCGCAGAAAAGAGAAAAAAAAAAGGGGAAAAACGCGCGATTTCCTCTGTCCTCAAGTGCCGGTCTCAGGCACCCGCCCACCGGTCCCGCAGGGAAAAACGGGGGATATTCTTTGTCCTCAGGCGCCGGTCCCAGCCACCCGCTCACCAGTCCCGCCACCGTGCCTCCCTAGCACTGGGGTCCCCGTCCCTTCAAGGCTTCCAAAAAGCGCTTGCCAAAAAGAGAAAAAAAAAAAAGGGGAAAAACGCGCGACCTCCTCCGTCCTCAGGCACCGGTCTCAGGCACCCGCCCCCAGGTCTCGCAGGGAGAAACGCGGGATATTCTTTGTCCTCCGGCGCCGTTCCCAGGCACCTCCTCACCGGTCCCGCCACCCTGCCTCCCCAGCAACGGGGGCCCGTCCCTCTAAGGCTTCCAAAAAGCGCTCGCCAAAAAAAAAAACTGCTCCGGTTTCTCTCCACCCGCCGGGAGCCGGGGGGAGGGACGCTCGGGTCCCGCCGGGCTGGGGC
Organism: Manis javanica; assembly: GCF_040802235.1. Classification (NCBI taxonomy): domain Eukaryota; kingdom Metazoa; phylum Chordata; class Mammalia; order Pholidota; family Manidae; genus Manis; species Manis javanica. The sequence goes on along the minus strand of NC_133170.1, from coordinate 18,876,347 downwards.
TTGTATCTTACCCCCTTCACAAGGCGCTGGGTTCTTGCAGGTGTGGATGTGGTCTGGATGTTGTCCTGTGTCCTGTGGTCTCTATTTTAGGAAGATTTTTCTTTGTTATATTTTCATAGCTCTATGTGTTTTTGGGAGGAGATTTCCACTGCTCTACTCACGCCGCCATCTTGGCTCCCCCTCCAAGAGTTTTTTTTTTGAAAAGGTAAATATAATTGACATACTTTTGGCTAGACTAAGAGAAAAAGAGAAAAGATACAAATAAATAAAACAAGAAATGAAAAAAGAGACATTAAAACCTATGTCACAGAAATAGAAAGGATCCTAAGAAACTATGGTCAATAATTATATGCCAACAAACTGGATAACCTAGAAAAATGGATAAATTCTTAAAACATACAACTTACTAACATGAAGTAAAAATCATGGATATTTCTCCAAATCATAGAGATACCACAGAGAAATAAAAAGTCTAAACACACTAACTTGTATGGAGCTTGAATTTGTAGTCAAAAAACCTCCCAACAAAGAAAATTCCAGGACCAAATGGCTTCACTGGTAAATTCTGCAATGCATTTAAAGAAGAATTAACATATATCCTTTTCAAACTTTTCCAAAATATTGAAAAGAAGGGAACACTTCCAAGAGCCCAGCATTACCCTAATACTAAAGTCAGACAAAGGCGCTACAAGGAAAGAAAAATGCAGGCCAATGTCCCTGATGAACATAGTCACAAATATCTTCAACAGAATATTAGCAAACCAAATCCAATAGTACACTGAAAGGATTTACTCTATCCAAGTGGGATTTATGAGATGCAAGAATCGTTCAGCATATGAAAATTGATTAATGTAATACACTACATTACCAGAATAAATGATTAAAATCACATGATCATCTAAATAGATGTAGAAAAAGCATTTGGCAAAATTCAATATCCTTTCATGATGAAACCTGTCAACAAACTAGGAATAGAGGGGAAGTATCTGAACATAATAAAGATAATAAAATATCTGAACATAACAATGGCAAGCCCACAGCTAGCATCATACTCAGTGGTAAAAAGCTGAAATCTTTTCCTCTAAGATCATGAGCAAGACAAGGATGCCCTCGCACTACCTCTGTTCAGCGTAAGACCGGAAGTCTGAACCAGAGCAATTAGGCTGGATAAAGACAAAAGGCATACAAATCAGAAAGGAAGAAGTAAAATTATCTTAATTTGCAGGCAGCATGATCTCATATAAGAAACCATAAAGACTCTATAAAAAAACCTGTGAGAATGAATAAATGATTTCAATAAAGTTTGGTATACTTCAGTAAAGTTTCTGAAGTTCCCACACTTGTTGGTGGGAATGCAAATTGGCGCAGCCACTATGAAAAGCAATATACCAGTTCTTCAAGCAATTAAAAACAGAGTTACCATATGATCCAGCAATCCCATTTCTGGATATATATCTACAAGAATTGAAAGTAGGATACTGAAGAAATAGTTGTACTCGCATGTTCACTGCAGCGCTGTTCATAATAGCCAAGATAGGGAACAAGCTAAATGTCCACTGACAGATAAATGGATAAAGAAAATGTCTATACATACAGTGGAATACTATTGAACTTTAAAAAAGAAGGAATTGTGCATGTGCAACAACATGGATGAATCTTGCAACATTATACTAAGTGAAATAAGGCAATCACTGGAAGAAAACTACTGCATTGTTCCACTTATATGAGGTATCTAAAATAGTCAAATTCACAGAATCGATGAATGGATAGTGATTGCCAGGGATATGGGGTGGGTGGTGTTGAGTTACAATTCAAGGGGCATAAAGTTTCAGGTAAGCAAGAGGAATAAACTCTAGAGATCTGCTGTTCAACACTGTACCTATAGTTAATAATGTACATTTAAAAAATTAAGAGAGTAGATCTTATGTTAAATGTACTTATCACAACAGAACAAAATGAAGTAATAAAAAGTAATATGTAGCTTTGCTGTCTTAGAATAATGGAAAATGGAACATACGGCATTGGGTCATTTTTTGCATTGATATAAAAAGGAAGTTTCAGTTAGTAACAAAATAGACCCTATTCCTGAAGATTGTGAGCTCCTGGTCACCATGTCCTTGTCAGACCCTGACTGATGTACCAGGTTCCATGTGAGTTTTCTCATTTTCTCAAAATTACAAATAAATAGACTTTGTGTTTCTGTTTGCTAAAAAGAGGGAAAAAAAGAAAAGGTTCATGAGTGTGAAGATGTCTGAGAAACGTATCAGATGCGGAAGCTTGAAAAAAAAGTGAGGCAATAGAATATATTCATTCTGTTGTTCTAGAGAGAATTAAGGCAAAATGTTTAAATTGATTCAATATAAGAAAGGTTTCTATCCTAACACTTACTTATCCTAAAATGAACTAGTGAATCATGTGACCTAGAGAATTTCATGACCCTGGAGTTTTAAGTGCAAACAGAATGAACATCTGCTACTGTATAGCCGTATTGTATGGCATAAAGCAGGTACATGGTAAATATTTTTTAAATGTCAAATACATGCTAGCATGGTAGGGAAGGAAAAAGTGAGAGGTTGGGCTTCCTAGCAATTCTAAAATAAGCTGTGCAAGATACTGATTAATACTCCTTGAAAAGAATGTTCTATTGTCAAATTATCTTATGAACCCCTTTGTTAAATAAACTCAGATTCCTTTATTGATGGGCCACACAGAGGGTTTAATATAACAAATTTCATGTATATATACACACATATGTATATACGTATAGATATTTGTGTGTATGTATCTGTATCTATAGATTTGTATCTAAGAGGAGATATTAAAGACAATAGACTAACTTGGTCATAAAACAACTTTTGGCAAACACAGCTGACTGGAACACTGTTCCTTAGAATACTTAGAATACTAAATTTGCTCCATTTTTTTCTTCCAACTCTTAGTTATTTTTTGTTTTCAAAGAGAGAGTTGCTATTTTCTATATGTTTCTTCTCAACTTTGTAGTTCCAGCCACCTTTTCCTGTGTACTGGTGCTACTCTATAGAAATGTGTTTACCAGTTTAGTAAAAAATGTATTTCCTCTTTCTCAGCTCTCATGTCTTCCTTAGTATACTGTCATGTTCGGCGTCTCACTCACTCCCATGAGTGAGCCATAGCACTCGTGATTTTCTTTGAATACTTCTATAATGCAAAATCATTGTCCTTTAGGAACCTCTCCAAGACTCCTTCTAAGGAAGAAAATTCTCTCTCAGAATGCTTGAAAACATGTATGCAAATGTATGTGGATTATTTTCCTACTTTATTATAGGTTCATGGTCTAAAGGAATGATCATTATCCTTAGATGAAACAGGCAGAGACAAATTTTGTGTATTGCTTTCTCCAAAGTAAAAGAGTCAGAGTGTTTCTAGGCAAATACCATAAAGATCTCCTGTATTAACTGAGAAAGAGCCCATTTCTTGAACAGTATTTTTCAAAGCTTAACCTCATGTTTTAACAACCCCAGATGACTTATGTTCCTGGCTTTCTTGTTTGTTGGTTAGCTTTCAATGCCTGAATTCAGAGAAATGAGGGATGGAAAAAAACCCCAACAGGTCACCCAGGTCATTTCTTTAAAGAAATTAACAGATGAATCTCATAATGTAGTCCATCATATCAGCTTACTTGAGGGTAGTTGGGGCAGCATTTACATTTTTAAATCAGAAAAATTGGGGCCAATTTCAATCCCAGGATGAATTTTGAGTCCAAGAGGTTTCCAAATCCTACCTCAGCTTTTTGTGTGAGTGTGTGTGCCTGCTTGCATGTGTATGCATGTATACATCTGTTCATAAACTGAGCAATTAAGCACAGATGCAGTCTGGCTTTTAAATATTGAGCTGGCAGGGGAAGGGAAGATAAGAAAGAAGCAACCACAAGGCTGAAAAATATCAGTGTCAGGGCAAAGGACCTAAGTCTTTAAGCCCCTGCATTGACCAATTTTTGGATATGAGCTGTTTCTGGAAAGGGATGTGACTTGGGGCAAGCTGCCCTTTTTAGGTAATGGCAATTTTAGGAGGGACTCAACCAGCTGAAAGCCATCAGCTGCCAGCATCTGAGGGAATGAGCTCTTCAGTGCTGAAGGAGGATGTGGACAGAGCATTAATTAGAGTCCATACTTGCAGTGTTACAGCTGCTTGCTTGATGCAGTATGTTCCAGATAGATCTTCTCCAGGTTTCTGGTTGGTTTCTTTCCCAGGAAAAAAATTATAAGAGATAGGCACTAGTCACAATTTCCTGGATTCTTTGTCTGTTTTAAAGAAGTGTATTTCACATTTGTAGTGTAACAACTACCTCCTCTTTTCCAGCTTTATAATTTCTCCTTTGGTATACTCTCCCTGAAGTCCGGTTCACTTCTGGAGTAAGTCAGGATGCTTGTGAGGGTTAGTGGGACACACTCCATCCCCTGCTGCTGCAGCTGGTTGCAAGACCATTACTAATACTCATTGTCTCCCTCTTTAACTACTTATCCCAGATACCCTTACTCTTAGCACATCTGGTGGTCTAACTGTCTAATTTAGTAAGTGAAATAGACCCTCATTTGTAAGAGTTGTGAGCTGGTCACTATGCCCTTGTGAGACCATGGCTGGTATATTTGTATGTTTACTATCATGATTGGACAGAGAAATACCAAGGGATATTCCAGTGGATTACCTGGACACCAGATGCATTTTTCCCTTCTTAGATTCAGAAGCCCTACCTTCTACTGATGAACAAACTTAATTACCCCCTTTAGGAAAGATGATTCCTTTACTTGGTAACTGTCCTCTTAGCATGAAATGATTAGACAGCATATAAAGATGGGATGGGACTCTTCCACTGTCCCATGGTGGACTTTTTCCTCTCCATATGAATCAAGATTTGCAGGCCCACAGATACTAGAATGCTAAAGATAGAAAATATGAATTCCTTATGTGTGTTTCAAAATATGATAAATAGAGTCACTCCTGCTTCCTTACTTTGGTTCTCAGACCCTTGTATTCCTCCTCCTGGGGACCTATCATATAGTTTAGAGTATATAACACATCCTGGATAAAAGTGTCCCATTCTCTTTTTTTCCTTTTTTCTGGTTTACCACCAATTGCCAGGGATTCCTAGTGATGAATGAGGCATGGCAAAAGACATATCTGACAATTGTTAGAGAGGTAACGATGTCTGTGTTCCAGAGGAAGGCCATCTAGGATGAAAAAGAACCCTAGTTCACAGAGAGAGAAACAGAGGCAATCTAGGGTGCCAGGTTTCAAATCAAAATGAGTTCAGGATAGTTCTCATTAGAATTCTGTTTTGTCATGAGTCCAGAAGCATTAGGATTGAGGAATTGAAAGAAAGGCTACTAATGATGATGGATAATCAAGGTCCTCAAAAATTCATACAGAGAAAAACAGATTACTTGCAGATTTCCCTTATTGAAAACATAGATGTAGGGATGAAAATAGTGCTTGAATATAATATACTACTAGTACTAGTTAAGCATATAACTTTAACTCACTTCTAATATGGATACTTTTATGACTACATCAAAATATGGCCACACAAATACCAAAAACAGCTGATCATGAAAGCTCAGACCATGAATTTTCCTTAAACCAAAATGAACTTCCCTGTCCTAGTCTTCTGAAACTGCGTGCTTCCTCAGCATAGGCAGATATGACGTGGTGGAGAAGAGAGGTAAGTAGAATGCATATAAGCTGGCCCCTGTTGTCAGCAGTTCTTGGTCTTGCTGGCTGCTTTCAAGGTATGAGTGGGAAACTCCAAAGAGGAATTGTCTCACCATTTTTTAATATCCATGGTACATTGCAACGATCATAATAGTACAATAAAAATAACTGCAGAATTTGCTAACATTTATTAAGCACTTACTCATGCCAGGTACTGTTTTGTGCACTTTACATGTATTCATTTATTTCGTGTTTACAATAACTCTAAGATAAGTACTAGAATCATCTTATTTTACAAATAAGGAAACTGAGGCCCAGTGAGATCAATTTCTTGTCTAAAAACTTCACAGCTTTAAGTGGTGGAGCAGGGAGGTCTAGTTCCAAATTCCATGTTCTCAAATATTATGCCAAAATGCTAAATTGCTTTGTTGGGGAACAGAGCATTCCACCTGTGTTTAAATACTTCTTGGCTTCCATGATGTTCTATTCCATGAAAGGTCTTACCAAGATTGTGAAATGGGAAGAAAATTAGACCTGTGACCTATCACTATATATGTCTTGGCTCTGAAAACCAGAGTTTATCAAAAAAGAAATTGAACTGAGAAGGTGGATAAATAAAATTGTGACTGAAGTGGATAACAACAACTTAATCAGATTAGAAAGTAGGACCATATACAATGGGAGGTTGGTACAAATATATTGAACATTTGTATGTACCCTTTTAAATAAATTCGCTTGAGGAATTAGATTTTATGAGGTCACTACAGTGAATTTTTCCAAAGAATAGGATTACCTGCCTTTGGAACAGTCATTTGGTCTCTAAGATCTCAGATTACTCCATGTAAAATGAAGGGGTTGAATTAGGTTATTGTTGAACTCTTTTGCAGCCCAAAAACTATGAATCTAGTGTTGTATAAAGGATAAAACAAGAGGTCTGGAGCTGGAAGACGCTTGTCTTCTTTTTAGAGCCTTTCTTCTATTTGCCATCTGAGTGACTGTCATAGATCTATTCCTGGGAAACAGACTCTAAGACTTGAAGACTTGTGTACAGTTGGTTTATTTGGAAGCACTCCTGAGCACAACATGAGGTGGATGAGGGAAGTAGGCCTAGGCAGAGTGAGCGTTTGAATTCTTATGCAATTGCAGTCAATGCCTCAGCTAATTTTATGGTGAAACTCTTCGGCTGGGATGACCATTCAGAGTAGTCCTTTCTATTAATGGGTTTTTAGCTAATATGGTATCTCTGGGATGGGATTTACCCTCTCTTCAGAAACAAAAAGCAGACAGTACATATGAAACAATGATTTTCAAGATACCAGACACCAACAATGAAAGAACAATGAAGGATGGTGATCTCTAAGAGTGGGAGAAAAAGTCCTGTGACTGTCCCAGCTTATTGTCTTAAGAGAGTTTCCAGGCCATGGCTCAGGGAGGGGAGGAAGCAAGATGGAATCCAGTGGATGTTTTGAGTTGAGATGGAGTTGAAAGTCCTTGGAGAATATGTTGGTTATAGTTTACATGGCAAACTGCAGGAAAGGAGAGAGCTACAGAGAGAGGGATCTCTTGATATGCATGGAGGGCACTCCTCATATATGAAGCAAAGAACTGATTGGCATATATGATGGGAAATAATCATCTAAAAGGGAACAGTGGCTGGCACTGACTTAGGGCTGAGGTTATTGCCTATTCCTACCACCCAGTCATGGGACACTGGGTGCAGTACTCAGAAGATCTTGCCTCAGTGTAGGGGAAATAATTGGCCCCAGGCCAAGTACTGCATTGGCCCTATCTTAAATGCAAGACCTAAAAGAATGAATATTTTTCCAAGTGCATCCCAGAACAAAGGCTCAAGAATATACCTACAGAAATATACAGGAATATTCAGCACACAAACAGGTAAAATTTGCAATGTCTGGCATCAAATAACAGATTACTAGAAATTCAAAGAAGTGGGAAATTATGATTCCCTAATGAGTAGAATAATCAAACAAACAAAACCAATCTGGAAGTGAGCAGAAATTGTAATTGACAAAGAAGGACATTAAAATGGTTATCATAATTGTATCCAATATTTTAAAAAGTTGAGTCATGGAAAATATGACAATGCCCAAATTAAACTTCTAGAGATGAGAAGTATAAAGTCTAAGATGAAGAATACACTGGATAAGATTAACAGTAAACTAGATCTTGCTGAAGATAAAGTTGGTAGATTTGTAGTCACATTAAAAGACATGGTCAAAAATGGCACACAGAGGAAAAACCACTTGTAAAAATAAAATAAATCAGGGAGCTGTGGGACAATTTCAAGCGACCAAATGTGCATGTCATTAGTCTCCAAAGGAGAAGAGATATGAGGAATGGAAAATATTTGAAGAAATAATTACTGAAAAATCTAAATTTTGTGCATCCCAAGAAGTTCAATAAACCCCAAACAAGTTAAAAAAGGAAAACCACACGAAGGTATGTCATAATCATTTTGGTTAAAACCAATGATAAAGAAAAAAACCTTGGAAACAGCCAGAGATGAAAGACACAGTACATACAGAGGAATAAAGATAAGAATGACAATGGATTTTATAACAGAAACAATGCAAGCTAGAAAGACAATAGAACATCTTAAAAGCATTAAAATAAATCACTGATAACATAGCATTTGATATACAGTGAAAATATCTTTCAAATATGAAGGCAGACTTTCAAAACTTAAAGAATCCAACAGACCTGCACTATGGGAAATGTTAAAGAAAGTCCTTCAGGCAGAAGGATGCTGTCAGATGGAAATCTGGATACACGCAAAATAATGAAGCATTTTGGAAAGGGAAACTACACGGGTAAATGTATGAGACATTTTCTATATTGTCTAAGCCTTCTAAAAAATAATTTACTGTTTAAAGCAAAAATAATAAAAATATACCATAGGATCTATAACATATGTAGAGGTAAATGCTGGACTGTTCAGACCACTTACTATACAGAGATTATTGAGATAGCTAATTTTTAGTCAATCATCTTGCCATTTTCTTTTTCCATTTGTTGTGTCTGTTTTTTGTTCTCCTTTCCTCTATTTTTTGCCTTCTTTTGTATTACTACTGATGCCTAAGGGATGGGAAACAAATGAGGTGAGCCCTATAAATGCCCCAATTTCTTGAAGAATTTTCAGGCCATGGGACAGAAAATGGAACCCTGGCAAAGCCTTATGGCCTTCCAAAATTGAGGAGACAGAGTTGGGAGTCTAGAGACGTGGCTAGCAATCACAGGGAAGATTACCAGAGAGGAAAGAGAAGTACACAAAAGAGAGCTCTAGAGATAAGTAGAGAGTTGCGTTCAAGTCCTTAGCTGGGAACCATCAGATGCCAGTATATCTGGTGGCCAAGGGAATAATGCCTCAGTCTGAGTGGCACACCATTGCATTTACTATAGTGTCTTCAGAAAGTTACATCTATTATTCTCACTTTTATCATCTAGTAAATATTACTTATCTTCTGGATTGCTGTAAAATCTAATGATCTAATGACTTACTACATGTGAAAAGGGTTTAGAAATTATAAAACACATTGTTATATTAATATGTGATGTTTTAACTTATACAATACACATTATTAACACATTATTAGGATGAATCTAACAGTTCCAGAATTGGTTGATGGCTTCCAGACATGACTAGTCAGTCTGTTCTTTATCTAGCTTTCACTGAATACCCTTTGTGACAGAACATAATACCAGGGCTATAGAGAGAAAAAAGAATTGTAGTTACAGTGCCTGCTCTCAAAAAATTTGCTATGTTAGAAAAGAAAATACACATAGAAAGAAACTTTAATCAAAACATGAGTTGAATAGTCTTATTGTGCTTGACTCTTTACATATTTTCTAGAAAGGCTAGACCTGTGTGATGGGAGCTGGGTACATTTAATCATGGATTCACAAAGGACTTGAATTTTGAGCTGGATTTTGAAGGAGGAGAAAGGTATTCCACTGAAGAGCTGAAGGCAGTGTGGGCCTACAGAAGGAAAGGATGTAAAAGATGGTTATAAACAAGCTCTCATGGCAGAAAACAAGGTCTGAATTGGGGTCAAGAAGTCCTTGGCTTTGACCCTGCCTACCAAGCAGGAGACTTGGAGCCTCATTTCCTCATTTGCAAACCAGGCTTAAGCGAGCCCTGGTGTCTTGTCTGCATGATTCCACAGTCATCCATTTAAAAATCTCTGGTGATTGTGAAAGCAAACATATTTTCTTGGCCCAAGTAAGAGTCAAAACTGTGGCATCTTAGTAAATAACCATCAGGTGAAGGTGATGAACCAGGGTAGAGACTGGAATTTATAGGGAAAGAATTTAAGGGCCATTTAAAGTTTGGGAGCAGGAAAATCATGATTAATCATCTGTGATTCAAAATCTTGGAAAACACATAATGGGTGGCAATCATTCACTGACCCCAAGGTAGAGAGAGTCTAGACAAATCATGGCTCAGTGAGAACCTCCCAAGGCTTATTCTCTGTGCAGTTATGCTTCTGATCAACACCAGAACATGATTGACATACATGGGCTGCGATTGAAATATCTCAGCATTTTCCCAGGAGAAATCAGACTAACAAAATGAAAGTATCCAATCAGAAGTTTATTATGTAGTAATCACACATCGTTAACTCCCCCTTGACTTCCGTTTACTACACTGCACTTTGATTATTTAACAATCTGGGGGCAGGAAGGAGGGGCAGAGAGAACATTTAAGAAGTAATTCATATGATATAGTTCAGCAATGCTATTGCAAGGGAATATGAAACCAGGCAGAGGCTCTGGGAAGAGAGAGACTTTCTCCAATCTCATTTGGTCCCCCTGCGCTGTCGGAAATAGCGGTTGTAGGCAGCATTGTATCCATAAACCATGGCATAGCGTTCACAGAGTTTGAAGTCATCACAGGCTTCCCGAGTGATCTCATAGGCAGGCTTGGTGCGTTCTCGGATTCTAGAAGGTGGAAAAAAGAGACCCAGTTGAGAAGCATAAAGTGACTGGGGTTAAGAAAAAGAAGAAGAAAAAAAAGAGTAAGAAAATATCGAGAGATATCCCGTTCATCCTTCAATATTAAGAGATATTTGAAGAACCAGGAAGGAAAGGAGGAACAGGGAAAAGTTTTTTTCTTTTAATATAAATAGAAATTTTCTTTATGTTCTTTCCCTCCCTTCTGCTCCCTTCTGGGTCTTTCACAAAATCCAGAAATTTGGGGAAATTGAGTTGTTTCTTGTACATTGTTTTAAAATTCTTTGATTTGGGGATACAATAAAAGCAACATATATGACTGTTAAGAAACCTGTTTCTCACTCCATTCAGGTCCAGGATGCTACCCTGGGAAAAAATGTCCTCCCCGCCATTAAGTGTTGTTACCCACCTCTCTTGGGCTTTAGCTCTCCATCTCTGCTGGGGTGACATGAAGGTGTTAGCATTTCTCCTATTAATGAAGGGACCTTAAAACAGAAAATAAGTAATTGCAAATTTAGGGAAACAGTAGTTGAAAATATTGCCATGAATATTCCCTGACACAAACATACTGGCAAGCTCATTAATTCATGCATTTTATGTAACTAGAGATCTGCAAAAATCAAAGGGAAAGACAAAACAGATTTCATAAACTGCCCAACCAAAAGACACCAGCCTATGTTTCTTAGAGACATGTCATGTAGGCCACAATGATTTTTGCTTGTTTATTTTGCCTTTGGCCAATCCCTTTGCCTTTTTCAATTGATATCCCTACTCAGTGTGTTTTTAATTCCTGCAAGGAGAAATTCTCTCTGCCCTGAAAACTTGTAAAGCATAACTTTAGATTACAAATAAATGAGCAGTGTAAACATAATTAATGAACAAATTAAGAATGAAATGAATATGTTATTTCTTCCTATTACTCCATCTTTGTAATCCAGATATTCAAAAACATTCGACATAATGTTGATGACTGTGGTCTCCCAGCTGACTCGGCCTCCAATTCCCTACTTTCCATTCACCATTCCTCTTCGTTTTCCATCTGTGGTTGAGGTGGAGTCAACTTAAAATTTCCAAATGCGATTTTATGGCCCCTAAGTATGTTGAATGCAGTTTAAATGCCATATTAGACAACTTCAAGCTGTAAAAACCACTCATTTGGCAATTTTTATAGTCATTTGATTTTTAAATTAAGTTTATCAAAAGAGGTCCTCTTTTTCCTCCCTGTATTACTATTTTGTCTAAGAATAGAGAGAGATTCTCTAATACATGAGATTTAAACAAGCAAGTTAAGTATTCACACTTACTAATTTCATAGGATTCCATGCTTTCATGAGATTCTGGAATTAGAAAAAACATTGTATTGTTATTTATCACACACGGCAGTAGTCTAATTGTAAGGGAGAAGGAAGAGAAGAGTTGAAAAGATGTGAGAAATATTTTCAGCAGTGAGGTTATTACAGAGTTCTGGCACTTAGGATATGGGAGTTCTTTCTCTAGCTCTGTCCTTGCTGTGAGTATCACTTCAGTTTTTCTGATGCTGAAGGAGTTGCAGTGGCCACGATCCTAGCTAAAATTTCCCAAGGGCTGTGAGGTCTTCAGGCTAGTGAAATAACACAATTTAAGTGCAGCATACAAGTCTCCAGAGAGCCTTCTCTGATTAATTTGAGACCTGTCTGAGAGCAAGGTTGAGAAAGGGACAGAAGGGTCTAGAAAACACCCCGGTACCTCCCGGCAGGCTGGGCAGATGCAGATGTTCAGCTGGGTTTTACCAAGACAGGTTTCTAACAGGTTCCGAAAGCTTCTTAAGATCCTGTGTTTAATTGGCAGCCACAGAAACCGCTGGCTGCAGCTGAGAACTCACACTGGGCACAATGCCAGGTCAGAGGAAGAACTCAGATGAAGCCAGAGCAAAAGTCTGCCTCTTTCTACCATTCTTCTGAGCACAGAAGGTCGCTTGGGCTTCTGTTTATAAGCAAGTGCTTTTGCTTGAAGAGTTAAAAAGGAGGTGAAGAAACCAAACCTCTGACACAGAAATCTTGTGATAATTTCAAGTAAGATGCACAATGCATATGATGGGAAATACAATTTTGGCTTAAAAACATCTTAAGTATCCATATAATTGAAGCATAAGATGGAATGATCTAAATAACTTTGCTTCAGATTTCCCTTCATAAACTTTGAACAGACATAGACATATGTAATGACATATAGAAACCAGGCAAAATTTATCCTTTGACTGTAGACATCATGAAATCTGATTTTTTCTGAGATTCTTTAAATATAAAACATCATTTTTAAATTAATTCATGAAACAAATGTAGGAAGTTCACAAGATTGTCCTGTCCCTAGAGAAGGCTATATTAAGACATCATGTGAACAGATGTTCTTAAAGGCGACTGATTCAACTAATACCCTTAACCAATTATTAACAAAGTGTAAATAAACATCCTTAAAGATGAGAGAACTCAGGGGTTAAGGGTTTGACATCTTCTCCTGAAATAGTGATGTTTCCAGGTGTCTGGCGACTTACCTAGAAAAGCCTTGCCTGTTTACTTGCACACAAGAACTGGATATTTAGGACAAAAATTAGACTTGGTGGAACAGATAAGTGTCCTTGGGGCTTCGAAAATGTTAAAGTAATGGTACTTTAAGATTATAATAGAGAAAGTGGGAAGAAGAGGCAGGAGAGGGAAGAGGGAAAACAAGTACAGTGGTCGGAGGCAGGAGAGAAGAACCAGAGACATGGCAGGAGAAAGGTCGCTCACCATAACACAAAGCAGCCAGCGCCAAGGCAGCCAGAAGGGAGAGGAGGAGCAGGGTCCTCATGGTCTCTCTGGGGTCCTGTCAGGTCTTGTGCGGCAGCAGGGGGAGGAAGGCTCCTGCAGGCTGTCAGTGAAAGACTGTGGGGTTTTTATAAGAACTAGAGCAGCTGAAAAGGGAGGAGCCAGTGGGAGGGAACCGGGAAGGTGGGGACCTGTTGGCACTATACCAGCACTGGGACTTTTCCCAAATATTCCTTCCTTCCAGATATTGTGTGGGTCAGCAGCTCTCTCTCCCTCCTGGACCTGACCATGCTACAACAGGATGCTGCCCTGGTACAGAAGCTATGGCCACCCTATGTTTGGGGCCGGACCTGGGCAAGGTCCACGGAGAAGGGAGTTACCGCAAACATGTGTTCGCCTCTCTGATCTACCCTTCTGGCCCGGACTGTGGGCCTTTCAGGTTTGGCCCGCAGACAGAGCTGTAGTGTTCTGCCCGCCCCCCTGATGGATGGACAAGAGGTTCTGGCAAGAAGGACTTCACTTGTTTGCAGGTTCTAATTCGGACTTCTTTTCCCAGTCGGGCTGAGCGGTCAGTCCTGGACCAGGCAGGCATTTGTCTGGCAATGGGCACTTTTGCATTTTTCCAAGTGCTCCACAGGGTAGAGATGCCCAGTGGCTCCATCGGGTTCTGCTTCCTTAACTGGCTCCACTGTCACTTGACCATCCAGTTTTGTGATGTGAGTCCAAACCTGTGCCCTAATGCTCTCTTAGGCTGGATATCACTGACCCAAAATGCCGCAGGTATAAGGGTACCCATCTCATACTTTCTGAAGGCATTGTCTTGGTAATTAACTACTTCAGTATGCTTTCAGTGAGTGGCAGATGAGAGGCAGGCTACCTGCTAGGTGCTATGGGCAATCTAGAGACAAGCAAGATACGTCCCTGAGGAGGCAGGTAATAGCTACCTGCTCTTCGCTTGCTCTTGACCTATCATACATCCTCGAGCAGAGGTTCTCACATTCACACATCGACTGCACCCCCTGTACCTGAAGGAGGAGGCCAGCCATTTTGCACCTCTGGTTATCTTGTAGGCAAAGCAGTCTTTTTTTCTTCTTTTTCTCGAACAATCAGAAAACCTTTTCTATCAGATGCATCTCTGTTGCCTGGCTACCCCAGAGTCCTCTTGGCAGACAAATAGATTTGAGTCACAGAGCAGTGGACTGTAGAAGAGCTAAAGTGGCGGGACCTCTGACTCGGGCTGGAGCAGCAAAAGGCTGGGATGTGAGTGGGTGGGTATCCCTTTCAATAATGATTTATTTCTAGGAGCAGTGGTGAACAACTAGATGGAGCCTCATGCCTCATTCTTTTTGTTTTATTTTATTTCCCTCCCAACCTTGTCCTATGAAGGACTTTTATAAATGCTAAAGGATTTACTGTTAAAGGAAACAGCTCAGTTGTAATCTGAAGAAATAATGAATTCTAGGGGCCAGCAAAATTCAGGTTTTCCCTCCAGATATTTTCATATTAATTAAAATTAAATTAAAAGAATATAAAGATATGTTCTTTGTGATAAAATCTGAAAGAGACCCTAAAAGAAGACAATGTATATTCATCCTTGATAGAATCAACCATCATGAATTCCCTTCATGAGGTTGGTGTGTTCCCCTCCTTAAACCACAAACTTGCTCTCAGTGTTGGCTTCTGTGCCTTTTTTCCATGATAAATCATCCAAATCACTGTATTTGCAAAAGGCAGTTTACTACATTGTGTGGTTTTGGGGGAACAGGCCAGCTATGGCTTGTTTATACAGCATTTCACATGTCTGCAACTTAGTCACTGACTTCCAATTAATATGATATGAAATAAGTTTAGTTCTAATGTTTCCCCTCTAAAGTGACTAGGCTATTTGCCCCCAGCTCCCACCCCATCTCCCAAATTAAAGAGATTTCTCTCTTTTCCAGCTACAAACATATACTTTGTAATGTACATTAACTATCTTTTCCAACCAGGTTCCAGATGTCTCTGACTCCCAAGTTCAAATGGCAGCTGTTCTCTTTCAGCCTTCTGACATCACAATTGTTTATCTTTATACTCTGTGAATCCAAACTTGAAAATCTTGCACTTCTCTTTCCCACTTAAGCTTCCCCTTTTTTCACAAGTTGTTTTCATCACTGGGTTTCCTAATCATTTAAGCATTTCTCTTTATCACCTTGCTTTTTGTAAGACTAACACTTTCTGGTGGAACTGTCTCTCACCAGTCACTCATCTCCTCCTTCCATTGTTTTCCAGCTATTCCTGGATTCTTCTCTGGTAAATCCCATTTATATATTATTCATAAAAACTATTAACATGTATGAGAAGTCAGAGCTATTCTCCTCTTCTCCCATGTCACTCTCCATCTCAATGGCAATTTTGTGTGTGCCAACTCCAGTTGTGTGTTTTTTTGAAGACAATTTGGACTAACTTGATGGGGGCTTTGTATTGGAAAGGGCCAAGATGAATTCATCAAACATAAGAGAGAAGAGAAAAAAATGGTGGGAGAGAAAAAGTGAAGGGGGAAGGGGAGGAACTAGAAGAGCCTTGTAATTTGGGCTTGCTGGATGGGAGAGTTTTAGGTAGAGACTGAGTTGTAGAAGAGAAAAGCTTTGAGGCAGTCATAGGACATGAGATATGGGAAGACAGAAATAAGAGTTGCTTTGGTTACGAATAGGATTGTTTGAGATGTTCAAAGATTGCTTGAGAATTGTCAGAAAATATTGAAATTGTTCTTAATGTTGGCTGCTAGTTTGTGTTTTCTTAACTGAGATACCTTGTAAAGACTTGACCATGTGAAGCTCCAACATTCATATAGATATTTCTCCCTGACCAAAGAGGAGTATTCTTTAGTGGAAAGAATATTCAAAAACACTCACAGAAATGTCAAGAAAGGTATGGGTGATATGATTGCTAGTTTTTTTTAGATTGTATGGGAATCTCCTCATGTAAGATTGGCAGTGTGATATAATCAGGCTACAGAAGCCATAGAGCAGCATGAGATCTCCTATTCCACCTACTCTCAGCAGGAAAAGAGAGGCATGACCCCACCTTCTAGGGCCAGAAGTAGCCTCACGGTTCTTGTTCTTTCATCCATCCATCCAACCATCAATTCATCTAACATGTATTGAGCATCTACTTTGTGCCAACTCTAAAATGGAAATAGAGGAGAAAAATACAGATATGTGCCCTGCTGTCATGAAGAAGTGTGTTCTTAGATCACAAATGTAATGAGGGGCTCCTCTTCTTTAAAAATTTGTTAGGTACCCAGAGGACCCTACAGAAGACCGAATGATAGCTTTCTCAGTAGACTGACCTTTTTATGGGAACTCAGGACACTTGTTTGCAGAACATTGCAAAAAGCACTGATGACAAGCTCAGATAATTCTCAATTCAGGGAGAGAATGGAAGGGAGGAAAGGTTGGTAAAGCTGTCAGGAATTACAGGGGGAGAAGCTTCTCAGGAAAGTATCTGCTGGAGGATATACAAAAAGAGTTATCCATTTTCTATAGTAGTTCTGTGACTAAAATAATGTCAGAGTGATAGTACAGCTAAATGTATTTTCCCACCAATTCTACCCCCTCCTCTTTCTGTCCTTGCTTATCCTTCTCTTTTTCAGGCTGCTGGGCATTTTATTTCTGAGAAATTTTCCTGGCTCCAGTTAAATTTTTTTTCTCTTCTATGAGGTTCAGCTTTATTTACAGAATGTTGGTTTTATGAGTTCATGCTATTATTTTACTGGCAGCACCCAAACGCCTACTGTTGCCAGTAAAGGAAAAAGGCAAAAGAAAGAAGAGTTAGGAAGCAGCAGCCATGAAAATAAAAACAGAAATCACTTTCTAGGACATCAAAGGGCAGAGAAAGGAAGAAATCTAGCCAGCTCCATGGGATGGTGTTGACCTCTTGATTCTGTTCCTTTAAAGGAAGCCTTTTTAATGGATTTACATCTCAGATTTCTTAATTGACATAACTTTCCAAGCACCAAATCTCCCAGTCCTTTTCTGAATTTGTCTTAACTAAACTAAGGGAAAATGAGTATTTGTTGAACTCATGTATGGGAGGAACATCGAATGAATCCTGGGCAGAAACTTTTGGGGAAAGGTGGAGAAGACTAGATGGTAAATAAACTGGGTTCCTGGTTGGGAAGACCTGTAATTTTTCTTTTCTTCCCATATATTTCCTCTACTCTTTTCCTTTCCATTAATAGCTTCATCTTTTAAATAAGATAACATATATAAAGTAATAATTATACAACTATCCTAGTAATGTTATCATATATCAACTGTTTGCTATACACTAGGTATTATGATAATCACTTTTTAATTTAATTTAATTTTTTATTAAGGCTTCATTGATATATACTCTTATGAAGGTTTCACATGACAAACATTGTGGTTACTGTATTTACCCATATTATCAAGTCCCCCCAACACCCCATTGCAGTCACTGTCCATCAGTGTAGTAAGATGCCAGAGTCACTACTTGTCTTCTCTGTGCTCAACTGTCTTCCTCATGACCCCATAACACCATGTGTGCCAATCATAATGCCCCTCTATCTCCTTCTTCCTCCCTCCCCACCCACCCTCCCCAGTCCTTTTCTCTTTGGTAACAGTCCATTCTTGGGTTCTGTGAGTCTGCTGCTGTTTTGTTCCTTCAGTTTTTGCTTTGTTCTTATGTTCCACAGATGAGTGAAATAATTTGATACTTGTCTTTCTCCACCTGGCTTATTTCACTGAGCATAATACCCTCTAGCTCCATCCATGTTGTTGCGAATGGTAGGATTCGTTTTCTTCTATGGCTGAATAATATTCCATTGTGTATATGTACCACATCTTGTTTATCCATTCATCTACTGATGGACACATAGGTTGCTTCCATTTCTTGGCTATTGTAAATAGTGCTGCAATAAACATAGGGGTGCATATGTCTTTTTGAAATTGGGATCCTGCATTCTTAGGGTAAATTCCTAGGAGTGGAATTCCTGGGTCAAATGGTGTTTCTATTCTTGTTTTCTGAGGAAACTCCATACTGCTTTCCACAATGGTTGAACTATTTTACATTTCCAACAGCAGTGTAGGAGGGTTCCCCTTTCTCTGCACCCTTGCCAGCACTTGTTTCTAGTCTTTTCTATGTTGACTATCCTAACTGGTGTGTGGTGATATCCCACTGTAGTTTTAATTTGCTTTTCCCTGATAATTAGTGATGTGGAGCATCTTTTCATGTGCCTGTTGACCATCTGAATTTCTTCTTTGGAGAAGTGTCTGTTCATATCTTCTGCCCATTTTTTAATTAGGTTATTTGCTTTTTAGGTGTTTAGGCATTAGAGTTCTATATAAATTTTGGATGTTAACCCTTTATCAGATTTTGAATTCGATTTACAAGTAGATTCTCCCATACTGTATGGTGTGTTTTTGTTCTACTGATAGTATCCGTTGCTGTATAGAAACTTTTTAGTTTGATGTAGTCCCATTTGTTCATTTTTTTTGCTTTTGTTACCCTTGCCTGCAGAGATGTGTTCAGGAAAAATTGCTCATGTTTTTATATTCAAGAGATTTTTGTCTATGTTTTCTTCTAAGAGTTTTAGGGTTTCATGACTTACATTCAGGTCTTTGATCCATTTTGAGTTTACTTTTGTGTATGGAGTTAGACAATAATCGAGTTTCATTCTCTTGCATGGAGCTCTCCAGTTTTGCCAACACCAGTTGTTGAAGAGGCTGTCATTTCCCCCAGTGTATATCCATGGTTCCTTTATCATATATTAATTGACCATATATGCTTGGGTTTATATCTGGGCTCTCTAATCTGTTCCACTGGTCTGTGGATCTGTTCTTGTGCCATTACCAAATTGTCTTGATTACTGTGGCTTTGTAGTAGAGCTTGAAGTTGGGGAGCATAATTCCCCCTGCTTTATTCTTCCTTCTCAGGATTGCTTTGGCTGTTTGGGGTCTTTTGCAGTTCCATGCATTTTAGAATGATTTTCCTCTAGTTCTTGAAGAATGCTGTTGGTATTTTGATAGGGATTGCATTAAATCTGTAGATTGCTTTAAGCAGGATGGCCATTTTGACAATATTAATTCTTCCTATCCATGACCATGGGATGTGTTCCCATTTATTGGTATCTTCTTTAATTTCTCTCATGAGTGCCTTGTAGTTTTCAGAGTACAGGTCTTTCACTTCCTTAGTTAGGTTTATTCCTAGGTATTTTACTCTTTTTGATGCAATTGTGAATGGAATTGTTTTCCTGATTTCTCTTTGTACTAGTTCATTGTTAATGTATAGGAATGCAACAGATTTCTGTGTATTAATTTTGTATCCTGCAACTTTGCTGTATTCAGATATTAGATTTAGGAGTTTTGGAGTGGATTCTTTAGAGTTTTTTATGTACAATATTATGTCATCTGCAAACAGGGACAGTTTAACTTCTTCCTTGCCAATCTGGATGCTTTTTATTTCTTTGTGTTGTCTGATTGCCATGGCTTCCACCTCCAGAACTATGTTGAATAAAAGTGGGAAGAGTGGGCATCCTTGTCTTGTTCCTGATCTTAAAGGAAAAGCTTTCAGCTTCTTGCTGTTAAGTATAATGTTGGCTGTGGGTTTGTCATATATGACTTTTATTATGTTGAGGTACTTGCCCTCTATACCCATTTTGTTGAGAGTTTTTATCATGAATGGCTGTTGAATTTTGTCAAATGCTTTCTCGGCATCTCTGGAGATAATCGTGATTTTTGTCTGTCTTTTTGTTGATGTCGTGGATGGTGTTGATGGATTTTTTAACGTTGTACTATCCTTGCATCCCTGGAATAAATCCTACTTGATCATGATGGATGGTCTTCTTGATGTATTTTTGAATTCGATTTGCTGATATTTTGTTGAGTACATTTGCATCTATGTTCATCAGGGATATTGGTCTGTAATTTTCTTTTTTTGGGTGTCTTTTCCTGGTTTTGGTATTAGAGTGGTGCTAGACTTGTAGAATGAGTTTGAGAGTATTCCCTCCTCTTCTACTTTTTGGAAAACTTTAAGGAGGATGGGTATTAAGTCTTCAATAAGTGTTTGATAAAATTCAACAGTGAAACCATCTGGTTCAGGAGTTTTGTTCTTAAGTCGTTTTTTGATTACCAATTCAATTTCCTTGCTGGTAATTGGTCTATTCAGATTTTCTGTTTCTTCCTGGGTCAGCCTTCGATGGTTATATTTTTCTAGAAAGTTGTCCATTTCTTCTAAGTTACCCAGTTTGTTAGCATATAATTTTTCATAGTATTCTCTCATAATTCTTTGTATTTCTGTGGTGTTGGTAGTGCTTTTTCCTTTCTCATTTCTTGATTCTGTTTATGTGCATAGACTCATTTTTTCTTGATATGTCTGGCTAGGGGTTTATCTATTTTGTTTATTTTCTTGAAGAATCAGCTCCTGCTTTCATTGATTTTATTGTTTTATTCTTTTCTATTTTATTTATTTATTTATGCTTGATCTTTATTATGTCTCTCCTCTTACTGACTTTGGGCCTCATTTGTTCTTCTTTTTCTAGTTTCATTAATTCTGAGTTTAGACTGTTCATTTGGGATTGTTCTCCTTTCCTCAGGTAGGCCTGTATTGCAATATACTTCCCTCATAGCATGGCCTTTGCAGTGTCCCACAGATGTTGTGGTGTTGAATCATTGTTATCTATCATTTGTCTCCATATATAGCTTTATCTCTGTTTTTATTTGGTTATTGAGCCATTGATTAGTTAGGAGCATGTTATTAAGCCTCCGTGTGTTTGTGGGCTTTTTCATTTTCTTTGTGTAATTTATTTCTAGTTTCATGCCTTTGTGGTCTAAGAGCTCGTTGGTACAATTTCAATGTTTTTGAATTTACTGAGGCTCTTTTTGTGGCCTAGTCTATGATCTATTCTTGAGAATGTTCCATGTGCACTTGAGAAGAATGTGTATCCTGTTGCTTTTGGATGGAGTGTTCTGTAGATGTCCGTTAGGTTCATCTGTTCTAATACATTGTTCAGTGCCTCTTTCTCCTTACTTATTTTCTTTCTGGTTGATCTGTCCTTTGGAGTGAGTGGTGTGTTGAAGTCTCCTAAAATGAATGATTGCATTCTATTTCCCCTTTTAATTCTGTTAGTATTTGTTTCACATGTGTGGGTGATCCTGTGTTAGGTGCATAGATATTTATAATGGTTATATCCTCTTGTTGAACTGACCTCTTTATCATTATATAGTGTCCTTCTTTATCTCTTGTTACTTTCTTTGTCTTGAAGTCTATTTTGTCTATTAGTTGCATGAAATATCTTTTTCCATCCCTTTACTTTCAGTCTGTGTATATCTTTGGGTTTGAAGTGAGTCTCTTGTAGGTAGCATATAGATGGGTCTTGTTTTTTCCATTCAGTGACTCTATGTCTTTTGATTGGTGCATTCAGACCATTTACATTTAGGGTGATTACTGATAGATATGTACTTATTGCCATTCTAGGCTCTAGATTCTTGATTACCAAAGATACACTTACTATCTTACAGTCACTTAGTATGACTCACTTAGTATGCTATTATAAACATAACCTAAAGGTTCTTTTTTTTCCCTCCTTTTTCTTCCTCCTCCATTCTTTATATATTAGGTATCATATTCTGTACTCTTTGTCCATCCCTTAATTAACTTTGGGGGTAGTTAATTTGACTTTGCATCTGCTTAGTAATTAATTGTTTTATGTTGTGGTGGTTTTATTTCCTATTTAGCCTTAGGAATACTTCCATCTATAGCAGTCCCTCCACAGTGCACTGTAGGGATGGTTTGTGGAGGGTAAATTCTGTCAGCTTTTGCTTATCTGTCAGAATGCCTCCTTCAAATTTAAATGATAACCATGCTGGGTAGAGTATTCTTGGTTTCAGGCCCTTCTTTTTCATTGCATTAAATATATCATGCCATTCCCTTCTGGCCTGTAAAGTTTCTGTTGAGAAGTCTGATGATAGCCTCATGGGTTTCCTTTGTATGTGATCTTTTTCTCTCTCTAGCTGCTTTTAAAAGTCTGTTCTTATCCTTGATCTTTGCCGTTTTTATTATTATATGTCTTGGTGTTGTTTTCCTTGGGTCCCTTGTGTTGGGAGATCTGTGCACCTCCATGGCCTGAGAGACTATCTCCTTCCCCAGATTGGGGAAGTTTTCAGCAGTTACCTCCTCAAAGACATTTTATCCCTTTTTCTCTCTTCTTCTTCTGGTACCCTTATAATGCAAATATTATTCCGTTTGGATTGTTCACACAGTTCTCTCAATATTCTTTCATTCTTAGAGATACTTTTTTCTCTCTGTACCTTAGCTTCTTTGTATTCCTCTTCTCTAATTTCTATTTCATTTACTGTCTCTTCTACTTCATCTAATCTGCTTTTAAATCCCACCATTGTATGTTTAATTTCAGATATGAAATTTCTTAATGATTGAATCTCTGTTCTGAATTCATCCCTGAGTTCTTGAATATTTTTCTGTACCTCCATGAGCATGTTTATGATTTTTATTTTGAACTCTCTTTCAGGAAGATTGGTGAATTCAGTTTCATTTGGCTCTTTTTCTGGTATTTGTGAGATTCTTGTTTGAACTAGGTTCCTTTGACATTTTGTATTTGTATGTGTCGCCCTCTAGTGCCAGAAGCTCTAGTCTCTGGAGCTGCTCAGTCCCTGGAGTGATGTCGGGGGTCACACGGGAGCGGTGCTGGTGACTGGGGGAAGGAAAGAGCTGTTTCCTGCTTCCCAGCTGCACTGCCTGTCTCCACGGTCAGATCCACTGGGCCAGCACACAGGTATAAGCCTCTGTGCTTTGCATTTGTAGCTGCCATAGGCGGGGCCTCCCTCTGGCTGGCCTGACACCAGGGCAGGGACTGCCAGTTTGTGAGCTGGTGCCAGCAGAACAGGAGGGAAGCACCGCAGGCTGTGTATCACAGTGGGGGTCCTCAGAGCTGAGTAGCCAGCCATAGGGATGGAGTGCCTGAAGCTCCTGAAAGTTCCCAACCTGCTGGGCAGAGCATGCCCAGACAACCTTGTCCACCTATCCCTTCTCCCGTGCAGCAATCTCCATGCAAACCCCGCCCCTTCAGCAGCCCTCTCACTGCTAGGAAGCCTCTCAGAACATCCGCCTTTCCTTTGTCCCAGAGTGGCCAGATGTGGATCCCTGTCCTCCACAAATGGCTGGAATATCAGTTTCTCCAAGTATTCCACCCGTCATCTTATCTTTCCAAGCCTACTAATCTCCAGAGCACCATGCCATGTAGGTCTGTGCTCCCATAGCAGATTTCCAGGGCTGGGTGTTCAGCAGTCCTAGGCTTACACACCCTCCCCACTCTGTTTCTCTTCATCCCACTGGTGAGCTGGGGTGGGGGAAGGGCTTGGGTCCTGCCAGATTAGGCTTTGTTATGTTACCCTGTTTTGTGAGGTCTGCTCTGTTCTCCATGTGTATGCAGTCTAGTGTAGCCTTATTTCCTGTTGCTTTTTTAGGATTAGTTGTAGTAACTGTATTTTCTTAATATATGTGGTTCTGGGAGGAGTTCACTGTCTCACCTCTCATGCTACCATCTTGAATCTGGTTCCTCTGCCCATTTTTTAATCGGGTTATTTGTTTTTTGGTTGTTGAGGCATGTGAGTTCTTTATATATGTTGGATGTTAAGCCCTTGTCGGATATGTCATTTATGAATATATTCTCCCATACTGTAGGATGCCTTTTTGTTCTACTGATGGTATCTTTTGCTGTACAGAAGCTTTTTAGTTTGATGTAGTCCCATTTGTTCATTTTTGCTTTTGTTTCCCTTGCCTGAGAGGATGTGTTCAGGAAAAACTTGCTCATGTTTATATTCAAGAGATTTTTGCCTGTGTTTTCTTCTAAGAGTTTTATGGTTTCATGACTTACATTCAGGTCTTTGATACATTTCGAGTTTACTTTTGTGTATGGAGTTAGACAGCAATATGATAATCACTTTTTATTCATTGTGCTATTTCCTTCTCACAATAATTCTACAAACTGAGTATAATTACCTATATCCTATATATGAGAAAATCAGGGCTCAGAGAGGTTATGTATTTTATGCAAGGTCACACAGCAACTACATGGCAAAGGCAGGATTCTAACACAGGGCTATTTGAGTTGAAAGAATATTATTTTAACCACTAATGTGATCGTGCAATATTCCTCAAGGTTCTAACACCTGATTAAAGAATTCTATGACTGTGTCTACAGGGATCCTTGAGTCTGCAATTCACGACCTAAAGATAAAATTAAACAAAGATAATGATATTTAAAATGATGTTTTCTTCAATGTCCTTTAGCATAGGTCAGTACGAATTATAGATTTGTATATGATCACTTAAGCACAGAATTCTAAAATCAGAGAAAGGGATGAATTTGAAATTGGAATCCAAGGCCCCTATTTCCCTATCCAGTATACTCTGCACTCTAAACTGTCTGTCCAGACAAGTTACAACTCAAATATGTTGCCCTCCAAAACATTTTGACTCACTTCAGAAATCGCCAAGTCTCATCCCAGTCTCTGAACACTCATGTTTGCAGACTGTCATATGACACTAACTTTGGTTTGGTGTAAGAATACAGGCTTTCACAGTGTCTACAAAAGTCAAATTCTATGGTTACTGAGACCCCAAGCAAAACTGGAAATCTAGGCTCCATTTACAAGATGCTGCTTCAACTGGAAGCAAAATAGAAAATAGATTCTATGTCTCTCCTGTCTTGGCTGGAGAGGAGTTTGGGAAAGGTGGGCCATTTACTCATCAGACTCTGGCTGCTTCTTCTGAGTGAGGTGTGAAGGGGAGTTTCTCACAGTGCCATGGCCTCAGCTGGAAGGGAAGGAATCTTTTTAGATCTATTCTATGGTCACCCCACACCTGGCCACATACTTATCTTACCCTTTCATTATTCCAGTTCACCAACATAAAAGTATTACTACCTAATTCAGGAAATTTACAACAGCAATAAATGGACCTAAGTAACTTATAGGAGTTCAAGGATATATTGGTGTCTGGCAGAAACAGGAGACTTGAAGACAGGACTGATGAGACAGAGTATGAGAAGTATGAAGTGATGTCTCTGTTAGTGAGATGGAAGCAGAGCGGGAGTATGTTTAACATTTGTCAAGACACAAAGGGAAGGGAGAGGATGATAGCTTTGCTCAGCAAGTCATAGTACATAAGCACTGTGTAGTAGTTTCAGTACACTTATAAGCAGTTTTAGGGAAAATAGCACAACAGCTTTAAACAACAGCGAGTCACTTAATAGAAATTTAAGTAAAGAAATTTAAACTAAGACATTTAAATTTAATGATAACATTTATATTAAGAGTTAAAAATAGTTGGCAACTTTTAAAGTTGGCATGAGAAATGAAAATACACTTTTTGAAAATCCTTTAGTCGGAGATGGATATGTGGACGGACCTGTGTCTAACGCAAAGATACATACTTAAATGGAAATTTAAATCATTCTTAAAGTGATTTTTAACTTTAGGTAATAGATTGACTAGAAGAAAATCTGCGTAACTCAAATCTACTGAGTCCCTTTGTAACCAGCCTGTATTCTTTCTTCTATTGCTCTTTCAGGCAGAACAAACAAAAAAATTGGGCAGAGTGACATCCCCCATTTTCACTCCACCTTGGGATTCCCTTCATAATGTTGGTACCTCCTCAGACAATCATCACATAAGCTAGACTGGACTCTGAAGAAAAGCTCTGTAGAAAGTAAATAACTCTTTTGGCTGAAGGATGTGCTTATAATAATAAAAAAGTCTATGGAAACCTTAGTGTCTGTTGACAGATAAATGGATAAAGAAAACATGGTAGATATACAATGAAATGTTATTCAGGCATAAAAACTATTTGTAACAATATGAATGAAACCAGAGGACCTTATGCTAAGTGAACTAAGCTAGACACAGAAAGATAAATACTGTATAATCTCATTTATAAGCAGAACCTCAAAAAGCTGAACTCACAGAAACAGATAGAACAGTGGTTGCCAGTGGCTGGGAAGGTGGAAAAATGGGGAGACATTGGTCAAAGGGTATTAACTTTCAGTTATGAGGTAAGTTCTAGGGATGTAATGCACAGCATAATGACTATAGGTAATAATACTATATTGAATACTTGAAGTTTTCTTCAATGGTCACACACACACACACACACACACACAAAGGTTACTAGGTGAGGTGATGGATATGTTAATTAACTTAATTGTGGCAATCATTCTATGGTATATATACATATCAAACCATCACATGGTACATCTTAAATAAATACAATTTTTACAATTTTTATTTGCCAATTATACCTCAGTAAAACTGGAGGAAAAAAAAGGAAAGCCTAGATTTGAATTCTGGCTCTGCCACTTATTCCTTGTGTGACATTTGAGGTTGTTTAAATTTATAAACCTCACCTTTTCAGTGACCCAATTAAGGATTATAAAATCCAACTCACAGGCCTGTTGGATGGATTAAATAAGACAATAAACGTAGAGCTGTTTGACTGATGGCTGGGGTAGAATGCCATGGAGTACACACACACAGCACATGTTATTTAAAAATAATTGGTTTAACTCCATTGATTTAATATTCCATTTTGCTCCTGTAGTCAAGGAATAGGTTGCAGAGGACGACCAAAGCAGAGTGGACAATACACGAAGTGGGCATAATTGAATTAACAAGGTCTTGTCCAGTGGGAACCAAATCGGGAGCTGGAAGAGCTCAGTTTAGTTCTGACACTGCCATCAATGCCTGTATTACTTTTGAACAAATGATTTCATTCTCTTTTCAAACACGAGTTGGAATAGACTTCTAGATTTTTGTGCTTCTAGATTATTTCATCCTTGAATAAACAACATAGGGAAATTATTTTATAAGTCAATGTTTGAAGGAACAGTCTGTTCTTAATGCTGTTTTGCAAGTGCTGCTTCCAGGGTTGACTGGTGTTTGGTCGTGCGCCCTTGGTCCTGAAAACCTCCAGAAGATGCTGTGTAAAAGCTCCATGCAAATCACTGCTGCCAGTACAACTTGTCTGCCATGATTTCCCAGTGTAGTCAAATAACTTCATTCATTCGAGTTGCATCTTGATATGCTTTGCAATCGTTGGGATCTAAAGGGCAATCTTTACAGCCTGGGTTTGGTTAGTAGAGAAAAATCTTGTGGCAGCGATCTGAAACTGCAATTCCTCTCCTTTGTCCCATCATCTAGTCATTGCAAACCCTGGAAATAGGATGAACTTCAGGAAAAGGAAATTTAGAGGGACACAAGCGAAAAATGTCCAGGTTAATATTAGCGAAAGTCTAGTGCAGAACATGCCTTTGTTGATCAAGCTAAGAAGTGAACAGGCTGTGAAATAAGAGGTAGTCTCCACATGTGATTTCTCCCTGGTAGAATTGTGATGGAAAATAATGCAGTGCAATGTGGCTTAGGATGACCTGTGGAAATTTAATTCAGCTCTGTCCGCTGGCTTCCACTTTGTAGTTTTAAAGCCTGTGCTTGTTTGAACCTTGGTGGCCTCTCCCCTGACCCTGATTCTTTCAATTTATCATTCTCTGCATTTCCTGACTTTCTCATCATCTTAGATTATATATTTTTGGCCACTAGGGTATTTTGAAAGAGACTTTTACTTTGTTGAGGGAGTGAAAGGATTTTTCACTGGAGTTCTTTCTCTGGCTGTTGGTAGGAGATAAACGAGTGGGAGTAAGAATGGGATCAAAAGGAAGGGACGATAAACTGAAGGGAACAAGATGTAATGTAATTTCTTGTTTTGTTTTGTTTTGAGGTAGCAGCAGAAGGGCAGTGAAATGGATACGGGCTGAGGTGTGGGATTAGTAACGAGGAGAGTCTGATATGAATGCTTGTTTGTCTTGCTTTTCCACTAGTCTTCAAGGTCATTGAGGTTAGCCCCTGGCTTTTATTCATCTTTAAAACAAAACAGCTGCTCATTGCTTTAAGTAAGCCAATATCCCTCTCACATGTATTCCCAATTCTCTGGTGACTTAGCAGATGGGAGGGCTTTGGAGTCAATAGGACTGAATATGAATTCTTCTCTGTCATTTATTAATCTCTGCCGTTTCTCCAATTTCTCACTTCCCTTATATAAAAAAATGGTAGTCATAATGGAAAGTAGTTTATGGAGTTGCTGTGAGGTTTAAATGAGCTAATGCATGTGGGCATCTAGCTGCCACAGTGCCTGCATATAGTAAATGCCCCATAGAAGTTATTATTAGTAGTATTATTTCTAACTAGCTATATGACCTTGGATGAGTCATCTCACTGTAGCATGTGAGGGGTGACAATTGTAACATAAGCTGTTGTAAAGATTTAATGAGATGATCCTTGTAGAATACCAAGGAAGTGTCTGTGATGTAGTAGTTGCTCACTGAATGTTAGTTCCCATCTCCCTTTTCTATTCTTTATTTATGCAGTTTCCCAGCATGTAACCAATGCTCTAGCCAAACTGAGCAACTTGTTGGTAAGATGTCCCTCAGTGTTTGCCATCACGCCTTCGCTCATTTTTTTGAATACTCTCTTTTTCTGCTTTCCTGTCTCTGTCTATAGCTACTTTGAGCATTTTTTAAGGCTTATCTCAAATGCCACCTACTTCATGATATAGCCCATAAGTAAGCTTCCCAATGGGTTATTTCTCCTTTTAAACACTCCCTTAGTGCTCTATTTTATATCTAAACTAGCCCATGTTTTCTTCCTTTCTGAATTAGAGGCATTTCTCTTCTCCATCTGGTCACTCCCCTGCTCCCCAGGTATTGATGGTACAGTCACTGGTCTCCAGGCACATTTATCCCCCAGACGCCACTCATTATTTAGGAAACTGTCATGTCTAGAAAGATTGAATTCTTTCTTGCTAAAAAAAGAAAGAATTCTCTTGATGAATTCATATGTTGCATTAAATGAATCTTGTATTTGCTCATAATAACTCTAGGATAACCTTTCATCAACCTTACCTGATACCCATTACAGAATACTGACATTATCTGTTTATATGACTGTGTCCTACCCTGAATTTTAAGCTCTTCAGGGGAAGCTAGGACTTGTCATCCATATCTGTGGCCCTAGTCCCTTACATATTGTCTTATCTGCATACCCAGTACAGTGCTTGAAACCACAAGAGCGTAGAGAGGTTGCCCTTAACAATGCATTCCAGCAGGCTGATAGCACATACTCAGACTATCCCTGCCCTTCAATTGAAGTATAAATTTGATCCCTTGTGAAGATAGGAAATTGCCGTAATTTGAAACACAGAATAACTATACAGTACGCTAAAAAAAAGATGGGGGGGGGGAGGAAATGCTGTTTCACTTATATTTTTTTCTATTTTTGCTTTAAGTGGCAATCTGACTATTAAATTAGTAGATTACCCTCTTTATGAAATAGCAATATTCCTGAAAGTTTTCCAGATAATAACATTGTAAAATACACGTATAGCCTAAATACATGAAAAAGTATATTCCTTCTTAAAGGAAAATCACTTAAATAGCAAGGATTCCTTTGGGAGAATAAAACAAGAAAAGTCCCTTTGCTGTGTGTGAGGTGTAAATTCTGCCTGTATGTGGCTTTTTGTTACTTCTAGATTTTTGTACATTTATCTGCTGGAGTGGACCTATGCACACGACATGAAGTTATATGAAGAAGCCAACCCATTCATAGTACCAAACTATGCTAATTAAAGACATAAGTTCAATGGAAAGAAAACAAGAATATGTTGCAGATTGCCAAAGGGCAGAATTAATTAATTAATTTCATTACTTTTTAATAATTAAAAATGAATAATTAATATTTATTAAGTAACATTTCATTTATTTCTCTTCTCTACTTTTTTCTGGTTCACCAAAACAAGCCTCTCAGCTATGCCAAATAGTTTAAAGCAGAGCACGATTTTTAGTTTGAAAACCAAAAATATGACTTATCTGGACGTAATATATACAAAAAGTTAACTCATGAAAGAGAGATAGTAGGGCTATGCAAAAGTTGCTACTCTCTCGCTATACAAATTTTTTATATTCACTGAACATTTACTGAATAGCTGAAAGGAAGACAATTTTGTGCCATTTTCCCTTTTCTCAGAAGCTGTGCTGTATCTGTTGGAATGAATTTTAGTGCTTTCTTCCCATCTTCAGATGATGATGACATAATAACTTTCTCACAAGGTCAGCAGCCCAAGTTGGAGGATCTGTGGAGATACATGTTTTCAAGCCAAAGACTCTTGGGAATGAGAGGGGATGCAGATCCAGATATTGGCTGTTCTATATACTGGGGACTCTCTGGAAAAGCAGTGTTTAAATACTTAATATTTTGGTGCCAGAAATAAATCAAATGGACAATGGTGCAAAAAGAAAAATGTTTCTGGAACAACTGGAGGTCAATTTTCACCTTAGCTAGTATAGCAACTTGAACTTGAATTTCTCAGCCCCCACATTTGCTCTTCATATTGTGATTTGTACCTGGCCTTGCTCCTTCCAAGGACACACACAGTTCATATGGCTGGGTTTTTTCCTGTGTAGGCTTAAAGATAAGCAAAAAAACTGACTCATTGCTCTTCTTGCCAACATGTCTTCCTGTTGCACAAAAAAGAAGGCGGCCATGAATAGATTTGGCAAGGCTGACTTGTAGGAATGATTTCCATATGGCAAGATTAATTATTCAAACACAGGATAGTTAAAGAACCCGAAGGCTTTTGAGTGTCCTGGAAGAAAAGATCAAGAAAGAAAAAATTATTGAAATGTTTCAGTGATTCTCTAAATAAATTTATACAGGCCATGGTATAGAGCCTATTTTTAAGTCATCTAGGGCTTAAATTATGTTTTAAGGAAAAAATATCCACTAATGGCACGTAACAATTTTTTTTTTGTCAAATGACCAAAACATTTATGTTACCAGATGCAATGAAGAGTTCACATTTACTTAGTATATTTTGTGAGGAAAATCTCTACTTCTGTCTATATATAGGAGACCTAAATAAAACTGTTACAATTTTGTTAGGTAAAGATGTTTTTATCTCTAAGCAGTATGAATGTTTTAGGTATTTAGAGAGAAAAAGAAATGTAGATAACCTGAGAAACGAGCTTTGTGAAAGTCATTGTATCATTACTTTGCCCTTAAACCATCTTCCTCTGTTATTCACACGCTGCCTACAAAGATGAGTCGAAAATTTAAAGCAGCTTAATTCCTTTCCCCCATCTTCCAGTCAGAAGTTTAGGAATAAAAAAATAGAATGTATGCAACTCTTATTACTCTTCAAAGAGGACTGAGAAATAAAAGGCATGAAAACAACAAAACAAATCTGTAATAAAAATTCACATATACATGTGAATACAAAATACAGCCTAAAATATTATCTTGCTAAGGGGAAATATAGCTTATTTATTTATTTATTTAAGGTATCATCGATATGCAATCTTCTGAAGGTTTCACATGAACAACATTGTGGTTTCAACATTCACCCATATTATCAAGTTCCCCTCCCACCCAATTGCAGTCACTGTCTGAATATAGCTTATTTTTATAAAGTTCTTATGGGAGATGGAGGTTTAGAGCTTTCAACTGACTTGTCCAAAGGGATACCAGGAGTCACATGCCTTGAACTTTGCTTGACTTAGAATAGTTCTCTGTGTGCATACTTATGTATTTGTGTATATATCATTTATAATAGATTACATGTAATTTAGAGTATAGATATCTAAAGAGTGAAGTCAAATGGCACAGGGCCTAGCAAATAGTAAGTACTTAATTATATATATATATATATATATATATATATATATAGAATAAGTTAACACAGTGCCAGGGCAGTTTCTAAGCACAATAATGATAACGTGTTAAGTTGTTCATTTATTCTATAAACACTTATAGATTGTCTACTCTATTCCAGGTATAGTTCTAAGTAGAATTCATAACGGCCTTTAAGAAAAGTAGTCTATGGAGAGACAGGAAGATAGATAAATAATTATAAATACTGAAAGTTTGTAGTTAGTTGTGTAAAAAAATTACACTGTAGAAAATAGTCCTAATATAGTGTTAATTTTAGTTAGTGTAAATGGGCCAAACTTACCAATTAAAATACAGACTATATCAAAATAGATGCTAAAAAGAAGTCTAATATTATATGGTCTCTATGAGAGACATTTAAGACAAAAAGAATACAAAAGGATTGAAATTAAAAGAGTGGAAAAATTATTTCAAGCAAATTTGAACCAAAGGAAAGTGAGAGTATTACTCTTAGTATCTAGTAAAGTTGAAGTCAAGGACAAATGTTGTAAGGACAATGGAGTATGTTTTATACTGAAAAGAAAATATCAAGAGATGTTTTACACTGGAAAAAAAATGAAAAATAATGTATACTGATCAAGTGGCTTTATACCAGGAATGCAGGCATTTTTAACATTGGACAATATATCAATGTTATTCACCACAATAATAGATCAAAAGAGAAAACTTGTACAATTTTCTCAATTGATGCAGAAAAGCATCTATCTTTTGATATATCTTTTGATTTTATGTGTATTTGTATGTACTGATTTTGTATTTATATATATTATATATAAATAATTGATACAAAGTTATCAAGTTAGGGGCAGATGTAAAATTCTTTAAATTGGTAAGTTATATGCCAAAAACTTACAACAAACATTTTTCTTAACGGAGAAAGTTAAAACTCAATTCCTTTAAAGGTAGGGATAACAGAAAGATGCTCACTGTTATCACTATTATTTATCATAGACCTGGAAGATATGACCAATATTATACTAAAAAGAAAAGAAATAAAACCTGGAAGGATTGGAAGGGGAGAGAAAGATAAACATTTTTTTGAGACAATGTTATCTAAATAACATAAAAAATAATCATCCATTCAACAAACTATTAGAATCAATGAGAGTTTAGTCAATTTGCATGTAGAAAGTCAGTTGACAAAAACAGTACTATTTCTCTACATCAGCAATAACTAACTGGCAAATACAATGAAAGTAGGATACATTTCACAATCCCAATAAGAACTGTCAAGTATATGAATTATTTTAACCAAGAATATATAGAATCTCTATGTAGAAAACTAAGATTCCCAACAATAGCAATGAAAAATAATCTGAATAGATGGAAATATCATCCATGCCCATGGATACAATGATTTCCTATTATAAAGATAAATTTCCTGAACTTAATTTATAAATGCAATGAAATCCCAATAAAAATTCCAGCTGTAAATTTTGAGATGACATAAAGATAATCCATTAAAAGTTTTACTTTTCCTTTTTCACATCTAGATCCTTAATCCATGTTGGAAGAGTTTCATATGATGTGACGTGGGGATAGTTTATCTTTTTCCACGTGGATGGAGAATTGTTCCAGCACCGTTTCTGTAATAGCCTATGTTTCCTCATTGGTTTTCCATGTCCTCAAGCTCCCATAAAAAGGGTCTGTTTCTAGTTTCTGTTACACTGGTGTTGTCCCTGTGCCAATAACATAGCTTCGAATTTCCCAAGACATCTAGTAGTTTGCCATCTAGAAGAGCAAGTTTTTCCCTTTTCTTAAAATTATATTGGCTGTTCTTAGCTTTTTGACTTGTATAAGTTTTTGATTAGCTTGTCAAATTTCATTTAAAATCTTTTGGAATTTTTCTTGGAATTTCATTTGGGTTTATTGATGAATTTGGGGATGCTGACATATGCAGAATATTGAATTTCTTCATCTATGGCCACAATATAATTTGAAATGTATTTAGCTACTTTATGTACATTTTATAAAAATTTTACAATTTTTTCCACAAAGAACTTACACATCTTTTGTTTTATCTGTTAAGACTCCTAGAGTTACTGTGAATGGCATTTTAAAAGCTATATTTAAATATAATTTTTACCGATGTATTTAGGAACACTGTAGGTTAAAAAAAACTATAAAACATGGCAATATTATTGAGCTATCATTAATATTAACAGTTTGTCTATGGATTCCTTGGGTTTTGCCTGTAGGCAATTACATGATCTGTGAAAATTGACAATGCTTTTTATATTCCTTTCAAAATCATATACTTTAGATTTATTTTTGTTGTTTTATTGCACTGGTAGTAATAAGGTAGATAGTAGGTATCCATACTGTGTTCCTAACTAGAAAGGAAAAGCTTCTCATATACCCCAGATTATAATGTCACATATTTATGTTTTTTATAAATGTATTTTATCAGCAGAAGAATATTTGCTTCTAATCTTAATTTGCTAAGTTATTATTTTTAAGATGAAAGGGGTGTTAAATTATAACTAATGTTTTTTCTTCTCTATTGCATTATCATGAATTTTTCTCCCCATTGATCTCTAACTAACTATGGTGAATTGCAATGATAGATTTTTTAGTATTGTCTTTATTAAATTATTTTTGTCTGCTTGATTAACATATTAATGATTAAAATTCCAGCTATAATTGTGAATTTCTCAATTTTTACTTTCACAATTTTTACTTTATGTATTTTAAATAGAATGCTTTCTCTCTTAAAGTTTATGTTAATATATTAGTTTAATTTACTATTGACAGCTTTATTTAGCTAAGTATTTGGTTGGTATCATTTTTTCTATCTCATTTCTTTATATTTTTATAAATCATATCTGTGTAGCTGTCTTGTTAATGGATATAGATAAAAATTTTAAATGTAATTAATTTACATTTATTCTCAATACTGATCTATTTAGGTTTATTTCTAAGAGTATTTTGTGCTTTTATTTGCTGTGAATTTTATGCTTTTATTTTTTAAACATTTCTTTATTACTTCCATTGGCTTATTTGAAGCTTCTAAAGA
The DNA here is from genome assembly GCF_040802235.1 of Manis javanica. Taxonomy (NCBI): domain Eukaryota; kingdom Metazoa; phylum Chordata; class Mammalia; order Pholidota; family Manidae; genus Manis; species Manis javanica. The sequence continues at coordinate 18,841,101 of NC_133170.1, read as the reverse complement.
AGTCCATATCATCCCTTTATTAATATGCAGATTTTATATATTATATTTAATCTTTAAGAGTGCTTTCTCAAATTTTTAACATTTATATTTAACTTAACACAATCCAAAATTAATCAGTACCTCTATACATCACCTGAACAATACAAGGACATTACAAGGTTTTAAGGTCAATTAAATTATTCCCATAATTAGTCACTGTTACCATCCATTAATGTTTTATACATAGTTTGTTTTGATTTACATGTTTGCCAATTTCTTTGCATTCAGTTTCTTCTCTCTTTTCTGATGTAAATCCTTTATGAACAAGGTTTTCTTTCGTGAATGGGGAACAGTTACAGTATTTCTCTAAACATGTATTTATTTTGTCTGTCCGCTGAAATGATAGTTTATTTAGAAATAACATTTTAGTTTGAAAGTTGCATTGCCTTGTCCTTTCAAGATGTTTTTTCATCATCTTCTGGCTGCTTCTGACACTTGCAAAATCCAAGGTCAGTCTAATAGTTGCCTTTTCTCATCAGTGATTTTAAGATGTTTCTCTAATTCTTTGGTGTTCTGTGTTTCACTATGATGTGGGTAAGTGTGACTATCTTCCTGTTTACATGGTTAGGACTATACTCTGGTGTGATGAATTCATGTCTTTCTTTAGGTAGGTATTTAAATGAAGACATCTTTAATTCAGAGACATTGTTTCTTCAAAAAAAAAGTGTGCCTCTGCCACACTTTAATACCCCCTTCAACTTTTGCTGATTTGGTTTGGACCTTCTCATTTTATCCCCTATGTGTTTGAATGTCTCTTTCATACTGTCCATTTTTCTCCTTACTGAATTCTAAATAGCTTGCTAAAATATCTCCTCCTATTCACTCATTTTCTCAATTTTTATTTTATTTTTTGTCTCCTGACTCATGCTCTTGGTGAGTTTCTTCATATATTGTGTAATTTGGATAATGAGTTTATCTTTACTTGGTTTCCTATCTATGGGAATCCTGAGCAATTGAATCATTAGATTATCATTCCAGAATTGTTCCACTTTCCATTCAGTGCCCCAAAGGGCAGAATTTTGTATTAATTTATCAACTTGAGTGTTCTTGGGCACAAACGTAGTATATATTTAGACCCCAAACCCATGTGCAGAGCTGGCCTGTTGCTTTCTCATGGGAGACATGTTTTTAAACCCATATACTAATGAGCATCCCTGTGACCTCTCTGTGTGGCTGGAGGAACTTTTTTCTGGTCTTTTTCTGACTGTTATTCAACAATATTTATTGCGTATTAACTGTGAGCTACACACTGTACTAGATGCTAGTTGCTTTCACACAAAGATGTACCTGACACAGTCCTCAAGAAACCCAGAATGTACAGTGGTTCAGTTAGTCACTCAAATGTCACAGTAGCAAAAATGCAGGTGCTGCTGCATTTCAAGGAAGTAGAGCCTCCTCAGTAGTTAGCCAGGTTCGTCTGCACCAGGGCATACAGACTAGACTTTCTACTTCAGACTCCAGAACCAGGAAATGTTGTGTTTAACCCTTCCTAATTGGGAAGAATGATGTATGGGCATGAATAACCTTGGTCAGTCTGTGCTGCTCATTTCTCTAGCCTCTGAAAAGCCCCACAGCTCAGCCAAGCCTAGAATCATGGCCTAACACTTTCTCCTTGCTCATAGGTCTGCTAAAGTGGGGTTTTGAAATTTAGGCTGCTTAGAATATATAAAAAGGGTGAGAGAGTTATTAGAGGTTCACACTTACCAGAAGTGATAATCAGCTCTTTTCTTTCTCTGTCTTCCAGTTAGCTGTGTCCAAACTTATTATTAACTATATAATAAATACTGCATATGATTAAATACAAATATATAAATATAATAGTAATAATGATAATAATAATAATAACAGAGGAGGCTTACAAAGCTGTTGTGTTCAACAGCTATGATACTGTAACCACACATCTCACAGCTACTTTCTATGTCTAGTTCCTTCTCCATAGGAACTTTTTTGGATATTCATTCCTACTTTCCAGTCATACATATTATTCTTAGATAGTGATCACCTTTACATGTTTATACTGGTTTCTAATTACAGACATTATTGCCTTCTTCCTTGGGGCACAAATCCATCTTTTGACATAAAAGTAATTTCCTTTGAGTTGGTTCATTAACATATTTTTTTTCATACTGATAGCAGAGGAGACAAATGATAAAGTAATAAAAATAAGTAAATAAGTTTATATGACACAGTGGTAAATGCTAAGAGAAAGTGGAAAGGATATAGGAATTGCTTTGAGGGTCTGAACCTATTCCACATGATCTGCAGTTCAGTTATTTATATTTAGATGTTCTTTAGGATTAACCCATGCCCAACACATGCTCATCAAATTGTTGTGCTATGCTAATGAGCAAGATGGATAGATCTCTACCCTTGTGGAATGAGATCATGAAAATGCATGATTATAAACTTTGATAAATATTATGAAGGAAAGGTACTGCAGGTTAAGAAAGTACCTGACAGAGGATCCAGACTGGTTCAGGGGGTTAGGAAGGTATTTCTTGAAGAAGAATGTTTGATCTACAATTTGAGGTATAAATAAGAGGTAAATGTATAAAGGGGGCAGTAAAAACAGGAAGAGAAAGAGTCTTCCAGGCTGAAGGAGCAATAACCATATAAGTTACAAGGCAGAATGAGGTTTTGTATGTAAAAAGGCACAAGATCTTTTTTTAAATTAAGGTATCATTGATATACAATCTTATGAAGGTTTTGAATGAGCAACATTGTGGTTACTACGTCCACCCATATTATCAAGTCCCCCCAACCCCCATTACAGTCACCGTCCATCAGTGTAGTAAGATGCTCTAGAGTCACTACTTGTCTGTGCTATACTGCCTTGCCCATGACACCCCTACATTATGTGTGCTAATCATAATACCCCTTAATCCCCTTCTCCCTTCCTCCCCACCCACCCTCCTGCACCCCTCCCCTTTGGTAACCGCTAGTCCCTTGGAGTCTGTGAGTCTGCTGCTGTTTTGTTCCTTCAGTTTTTGCTTTGTTGTTGTATTCCACAAATGAGTGAAATCATTTGGTGCTTGCCTTCCTCTGCCTGGCTTATTTCACTGAGCATAATACCCTTTAGTTCTGTCCATATTGTTGCAAATGGTAGGATTTATTTTCTTCTTACCGTTGAATAATATTCCATTGTGTATATTTACCACATCTTCTTTATCCATTCATCTATCGATGGACACTTAGGTTGCTTCCATATCTTGGCTGTTCTAAATAGTGCTGCAATAAACATAGGGGTGCATATTTTTTTTGAATCTGTGATCTTGTTTTCTTTGGGTAAATTCCTAGGAGTGGAATTCCTGGGTCAAATGGTATTCCTATTTTTAGTTTTTTGAGGAACCTTCATATTGCTTCCCACAGTGGTTGAACTAATCTACATTCCCACCAACAGTGTAGGAGTGTTTCTCTTTCTCCTCATCCCTGCCAGCATTTATTGTTCCTTGTGTTTTGGATGTTGGCCATCCTAACTGGTGTGTGGTGATATCTCATTGTGGTTTTAATTTGCACTTCCCTAATGATTAGCAATGTGAAGCATCTTTTCATGGAAAAGGCACAAGATCTTAAGTGTTCTCCACACACACACACAAACACACAGACAGGTAGTTATGTGATGTGATGGCTGAGCTAATCAGCTTGAATATGGTAATCATCTCACAATCCATATTAAGTCATCATTTTATGCACCTTAAAAAAACAAGATGTGTAACCTACACATATATGATTTTTGTCAAACACATGAAAATAAAGACACAAAATGAGGCTGGGGGATTAGGTAGGACCCTGTGAAAATGCTGATGATCTAACATTTTTTATCTAAAAGGTAATTGGGAATCATTGAAAAGTTTAAGGAGAGGAGAAACATAATAAGGTTATGCTTTTTTTAAAAATGTGTCCGGCTGTAGTGGAGAGCACAGATTGGAAAGGGGCAGGAGTTTCTGCAGGAAAATCAGTTTGGGGGCCATTGTCCTAGCTCTGTGCTTGGTGATGGTAGCTTAAATTGAGATGACGTTTAAAGGGAAAGGGAGAGGGCTATTAAAATTATTTGGAAGGTAATGTTGAGCCAATGACTGTAAAGGTGTGGTGTCCAAGATTGCTCCTTTGTTTCTGGATAATTGTTGCTAATCCATAGTAGTTCACAATATGCAGAGAGAAATGAAAATGGGTATAATAGGTTGAGAGGTTTATGTGATATCTAGATAGAAACATAGAGTAAGTGGTTGGGGTTCAGCATCTAATCTGAACTGGAAATAAAATTTGGGAGTCATCATCTCATACAAATAAAACACATACATTTATTTTTCAAAATAAATGCAAGTACACCTTTCCCTACATGAGTTCTCTCTGTTTCCTGTTATGGAATGAACTCCCTTGTACTCAGGGATGGGTGAGGGGATGAGCCCTTAGGAGTGACTCTCACTTCCTTTTCCTTACTATTTTTAACTCCTTCATGAGTAATACTAATAAAACCAAACAATATGTTGCACAATCTCAACAAAATTGAGTTATACTTAGAGAGTATAAACCACATAAGCCCCTTAGGATAATTTTCTCAGAGTAAGGGATCAATACATATTTGTTGTTTGACCAAGTCACACTGAAAGTATTGTTAAATCACTTTTTAAATGATGGCTTATAATTGGGTTTGTTGAAAGAAAAAACATGACTGTAACCATGAATACATTTAGAATCTGCTTTAAGAAGACAAGAGAAAGCCCTTTCCATTCTGGAGAGGCTGGCTTTGGCTTTAGAGTCCAGTGACCTGGCATAACCTCAGACCCAAAGTTTCAGTTCGTCGCTTAGCCTTTGGTGGGCCATTGGCCTTCTCAGCTAATATAATTTGGCAAACATGAAGTGTTTTATGAGAGAGGCAATGTGGAAAGAACTCTGTAGTTTTGCAAAAGATTTTGCCAATGTTTTTAACCACTCATCTTCCAAAATACCCTGCCTCAGTCAGATGAATTGACAGTTACAGTATTTTCCACTTCCTGCCTAGGGACCAAGGGCTTGACATGAACCCTAGCTCTGACAGCCTCATGGGATCACACTGAGCAATCATCTGGAGGGATAGGAAAAAGATGCTACTTAAGGGACAAGTTCAAATTATTATCAAGGAAAGGGACTCAGGGGAACCAGAGGAAATACTGTATGTTGGGTCCTAGGGTAGAGTTCAGATCTGTTGATGGGAAATGTGGCAAGAAGTCAAGAGATCAACTATAGGTCTCTGGGCCTAGTGCAAGGATATAAGAATATGGAAGAAGGTCTGGAATGTAGATCTGACTAAAACAAGAGTATCAGGAATTTCTTCTGGTGGGAATGGCAGGGCCTCATTTGTATGGTCTTTTTAAGGGGGTTTACATATATGTGTGTACACACACACACACACACGCATATTTTCTAAGAGGTAACAAGATAAACTGTGTGGTGCCTCCTGAGTTGTTCAGATCTGGTCCTGAGGTTGAGGACTCTCTTAAAGTTCCACTTGCTGTGTTCCAACTCTGTGCTCAGAAACCTTCTCTGTGCTTTCTGATGGTCACTGTCATATGATCACATATTTTCAGATCAGCATAGACACGGTGGTAGAAACAAATTATTGAAAACAGGTTTTTGGATGTATCCCAGAGCTATCTAAACTGTGTGTTCAGCTCTCAGTGTATGCTATATGCTTTTTAAAGGAGGTTAGACATAAATATATAAATTAATAGTAGCAATAAGATGAACTCAATGCTGCCTGAGTCAAGACCTGTATCATGTCCAGAAGCTTGAGGAAGGGGGACCCATTTGAAAGGGACCCTAGATGGCTGATGAGGGGCTACCACCTAGGAAAGGTGGGTAGATAATCTAGGTAAAATCAGTATCTAGTACCTTAGTACGAACCAGGAGAAAAAGGGAAAAACAAAGAAAGCTTGTGAAGTGTGTGATGTCTGCCCCCTTGGGGATATTCCTCAAGTATAATGATTAATGTGTTCTCTGGGCCAAGTGATGTTCAAGTCCTTAACTTGTGCTATTTCATTTGATCTGCTCAATATACCTACAGTATCTGCACAGACATTGACTGTCCACCCCCGAGCTTATGTGCCCACTGCCATTTTCTGTTGCCTTCCTCCAGGCTTTTCCAAGTGTCTGTTGAAGAAATAGAAATAATTGTTCGGGTGATTCCTTTTGCCAGTCACTTGTGTACTTGACTAATCATAAACCTCTATGTTTTCATAGCACTTCACAAGATCCTCTGAGGAGATAAGAGGTAGCCCAAAAGGAAAAGGAAACCCTGAAAGGTGGGAGAGATTGGGCTGAAATCAAACCAGATCCTGGATTTGGTTATAGAACTGAAAATCCTGTTGAGAACGCAAACCATAAAGGCCAGCATCCTTAATTAAAGCCAGAAGGGCACCAAGTGCCAAAACACATGGAATGCAAAATTCAGACAAAAATGTGTCAATCATTGGGGCTAATGGGCCAACTTTTATAAAAGGAAGATAAAAGATCTGACCAGGGGTCAAGCCATTAATTTTTGGTCATGTTAAACGTGTATACTTTAGCTGACTTGCAGAACTGCTTGTATTCTTGGCTTTATTATCCACAAAGGGCCAGGTGTCCTGCATGGATCTGGGGCAGTGGTCACATGGTGGAGCCCCAGATTACAAGGGCTGTTGGGAGCAGATTTGAGAGAAAAGAGTGAAAAGGAAGCAAGAAGGAGGATGTTTATTTTTCATAAGGGGACCCTGCCCTTGCTTCCTGAACTCAAACTAGTCTAGACTTGTTTTTTCCAGTTTGCACAATGTCCGCAACAACAGAATAAATTTATTAAAGCCAAACAAACTGGGGGCTGAGTTTTGGCACCGAAACTCAGACAGAAATAGAATCAGCTGCTTTTGAGTTGAGTGTAATGGCTGATTTACAAACGAGTGGTACATTATGGCTGTACTGGCCTTAACTGAACCAGTTATTTTCATTATGAGGAGACAATGGGGAGGCAAATGTCTGGCCTGGTACTCAGGATATAAACTGGTCAGTTTGTGAGTTCTTTCTCTTTTTCCTTCAATTTTTGAAACTCAAAATGTTAGAGTTAGAAAGAACTTTTACCACCATTTTTCTCCTCACCTTATTTTGTGTGGAGGAAACTGGACTCAGAGGAGTTGGATTATCTGTCCTTCTCTTGATAGCATTAGAGCAACACATCATGAAATTCCCGACTACCTACAAATGGGGAGAGTCCATTGTGGTTTGCCTGGGTTGGAAAAATAAGTGTGGGAATAATTCAGCGTGCACACATTTGAGCATATGTTCAGAGTCAACTCTTTATTAACTAACAGACTCTATTTGAGGACCATCCACTGTTCTTCCCTCTCCTTAGCCATTTTCCGTTGCCTGTAGCAATGTTTTGGCATTTCGACATGGCGGCTGTGTGTCTAGTGAGGGCTTGATCATTGGAGTTTCTGAGTCCGGGCCAATGTCAATGTGTATTTTTACATTTCAGAATGCTTTCCATTCCTCATCTCATTTTATCCCTACTGTATGCTTGTGAGGAGACAAAGTTAAAATTAACTCCATTTCACATGGTAATGGGGTGGGAAAGGGAAAATGAGACACAGTGATGTGCCCAAGACGACATGCTGAATTTAGGGGAGAATTCAGGATTCAAAGCCAGATATGCTGTCTCATCTCAGTTTTCCTAATAGTAGGGGCTACCCTCTCCCACACTCTCCATCGATATGAATTAAGGAAGTTGTGTAAGAAAGAAATAGTATAAGATATATATGCTCCTCTGTTCATTTTTACCAAAGATGCTTCTGGCCTATTTATTTACTTAAACACATTGGGCTAATTTTGAAGAGACATATGGCATTTGGAATCATGAGAGTCACTTTTTTTCTGGATCCCATTATTTTAAAATTTAACTCTCCATGTCTGGACTAAAGAGGCAGGTCCTTTCACAGGCCTCTTTGTAATGAACAGTACTCCACACCTGACTCTTCTACTGGGTAATCATGTTGCTATGACAGATTATAAAAGATGGATGTCTTGATTAAACAAAACCTTATGAAAATCTTTTGAGTGCTCCACAGAGAAATGCCCCTGATGGAAGGGATAGCTGCTTGGAGAAGTGATTTTTTTCCCTCAGGAGATTCCCATTCCTTTGAAATGTCTTCTCTTTCATACAACTGTGACCACTTTGCTCAGATCTTATGCTCAATCTCTCCATAGGAAAAAAAAAAAATAGAACCTTAATCTTAGCAGTTTTTTGAGTATCTGTTAATTAAAGGGGTGTGTCCCTAACAGAAACATGGCCAAGAGTTTGTAAAAATGCATGAGAAACTAAACTCGCTGCACAAACAGCTTGGCTGTGGTTTGGGTTCTATTCTTCTTTTGGTGACTACAAATTGTAACTAATATATGGCCTCTTCCAAATGGGTCCCTTTTAAGATCCTGCTTGATGATTATCACAGCTTTCCTTATTCATTCATTAGTTATCTAGCAACAAAGTCCTTGAAGTGTATCCTTAACTTCTCTATCTCTTCTTGGAACTTGAAAGTACCATGCCTAAAAATAGGCATTTGAGAACCATGTGGAAATTGTGTTTTATGATTTGAGCTTTTCGGAAATGGCTATGCTAAGGAACTAAGATGTAATGAAAATCACACACACTGGAAAATGGTGACTTTCTCCTTGAGGAAACCCTGATGAACTTGAATATTCTGTAATTTAATAAATGGAAAATGAGAAGGTGGAAGGAGAAGAGGAGGGTCATAAGCTGGATGGTGACACTTCCAAAACTATAGCCCTTAGCGAATTGCCATTTTCACACTTGGTCTGGCTTCCATAATTACATCCAGCCTTAACCTCACTGTCTACCATTCTTTTCCAAATGCCAGAAGGTCCCAAATGGGCAATGATTCTCTGACTCTTTTCCTTCCCCTTACAAATCAACATCACATCATTGGCACTACCATTCTTGCATTTCACAATCATGGAAATACCTTGCCACAGACCACCTGCCTGCCACATACACCTAACATTTCCACCTGTTGACTGACTGAGCCTCTTCCCTTCTCCAGAACTGCGTATCATTAGTGATGTTAAGAGAAAAAAAACCCTGTGGAGTGAGCAAAATGAATTAGTTCAAGAGAGGCTGCAGGTCTAAGGAGTCAGACCCTGAGTAATTACCCATTCTCATTCTGTGGCACATTTGCCAAAGTGTGGTGGAGTGATGGTCACTCATTCTGTGGTATGTTTGCCGACGTGTGTGGAGTGCCTTTTGGGACCAGTAGGATTCTCATGGTCATAGTGTAAAGCCAAGTGATGGCAGGACAGAGCCAGAACTTTGCATATACTGCTCAAGGTGTATCCACTTCCCTCCAGATACTTCCTTCCCTGACTATACCCCTTTGTGCTCAACCTGCCTCAACCTCTGCCCCATATAGAGACCAGGAGCAATACCCTAGGAAGAGGTGAAGATGGAGGCAGAAGTAGAGACAGAGGCCGTGAGATGGCAGGGAAGTAGTAAAGGATGGACCACAGGGTGAGTGATTATTAGTAAGAAGGTTGACATACCAGGGGGAGTGAGGAGCGGGAAGTGCAGACAGGAAGGTCAGGCACCATCAGCTGTGGACATAAAGGGAAAAGATACTTAACAAGAAATGTGATGGGGTCCTCAAAATGTAATTGGTATAAATGAGCATGATGGTCAGAATTAAGAGGTAAATCTAACATCAGTCATTGCTCACTCATAAATTTACTGTTCAAGTCTTCATATTATCTTTGTTGAGTGTACATTATTATCATCAACATCATTAAAATATTTGAATATCCATTAAATATGTTGGAAATTCAGACCATTCCTCAAATCCCCGGGGAACTCTGTGTGTGTCCTGTACTCAGGAACTCGAGGGCTGGGATGGGAAGGCTGGCGTCACCACCACGCCGTGTGGGGTCTCATCTGTTCCTGTCACCTCTTCATCGCATGGTGGAGGCACTCAGTAAATGCTTGATAAAGGGACGAATGGGTGAATGACTGAGAATGGGCACCCCCATGCCGCCCTTGGAAGCCTGCCCTAATTGTCTCTGTGTCTCTGTGCAGACAACATAGGCATATGTTGGTCCCCACCCCCAAGTCAGTGAAAGCACTACATATTTTATTTGATAAAATACACTCACTCTTTCCTCATTCTGTTGTATGGCATTGGTGCAGTGATTATGGGAGCCTGACACAGACACTGTTCTAGGCACATGTGGGGGATGCTGTGGTGAGCCACGCATCTCACCCCCAACTTCTCCAGGTCAGATGCACTCTTCCCCCATGTCTTAGTCCATTTGGGCTGCTATAACAAAATATCACAGACTGAGTGACTTCTGAACAACAGAAATTTATTTCTTCCAGTTCTGTAGGTTATTAAGTCTGAAATCAGGGTGCAGGCATGGTCGGGTGAGAGCCCTCTTCTGAGTTGCAGACTTCTACTTATATCCTCACATGGTAGAAGAAGAATCTCTCTGGGGTCTCTTTTGTAAAGGTACTGGTCCCATTCACAAGGGCACTCCTGATGCAATCACCTCCTAAAGGTCCCACCTCCTAATATCAGCATACTGGGCATCATGCTTTAACATACACATTTGAGGGACACACAAACATTCAGTCCATAGCACCCCAGCTGCTGAGTATATTGATAGACAACAATTCTTAGCTGAATCACACTCACCAACCTTCAAGCCAGAGATTTCCCTCTGCTAAGGTGACCCATCTTTCCCATGATCATATACCTTTTCTGTGTGCAGCTTGCATCATACCATCCACGTGAATGTATGAAGGTCTGGCCGCCATTCTCCAACTGGGACAACTCTGCAAGGACACTTCAGCACTAAATATCCCCATGGGAGAACCTGAGCCTCTGTTGTGACTATGTCACAGCCCAGCTTTTCCTTCTGCCCAAATCCTACTTTCTTCATTTCCCCACAGGTCCCAAGAGCCCTGCCCAGTAAACTTCCTGTGAGGAAATTCAGTCTCAGAGTCTTCTTCCTGGAAAAGGTGACCTCTAGCATAACATGTTTGTTCATTTCAAAATTCTTACTGCACCACAGCCAGAATTATGTCAAATCACATCTATTTTTTTCTTCCTCAGACTTAGGCTAACACTGTATTCCCATATTAAGCCTAGTGGGCCTAATGTAGAATTGAATCCTGCTAGTAAAATTTAGTGCAACTGAAATTACAAGTGGTAGCAAGGAGTGGAGAGAAGGGAACCCTCATGCCCTATTGGTGGGACTGTAAATTGGTGCAGCCATGATGGAAAGCAGTACAGAGGTTCTTCAAAAATTAAAAATAGAGCCAGCATACAATCCACCAATTCCACTTCTAAGTATTATCCAAAGAAAATGAAAACACTAATTCAAAAGGACATGTGAACTGCAATGTTCACCACAGCATTACTTATAAGAGCCAACATCTGGAAGTGTTCATCAATAGATGAGTGAATAAAGAAGGTGTGGTACATGTATATGATGGAATATTACTCAGCCATAAAAAAGGATTAAATTTTGCCATTTGTGACAATGTCAATGGACCTAGATATTCTTATGCTAAGTGATATCAGTCAGAGAAGGACAAATGCCATATGATTTGACTTATATGTGGAATCTATAAAAGAAATGAACAAATGAAAGAAAACAGAAACAGACTCATAGATACTGGAAAAAACCTGATGATTGCTAGAGGGAAGGGGGGCTGGGGAAGCATAGAGATGGATGAAATAGGTGAAGGGGACTAAGAGGTACAATCTTCCAAGATATTGGGATGTAATACACAGCATAGGGAATATAGTCAATAATTTTGTAACAACTTTGTATGGTGACAGATAGTAATTAGATTTACTGTGGTGACCATTTCATAATGTATCTAAATATCAAGTCACTATGCTATACTTCTGCAACTAATACTACTGTATGGCAATTATTCTTTGATTTTAAAGAAAGAGTTAATACAACTACTTGGACAAGGAACCATTAAAGTCTCGATTCCACACAACTTTTTATAACCTATAGAAGCTGAATCCCTTTACCCTTCACTCTTCCTCACCTTCTACTCCAAGTGGGACTCAGCTATTCATTGTAAAATCCAAGAAATAATGACCTCTGGTTGCAGAAGGAGAAGAAAAGAATGATATACTGGCTTATCTTTGAAATGGTTTGAAGGACTCTCCTATCAATCTTCAGAGGTATAATTTTAAAATTCATTTGTTTCTTTGATTTGTTGAGTACCTTTTCTCCAAAGGTTCAAAACTTAAAAGATGTTTTTAACTTGCTCCTTTTTTTATTCTCTAGAAGTGTTAAAGACTGTAATTTGGAGCATGAGTCAGATACATCCCACTCCCTGTTTTATTTTCCTCTGCTTAGAAAACCAGGTACTTTCAGAAAGGTGAAAAAATTAGGCCTAGTTCCAAATTCAACTGTGACATAAAGTTTGTCTATGACAAGCCTCTTCCCTTTTGTAGTAGACTCTTTCCCTTTGTGGTGTCCCTTCCTCAACTCTGGGACCTCCTCGGTCCATTGCCAGCCTCCTGTCCACCCCTCCCTACAGCATCCCTTTTCTCCATTATACAGATTCCCCTATTTTTCCTGTTCCCTGTCCATGACTCAAAGTCAGTCTGATGGCTTCCACACTGTCTGTTGTCACTACAGTGGAAACTTACTGTTCTTCAGCTCATCACCCAAGGCTAAATTTGCTTTCTTAGAAGGCAATTTTGCCTGGCTCACTCCTGGTTGATTAGTATTTAAATAAATGAATGAAAATATGAATAAATAAACTGCTCTCCCATTATGCACCACTTAGCACCCATCCCCTCCGACCTCCCCCCCATCCCCCGCCACCGCCACCCATTAAGTGTGTATTGTTAGGGGCATGATGAAGACAGCATGCTTTCCTTTGTAGCATGACCAAACTAGGTGAGTTGGGAGAGGCCTCCCATGCCACGTGGGTGTTGGAGTGTTGTGTTAACACTGTGTGACTGATGCTTTGGTATCCAGGGCTTGCTCACTGGAGAGATTGCTCCTTGCAGGGCCAGCCAGCTGCCAGAGTGTAACAACTCACCTGCTAGAGCATCTTTCATATGCCAACCAAGCAATTCAGAGCCAACCCCAAACACCTCCTTTACTGAGTTCTCACAGGGCTCTCATGCTGGGTCACCATCTATCTGCCCTAGTTACCCCAGGGTCAGGTTTGAGACAGGGAGGGGCGATTCCTGTGCTCTAGAAATTATTCAAACCAGCCAATCCTAAGCCTGCTTACCCTGCTTTCCTGTTCCTTCCCACGGAAACCATCATCACTGTTTTTGCCCATATTTTCCCCTTGCTCCTTCTGCCTCCTGACCAACCCTGGTCTTCCCATGTGGCCTGCAGTCACTCTTCTTGGGAACTGTAACTTTTCAACAGCAATTGCCCCCTGATCTGTTGGCCTTAGTCTACCTGAACAGTAATAAAGCTTTAGCTATTTTTCATTACGGAATCATTCATTGGCCCTAGTTGGCAAGATTGCCACACCTTTTCTTTAAAGTGTGGAGGAAGTGGTGATCTTATGAAACAGACATTTTAAAACAGTTATCTCAAATACTTTTTTAATCTCCAGGGTGAGATTTCCCATGATAATTATTTTAAGACCCTGTAGGAAACATCTCTTTTTCCAAAATTTCTAAAAATTGGAGAAATGAGTTTTACCCAGAGAAGGCACAGTAATAGTAAGTTAAAAAGTAAAAGTAACGTCAGACTTTACTTCTATGTATTATCACTCTGCAATATCAGAAAAAAAACCCACTGTGAATTACTGTATTATCCTCAATGAACTGAAGTTCAAAGACAGGTGGCTTTCCTAAGGTCACAGAGCCACATATGCAGAAGAGGTAAGATCCAAACACAAACTTTCCCGGCATTCCTCTGAATCATGCCTTTCTCTCATTCCTTCCATTGTAGTCTTCCAAATCTTCCAATATCTTTTGTAAAGTTGTATCGCATAGGATCACCGCTTTCTTCATACTTTAAAGAGAAAGTGTGGCAGTCTTGCCAGCTAGGGCCAAGGAATGATTCCATAATGAAAACTAGCTAAGGGGTATCTAGACATTTCAATAATAATATGGCCTTGGAGAAATGTATGTAGAGTCTTAGGAAGATATTACCCCAAGACAGAGAAGATCTAGAAATTATAGAACTTTATAGTGCTAACTTTCTAATATTAAGTCTGATCTTTAGTGAGTGAATGAGAACCTTTAGAAATATTTTTTGCAGGAGTTCCATTCTTTGGTCATGAATCCCTAGAGCTACAAAGAACAGGACTGGCTGTGATGAAAACAGGCAAAAATTTCTTGCAGTTTTGGAGAGCCTTATACTGAAGAAATAATTCAATATCATAAAGACAAAAATAAGCATACAAAAGGCAACACATATAAAATTGCTATTGAATGTCATTAAGCAGCAAAATGCACTGTAAAAATGTGAAGATCTCTGTGGTCAGTGTTGATCACAGTTGTCAAAGGAAACACAAGTAAAATAATTGAAAAATTGACCCAATATTGAACAAAATATAGCTCACAGGAATTTATCCTGTAGCATTTCCTAAATTCTTACTATAGTTTAGAATACCACTATTTTAAGCAAGAAAGAGGGAAAGTTGAGAAGGAGGTAGAGAGAACAATAATAAACTGAATTAAATGACTTGGAAATTTTTTAAAAAAGTACAAGAGTTGGATAATGAGTACAGAGAAAAAAAGAGTGTGGGTAAGGGTTTTAAGAGCAATTAGCAAGAATTGAAGGCACCATTTGGATATGGTGACTGGCAGCCGTTGAGAATTTCCTTGGAGTGTAGGTAAGAAGAAAGACGCTTATGTGGCTAGATGACCTCAGCCGGGTATCGGGGAGAATTTCCTGACTGAATGTCAAGAGCTCTGGTTCACGGGATCAAAGGGAGGCTTCTGGTATGTGCCTAGCCCAGGAATATTTTTCAGCCTCAGGCAAGATACTGGGTGGTTTTCTGCAGCTGCACGGGTGGACTGGATGGCCTTCTCAGAACCCACGGGCCTCATGTTGCTGAGTGCACGCTTTCAGGGTCCCTGCCAGCTGCCGACCCCCAGCTCGGAGGCTGTGGCATTTTCCCCACAGAAAGGGACAACTAAGCCTTTCACTCTCCGTTTCTCCCTCGGACCAGCTCTTCAGTGCACACTGTGGTTTTTCAGCTCTTCAGCACTTAGGCACTTTCCTTCTGCGCCAAGGGCCTCCTGGGAACAATGTAACGTCTGTGTGTTGACAGTAACAGCCTGTGGGCCAGAGACTCTCAGCCAAATTCTCCTTCCGCCCCACATGGGCTGGAGTGCACACCTCACCTGCAGTGATCATGCCTCGTCGGCCCTGGCTGGCCTTGCTCCCAGTGCTCCTCTGCTCCCAGCCATTTCCAGCCTTTTACCTCATTCAATTCCTACCTCTTCTGCCACATTTGTACCAGTTTATAGCATTTATACCATTTATACCCCATGCAGAATCATCTCTACCCACCTCCCATCCCACGCACAGAGAGAGCAATAACACATTAGTGACTTATGGCCTGGCACTAAATAGTGGGCACTGGAGGGTGAGGTGTTACGTATTGCTTAGTTGGGCAGCTGGGTATTTGCAAAAGGTTTGGCCTGCAAAGAGATGCCAGTCTTTTCCTATAACGTTATTGCCTTTTATTTATTATGCAGTTATTGATTTAGAGGGGAGTTAGGAATGCTAAACAAGCATCGTATTTTATACATAGTCTGTTTCTGCTGAGTTAAGAGACTTGGAAACATCATTTAACTCTGCCAAAAAAAAAAAATTCCAGAAAGCTGTTTAAAACCATCCCTTTGTTCTTGGGTGAGAGGGACATGTGCTTATGAGGAAAGTAGTTTTAACCCTTAAGTAATCCTGAAAGAGAAGAATTTATGATGTATGTAAGTCATGTGCAGTGTACAAATGCAATAATAAATGATAGATCAGAACAACCTCCCTGTAGGAACCTCCCTCCTTCTTAGGGCATCACAGTATCTCTCAAAGGCTCTATTCCATAGTGTGTATGACAGTGCATGGGCCTACGCATAGAAGAAAATGGGATGGGCAAGTGAAAGAGTGTACAAAATTCAAAAAAAAGGACAGAAGCTTAAATGAGATTTTAAGGAACAGGCTGGAGCTGTGTGTGTGTGTGCGTGTGTGTGTGTGTGTGTGTGTGTGTGTACACATGCCTGCCCCACGGCCTGGTGATCCTGATGTTCAGTGTCTCTGTGGTTTGAGTTGCTCTTTTTAATCGATCACATTGTAGGTACTTGGTAGTACGCAGAAGTATCAGAATCAGAGTTCTGCCTTTAGAGTCTTCTCTTCTGGTTCATGATTTTCTCTCTGAAAAATACCATGACACTGATATTTAGATCTGGAGGCTGTTTATATGGAACTTGTTTCCCATTATACCATGAACAGAATGATGATGTCCAAAGCTCAGCTCCTTTAAATAGGCAAGACCGTTCCAAATGTGCTTTTGTAGTTCTATTCCCAAGGCTCTATCGTCTCACCACCATCTCCTCATGTGCCCTTGTTTTTATTTCATTGAAGTATTGTTTATATACAATCTTACATTGGTTTCAAATGTACAACATAGTGGTTCAACAGTTACCCATTTTATTAAGTCCTCACCCCAGCTAGTATGGTTACTATCTATCAAAGTAGAAATATGTTACAGAATCATTGACTGTATTCTCTGTGCTGTACTGCTGTCCCCATGACCAACTTATATTGTGGTGGTGAATTATTGTGCCCCTTTATCCCCCTCTCCCTCCCACAACCTCTCCCCCTTCATAACTGCTAGTCACTCTCAGTGTCTGTGAGTCTATTGCTGTTTTGTTCCATCTGTTTTGCTTTGTTTTTATATTCCACAAATAAGTGAAATCATATGGTATTTGTCTTTCTCTGCCTGGCTTATTTCACTGAGCATAATACCCTCTAGATCCATCCACATTGTTGCAAATGGCAGGATTTCTTTTCTTTTTGTGGCCAAATAATATTCCATTGTGTATATGTACCACATCTTCTTTATCCAGTCATCTACTGATGGACACTTAGGTTGCTCCCATATCTTTACCTCTGTTCTTAATCAAATCCAGGAGAACTCAAAGATTTTTATTTGACAGGATAAAAGGACATATAAAGGAAGAAAACTCAGCTTGCTTCACCTGAAGTCTCTCACTTACCAGCCGTTCCCCTTTCAGGAATCCATCACAGAAGTTTTGCACATGCTCCACTGAAACTTCTGCTATGGGCAGAGCATCCCACTCCTCATCCACAGTCTGGTAAATAGCCAAAGCAGGCAGTTGAGACTCCTTTAGTTTGAAAAATGATATCACCTTTCCATTTGCCTTCACACCACTGTTCACCAGGATAAAAAGAATCTGCATTTGGAGAAATTTGAAAGAGAAAGAACTATTTGAGGTCCTAAGGAGAAAGGAGACGCTTTGTAACTGCTGTAGTTGACCCTGATTGAATTCATGGGCTGTGCTACACAATTCAAATCTCAATGAAGTTAGAATGAATTTCTTCTTATTTTGCACTGCTTTGGCATTTTATCTCTTGATCAGGTTTGTTTAATTTTAAGAACGTAGAATCAGAAGCAACTTTAGTGACTAGCTAAGTGAGAAAGTATAGCTTAATGGTTAAAAGCAGAGAATAAACTTAAATTTTGCCTCTGGTAGTTTCTAGCTGTGTGACTAGACACAGCTGCTCAGCCTCTCTGAGACTCAGTATTCTCATGGGCAAAATGGGTTTTTGCTGGGGGAGATAAAATGAGAGGATGCATTTAATATTTCTAGTACAATTTAACGTATAGTAAGTGTTTGATAAATGTTAACTGTTTTTCATTATTAAATGAAACCTTCTACCTAAAGTAGAAATCTTTATAATAGTCTATATAATATAATTTATATATTATAAATAAATATAATTAGCGGATCATCTATATTCAGTAACACTGAAAACTTCTGGCATAAGGGAAATAATCACCAGAAAGTCAGCTTATTTTATTACCAGACAGTCCTCATCTTTGAAGAGTTCCTTAGTTCAATGTAGTAGCTTTGAAGTGGTTGAAGTTTTATTATTTCAATGATATCAAGCAGAAATTCACAAATCAGGGAAGGAAAAGAAATAAATATTGATTGGAAATCTAGTAGGCAGCAGGTACATGATAGATGTTTAGACCTGATGTCTAAAACTTTAAGAGGTTATGTCAAGGAGTGACCACATTGTGACAAATAGGTGATTTTTATTTTCAGTATCATTGGATCTCTGTTTTCTCTTCATTTATCAATGCAGAAGAAAAGAAGTAGACTTGTCATTAAGGGAAGGCATGATTACATTGGTTTTAATAGCACAAAATGCAAAATACTTTATTTTAAATCGGAGTAATGTGATTTGTTATGTCCCATTTCTTACATTATCTCTTACCTATACTCATTTTTCCTAATTTCTCTCACTTCTCTGGCCCCACTTCCCTTATTTGAGTGTCTTGGCACTGAATATGACAAAGGGTATCTCCTATTCCAGACTTACCTTCCCCTGGAAGAGCTTAGCTGCTTTCTGGTATCTGTTTATGCTTTCTTCATACTCTGGAGAGGCCTTGTTCATCATTAGTAGAAGATGAATCTGAATCAGGCTATTAAATAGGCCAATCACTGTCTGGCAAATTGAAATGTATGATAGTCAAATGAAAGAGAGAAGGGAGAAGAAAATTAGTGGCCACCCAGTAAATAGGTAGACTGAAACATAAGTGAGAGCTGTCCATCTATAACATAAATGGTAACTAGCCTCCAAGATGGCTCTGGGTAAGTCTCAGCCTTTGGTTTTCATGCAGCTGTGTGGATCCCTCCTCCCTGCACTGAACAGGGCTGAGCTGAGTAACCAATAGGATATTGAAGAAATGATGGAATGTGACTTCCAGGGTTAAGTCATGAAAGACAGTGGCTTCTTCCTTACTGTCTCTTATATCACTTGCTTTGGGGAAAGCCAGACCCAATGTTAGCTAAGCAGCCCTAGGAAGGGATTCACATAGCAAGGAGCTGAGACCTCCTACGAAAAGCTAGCACCAACTTGCCAGCCATGTGAGAGAGTCATCTTGGAAGCAGACCTGTCAGCCCCAGTCAAACCTTCAGATGATTGCTCCCCTGACCAATGCCTGCAACAGGAGCTACCAGATCAGAAGCACCTAGTCTAGTCATTTCCAAATTGTTGATTCACAGAAATTGTGTGAGATAATAGCTTTTTTTTTCAGTTTTAAGCTGCTAAATTTTGGGGTAATATGTTATACATCAATAGACAACAAATATACCATGAAAAAGTAGTTACTTTTTCAGTCGTCTGTGTTATAAGAGCAGTCAGATACACTTCCAGCATGATCTTTGACTACATATTAGTAATGTATACTTTTGAATGCTGACTATGTGCCAGGCACTGTTTTCAGATCTTTCATATAATAACTAATTTAATCCTCAAAGTCACAGTTTTATAAATGAGGAAACTGAGGCAGAAATCCTCCCAAAGTCATGGACTAGGATTCACACCAGGCAAGCTGGCTCCAGAGTCCATGCTCTTAACCCTGAGGATGTACTGCCTCACACACAGATGATTGCAAAGTCCATACAAACATTTTTAACAAAAGTGTGGTTTTAAACCAGTCTACCTCAGATCAGTGATAAGATGAGCTCTTCAGGAGACTAGAGGCATTGGCTTCTTTTTTTGCTGATTAGTGATGGTGATTTGCCATAAAGCTTTCAGTGATGAACGGCTGTGGGGCAGCCATGAGCCCCAGAGAGGAGAGGAAAGAGAGAGTGAAACTGGCACTGGCTCCCTTCCTTCCACTTTCCTGAACTAATGCTAAAAGCATCTCTATTTTAATCCTACTTCTTTTCACCTCTCCCTTCTAAATCCAGAAAGCATTGCTGTACGACTAATATGTGCACAGGAAGCGAGGAGAGTATGGTGGGTTAATGAACCATTGGGTATAGTCCCAGGATGGTGTGAAGAGGAGCAACTAGGCAGGATCCTTCCAGAGCTACTCTGCACTACTCTGTAGAGATTGTCCAACTCTACTGGCCAACATGTAAGCAAAGAGGACCCAAAGGATTCTTTCCCAAAACCTTCTCCCTGGAATTTAAAAGCACTTCTTAGATTTTAAATTTAGGAGGCTGCACGTTAAATAATTGTCTTTTGTTTTACTAGATTCTGCTACTTAAATTTAGAGCATGCACCTACCCTCCTAGAGCTAAGTTGGAAGATAGTTCTCGGGAAGAGGTAAGAAGTCAAAGCTAAGGGGTCTAAAGGTACAGTTGTCTTAGAAGGGACTGGCCATTGTAAAAGTGCTTAGTTTAATCCTAACATACAGCCTGGTTTTTTTACCTTGAAATTGAGTATTGAGTATGTGCATTAAAAATTGCACAATAGGCCAAATACATGGCTGAGTTTCTGGCCATTTGCTACTGGTGCACACCGCTGCACGAGGAGCAGATGAAAAATAGTTATAGTACTATAAGGAGATCTCCAAGTAAGAAAAATACTACTTTGGGAAAATGAAAAGTCACAGTAAAAGCTGACCTTTGTTTTCTAAGGCAATTCTTGCCTGACTTTTTCTTGATGAGATTTGCTTTCACTACTAATGTGGAACTTAAAAAATGTGTCATTATTTTTTAAGATAGGAGATGGACCAACCAGAAGAACTCAGGAAGGTGGTCCTTGCTCCTGCCTTAGTTAGCCTGCAGAACTCCAGGGCCATACATGCAAGGGCCATAACAACTATCTTTTCTGGTCCACGTGCACTCATGGCAGCTCTATAGATTCAATGACATGGTCTAGGAGAAAAATGCCTTTTCGATATTGCTGCCAGTACCCCCTGAGGTGTGCCTGTTTGGAATCTTAGCAAAAGGGGATATGGAATCACCACTCCACAGGTACAAATATGGTGTCAAAGGTGGACCGGAATTTAGTCAACAGGAAAAGAGGTGTTTCCTATTGAAGCTGTATGGGGCAATGGAAAAACCACAGGCTTCAGTCAGGCAGAGCAGTCATGAAAAGCAGAGACAAACAAGTACAGAGGGCTGTCTCTGAAACTCGAATTATAGGTATATGACCTTGAGGAAGTTACTGAACTCCAATTTCCTCTCCTGTAAAATGGAAACAGACAATATGAACTAATGCATCATGAGTTAAATTTTCTGCTTTCAATTATGGCTTTTCTACTTACTGTGTGATCTTGAATAAGTCACTTGGATCTTGAATGTTTTCCACTCTAAAATGGATTTCAATTTTAAATAGATAATAATTTCCTCTCTTCTAAATAAAAAAAAATCAATGTGAAGATTGAATGAGAAAATGAGTGGGAAAGGGCTTTGTGTGTTCTAAAAATCATGACATGCTCAAAAAATACTGTTATTAGGAAGTGCCCAACATTTCTGAGTTGATGTAGATCACTGGAAATTAATTCTCTGTCACTCTATGATCTATGTCAGGGAAAATAAAAGACAGGACACACAAGGGAATTCTGTAAGCTGGGGTATGTTACAAGCCTGGAAGATTGTCATGACGCACGGACCAACACCTTCACCCAGGTTATATGCAGCACGCAACACCAGAGGAAGATAAACCTAGAAAGAAAGCTGAGTCGCTGTGAGGGGCTAGGCACACGTGGGTGGTGCCAGACCAAACACTGTGAGTTACTAGTTCACAAGGAGGTAGGCACAGAAAATGGGAAGAAGTGTTTATAAAGACATTTATGGTAATTTTACATTCATGTGGCATCCAAATATGTGATCAGTGGGCTTTATTTTTTTAATTTCATTTGTCTTTTAATTTATTGTATTTTATGAAACTATTGGTCACCAGTGCTTTAGGAAGAAAAAGGACCATCAGCAGGAATTGCAGTTTTGTTTGGGAAGCATGGTCCAGAGTGTTGCTCAGATCAGAGTTGCCTGAACTGAACACTCTGAGGCACCAAAACTCAGGTTTTTTTGAATAGGTCACTTTAATTGCATTCTGTCTCTCTTTCTTAGGTCATTTAATTTTTCTAATTCCTTTTCTCTCTTTATTGAATAGAGACAAGCCTATCAATTTTGAAGGGTTGTGGTAAGGATGGCAATATAAATGACTAAGTGTTTAGTTAATAACAGTCACTGTTGTTATTGGTCAAAGGATCAGAGAGCTCCTGGAGAAAAGGGTCTCTGCTATGAAGACAAGTACCCTCCCTGAGACAGGGACTTAAGGGGCTGGAGAGAGAGACTATTATTGTTTACCACAGGGTTGTACTCTGTCACCAAGTGGAGGCTGTTGATCTCAATGAAACGGCTTAATTTGGTGGCATCAATGCTTTCAATGTATTCGCTCTCTAAATCCAGTCGTTCGTTATCCACCTGGGTAACACAAAGAGGATAAAACTATCACTGTTCTGTCTTTATTCCCTCACTGATAAATGTTTCTGGACTATTTACCACGTCAGGTACTAACTTAAGATCCAAAGACATGAAGGTAAATAGGAAGTGTTCCCTGCCCTTGAGGAACACATTGTCTGTGGGATTCAGAGATGTGAACAGAAATGTCTCCAGAATGTGGCAGGTGTCATCACAGGCCCGCATGTCACCTAAGGGGGAGCAGGAGGGCTTCCAGGAAGACGTAGCTCTTGAAAAAAAGCCAAGACTCGGTCAGATGAATGAGGATGGGAGGGAGTTTTAAATAAAGAATAGTATTTGAAAGGGCAAAAATATGAGAGATGACATATTCTGGAAGCTACTGTTAGTTTACCAGGAATAGAAAAGTAGGGAAGTGTGGGTAGGAGAGAGACAAGGTCAGTGCGGCAGGTTGAGGCAAACTTCTGAAGGGCCTTGAAGCCATTGCAAGTAGACTAAATTCTAACCTGAAGGCAAGGGGAGCCTTTTACATGATCAGATTTATGTTTTATTTATGGACCCTCTTGGTGTGAAATAAAACACAGAGAAAAGCATGAAGTAGGAAATGTAAAACTCAGTAAGTTATCACAGAGCAAATAACTGTGGAACCACCATTCAAGTGAAGAAATAGAGTATTGTCAGGATCCTGAAGCCTTCTGTGCTTCCTTCTAATCAAAAATACATTCTTTTCTGCCAAAGGGTGACCACACTTCTGATTTTTATGGTGACCATTTCATCCTTTCTCTTATTACCTCTTGCATCTCTAAATCTTGTTTAGTTTTCTAACATTATATAAATGGAAGCAAACACTTTTTTTATGTGTACCTTATTTCTTTTGCTTAACATTTTGTTTACGAGTCACCCATGTTATTGCATGTAGCTATAGTTTGTTTTCCTTGCTGCATAATATTCCACTGCATAAATCTGCAATATTTATTTATTTTACTATTGATGGATATTTAAGTTGTTTCCAGTTTCTGGTTATTAAAATAATAAGGGAATGAACACTCTTGCTCATGTCTCTTGCTACATGTATGCCTATGTATCTGTTGACCATATATCTAGGATTAGGATTTTTGATTATAAGGTATGCATATTTTCAACTAGCAGAAAATGCCAAGCTATTTTCCAAAGTGGATAATAATTTACACTTGCAACTATATTGTTTGAAAGGTCCTGTTGCTCCACATCTTTACCAACCTTTCTAGTGTGTTATCAACTTTTCTAATTTTACTCATTTTCATGAATACTGGTAGTATTTCACTGTGATTTTAATTGCATTCCCTGATTAACCACTGTATATCCTCTTTTATGAAGTATCTATTCAAGTTGCTTGCCTATTTTTCTATTGAAATGTCTTTTTCTTGCTTTTTAAAAAATATATTTATATATTCTGTTATATGTATATGTTAAAATATATAAATATATTTATGTACATTTATATATTTTATATATTTTTATATATTCTGATATGAATCCTTTGTTGGTTCTACATTGCATATTTTCTCTTATGAGACCTTTACTTTTAATGGTGACTGCTCATGAACAGAAGATAACTTCAGTGTAGGAGAGGTTATTAATTTTTTCCTTTATAGCTAGTGTGCGTTTTGATTAAAAATCTTTGACTATACCGAGGCCATGAAGATATCTCTTACATTATGTCCTAGAACATTGTTATTGTGTCTTTCACAGTAGATCTAAAATCCACCTGTAACTAGTTTTTCTTACTTAAAATGGGTGCTTAGATTCTTGATTTTTAGCATTACTTTTTTCTAAAATATACATGCAGATTGCACATTTCCTCCTTAGAAGGCCATAAATGAATCCATAAATTTTATATGTAAATCTTATCATTCATTTCAAAATGTTTTCTAATTTCTCTCATTTATTGTCTAAGTAGCTATTTAGAATCATATTTCTTAAATTTAAAATGTAAGATTTTCTTATTATATTCTCGTTACTGATTTCTAGCTGAATTTCTACATCTTATTTATATCACTTTTCAACATCAAAATATGTTATATATATCCTTGAAATTATGTATATTCTACATTTTTTGGATACAGCATTCTGAATGTGCCCATCAGGTCATTTGGTTAATTTTATAGTTCAAATTTTCTAAACTTTCATAGATTTTTTTTTAAAAAAACAGTTTATTCTAACAAAAAAGGAGTGTTAAAATCTCCCACTGTGATTGTGGATTTAGCTACTTTTCTCAATTCTGTCAATTTCTGCTTAGAAATTCTCAGGCTGTGTATTAAATAAATGGAAATTTAGAATTGTTAACTCTTTTGGGCAAATTGCAATTTTTATCATTATAAAGCATCATCCTTATCTCTAGAGATGCTTATTGCCTAAAAGAGTACTTTGCTAATATTACTGTTCTTAGATCAGCTAATATTAATATGCTAATATTAGCTTATTTTGGAAGTGTTTGCATGGTATGTCTTTATCCCTTTACACTTAACCTTTCTTTATATTTTACATGTGTCCCTATGTTTTAAAATGATGTGTCCCTTGTACAAAGCACATAGCTATATTTTTTGCTCCAGTCTGATAATCTTTGTTTTTTAGTTGGATTGTTTTTATATGATGTTATTACTAATATGTTTAATGAAATCTGCATTTTCCATTGGTTCTGCCTTTCATTTCCCATTTTCCTTCATTTCTTCCCTACTTTGAATTGATTGAGCACTTTATATTATTCCTCTTCCCCTTTGTTGGCTTAGAGGTTACCCAGACTGTAATTATTCTCTTAAGGATTACCAGCTTGAGTTTCAACCTGCATGCTTTAGTTATCAGAATCTAATGTTAATCAGCAATTCCACCCTCTCCCTGGACAATGCAGACATTAGAATATTCCAGTATAGTTCACTCCCTCCACTCCATTCCCTGGCCCCACACTCAAGACTTACAGGCGATATTATTTTATGTTTTCATTCCAGATCTCACATTATTATTATTATTATTATTATTGTTACATAATCAGTATATATTTATATGTATATACATATTTACATTTTGGCTTCTCTTCATTTCTTCCTTTATTTTTGAGCTTCTATCTGGGATGTTCTTCCCTCTGCTTGGAGAATACTTTTTAGTGTGTCCTTTAATATGAATTAGATCTGTTGGGTGATGTTCTCTCAGTTTGGTTGTTTAAAATATCTTTATTTCACCTTTATTTTTGAAGACTTTTTTTGCTGGGTTGGAGTTCTCAGTTGACAGTTATTTTTTCTTCAGTTTTTGCAAAATACAACTCTTTATATTCTGTGTTCCATTCTTTCTACTGAGAAGAGTCTCAGTATCACCTCTTTGAAATTATATTGAGGGTAATCTGTTCTCTGATTTAAAAAGTTTCTCTTTCTCTTTGAGTTTCAGCTATTATACTATGGCATGGATAAGGCATAGCATATAATTATATATGTGTGCAGTATGTGTGTGTGTGTGTGTGTGTGTGTATTTGTATATATGTGATCACCCTAATCAAACTTCATGGATTGTGATGACTTGACTGTGCACCAGTCTTTGGAGGGCTGATCTACTCGGGGTTCATCCTTGTTTTTAGAGTACTATTCTTTAATGCCTAAAGTGAGGCAAAGAGTATTTTAATAGATTTACCCCTACTTCTTCTTCTGGGCCCTGGATTTCAACATTTACTTTTCTGGCTCTTTGAGGGTCTCAAAAATGCTGATAAACCTCCCAGCCTCATCTAGAATGGGAAAAACTCCTCACCCACCCCAGATGGAAAGTGGTCTTCATACAGGTTTACCTTTTAGGTTTCCACTTTCTTCTAGATCTTAGTCTAGACATGTTTCCCTCTCTTGCTGGTTCTCCAAAGCAACCCCGCAAGTCCTTTTTCTCCCAGCTTAAAAAAAATCATCTCAAGTGGAAGGGGCCGTCTAGTTACCTGGCCCTTTATCCCAGATTTGCATTTGAGAACTACCTTTCCACTGAACTCAGATATATTAAAAGGACTTCACACTGCCAATCATTGTTCCCAGGCTTTCCCATTCTCCTCCCTGAATCTGTTCATGCCCATAAGGACACGGCTAAAGCTTCCATCACCCACAGCAACTATGCTTATAGATAAAATGATCAGGGATAGCTCTTAAACAGTTCTGTTTCCAGTAATAGTTCAGATTACTTTTGAGATCCTCGGGGCATCCCAGTCCTTGGACATCTCCTTCACCCTTTTCCCTTACATCTGTGTCTCCCTACATCTCATGTAGGTCCTACCTGATCAGCTCTTACCCTGCCTGGATCAGAATCATCCTTTTCTCCCAAGCTCCCCAGCAAACTCAGAGGTACGTGTCATTTTAGTTTATGCACAGGGAGGCCAGGCAAAGGTAAACTGAAGTCACTGAGCAATAAAGTCATTAAAGAGTCCAAGATTGTTCATTATTGTTCGTAACCATCATTGCCTATTTTTCTCTTCTTTTGCTCAAGATAGTTTCCCATCAGCTTAGTTAAAAAAAGCAATATGAACTTCCAAGAAGTCCAGTGCACTCTCTATGGTTACTTTGATTGATTCTAGACAAGTCTAGTCATTCTCCTATATGCCCTTTGTGTATGAGTTATTTGCTGAGTGCCTACTATATAGCAGGCACTGTGACATAGAAAGGCTGACATTCACTCAGCAATTTAACCACCTCATTTTCTGGCTGCTTTTCACAACTCAAATTTGTGACATAAATAAATGCTGAGGTACAGAAAATGTTTGTATTTCAAAAAAAAAGGAATTTTGGAAAATAAATTCACCCAAACCACAGGATATTTTAAAATGTGAACTCCCTTTGTATATTTAATTGTTTTAGAATTCACAAAGTTCTGAGTAGAGAGCTTGGGGCAGGAATATAAAAGCAAGAGGAAAAGCCTGCCTTATAATATATAAGGAATATATAATATATAATATATATATATAAAATATATATTCCTGCAGGAATATAAAAGCAAGAGGAAAAGCCTGTGTAGGTGCAGTCCTTGCCTAGCCCTGTCCCCAGTCTCCTCCCCAGTCAGAAGGGGAAAGAGAGTAAGAAAGTGAGCACACAGGATCTTTACTGCTGCTCAGGGTCTGGTTTGCCTGCTGGTGTGTCTCCTTCGCACTAAAGGCTTTGTTAGTTGCAACCATCAAAATCATCATTACTATAATCAGAACCAGGGCCCTTTTAATATTTAATGTGTCTGAATACTTCCTGATTATTTTTCTAAGAACTTGTGGGCCTGGGGTCTGTGCTCTGGGCCAGAAGCCACCTCCCTGCTCTCTCTTCCGGGCAGTCCCTCAAGTTTCCCAGAACAGGGACAGCAGGAAATGCCAAGTTACCCCAGGTGTTTCTGAACTTGAGGAATGCAGTATTTTGGAGGCAGAGGATGTTAAGTGGTGATAACATTCTTAAAGAAGCAAAGAGCTTTAATAAAAACCATCCTTCCAAAGTGTCTCCTGTTAGGAGTACTTTTAACGAACATGCCTGATTCTTTCATTATTTCTTAAACTAATAAACTCTGGAAGATTCATGTGTAGGGTTCCTGGAAACAACGTTTGAACAGGAAATCTCCCTTCTGTAAAGGGAATTTTTTACATAGCGCACTGGAAAGAAAATCTGACCCTGGAATCCAGAGTTGGGGGAAAAATTTTTTTTTATCTATTTTTCTTTCTGGAAAGAATTTTACTTGAGATATCATTTTGTTGTTCTCCTCAAGAAAAGCGGCACCAGAGGAAAAATGAAAACAGTAAACTGGAAGGGTTGCCACTTTGAAATATAATTTTGAGTCTCCTCAAAAATATCTGATGTGGATTATTTTAGGTTGTAGACAATATATCATACCAACAGATTTAATCACTTTTTCCATTCATTTGTATTTCAGCAATATTCTTTAGAATTCTTATGCATTTTTCTAATTAACAACCCAATGTTTCATAAAAAATGTATTAAAATCATCTTGGTTTACACCACCAGTTACAGTGTTAAATATCTGGGGTAACACTGAGAAATCATTTGTTAAACAAATGCTTCATGTCCTTGGATTTGTTTTTGTAAGCTGCTTAGCTCACCATGTATTTGATAAATAAATACTTCAAAAAAATATTGAATAATTTGACGTATCTTGCTTCTTGCATTTCTGATCAGTTTAATTTCATGCACTAGTTCCCTTGGATTCTCTCTGTTTGGCAAGGTGCATTTTTAATAGGTATCAAGCAAATAACTATAAAAGGAATGAACGAATGCCTTCACTGCGTTTCCATCACTATCTTATTAGGTCAAAGTTAGGTTAATTATATTTCTTAAAATAGAGGTGATTGAGAAAACCCAAAGCAGAAAAAACATGCAAATAATATCTGAAATTCCATTTTAGGACAGACTCATGGTCTGTTCAATCTAGAATTACATTTCTGTTAGGGTAACAGTATCTGTCCTGTTGGAGACCCTGGCAGGGTTGAGGGGGGTCTCCCTGCAGCCACACTCACAAAGGATGAGCTGCCGTACACAACCAAGAGACAGTTTGTCATACACAACTTATCATTGTGCATTTATGAATTAGGAAGATAGTTTAGATTGTTGGCCTACACTATTTTTGGAGCATGATGTGTCCCATATATATAGCATTTGTTGGCTTCTTATTCCCCCAATATTTCAAAGTATCCAGTAATGTCAACTAATTTTAATCTTACTTTTTCACTTATTATTTCAGCTTATCTCTAAATATGTTCTTACACTTGAAAATTCTATACTGTACATCTACATCCTGAGATTTCTTTGCCAAAACATATACTGCTCAGATTAAATCTTGAGAAGTTTGATTAAGTAGTGCCAGGGGAATAGAGAAATGGTTTAGGAGAATGTGGTTAAACAATTAGTAGGCTTTAGAATGAGGAGCATTAGAGTAGATAGAATCTAGGAGAAAAAAACAAAACTTCTCTTCAGGGGTAAGTACTTTAGGAAGTCACTATCATATCATAGAAAATGCATGCTTTGGAGACAGCAGTGCTCGGTATGAATCAGATGTCCTCTATTGTATGAGACTTTGGACAAACTGAGTCAATCTCATGGACCTTTACTTCTCATATTGACAATGCAGGGATAATAATGATTTCATCATATTCTTATGAGAATTTAATGGAAGGCCACTGGAAAATACCTAGTGTAATGCCTAACATAAATAAGGCACTAAAAACAAACAAACAGCACGAACTATAGATCTAAGATTAAAGTGGGTGCCAGAAAATTTGCAACAGGCTCATGTTTCCATATGTAAAACAGAATAGTCTTGGTTGAGGTTCTCTTTAAAAAACAAGTCACCCCAAACTCCTGAATAATAATCCTATTAAAATACAGACTATACTTTTGTAAGTGTAAACTGAGAAAAAACTGTTTATCTAAAAGCTGGCATGGCATTAATTGAACCTCTCCCAGACCTGCCAATGGAGTAGGTAGGGGAACCAAAATGTTTATTTTTGGTATGGCACATAAATAATCTGTCCTCAACTGTTGCAAGAGTTCATCCAGAGTAGTTCTGTCACTAGTGGTAAACAAAAAACAGATGCTAAAGATCAGTAAATAGCTCTGGGAAGTCATCAACAGGGCTTAACAAAGAATAAATTGTGAGCAAAACTAATGTGCCCGTTAGAGGTTGTAAAGCCCATGGAGACATTGGAAGCACTTATTTCCCTTCCCACATTTGTATCTTGGTAGTACTAAGACCTTTAAATCAGACCTTTATAAGATCTATAAAAAATAAACTGGGAAAGAAGTGCTTGTGGAGCTGTAGTTGGTTAGAATTTTTCTATTGAAGGTTTACTACCAATGATTCAATGGCAGCATGAAAAGCATTAGCTTAGTTTTCCATATCTTTCTTAGCAAAGCTTTTCACATGAGATCTTGATTCAATGCTGTTTCACGATGGTGAAAATGCAAACCTGCAACTGTTGTTCAGGTGGGGAAAGGATTGCAGAAGGGACTCATCTACTTTTAGTTCCTCAGCACTTCTCAAGTGACTTCTAGGTAGCAGAGATGTATTGTAAACCTTAGGAATACAAAGTGAGTAGGTCAGGTTCCTGCCCTTGAATAGCTCATGGTCTAATGGGGTACTAGGTGAAACAGGCACAGGAATGCATGACATGCACTACAAAGGGGTAAATGAAAATAGAGATGTAGAGGTATAGAGGAATAGGCCAATTTGAAGATTCAGGGAGGCTTTCCAAAGGATGTGCTGCCTGGAGGATATGTTCCACTGGAATATGAAGAGAAGGGAACTGGGTGAAGCTAAGCAAAAAGGTGGCTCTTGATGGTGGTGCCATTCTAGGCAGAGGAGCAGCCTGTGTGAAATCATGGAATTGTACATCAGACTGTGTTCAGTTGGGTAAAGAGAGAGTAAAGCCTAGGGTTCCCTCAGCTGGAAAAGGGATTAGAGATGCAGGTAATGGCCAGGTCATAAAGACCATGTGTACTATTCAATACCTTGGTTTTGGTCTTGTAAGAAATGGGGAATACTCAAGAGTGTGTAACAAGGGAGTGCCGTGGTCCAATTTCCATGTGAAATACATTACCATGATATCAATCTAGAAATTAGATCTGATGTAGTAAGAGGAGATCAATTAAGAGGCTACTGAAATTATTTATGCCGAAGATGGTCAGAGTCTAAATGAGGAAAGAAGGAGAAAGAGTGAAGGAGAATATAGATTAAATAAGATTGGGGATACAATTAGCAAAAATTAGAGACTGAATGAACATAGCCATTCAATTAAATTGTTTCAGAGGAAAGAACATAATTTAGCAGGTGCAGATGATAAGTTTAATTTTGAACATGTTAAGACTGTAGTGCTTGTGAGGGAATCCAGGTAGTTATAGTCAGAAAGCACTTGAATCATGAGAGGTTCCAGTTAGAGATAAAAAATCCAAATCTACAGCAAACACATAATAGTCAAACAGAAGAAAGAATTCTATTACCTAAGGAGAACAGTTAATGAGCATCTGCTTACATGGCAGCACTTTTTTAGGCTCTGTCGTTGAAGTCGTGAACAAAATAGTCTCTGCTTTCACAGGGCGTGAATTCTATGAACTTGACTGGGAAGAGCCATTGGTCAGGGTGGAGGGTACCTGGAGGAAGAGAACAGGCCTAGGAGACTAAGAAGAAGAGGCAGACCAAGAGAGTGGCTCTTAGAAGTCAAGAAAAAAGAGAACATTGAAGACAAAAGAGAATTCAACAATGTCAAATAGGGCGGAGATGTCCAGTAAAGTAAGACCGAAAAAGTGTTCCTTGGGTTTGGAGATACAGAAGCCATGCTAACACGGTCGAAGCAGTTTTAATGGAGTGATGGGGTATAAGCTAGATCGTAGTATGTTTAAGAGCTCAAAGAAGTTGGAGACACGGAGTATAAAATACATTTAAAGGAGATTTGGATGAGAAGTGAAAGGGATAGGGTGGAGGCTAGAGAGGGGAGGACATTCAGAGAAGTCTTGAAAACTGTCTTTTGCCCCAGTTTCTCATTTCCAGTGGACCCTGCATGTCTTTACTTGATAATCCACCAACAGTGGGAAGTCAACACCAACTAAAGCATCACGAATCCCTACTTCTGCCCTCACTACTCCTAAACACCTTGGCTTTAAACATGGCCTTCTTTCTGTACTTTGATAACTATCATTGCAGAACCTTTTCTTCACTTTCTGTACCCTGAGATCCAGTCAAATTGGCCAGGTCACTCTTCCTGAGTTTAATTTTTTTCCCCACTCTAGCCATGAATTCTCCTCTACTTTGTCCAAATTGTGTCCGTCCTATAAACCCCAGTTCATTTGTGTCCTTTGTAAATTTGTTGTCAGAATTCCTACACTGCATTTATCCTTTAACTCGTATAATATGTTGCCCATCTTGATGCTTTTTACATTGTAGATATTCATCAATTGTTTATGATCTCTACTATATTTTAAGATCTATGAGTGCAAAGGGCATATTTAACATGTTTTAATTATCAGTATCTTGCACAGGGCATGCAATAACTGCTTAATACATGCTTTATAAATGTAAGTGAACTCCCAAAGATAGAAAAATATAAAATTTCAGAGCTTAAGATGACCTTAGAGATATGTCCAAACTCTTTTTTTTTTTGAACTGAAACTAGAAGATGTTCAGTGACTCCCCCAAGTCCCATGGCTCGTCAGCGACAAAGCAGTGCTACAAACCCTATCTCCTGACTCTCAGCTTCATCCTCTCTCCATTTTATGACAGTATATGCTTAGAAAGCTTGGGTTGAGCCATCATCCTTGTCACCTGTTGTCCCTGACTCTGGCACTGTTGTTAGTGTTAAAGGTATAAAGTTTTTTCACTTTCTAGTCTCCAAGTGTGTGAATCCACAACCTAAAGAAGCACTGGACGAAGGCTTGAGCTGCCCACCCAACTCACCAGACGAAAGAGGGAAATGGCGTTTCCAGTGATGTTGTAGTGGGCCAGGACCTCGGCATCCGTGCTGATTCCAAATGACACATCTTGGAATTTTTGCACCATACTGTGGAATATGGACACTACTGGTATTTCTAAATCCTAAAAAGAGGGAAAAAGAAACCCCACAGGGGTTGTTTTGGAGGGGAGAGACATAGAAACAGAATGAGGAATAGAAATGGGATCACTCATAGAAATCACCCACTTGATTTAGTGTCCACTGAAGACCATGTGCTTCTGAGAATGTGGGCTAAATTTGTAGTGGCACTGTCACGTTTTGCTAACAAGCTGAGTGGGTTAATGGGTAACTACAAAACTGTGGCTAAGCCTGGGGCTCCTGTCTGG
The DNA here is from genome assembly GCF_040802235.1 of Manis javanica. Lineage (NCBI taxonomy): Eukaryota > Metazoa > Chordata > Mammalia > Pholidota > Manidae > Manis > Manis javanica. Next base: position 18,807,823 of record NC_133170.1, on the reverse strand, counting down.
CCTCACCGTAGAACTTGCACTTTATTAGTAGCTGAGAAGGGCCCCCAAATCACAGAGGCCTGCACAGTTGGGCTGTGCTGTCTCTAGTATATCCGAGGAGGGGAATGTTTTGGGAACAATTTGTAGAGGAAAGAAGATGTGCAAAAATAAGAAATAGGTGCTGTTAAAAGGACCAACAAAGAAAATGCAAAGAATGAAAGATATTAAAATGAAAGCTCCGACCTGTTATTAACAAAGGTCCCCCTTCCACGGCATATAAGTCTGAGGTATTGCTCATGAAGATACTGTTCGTGAGTCCCTCCAGCTCTAGAACCCAGGCCTGCAGGAGGGAGCAGGGACACCGCTTCTCAGTGATGATTCCAGTCCTTCTATAGCAAGTGGGCATCATTTTCCCTGCCCTCACCGCACCTCAGCATGCAGCAGCCCCAGGTAATGCCCAGGAGTGAACATGTTCTCCCCAATATCTTTATGCGCTGAAGGATGAGGTACGCAAGAGAGTACAAGATGCTCCATCTGAGGCCAAGCAGAGGGAGCTGGAACCTTACTCATTGCCAAGGGCGTGTGGAGTTCATTCGAGGCTATGCACAATTGTTCATCTAGGCTTCCCTTTTCTTATTCTCCGCTTTGGGATATAATTGCTCAGAATCAAAGGACGGCCTCTGGTGGCTGTGTTAAGTCACTGCACATTCTTCCAGTCGCACGTTCTCACCCTCCCTGCCTTTCTGCAGGCAGCTGTTTTTGTCTACAGCTCAGATCTCTCCTCACTGAAAAACGTGTCCTCCCCACCTCCCTACCCCCACCCCCAGTCGTCCTTCCTGACTTGCATCTCATTGCAGCTATTTCCAGTTGTGTACACAGAATGGGCAGGGGGGTGGTGAACTGGAATTAATGAATCGAAGTGTATGAGGAAAGTCTGCAACGAGAGAGGAGGGGCTTGATCAGTGTGAGAATAGCCAGATGTTACCTCCAGGAAAGATATAAATGCTGGAATGAGTCCCTGTCATTTCATCATCCAGGGAGCCAATCTAGAAGATGGAGGCCGACACCTTCAATATACAACATATCATCCTTTTCCAACATTTCAGAGCAAACAAAGGGAAAGATCAGGACTACCTATTTGGCAAGGCTTTGGACAGAGGTAACTACTGACTCATGTATGGCCTGGATGATAGAAGCTGCATGTCCTCTGGCCCCTGCCTCAGCAATCCAGACACTGACTTAAGCTTCAAAGCATCTATAGATGAGGAGACCCAGCCAGCATCCTCCCAACTCTTGAAACAAGCATAAGAAAGATATAATCAGACACTGGGAATATCTTGAAATTGAGATGTCTTGATCGACAATCTCCAAGCAGACACTGTGATCCTTGACTTCTAAGCAGTGTCATCTGGCCAGCAGGTGACTGTCATGGCTTTTGAGATAGAACATTTCTGGTTCTTTGGGAGAACAGCAAGTGGGGTGTCTGGACAAACCTGGAAGAAGCCTATGACAGCCACCTCAGTAGCGGCGATGAATTCCATGGCAGCTGGGACATCCGTGAGCCACACAACTTCCTGGGAAGCACCGGGACCATCTAGACAGAGAAAAAGAGAGAGAGAAGCAGAGGTGCTGGGGCACTGAGTGGAGAAGCAGTTCTGAATAAGGAAGGTATCTGTACTTTCTCTCTCCACACTAAGGCTGAGGAGATCAGTTACCAGGCCAAGGCTTACTCTTTTTTTTTTTTTTTTTTAACCAACATATGGAGGGCAACCTCAGCTTATTGCTGAGGATAAGGATAATGCCAGACTTCTCTTCTCCACTAGGCAACACAAGTCCACGTGCAGCATTTCCTGGAAAATGTTCTACATTTGGAGGAAAAGTGCCCAGGGTACTACCCTGTTCCCTTGCCTTCTCCTGAGAACTTCCACACTGTGGTCACCCACCTGCTTCTTCCTTTTACCTGAGGGTTCCTGAGCCTCAGCAGCAACTTCTGGGGACAGGCCGCTCATGAGGAGTAATAATAACAGCAGGCATCCGGACCAGTCCGCTCCCATCGTTGTGCTGCCCCTCCAAGCCCTGGGCCCCGTGCTTTTGGGGTGCCGGTTCAGGGCAGCCCGCTCTGCAGTGCGTTGGCTGTGGTAGTGCTGGTGCTCTGGGAACTTTGCAGCTGGCTCCAGGGGAACCTTCAACCTCTGAGATAAAAGACCAGGTTCAGTGACGGGGGCCTCAGAACAAAGCCAACCAGAAGAAAGCCAAGTGGTTCATTTAAATGTAAAAAAAAAGAAAGATTCTCTGCAGGCATTGACCTAAGCACTAAGGATACCAAGAAACCTAACATCTGCTCCAACCAATCCTCGCTTAATTGTAATGGGAGAGATGGACAGATAAACAGACGTTTTAAGTATAAAATGGAAGGTGATAAAAAGTTGAGGAACTCAAGGTGCTAGGACTACCCATTCAGGGTGGGGTGCAGTGAAGCTTTCTTCCTGCAGGGGGAGCCCAAGCAGAATTTTAAATAAGATTTGCCAGGCAACAAAGGTGGAGTTTCAGGTTAAGAACTACAGCACAGAGATGCAAATGTAATGTGAGAGAATTATTAGTTATTGAATATTAGCTCAGATTGTAGGGGGCATGATGCACAAAGTGTAGGAGCACTAGTTTTCTTTCCTCGGCAATGGGAATCCATGGATAGGAATTAACAGAAGAGAGACAATGTCTGATTTGGCCCATACAAGCCTTTGGAAATTCAAGATGAGATTCCCAAAGACAGTGGGGTGTATAGGTCTCAAGCTCAAGAGAAACTTCCATATGATAATGCCATAAAATAGAATAATTTGAGGTTGTCTACCATCCATCTTCTGAATGCTCATTGCCTATTGCTCTGGAATAGGGGTACCAAACTGTTCCTAGAGATGTAAAGGCCTCCTCTATTATGTCCTTTTCCCACTGCTGCTAAGGAAACTGTCAAATGTGAGCCATCAGTTGTCATATTAGTTCAAAAGAAGAAAGCAGAGAAATGAAGGTCTCAGTCAGATCATACAACTGTTTTATTTTCTGTCTTATGCCATTTACAGTGTCTTCCAGAAAAGAACCCCAACTGGCAGGTAATGTGATTAGGGACTTTTGTTGAGCCAGCAGCAACCACGTAAGGATCCACAGGGGGGATGAACTACTGGAAGCCAAGGCCAAGGGACTCTGAGGGGCAGTTGACCCATTTCCTGGCCTCTCGTTGCTCAAATGGGAGTAAGAGAAAGAGTTATTAAATGATTGTGTTTTGAGGGAGAGAACTTTGAAGATCTGGCCATGAGGGGGGTCAGAAGGAGTAGGCAGGAGTAAAGCCTGGGTTTTAAGCATCTTATGCTAAGGACCACTTTGAGAGACAGTGCAGGATAAGATGCGTCAATAAGAGAACGTGGAGAGTATCGGAGCTGAGCCCCGGCTGCGAACAGGGAGGAGGGGCACGCTGGTGACAGGAACGAGAGCATCGCTCAGGCGGCCAGGGCAGGGGAGGGACGGGCAGAGGCACTCATTCTGTCCACTCCTTCCTAATGGACAGGTTCCACTCCCAGGTGAGGTGGTCGTGCTTGTCATCGTCGGTGAAGAAAGACTTATTGTGGTAAGTGCCTCGGGCCAGCATGCCCTTGGGGGCCTCCTCAGCGGGAGTCAGGAACTCATACTCCTCTGGCCGAGGCCCATAGCTGCCAACCATAAATGTTGCTTTATCCACTGAGAAGAAAGAGAAGTTCATTAGGGCAAGAGTCTGCTGGAGAAAAAACAAATACGCAAACTGGAGAGTTTGGAGCACAGTGTACGGCGATCAAAGCCAAGAGCAATAGTTTCCAAGCCTGGCTGAACATTAGATTTACCTGGGGCATCTTTCTTTTTTCTTTCTTTTCTTTTCATTTTTTTTACTGGAGTGCCTTTTAATTATACATCTTCCCTTGGCCAACTCTCAGAGATTATGGTTCAATAATCTGCTGTGGGTCCCAGGAATCCATGTTTTTAAAAAACATCACGTCTGATTCTGAATATCAGTAAAGTTGAGGAATCAGCGTACTAGATCAAGGGGATTAAGACTCTCTTTATGGAAATGTAGCTGATTATACCATTAAAAAAAACCCCAAATTAGTTGAAGAGCTGAGTTGTGGTCTCATAAGTCACATAAACATTTTGGGTTTCTGTTTCTTTTTATATATAATGAACTTCAAGGATCTTCTATCTACCAACTATCATATTGTGAATATGTCAGTTAAGGAGATTTCATTAACAGCTGTTGATCAGAATGAACAGAATTCATGGATGGAATAATAGGATGGAAAGGGAAAACCAATAATTTGGTTAAAAAAAAAGTGAAGAACTAGGGCACATGATGAAAATAGCCAAGCAAGGTTATCTATCTATGAATAACTGGGATATATATTAAGAATAGTAGGGGATTAGAAAGTATAAATAAAGGCAGATAGACAAGCAGACCATGTAGCTGGTAAGTGTCATGACTACGTTAGAAGGAGCAGCTATAGACAGGCCATCATCCTGTTGTCTAAGGGAGGCAACATAGTCTTTATGTCCAAGGGAAAAAAATAGACAACCGAAGTATTTTTCCATAAGACTAGATATAGGAAAGATCAATTAACATCTTTCAGATCAACAGCCTTCTGTGGGGTTTGAGTAATTGAGTGGCTTTCTGTGTCATTCAAGTTTATTAGATGATTTCTCCCTTATCCTTTGTTTATTAATTTGGTGGAATGGACCTGTGCATTACTGTTTCACATCTCGGGAGAAAGAGCCCCTCAGGTGAAAAGGAACTGCAAAAATGCTTCTATGCTTTCTACCTGTCATTTCTCACTGCCTATAGTAATGGAAGAAAATTGAAGACAATTTCCCAAAGCATATACAATCTGGCAAGAACAACTGAATATTAAGTAACGTTATCTTATTTGTTTCAATTCAGTAGTTTTTCTCAGTTCTAGAAAGAGTATTTATTTTCCTATTTTTCTTTGTTTAGCAAAGTAAATGCTTCCCCTGACACCCCTGCCCACATGCTTTTCCCAACTCCCATTCCCAAAAAACACAAGTACCAGTGGATAAGTCTTTCCTGTCTTGGCTTTCTCTGATACTCATGTTTTATACCTGTGAACAGCTTTTTTTAAAAAAATTTTTTCAGAGTATTTTTATTAAAACATATCTTGGTCACTCATCCCTTTTATGAGTAATAAAGTTGAATTCCAGGAGCTGAATGCTGAAAGTTAGTGTCTGACTGAGTCTAAGCGGGGTCTTTGAAGGTAAACCTTGCTGCTAATGTCTAGGTCAGAAGTATACACGTGCCCTTTCCTATAGTGTGTGTTGTCCATAGCTTTTATCAGATTCTTTAATGAGTCTATGACTAAAAATTGTTAATAGCCAGAAGCTTACATGTGAGTGAGGAGCAGAGTTTGGGTTAGTGTGAAGTGTGGGTCCCTTACCTTTCACCCCGGTCCGATAGGTGTGCTGAACATATTTCAAGCCTGACACAATATCCCTGTTCACCTGTAGGTGGGAAGAATCCAAGCAATTCAGATTAAAGAGGGTCTTTCATTTTTCCTAATATTTCATGCTTATCCTATCCAGCTGAAAATTCTCTGAGGGTGAAAGGATAGCAGATTTATTTCAGAATTAGTGTTACTGTTATCATTTAGCATGGTGGGAGGCAAAGACTGGAGTGAGGAGTCACAGACTCAACACCACCAAGCTAGTTTGAATCATCACATACTGTGATTTTTTGCTTTTAGGTGAGGTGGTACTTAATTAAAACATTGTCTCAATATTCTTCATTACATTTCTCCTTCCCCAATGGTCCAAAGAATGTTTTTGAACTCCCCCTCCCTGCTACTACTGGCCCGAAGACTGTGCTTATGAGAGGAACGATTATAGAGGTACCAATGGAAAGTATTATGTAAATATCTGAAAACCCTAACCTCAGAAATGATGTACCTAGCATATGAAAAACAAACAACAAGGAGAAAAGCTGTAATGGAAAATCAGGTCTAGCAGATGGTTGTGCCTGCAAAGTAATTGAGATTGGAGTCTAGAGATGAGGAGGTGAGCCACACAAAAACATCCTCCCCATGTATAAATAATGGGTGACATCCACTTGTGTCTGGCAATGATTTTTAGTTGTTTGCCATATTCAGACGTCATCTGAGATCCTGCCTCTTTCCCAAGCCTTTCAGAGAAAATCCACTCAAGTCGGATGAAAATATAGATAGCTCAAGCACTTTTTCCATGACTCATTTTACCTAGGACTGAACCCTGTTGTCTGTTAATTTTACACAGTGGTCAAGTCTAAACAAACAAAGTGCGTCATTAGCTGAAGGGTTTGGTTAATTGTCCACCAAAATGAAGAATTAAAGCATCTTCAAATAATTTTTTCCCCAACAATAATTATGGCTCCCTTTTTGTTTTGGACAGAATAAATAAACCAATCTATCAGTTAGTGATGAGGTTTTTCTCCCATTGGAGGCAATGCCAAACCGCTGAAGTGGATGGCACCTGAGAACCCCTTTCTGTGCCCTCCTCTTCTCCCCCACCTTAATGTGTCACCCTGAGCACCTCATGCCCCATGGCCTTCCCACCCACCCAGAGGCCCCCACTCCAGGCCTTCCCTTCTCTTCTAGTCACATCAAAATCTACCTGTCACCTTTCATTTGGCAAAAACTGGCTTACTAACTTGACAAATGAAGGCAGTAGCCTTAATCACTAAGAACTGGACAGATGCATAACCCATTCTAAGCATATTTGGATGTGATACCAAACTCTCAAGTGCTTCAGTAATAAATAATACTACAGGAAGCAAGCAAATGAGCTAAAGCTCAGTGCATATAATAGAGTAGGCGTCAACAAATATTTCCAGAATGAAATTATTTTGAGGCGTATTTGTATGTGGTGAAGAGCGAGGTCCGAGGACTCTGAATCACACCCTGAGGCCAGGGGAAAGAAAGCCCAGTGAGCAAATAGAAAGGGCAGGTGGGGTCTTCCTTGGTGCAGCCCAGGGCCTGGAAGATGTGACGAGTGGGAATCAGGAGCAACCAAGGCAAATATAAGCAACTGAGAGCAAACAGTGCATTTCTGACTGACGTGTTTTCAGTCAAAGGTTATTTTTCTCTTTGCTTTATTGCTCATTGGGAAGTGTGTCTACTCATTATATGTCCGTTTATCCCCTATTTAGTTCCGTCCATACCTGTTCACCTGTTCCTCAACTATAATTGTCATTTCCAATTACCCAGGACCGCACTCTGTTTATTTATGTAATTATTGAGCAATTAGAACTGAGGCTTTATCTGTTCTGTTTTCTTTTCCTATTAATTAATTCACTCATGCATCTACTTCTCAATAAATATTCACTCAATAGTGATCATTTACAAAATTTTGTGCGAAAATTTGGAAAGATGGGATATCTGCTCTCTCCCAGTCTCAAGGTCCTTAGGCTGCGTAGGGGAGAAGCGACACAAATGGGACAGCACAGAGCAGTGTGTGCCATGTGGATGGAGTACCAGGAGTTCCCAGAGAGTGGGACCCCATTGGCTTAGGTGATCGGTCAGGAGAGGACCCTGGCTGGGAAGAGGCATGAAACAAGGGTGGGTCTCAGCAGGTGGACGCTCAGAGTTGGGCGGAGAAAAGTCCAGACCCAGGGAGAAAAGAAACAAACAAAAACTATCCAGCATGATGATACAAGAAAAACCTTTCTTTCTCTTACTATTGGAAGGATTTAAACTTTACCAAAACATACAGGGCAAGATACTTACTTTGAAATGAATTTTGACTCTGTACTCAACACCTTCCTTTAACACAAAGGTTTCTTTCTTGAGGGCTTCAAGGTCCCCTGTAGAAGTGGATTTAGAAAACGCTTAGTCTCAGCAGAAGGAGATACAGAAGGAGATAAATGAAATTGAAGCTCTCGGGCCATTTGCCGGGCCCATCAGAGTAACATGGTCCATATGGCCTCAACAATTCAAAGAGCATTTGAGATTAGTTCCTGCACACACACACACAGCTTCAAGTGTTCATTTCAACCTGAAATCATACAGGTAGCTATGAAACACGGAAAAGCTATTTATCCCCCAGGTTTGACAACTCTAAAAATATACAAGATGTTACCAGTAATAAAAATAAGTCTTCTAATTGTCAATAATAAAAACAAGTGTTATCGATCATCTTAGAGGTAAGTCTGAATTATTTTTCTATTCTTCTTTCTCTTGAAGATCATATTATATATATGTAACTTAATGAAAAGATGTATAAAGAACATGTCCCTACTCCTCAAATAAAGAAATGTAAGAAAAATATTATATGGGAATATCAGCTATTTGTGTTTATAGATCTGGTAATATTTGTGGTATTTTCTAGCTTTAAAAAATTTACTCATTTTGGTTCCTTTTTCTAATTCTAAGTAATATTTACTTTTGTACTTAATTTTGCATATGTTTTCTTAATTCCATATTATTTTTCTTAAGGAAAGTCACTTAAGTTATAAAAGCTTCAGGGTCAGTAAAACCAGGATCTGCCCCTAATTCCCCTACCCTGGTTAGAGAGGGAATCATTCTCTGATCTTCTCCCAGTGCAGTCCTCTATAATTGTGTGTGTGTGTGTGTGCGTGTGTGTGTGTGCGTGCGTGTGTGTGTGTGTGTATTTTGCACATCTCTGTCCATGTGCTTCATTGTAGAGCTGATGCAAGTATACTGTGTATCTCTCTCTCTCTCTCTGTCTCTCTACTGGGATTCCCTTCAGTGGCCTTTTTGTGACAGAAGACCAAAGTTAGGTTTCCTGATGATGGGAAAGGGGCAGAGACTATGTCTTTCCCACAGTATCACCAGGGCCTTCTTAGATTTCCTTAGTGCTAATTCAGGCCCCATCTTGCAAACTGACAGTTGTACTTGGTAACACTACACAATTTTGCACAGGAAGAGGTCTGAGTCCTGGTGAGAGAGACAGAGAGTTTCTCTCCTGGAGAGACGTGGGAATGTGGGGGCAGTTGAATTTGTGTGTGTTCTCTAATGACTTCAGTTGAACCGGAAGTATGTCTACTCAGCCTGATTTCCTCCCTCTGACAAAAAAGCCCATATAAGGTAAAGGCTGGATGCTCCTGCATGAGCGGAACCACCTTGCTGCTCGGGAGCCCTGCTTTGCTGTCTCAACAAGTCCCTTTCTGAATCTGGTAGTAAGTTTCTTTTCTCATTTGAGACCTGCCCTTAATGCCCCGGCCTCCTCGCTCTGTGGCCCTTCCCTTGTTCCTCTCAGATGCCCTTTTCCCCGCAACACCCACCTTCCCTCCCCTGCCTATCTCCTCAAGATCTACATTTCAGGAAAGGTCTTGACCCTTGCTAGTAAGCTGAAGGAAAATAACCACATTGTAATTCGTACATCTTTAGTGGGGGAACTTTTTTATTTATCAAGAATCAGAGCTTTAGGCTAAAATTGTAAGTGTTTAACAGTGGAATTCCTAGCCTCCAGATCTTAGATTGCTTCTTGCCTTCAGGTAAGTTCTACAGCTGGTCTAAGTTCAATACTTTTCCTGATGTTTTAATTGTATAAGTGTTACAATTCCAGAAGCATACAGCTTACTTCTTATTATTTCAAGCAGCAGTGTTTTTACATGAATAGCTCTTTTCCTGCTATTGTGTGGAGAAAATTCTTGTAAAAAAATTCTCATAAAAATACTTGTAAATATGACAAGTAAACATCCAATACTTATGCCCACAACCTCCTCACTTCACGTAGAGAGCCAGAGGTCAGGTTTTTTATTAAGCATGGTGAATACTCTGAGAGCAATGGTGTGTGAGCCGGTCCCAGTGTACATGTGTCTGGGATTCACCTTGCTGCGGTCGTGTTTTACTGGGACAGAGACAGAGACCACGTTTTCCCAGTGGTAAGATTAGGCCCCTCCGAACAGAACAGACGTGTCCACTTACCAGTGAGGTCCATGGTGATCGGTCCTGGAGCACTCTCACACACCAGGGTGAGCCGGGTGACAGTGACATTGGGAGCAGATGGATCTGCAGGATTCAAAAGGGAATGTAGGTGCAGGGAAGAGATGCGTTTGCACAATTTCAAGTCGGGGAGAGAGAACAGAAAGAGTAAGGTGATAGTTCAATCTTAAGCAGAAATAAAAATGGAAGTGGCAGATTCGCCATATTTGGTCTTAATGGCCTTATAAATTATGGTGACGCTATTTCTCCTTCAGGCACTTGTAGGCCCATCTTCATTATCAACAGCAAACAAATCTTGAGTGGCTGTGGGTAAGTTACTCTGCTAGCTGGGCGCTGCTCAGGTGTATCTGCGGGCAATGTCTTATTCCACCGTTGTGTGTGTGTGGAAGACGTGGATGGTTGGTAAGGGAGGAGAAAGAGAAAAAGAAGGAGAGAACGTGGAGGAGAGAACAGAGAGCATACAATTCTAACTGGTAGTCTGGAATTCTTTCCAAATTCTATGTGTTTTTTTTTTTTGCCTATTTCAATGCTGACTTGGGCTTTACAGCCAAAGAGGACGTAGTTACATAGTCTGAAACTTTATGCAGCACACTGAGAGTATGCGTCATGCCCTTAATCCTGGAAGCGCTGGGTGTTCTCCTTTGCACCTGCTCCCAAGGAGGTGACATGTACATCTTATCTGGGACCCTCCACCTGCCCCCCATCCCCATGCACACACACCTGCTACCACGGGACCATCCCCCAGGAGCGTTTTCTTGTATTTAGCGAGACTTTCGTCATCTTTGTCCATCTCCTGCAGCTCTTTGAGGGACTTCTGTGGCGGAGGCTTGTAATTGAGCTTGCCGTCCAGATCCTCGTCATCCTCCTCCAGGTGTGGTTCTGGGGCCTTTTCAGTCATTTTGATCTGTTTCGTGGAGAGAGAGGGTGTTAGTCCATTAGCCCAAAGTCAGTGGATATGAAAACTGTTTGTGGGGCTGCCGTCAGCACCATCCTTGCCCTAATAGATGTCTGGAATTGTCAGTGATTTTCCAGGAGATTTTTCCCTAATTTGACCTTGTTAAATGTCATGAAATAAGAATATCATGTATTTCGTTTTTTGTGTTGCATCTGTGTGTCCTGAGATGAGTATTTCTTACTCACTGAATAAAACTGACGAGAATGACATAATTCATTTGTGAAAAATATACCACAAGTGAAACAACATACACATGCAGTCCCGAATAATGAGCAGATAGCCTGAGTTCAGGTAGTAATAGAAATTTTCACTGTCCTTTGAATCCAGCCACCCTTGCTAAGTGCTAAGGATCTCAGCACACACCATCCCAGTGATGGCGGTTTCAAGACACAGGCTGAGTACTTGCTTCTTTCCATTAATTGAATCTTTCCCTGAACTCCTGCAATACCTTGAAGGCAACTCAGGCGAAGGTATAGACCCCTACGACGCCCGTCGGACGTGCCTCCTGCACAACATTGGTTCCCACACAGCATTGCTCAAAACTCCTTGAGACCAGGTACGAGGTTCTGTGTTTCTCTTGAATATCCCATAATACTTGAATAGTTCAGGCTTTTTTGATAAATATCCATTATTTGATTTATTAGATATGTCTAAACACCCTCTCTTCTTTGGAAATGACACAAAATAGCAAAAGACCCTTTAAATTCCTCCAGACAAAATTATAAGTATGTCATCGGTACCCTTCCATGGACCTCCCCTTTCTGGATGGTCTTCCATTAGCTCCTCCCTCCCTCTCTGGGTTTTCAGTGATCTTATGTTCTGAGGTCTCATCTGAGCAGACCCTAGAGTCTGTCTTCTTTCATCACCATCTGCAAGTATTTGCTTTGTGTTAAAACATTGGGAAGATTTTTCATAAAATTATTCACACTTAAATGTTAATGACTGAATAATAGATTTAAAAATTATTCCTCTTAGGGCATGTATTGTCAGAGATTTTCAGAGCAGAAATGGACCTTAGAGGTGGTATATTCCAACCCCTCTTGTAATTATTGAGAAAGTTGAAACCCAGAGTTTGAGAGAATTGCCCAAATTCACGTGGCTGGAGGAGCTGCAGTGTTCTAATAAAGAGGAAGAATTCTGTACTGGAAGAATTTCAGGGCCTGTGGCTGGCAGCAATGGAGTTATTTGGGGAAACATGAAAGATATTTGGGCAAGGAGATAACTGCCTGCATTCCTTCAGTTCTACCTTGAGGATAGCTCTCTTCCCTGCCTGTGGGTAAAGGCTTCATTGCTCCTAAGTGACACAACTCTAACCCAATAACTAGCACATCTCATTCTGAGTGACTCTGCAAACCTCTATACAGCCCCCTGAGAGTGAAGCTATCTCTGGCCAAAATCAGTTGTGGTTTCGAATTTCAATGTCACTGTCATTGCCAACAGGAAGAAAAATAATTTGTAAGTGAAGTCAAACAAAAGCAACTTAAACAGAACAACAAAAAAAAAAAAAAAGAAAGAAAGAAAAAGAAATGAAAAAAAAAATCTCTTGGTTTATCAATCTTCCAGCAAATTAACAAGCCGAACACTACGAGTTTGATCAATCCTGAAACAGCGTTGCAATCCGCAGGTCCACTTCCTGTGCAGGAAGGAAACATGCAGGCCTGTTGCTATGGCAACTCTTGCCTCAGCTGAAGATACAGCACCACTCAAAGCTGAGTCTCTATAGAGGACAGCTCAACAAACATAGTGACTAACTCAGCTTGTGTTCCAAATAACATGCTGGGAAAGTGAATGAGCTGGTTAAAGAAACAATGAGGGATGCAATCAGTGGGGGTTGTAGGTCAAACTACCCTAGTGGGTAGTAGAAGGTCAACCATAAAGAGGCCAATGCAGAGCAATCCTGGTCAAGACTAATCAGATGAGGCAGTCTGTCCTCTGGTGACACCCAGGAGCTTGCGTACGTACTCTGGGTGGAGGTCACACAACAACCCTGTGGGTGGAGCATCAGGAGGGCTATCCACAGATGAGGGACCCTTGGCCCCATGGACAGGCCTTTCTGGCATAGATCACTTGTTTCTAACAAATCATCTGCTAAAAGTCTGCCCATCAGATGACATCAAACCCAGCCACTAACTAGCTTGGGGTGATTCCAATAACCTGTAGGGAATAGTCAAATCTCAATTTTGGAAGGAGAATGAGAAAGAGGAAGATTGAGAGAAAAAATATGGCCTAGGACAGGATTTGACAACCCCTAACTGTTTGATCATTGGGAAATCAATTTATCTGTTATCTAGATCTTGATCTTATTAGTAAATCCAAGACTTAATGTCAGTTCAGAATTTCCTTGATTCATTGGAAACAGGTACAATAATTGCTCCATAAAAATAAGACACAAATTTATTTAAAGATACTGAACAATAGAGGATAATGTGGGATTACCAAATGAAATTGCTATAGTCTAAATGAGAAAATTCAGGACCACATTAAGATATTCGGGTCTAATTATACAGCATAAGCAAGAGAGATGAGGCCAGATGACCCCCAAATCAGCTCACTGTGGAAAGCTGATTAGAAAATGGTGAAAATGTAATAATACAGCAAATAAAGGACTGATAAAGCGGTTCTCAAAGAAACCCCTCTAAAGCAAAAGTAAGGTCACAAATATTTGGCGAGCACCTAATATTTACAAGACACTGTGCACACAGTGAATTTTATACTCTCCAAGCTCGAGAAGGGGCTGGAGGATGGGAAGCCATCCATAAAAGGGCCAGTCACTTTGATGGATGATTCTTAGTCTTTTTGGGGATTGCAGTTGTCGATAAAAATCATGGCCTTTATAAAAGGAAAAAAAGGAATAAACCCATGAAATTGTGCATGCAATGCAGGGGTTCAGAGACATTACTGAAGTCCCAGATTAGGAAGGTGACCTTGAAATTGTGACTTCTTAGAAACATGAAGCAGAGAGCTGAGAGTTGAAGAGGAAGCTCGCTTCTTTCGCAGGCCTGGCCAGATCAAAGACACTGCTTAGCGTAAGGCTGAGTATCATGTCTATCAACCCAAAATGTTGGGTATGTAGAATCAGAAGGAGGTAACGTCTGTACCTGAGGGAGGCTGACTACAAAGCTCACAGAAGAGCCAGGTACACTGGGAGCTTCTCTTTAGGAGAAGAGTTCTATGGTTAATCTACTTGATTTTGGATAATTATCTCTTCATTGAACTAAGCCTCATTATGCATAAATTTCAGTTCTGGTTTCCTACTAATTAGCTGTGACTCTCTGAGCAAATGTTTCAACTACTGTGGATCTTACTTTCTTCATTTGGGGGTCTAGGGGTTAGAGCAGATTATCTCTTGGTGCTTTTTTCACTGAGGCCTCTACTGCATATTTCTCCTGACCTGCAGTCATGTGTCAGCTAGGTTGCATTCAGCTACCTTATTTCACTTGTGTATATAAGAGATTTTCTATCTGTTTTATTATTTAAAATTTACACAAATTCCCAAAAGATGCTGAATTTTTACTGCACAATTCATCCTTAGGGAACCTCAGATTCTCCCAAGCCTCAGCCAGCAGTGGTTTCCCCAACTGTGTGTCTGTGTGTGTGTATTTAACCACACTATCAGTTTTCTCTTTTTATCCATTTTATGGATATTGCTGAAGTGAGAAAAGGAATTTCCTGGAAATTCTATAAACTGCTTTCTATAGTCTCATTGTCTAAGAACAGCTGGTCTTATTATTGATGCTAATAATTATAATAGTTATTATACGAGTGCTAGATGAGGATAATCTCATTGAATCCTCCCCACAATAGTAAGGGTGGGCATCACCATCATTCTCTTCTACAAATCAGGCATCTAGAGCTCAGGTAAGGAACTTGTCCATGAAGACCTATTGTGTAAGGGGCAGAATTCGTATTTGAACCCAGGCTGTTTGACTTTAAGGCAACAGGCTCTGTTGCTTCAGTTGTCTTTATGAAGGAGTAACAATGAAATTATAGAACTCATTAGTCATCTTGGGAATCTACCCAGAGGGTGCTTTGCAAAACTCTGCAGGCTTTAACAAGGCAGGAACTGTCATATAAAGAGCATTCCAGTGCAACTCTGCCCGTGACGCCTTGTGCAAGTAGCTGAACCTCTCTGCGCTCCGGATCCATCCTTTGCAAAGTGAAATCATTGCATTAGGCGATCTCTGGGGACCCTTAATTCAGTGGCCCTAATGAGCCTTAATTTAAAGAGGACTGTAAAATGAGAAAGGGAAAGAGGAAGTGGAGGTGGGGTGGTAGAGAGTGTAGCCCATCAGCATAGAAAATTCTGGTTGGTTTTTTCTTGCCTTCCTCTGCAACTCACCCATTTTGAACAAAGTGAAAATTTGTTTTATCTGTTGGTTTCTTTGTCTGTTGCTTTTGACTTTGATTCCTTACACAGTAAATGTGAAATGGAGAATTAACAATTATATATTCAATGAAGTTAACGTGGACTCTGTCAGACCTCAAAGCACACATTTTTTTTTCATGTACTTACTACACCAGTTATCTCTATTTTCTGCTTCACGGATGTATTTTTACAGTGGACACATCATGTTTGCTCTTCAGTGAAATAAGGTCAAGCATTGGATATACTGAGGTGAACTTAATCTTCTCAGGCTCCATTAAAATGCCAAATTAAATTAGGGTGGTTCAGGAGTATGGCATAGCCAAAAGAGGTATTTTCATTTGCAAATTAACTCAAGTTTCCAAGACCTGGAACGTGAAATACTCTTAACAAGTTACACTAATCTCAAGATAGAGCACATTCATCTGTTTCATTAGTGCATTTCCAGGTAAGGTGAGGGCAAGAAAAGATGAAACTCCTGAGTTTAGATGAAACAAATCACCTGGTTAATTGAGAGAAAAAGGACCTACATGCCTACTGGAACATGGACTTTGAACATGGATTTAAAAGGTGGCTCTGTATTGACTTACAGGATCTACACAAGATATTAACTTACCACGCCCAAGATTTTCCACTAGTCATGTGGGAATAATAATAATCTGTTTACAAGGTTGAAGAGTTGGAGAAAACATATGAAGCGTTCTAGGACTATCCTAGCCAATAGGAGGTGACCAGTGCCTATCCCTTCTCTTCCTCTTCTCCCTTCCCTGCAAGCCGTTTTGTTGAAGAGAAGTAACTGACTGCCTAGGCACCACATGCTTTCCCCTGGGATCTGCAGTGTTGAAAACATCCCCTCCTTCCTCTTTAAAAATAGATTTTGTTTCTTTGAGGAATACAGAAGAGACATGGTGTTCTGGGAACTGCAAGGATTGTTTATGAACCGAATCAGTCTTAAAATGGAACTGTCACTATTATATGTCTTCTAAAAACTTCCATGGGAGCCATTTAATTTTAGATTTTATTTATTGCTTCCTTTCATAATTGAAGCCAGAGGGCCCTCTGTGAGTGTTAAGAAATGATAGCTGAACAGGCACAGCGCCTGGAGAGAATTCCCTCTGGCTCTGGAGCAAAATAGTGTGGAGACTTAATTCATGATCATGCACCTCCAAGTACAGGCCTGGATATTAGATACAAGAGGTAGAGATGAGAGAGGAAGAGAGAGAGATGTGGAAGTACTAGAAGCAGGCAGGGGATTTCCTTCAGAGAAGTGACTGTAATGAGAATCAGCATTCTCTGTCACCCTGCCATCTCTTCTCCCTGCTGACCAGGATATGTCCTACTTTCTCCAGATCTGGGGCTGCAGCTCTAGAGCAGATGATGGAGAGCTGGCCATCTCAGGAGCACAGCCGATATTTCAGAGCTGGTTAAGGATTTGCATCTGCGTGGTGATTTGGCACTTTCAGGGAGTCCAGGATTATCCCTCACCGCACTAGAGGTCATCTTTGTCCTGGAATCCTCCCCAAAGATTCAGTATTCCCTAGAAACATGGAGGGCTTGCTGCTTCTGGGGTTCCTCCGGGCTGCTGTCTACCAGCTCAGCCCCGTGAACATGTACGAAACTGCAAAGCTGGGTGAGAAGAATCAACCCAGTACTGAGAGGAGAGCCTTGTCATATACAATAAATATTAAAATTAATCCAGCGGAGGGAACAAATTACTAGAAGCAGAATTCTTTAGCATTTCCCTCGGGAGAGAAACGGTCGTCATTTCCTGCCCATGCATTCATAATGAACTTTTCTGAGCCATATTCATATGCAAAAGGAGAGAACTCAGTGAATCCATTAAGTTTTCTGAGTGTCTACTGTGTGAAGTCATGTGTAAAAAATAAGCATATGTATTTAAAATTATCCTGAAAGAAAACTGCACCAAGGGAGCCATTATTAGGCAAAAGAGTATGCTGAAACAACTCAATACATTCACAGAAGTTTTAAACTAAGCATGAAAAAGTAAAGACAATTTTTATGATCCTTTGTGCTTGGAATATTAGCCCCGTTAAGAAAGCTCAAGTGAATTTTTAACAGCTATGGCTGTGGAAACTGGAGTGTCACACAGCACAAAGCAATTCAATAAGGGGTTTGTATGGGTAAACTTTGTTGAAGTTTGGGGAACGACAGGCGACCCATCTCTGGGTTTGCCAGTGTGAATCTAATCCAGGATCCTGGGTACTGATAACCATGACCTAAGAACAAAGATACTCAGAACGTGGAATTAAAGAAAATTCCTCCTATGGGATATTTCCTACATGTCATCCTGAGGCTTTGAAACTGTTGTTTCTTTTTTGTCACTTCAGGTAAATTATTAACACTTCTGAGCCTTACTGTCTTCCCTGTGCCCTCTCAGGATTCAAATGTGAAAGTTTCTAACACCAGGCCTGGCACAGATGTGGCACTAAACAGATGGTGGCTCTTTTTCTCTGTCTCTTGCTGCTCCGCAGTCCTCCTCTCTTCCTGCCTGCTGGAGTCTATAACTGTGCTCCCAAGAACTGGCCCGGGCCCTCATCTTTCTGTCAGAATGACCACTGTGCTGAGCTTCCACTAGAAGCAGAACCGTGACGTTGCACGGAGCATACTTCCCTAGGGACGAACTCCTGCCCTCCCAGACAAGGGAGGGACCGTCCCAGTGCCGGGAAGCTGTCGGCCGGTTTTTGTTCAGCTGTGACAGATACTCCACATGTGCAGCATGAGTGGAGAATGAACTGTGCTCTCAGAATTCCACACCTCTCACGGAAGAGTAAGATGAGCTTGTTACTCTGCTCATGTCACGTTTGGATTTGGGAAGGTTATTTGCCTGTACGTTTAACAAAAGAAAGCAATGGCAAAGGTGAATGGTGCCTGCCTCTGACTGCACCCTCCCCCAGGCCCAGGCCAACACAGACCTCTTGGTATTCCTGCAGTGAGGGTCCAACAGGCTAACCCTGATTTCAGAGCTCTGGGTCCCTACGTGAAGGCGCGACTGTGGTCCTCCGTGTGAGAGCAGCCTGCCTTCCTCCACTTTGCAAGAAAGAACAATGAAGTGTTCATCAGACCGGTGCCACCATCACCTTAAGCCTAGAGCTTAATTACAGACTATGTTTATACAACCCACTGGCTGAGGTGTCCTTTTAAAGGGGAGAAAGTATTTCAGATCATGCCTAAGGCACTTCCAACGGCTGCCAAATCCAGACCTTGATATTTTGAAGGTCCACTAGCCATGTGTCCTAGCTGGGCCCATTTGGGTTTTTTCTAGAACCTGTCTCTTAATAAATTATCTGGCCTTCCGTGTTTGCTTTCAGTTATCTCAGATGTAAAGATATTCTTTGGCAGCCCCAGCTATCTTCTGCCCATATACCTGCAGGAATTCAATACACATTTTTTGTTAGTGGTAGAAATTCTGTGTGACTTATGAGTGTATAGCAATGTGTTGTACTCCGCTTCGCTCTCGATCAGCCATTGTATTCTAAGGGAGGATTTTTATTATGCGTTTCTCTTATAACTCCAGAAAATTCTTTAGCAGATAATAGTTTAATATTTGACAGCTTTAAGCCTTTTTTTTCTTTTCAACCAGTCTCTTTAGTCCTATTTAAAAACAGGAAATCACACATCTCCACCGCAGCACCAAACCACCACCTACCATATCAGTTTGGATCTACGGTCTTTTTTCTTCTGAGCTTGACCAGATGCTTGCTTCTACCTTGCAGGAAACCCCTTCAGGCACTCCGCAGTAGCTACATCCATGGTCCTTTTCCAGGACATTCAGGGTTCATCTCCTGGGCTGCTGTGCACATTCTCCCCTCCCTCACCGAGCTGTCTCCCCTGAGTCACTGCGACCATTCCTCTCCCTGACTTCCTCTTCTTTGCAGAGTCACTCTAGCAGCCTCCTTAGTACTTTGTTAGAATCATAAAGTTTGCTGTAAAGAGGAACTACCCCTCCAAGGAAAGAAAGAAACTGTAGAGTGCCATAGTCCACTTGAGAGACTTCCTACATTTCTCTGTGCCCACCTGTAGCCTCCCCAACCCCAGGGTGTTTCAACTTACATTCAGTGGTTCCCGTCTCTCTCTGGGGTGCCTCTGTCTCTCAACTCTGACTTCTGAGTACTGGCAGTTAGAACAGGAAGGAAGTTAGTGAGAAAAAAAAATGTTTCAAACCTACTAGAAGAGGAAACTCTGGGCTGTCTCAAATCCTGTTCCTTTGCATGCATATCTCTTGATCAGCTAACTCAGAGCTGCATTCTTGTCAATTAATGGCAAGGGAGCTTGACTGCCCATGAAATGGATATGCATGGGTGTTTATGAAAGGGTATCAGCGCCATGAATGACTGTGCGGATGTGTCTAAAAATCAAGTCATTTCAGTTCATGAGCTCATTGAGGCAAGTAGCCTAAAACCAGTAGCAATAAATTCATATAGGCTTTACTTTAGTTCACTAACTTCTGTTCCAATGTGGTCTCTACCAAGCTTCTTTATCAGACAGATATGTTGAATGTTTGCTAGCAGTGAATGCAGAGTGGTAAGAAATCATGAATGTTAACTGCATATACTTGACCCTAAATTAAAACATTTTTCCTCCAACAGATCTCTGGAGTTTTGTTGTTTATAATTTTAAAATGTCGCTTTGTGCTACAGCACAATCAAATGTTGTTTGTCGCAGTTTTCACTGATTTTTCTGTTTTTAAAAAAGTAAGCATTGCTTTTGATTAAATCTAGGAATGCAGATTACAAAAATATAGTAAAACTTTGGGAATTCATAGTCCTCTAACTCAGAATTCGTAAGAATTTAACAAGTGCTAAAATTGACTTTGCACCATATTTGAGGAAATGGTTTGTGAAGGAATTTAAATGGGAACAAGTTGCAGAGGACATATTTAACCATTTGAGGGAACAGTTTTTAAGCATTCAAGCCACACTCTATACATTTCCATAGCTGCTGCCAACAACGAAGGGTTATTTATACTAGTGTTTAAATATTCAGTATTTACATTGTTTTGATATGTTTAGGGCTCGCTAATGAAGCAAGTATATTTAGAGAAACTGACATTTATTTTGTTGTCATTTAATGTACTACATTTTGTTCACTTCATTTTGTAAATTGACATCACTGGGTGTATGCTTAGTCAATGGAAGTGAAAGTGCAGGAGAGAGTGGTCATTTAGTGGGAGAAAATAGATTAATCTAGAAAAACATAAAAAAACTATATAATTAAAATTAACAAAAGTTCTAAAACCGAATTTAAGCTATACATTTTGAAATGATACAGATGGATGATAGCCCTCGATATACAATACAGTATCTGAGTTATAAATAAAAGCAAATATTAATTTACACAGGGACAGTGAATTTTGTACTCAGTATTCTCAACAGGATACACATTTCTCCTCTCAACATTTGTAAGCACCCCTTTTCTTCCAGGTACGGTTCTGGTTTTGTGATACAACAGTAGACAGCAGGCAAAATCATTGCTCTTTTGTGGAATTTATGTTCTAGGGGAGACAGAGAATTAAATAATAACATAGATAGAATAAATTATATAGAACAAGAAAGATTTAAAACTGGGGCATGGTAGATTCATGGTCTCCATGAGTGAAGTGAAACCCGTTTCTCACACTATTAGTGGAGAAACATTGCTAGTCAAATGGGGTATTTTTTTCTGCTAAGCCCAGTGTGTCCTCACAATTTATCTTAATGCACTGCTTTAGGCACAGATGTCAGAAGGTATGGAAGCCCCTAAAAGATGTCTGTAAAGATCAATGTGTGTGTGTGTCATATGTGTGCCTTCATTAGGGGAGGACAGCATTCATAACTTTCACCAAGTTCTCAAAGGGGTCCATGACCTTCAAAGGACTGAGAATTGCTGATTGAGAGCCTCTGCTTGATGATATAATGCTGGGCTTTCAGTAAGCTGGAGGACAACGGCCACTTTCTCCTAAAATATCCTCTGGTATCACAATCAGGGTAGGGATCTACATGAAATTCCCATTTCTTATTTTTATCACAGTTCATTATTCACATGTATTTAGCAGATGGCAAAATTGAGATTAAGAGACTTCTTGAAGAGGTCTGAGATGGGAGGCACTGCCTCTAGCCCATGCTGACAAAAATGTGCTATGTCCCTTCCCCATATCTAAGCTTTTGCACATGTAAGAAAATACCCATCATGACACAAAGAATGCTATTACTCTAAGGACCTTAGCCCTGTAATGCCAAATAAAATCAACGGAACTTGGAAATCTGCATAGGAATTTCCAGAAAAATGATCAAACCTTTGAAGTATCTTCTAACTTTTCTTTGTTGTTATGAAGATGCAGCTGAGAGGTAAGTTCTAGGCATATCCTCCACCCAGTGGTATCTTTGAATGCGCCTGAAAAAGTGACAAATGACTGCAGACTGTTAAGACTTCCCCTTTTTGCACAGACATATTTCTTTGAGGCCAAATATATCAGTTTTTCCTGTTATGTACTTTCACTGGCATGTTTAAGACCTCTTTGCTTAGTCCAAGGTCCTGTTTTTTCCTAAAAGTTTATAGTTTTACATTTAAAAAATAAGTCTGTGATACATTTTGAGCTGGTTTTTACACACAATACAAGGGTTAGGTATGGAATTTTAGGCCATCAAATGTGAGGTTTAGGTTAAGAGTTATTTTTTCTTGGATGTACATGGACAAAATATCCATGCTTATGATCATTTATTCATGCTCCAGATGTTCATTATCCAGTCCATTTCTTGAATAGTCTATCCTTCCTCCATCGAATTGCTTTTGCACCTTTGTCAAAAATTACTTGGGCATATTATATGGGTCTGTACTGGGTTCTCTACTCTGTTTCATTGAGCTGTGTGTCTATCCCTCTGTCAATAACATACTGTCTTGACTACTGTAGCCATATAGTAAGCCTTAACATTAGGAAAACAGACCTCCTTCTCTGTTTTCTTCTTTTTCAAAATTGTTTTGGCTATTCTAGTGCTTTCTGCTTCCATAGAAATTTTAGAATAAACTTATCTATGTCTGCAGAAAACCTTGCTGGAATTTTTATAGGAATTGCAATAAGCATAGATCATTTTAGGGAAAATTGATATCTTTACTATGTTGAGTCTTCCAACCCATAAACATGGTATGTTTCTTCAACTGTTTAGGTCTGCTTTGATTTCTTTTTAATCACATTTTCTAGTTTTCATTGTATAAAAACAAATCTTGTGAATGTTTTATTAAATTTACACTTAGATATTTCATTTTCTTTAGAGCAATCATAAATGGCAGTAGTTTAAAAATTTCAGTTTCCACTTGTTCATTGTTATGTCTAAATATAATTGATTTTGGTATTGATCTATCATTCTTTAACCTTTCTGAACTCACTTATTAGTTATAGGAGGGTTTTTAAAATGTAGATTCCTTAGGATTTCTAGGTAGTCAATCATGTCACCTGTAAGAAGAAATAGTTTTATTTCTTCTTTCCCGATTTATATGCTTTTTTTTTCATGCCTAATTGCGTTGGCCAGAAGTTTCAGTGCCATGTTGAATAAGAGTAACAGGGCACCTAGTTAGGATTTTTTTTCCCCCTGAACTACCATGGCAAGAATCTAGTAATACGTGTAATTATTAAGTCACTATGTTGTATATCTGAAACCAATATATCATCTTTATTCCAATAAAAAATAACAAAGAAAGAGTAATGAGAACAGACATCTTTCATCTGTTCCTGATCTTAGAGAAAAAGCATTTAGTCTTTCATAGTTAAGTATGATGCTAATGGTAGATTTTTTTATAGATGCTTTTATGAGTTGCCCTCTGTTTCTAGTTTGTTGAGAGTTATCATGAATGTGTTCTAGATTTTGCTGAACACTTTTTCTGCATCAACTAAAATAGTCATATGATTTTTCTTCTTTAGCCCACTGATACAGTGCACTATTTGACTGAGTTTTGAATGTCAGACAAGGCTTTCATGTATGGAATAAATCCCACTTGATCATGGTGCATTATTTTTTTTATATATTGCTGTGTTTGATTTGCTAATATTTCACTAAAGGATTTTTATACCTAAATTCATGAGAAAGATTGGTCAGTATTTTTCCTTTTTACTGTCTTTGGTTTGGTGTTAAAAAATTTCATGAGGGTAAAATTGGCATCATTAAATGAGTTGGGAACTGTTCCCTCATCTCTATTTTCTGAAAAAGAGTATTGTATTTTCAATTAATACATTATTTGTTTTAAGATTAACAGTGTTCTGAAGAATCCACAAACATGGTAGGATATTAAGGGAAGAAGAGGCCAGCTTTGTACATTTCTCCTTACATTTAGGTGTTCTTCTCTGGAGTCTACTGTGCATTTACCAGTGGGAATCTCATTCTTGAAGATTCCAAATGTGGAGGAAATGTGTCTTTAATGTGTATCTTCCTACTGACTGGTATTTTAAGAAACACTAAAGTAAGATTAGAGATTAGCACTTGTGAAAGCAGCTTATAGCACAGCTAAAATTTTAATTACTTTCTAATTACCTAATACATGCCTTTTAACTCTTTTCCTATGTATAATTACTAATACTTTCCCATCTGTCAGAAAGAATCATGAACCATGGGTTATAGAGCTATGAAACATGACTTCTTTTTTTTAAAGCATTTTATGATGTTTAGTTTTAAAATTTGCATATAGTGAAACCAGCTCCCCGTGGCATATAGTTCTATGGGCTTTAACAAAAGCATAGAGTTGTTGATCTGCCTAACAATTAAGGTACCAAATAATTCCATCACTTTCAAATATCCCTTGGATTTTTTTCTTTATCATCAACTCTTCTCAACTCCTGGCAACCACTGCTCTATTCTTCAATGTCACAGCTTTCCCTTTTCTAGAATGTCATAAATGAGCTCAATCTGTATACAGCCTTCTGACTCTGGATTCTCTCACTTAATAAAATGTATTTAATATTCATCTGTTTCATTATATCAATAATTCTTTTTTGTTTTTCTTTTTTTCCAACAAGATTTCTGCTGGCTTTATTTCTTGTGTCTGTGAAATCTTAGAGTGTCCACATGACCAAAGTTCTTCCAGAAAAATTCCTTAGTCATTGATCACCTTGTGTGGAGCCATGTAACCTGGTAGATAAAATCAGAGATAGACAACTGACAAAAAGTCAGCTATCACTAGACTAACTGGTGACCAATGAACTGACCTGGTAGAAGAGCTCTGTCCAACAGTCAGCATGTATTCACTGCTGATTGGCCGAGTTACTCAAATCTTCTTAAACTCTGGCAGCAGGAGTAATAGAGACAGAATCGGAAAGAGAAGCCACATAAAACACGGGGTATTCACTGAAGATACAAGAAGACCAGATCTTCAGAACTTCACAGTGTCTTGGACAATGTTTCAATCTCCACAAAACCTTGCTGAGGGCAGATGATGTCCCTGTCTTTCATACCTCCCTTTGTATCATGTAATTTTGCTTTCTACATAGTCCTTCTTTTTAGATGTTCAAAAAAAAATAATTTTTTTTTTATCATTTCCTTTCTGTTTCAAGAATTTCCTTTGTATTTTTTTAGGTTAATCTTCTGTTACTAGATTCTCTTAGTTTTCCTTTTGTCTGGGGATGCCTTTATTTCCTTTCATTCCTTAGGATAAACCCACTCGATATAGAACTCAGAGTTGATAATTTATTTTCTAGGACTTGAAAAATGTTGTGCCACTTACCCCATGGTTTCTGATGAGAAATCCTCTGTCATTCAAATTGTTTTTTCCTATAGGTAAGGTGGTATTTCTTTCATTGCTTACAATTTTTTTCTTTAGTTTCCTGAAGTTTGGTGATGATGGTTTTGGCATAGATTTCTTTGGAGTTGTCCTACTGGGTTTGCTAGTTTCTCAATTCCATAGGCATATATCATTCACCAAATTTGGGAAATTTTCAGCAGTTATTTCTTCAAGTCCTTTTCAGCCTCACTCTTTTCTCATTTCCTTCTAGAACTTTGATGACATGAATATTAGATCTTTTAGTTTCACGGGTCTCTGAGGGTCTGTTGGTTTTTGGGGATCTATTTTATCTTTTGTTCAGATGGGTAATTTTTATTATTCTGCTTTTAAGTTTACTGATTCTTTCTTCTTTCCTTTTCATTCTGTTGTTGAGCCCATCCACTGAGTATTTTATATTAGTTAATGTAGTATATATTATTTTAGTTTTGTTAATTACTATATTTATGTTAGTTATTGTGCTATACTTTTACAGCTGTTTTTGTTAGTTATTTGTATTTTTTTATTATGTTATTCATTGTACTGAATTGTAATTTTCATTTTGTTCTTCTTCAGATACCTTGTTATTGCTGGGTGGTGGGGAAAATTCAGATCCTTGCTTGGCCTCCTCTGAGACCACTCTGGTAGGAAGGAAGAGCAATGCCTCCTTATCACTGATTGGAGGGGAAAGTCTAGGATGCTCTTGTGGCCTTCTCTGATACTACCCATGTGGGAGTGAGTTAGGGCTACCTCATTATAGCTGAACCAGGATAGAAGTCTCCCTACTCAGCCTTTGCTGATGGAGGTGAGGTTGACTATATACTTTTTCCATAATGCTGGATTTGTTTCCATGGTCTAGGGTGGTTTTGTCTAAATATTCTCTGCCTTACTAGATTTCATCCTTCCAGGTCATTTGTCTAGAGAAAGCAGGCCTTTTGAGAGGATTTGTTTTGTTTGGTTTTGTTTGCTTGTGTGTTTGGATGGCTGCCTTCTCCTACATCCAGTTCAGGATATCCAAAGCAAAAAGAAAACCCAGAGAACTTTTTGCCATTACATATGAAGGAACTGAGACTTGAAAATGTGTCAGTCTTGCACATAGAAGAGATTGTGGTCAAACCAAGCCTACACATGAGTCTAATTTAGTGCTTCTCAAACATTAATGTGCCAACAAATCACTTTGGTACTTTGGTAAAATTCAGCCTCTGATTCAGCAAGTCTGCAGCAAGCCCAACATCCTGCTTTTCTAACAAATACCCAAATGGTGCTAATGCTGTTGTTATACTTTGAGTAGCAACATTCTAGAACACGCAGCTTATTGCTATTTCTACTGCCTTCACCAAAGACCCATCCAGGGACCGTATACTCTGCTGGCTCTGGAAGGTGTTTGTTGCCTTCAGACTACTCTAATTTTGGTAAAGACCATAGGAACGTTTATCAACAAAACAAAAAAACCTTAAGCCATTTAGCTGCTGTGTAATCTGCTTGGGGCTGTAGATTAAGAATCTTTCCCTGCCTAGGAAGGATAAATTGACCTTCTGTCTCTATGATTTATGGAGTGCAATTGTCTAACAGGTAACAGTTTGGGGAAGGCATGCTCTCATTCACTGGCAAAGCATGAATGACTGGAGCACATGCCCCTTGGTCCATGTCTGCTCTGTTGTATAGTAGAAATACAGCCAACAATCTAAGGTGTGCCCAGATTTGGGGCTTGCTTCTGGCTCCACTACTATATATGCAGTCCAGAAAAAAATAATCACTTAATTTCTCAATGATAAACTTGTCAAAAAAGCTTAATGATACTGCCATATGAGGGTAAGGTCTACTTAAAACTGCATAAAATGATGTATAAATTAATACTAGTGGCTTAATTCAATTGGAAGACTGAAGCCAAGTGCCCCAGTGGATTGGCTTGCAGCCTGGGCCCTATACCTTCAAGCTTCTAGGTATGGACGATCGACCAAGCAATTTGCCAACAGATGTCATCAGTTAACAGTTCCCAGATATCACTTGGGATCTTTCTCTGTCATGTATCACTGCATTTTATGTTATTCTTGATTTGTGATTCCAACTGCCTGAGGAAATATATACAATACAGTTAGGGAGAGATAGTTTATATTTCTCAGTGTCATGTCTCATATTATCAATGTCCCCACGGTGGCAGGGGGCACTATGGTTCACTCTCTTCGTTCCAGTTCCCTAGAGTCCTGTAAGAATTATGACATGGGTGTGTGTGTGTGTGTGTGTGTGTGAGAGAGAGAGAGAGAGAGAGAGAGAGAGAGAGAAATTTGTGCAGTTGTATGTGTGTTTTAGGGAAAGGGAAGGAATGGGGGCAGCAAGGGCTAAAGATGGGAATGTAGGAGGGCAAAAGATACTGAATCACAAACTTAACACAGGCTGTAATGTTTGTGTGTGTTTGTGAATTCAGTGCCTATTTGTTGACAGGAGAGAGCCCACATCTTTCTTGTCAGAGTATCCAATTATCAGAAAACTGCTCAGCTGTCCTAGTCTCACCCCCTGTCCTTCCATCTTCTTTGCGCCTGGATTGGTGCTCTAAGCTTATGACAGGGGGATTACGGAGCTTGAGGCAAGTCAGGATGCAAAGACCCTTTATTCATCTACTGTGAAGAAGACGGCTGGACAGCTTCTTATAGGAGCACCATTCAACTCTGAGTATTTCCCAATATCTGGTGAGTTTAAGGTGATACAATAGAAGGGCTTTTGGGGGTGAGGCTTGATCTGGCTCTTAAACAAAGAAATGGAAGAGGAGAACACGCTGAACCTGGGGGTCCAGACTGTGGCTGGGCATGGAAATGAGAAAACATGAAGGATCGCATCCAAACTTTCTTCTAATGCCATGTGGCAAGTTTACGAGCAAAACGGGATTATTACACGGTCACTGCAAACCTTGATTACTAAATTCATTTAGAAGGAACCCCAAACTGACCCTCCCTTTTTGTGGCTCCATAGCAAACAGTTTTCTGGGAAAGGAGAGGTCTAGGGCACCGAATGACCACAGAGCAAACAGTTCTTTACGCCCACGATGGGCTTGACAAGTTGACCCAGGCACCCCGAGGCTGCCCAGAGCGTGGGGATGGGGAGAAAGCCGAGGGCAGCCTGGGGATGACGGCAGCGCAGCGCGGGTGGCTCAGCCCGCCCTCTGGGGTTCGCGTGTTTGCCCCAGTCTGAAGCAAGGTACCCGGTGGGTTTTTGTTTTTGTTTTTCATGGCTTCGGTTTGGGTCTCCTTGGCTCTCCAAAGTATTTGATTCTCTCTGTGTCAGCAGGACCCTGGGGACGTTTTCACGCCCAGCCCCATCAGCAGGGGAAACTGCTTTTATACTCACCGCCTCCCCACCCCCTCTTTGTTCATCAACAGTAAAATCATCTGTCTGCTCACGTCTTTGCCGAGAAAGCAGGACCTGGAAGTGTGGGGTGGTAGCAGCAGAATGAGAGAGCCCTCCTCAAGAACCTCCTGAAACTGCTCGTTCTTAGCTGGAATTCAGGAAGCTCGTCCGTGTAGTTTTCCCCCGGCTGAGCTCGGCTGTCTTGTCTAAGGCAACACGGGCCCGGTTCCCCACAAAACTGGGATTTGAAATTATTACCTTGCCGAATCCACCACCTCTTTCTGTGGAAGAGTTTGCAATCTTCACAAGGAGAAGGGCTAACGTTGCTTTAAACATTCTGCCTCAGAAAGGAACGGGCTACTTGACACTTTGGGAGGCAAAAATGTGAAACATCCTCTGATAGTGAAAATGAAGTCTGGTACTAGAGTCAGGATTATTCAGTTCCAGGACGCCCTTGGAATTCCTAGGAAATCATGGTCAGGGTAAGTTCGGCCTTTGGTGTTATCTGCGGCTGACAGGACCGACTTCCAAGGCTGGAAAGACTCATCTTTGTTCTGCTCCTTCCAAAGCTTTTACAGGAAGAACTGGAGGGTGAATCTGTGGCAGAAACCCTCTAGGGACTGGTAAATGCTCCTAGGCACTCACAAATGAGATACGGTACATGAAATGCACAGGAAACATAGTAACAATTATTATCCATAGTGCAAATCCTGAAGGCCATGAGGGCCCAGGGATTAGCCAGGCGACGAATATGTAACTCTTTCCGAGAAGAATTCTTTTACAGAATGCATCACACTTAGAGTCAGACATGAACTCCCACCAGGCTTAGAGGTACAGCTTCAAAATTACATAAACATGCAAAGAAATCTTGCCAGAAAAGAGGGAAAGTGTAGTCAGGGGAAGATGGATTTCAAATGTGATTTTTAAGTCCTTTGGTGTCACTATTAGTGCTGTGAAAGGACCCAAGGCTTCCACAGGCAGACTTTGAGACCATGAGTCAATTAATAGTTGGGGCATTTGAGGGGTGCAGAGGGAGATGCAGCCAGTGTTGGTGGCAGTCGCCTCTCTGAGTCATGACAGGGACTCTTCGTAGTTGACCCGGGAGATGGGGTGCAGGGAGTCAGATGAGCCTGAGTCACAGCTACAGACCTGTTTGCCCGGCTGCCTCTACTTCCAGGAGCTCTAGAACCGTTACTCTTTTGTGAGCCCTTCACACCAAACACTCTGTTTACGTTATCCCACTTAGAGTTGCCAGGTAAAATAGAAGAAGCCTAATTAAATTTGAATTTCTGATAAATAATAGGTAATTTTTTCAAGTATAATTATGTACCATGAAATGGGATATACTTACACTAAAAAAAATCACTTGTTTATCTGATATTCAAATTTCACTGGGTATCCTGTATTTTTATTTGCTAAATCCTAGTAACTATCTCTCCAGATGACAGGAAGGAAAGTGTGTGAGTCCTTACTGCTTTGAAAGAATGGGGAAGTCCAAAACAGAATCTAAGAGAAATTCTCTAGTTTTCCTGCGTGGCCTTTGTCAGAACCAGCATGTGTCAGTTACTGAGACTAATTCTGCCCTTGGCAGCTCCCCAGCCTTTGCCAAGGTCCCAACCACACTTGGGAGAGGCACCAACTTTGCCTGTTTACCAGGGCAGGACAGGACCCACGGCACAAGAATCGGATTCACTGAGGAGAGGAGCTGGCAGCCCATTTTCTTAAGACCAACTGATGCCTTCTCTGTGGTCTGATGGAGAAGTCACAGGGTGAAGGATGTCAGTTTCTTCTTTCATTTATTCACTCATTTGGCAGATATGCATGGCACACCTACTATGTGCCAGGTACTATTGAAAGGTTCAGAATCCACAGAAATGAACAAAACCTGAACGGGCAGCCTCATGGAGCATATTCCAGTTGCAGGGGGTAAGACAAGATCTGTAGCTGAGCAGGTGACCCAGGGGCCCGGAGAGGCTCATCATCCTAATACCAGCTCACCGGTTAGTGTGTTTCTACTGAAGAAGCTGAGGACTGGCAGAAGAGAATGAAAATAGTAATTGGGGAAGGGAAAATAGGGAAAAATGTCTTGTAGGCAAGGATAATAATTTAACCTTATTTTGAAAGTAATAAGACAAAGTCAATGAACTTGAAGTTATACAAGGTAAAATTTGAGGGCTGTGCACTGTGCCAGAAAGAGCTGGTTAGCCTGGGCCACAGATTGGCAGGGAGAACTGAAGCTAAGTATACTGGTATAAATCTCTAATGGGTGAAATAAGGATTCTTATGAAAACAAAGATCCCAGGTAGTAGGTAATGGAAGAGGTTGGCTCAGGGCAAGAGATTAAAGCTACTTGGAAGTCCTTTGGAACTTTTCAAAATCTTTCTTCCCAGAGTAAGTATTACCTCCTTTTGTGATAGAGAAAGAGAAAGAAAAAAAGGCATTTTAGCTTAACATATTTATTTTTAAAATTTACCTTAGTTAATCGTGTTCTTTTATTTGTTCTTGAAAAATGACAATGGACATTTCTGTAGCTAAAATAAAAATCTATGAAAACCACACTGGATACATCCATGATTTGGATAGAAGAAAATGTTGAAGATGTCTGAGAAATGTGTGGCTAAAGAACCTCATGTCTGCTTGTAGAATTAAAGCACAAACTTACTACTTAATATCCGACCCTGTACTGACCTCCAAGTGTGTGTGTGTGTGTGTGTTGGAGTGTGCTGAATACTGCATGGATGTTGGCATCCCTGATTCAGAGCTCTGCCTGTTGAGATGGCTGCATTGTTATCCCCCAGAATTAGGAAAGAGGTCTCTGGATCACATGAGGACCAAACAAAGTAAGTATTATATAGAACAAAGCCCATACAATGAGTCAATAAACATGGAGACTCAGATTGCTTTACAGCTGGATGGAAAAATATCTAAAGCTTAAAGACCGTATCAGTGCTATAGAGCCTGTAGATATCAGTTAGTCCATTTATTTCCTCTCTCTACAGATGGCGGAACTGGTGATGACAGAGGGGAAGTACACCATGATAATAAATTTACCTAGAAAGCTAGTAAAGGATTTATTAGAACAACATATCTACCTAGATTTTTGGTTTCTAAATCTGTCATTTATTACAACCTACTGTATTGAGTGCCTCCATAGATTTATACCATATTTTCTTGAAAATCCCCTTGAAAGATGATAACTACTTCTTTTTTGTGTCAACACAAAACATTGAACTTTTCCTGAGCTTGTGGTGAAGGTCAAATAAGCAACGTTCCCCATACAGTGAAGGGTCTTCTTTTCTCCCCTCCCTGTCTAAGGAGCCTGGAGGAGAATTTCGGGCACCTGAAGACCATCAGAATGAGTGACAGCTCTGCTCAGGCTCCTCCAGCTTCAGACCAGGGTCCCACTGCCCCACGCAAGGGGCCCCCTAAATTCAAGCAGAGGCAGACTCGCCAATTCAAGAGCAAACCTCCAAAGAAAGGTGTGAAAGGGTAAGACCAAGGTGAAAAAGCAGCTTTCCTGTCTTCTTTTTTCTCCCACAAGACTGCTTTGGTTTTGAGAAATGAATGCTCACAGTATTAAACAGGCTTATAAAAATGTCCGCCCCATCCTCTGCTTTCCTCTCGCACGCAGTCTTCACTGAATCATGTCTTCAGCCCTTGCATGTTTTCTCTCAGCCCCCAGACAAACTTAACATGGCAAACAGGGCCTGTCACGGTAACCTTTGACCTGACCTTCCAGACTCTCCTTGGCCACTCCTTTGTATCAACATACTCTCTGTTTTAATCTGGAATACTGACACACTGGCCATTTCCAGAGCACATAGTTTATTTTTATGGCTTCAAATGTTATGTTTTCATTAATTTTTCTCTATTCCTTTTGGGCAAAATCCTGTTTATTTTTCAGTACACAATCATATGTTAATTTCTTTTTGAAGCCATTACCGACTTTCTTAAATAAACATTATCACGTCTCTCATATTTGCATTGTGTACATTCAGCTATCATAACTTGTGCTATTTCACATTACGTTCATCTATTTACCTCTGCTCCCTGAGATGGTGATTTCTCAGAGAAAATTTGTTTTTTCCTTATGCCTGATACATAGTAGATACTTAATAAATGCTTTTGGATAACTAACTAAATGGATAATTAACTAATCATTTTAATTCCTATCATACTGCTTTCTCATTTTAACTTGTATTTCTAAAAATGAACCTTGACTAAATTGCCCCACCAATAGTTCATTCTGGCTCTTGATCATCTTAGGCTAAATTTTTACAAGAGAAAATATCTCTCCACTTGTCCACACTGTGTAAAGCCTTCCTGAGTGGTGTTTTCTTTGCCCAGTTCAATGCACATAAAAGGAATTTCTCATATACAAAACCTTAAATCTGTGTTCTTCCCCCTTGAATCAAGACCTTTCTGTGTGAGTCATTCTACATCCTTTTTCTCTGATCTCAGCTATCTTCTCTTATTTTTCCCCCCATAGGTTTGGAGATGACATTCCAGGCATGGAGGGGCTAGGAACAGGTAAGCTCCCCAAGGATTTATGTTTTTATCTTTTTATATACCTAAGGTCTCAAGGGACTGTGGGAACTGATAAGAAATACGCAAGGCAGCAGATCCTTTGAAGGTATAGAAATGTGGAGGTTTAATCAAGTACGTGTATGCCCAGATGCCAAAATTTTAAAGAAATCTGGGTAGGCCTAAAGTTTAATGAATCCTCTTGTTCTGTTAAATAACTCCTGAGGGCATGTCATGGTAAATTGTAGACTTTCATGGTGGAAAGATTCACCGAATTAGTCTAGCCAGCCCAATTTCTTAATTTTTTCAGGAGAGAAATCTGAGATGTAGAGGAATTAAGTGACAATCTGAGGCCACAGAGTGAGGTACTGGAAAAAAGGGTGGGGCCTGGAGAACGTTTGACTCCACCAGGCAGACCAGTCCCTTACCAGCTTCCTCTTCTTACGCATCCTCTGGCACCCAGAACAGGGCTGTGCACACTGAATGTATTATCGAAACAGCAGGCAAACTGAAAAAGAAATTAAGGCCTTTATTTGGAGTCTCAGATTTGCAACTCCTGGCAGCAATTCGAAACAGTCCTGTCTGCACAGGGGAGCAAGAAGTTTTTATGAGAAAGAAGAAGAGAGGGCATTTATATGACTTGGACAGAGGAGGAGAAGGAGAATGGGAATTATTGACTAACAGGCACCAACAGGCTGAGTTATTTCATTAACAACACTGTTTGACTAATTCAGTGACTCCATCAAGTGAAACTAGTCCTGGTAAGCTTGCATTAACTACCCTACCTCTGTAAAGTCCAGACATACTATTTTTTCTTTATGGTCTTTTTTGGGTTGCCCTGTTGATTTTATGAGAAATTTCTTACAAAAACAACTCCATTTCTGGCCAAGTTCAAAAGGTCTTTTTGCCCAGTTCAAAAGTTCATTAGTTAGAAAGGAAAGTGGAGCTTCAAAATGGAGTCTCTCACATCCAGAGATTTTATACAATTCCGGAGTATACAATGCAATCTTTTTTAGTTGGCTAGAACAACTTTATTCCTTGACTAATGAGTGCAAATTACTGCATATTCCTTTTAAGAATTAATATTCTAATTTTAGAGCAGTTTTAAGTTTACAGAAAATTTAAGCAGGAAGTACAGAGCCCTCGCACACCTCCCCTGCATCTTTCCTACCCCTGTTCACAGTCTCCCATTTTATTAACATTCTACATTAGTGTGATATATTTGTTACAACCGATGAACCAATATTGATACATTATGATTAACTAAAATCTGTAGCTTAGATTTGAGTTCATTTTTTGTGTTGTCCAGTTCTATGGGTTTTGACAAATGCACAATGTCGTGTATCCACCATGACAAGTTCATAGAGACGAATTTCATTGCAGTAAAAATCCCATTCTCCACCTGTTCATCCCCCTCCAGCCCTTTTCCGCAAACTCCTAACAACCACCAGTCTTTTTACATTTCTAGTTTTACCTTTTCCAGGTTGTCATATAGTTAGAATCTTACACTCCATAGCCTGTCCAAACTGGCTTCTGTCACTTAGAAATATTTATGCATTTAAGATTGCTCCATGTCTTTACATGGCTTGATAGCTCATTTCTTTTATCACTGAATAATATTTCATTGTATGGTTGTATCATAGTTTAGTTGCTTCCAAGTTTTGGCAATTATAAATAATATTGGTACAAATATCATTGTACAGGTTTTTGTGTGGATATAAGTTTTCAACTCATTCAGTACACTTTTGACAAATCAGCATCCAATCTAAAATCAGCCAGACAATTCTTAGTGCATTTGCTTTTGCAGTCAAATACCATTCCTGGGATCTCAAATTTTCTAGCCAATTTATAAAGCTTATTTGCTATTCTTCTAAATCAACTGTTTCTGTGGTTTGGGCAAGTGTATATAAGAGTAGCAAGGTCACTGTGGGCTGTGGCTGATAGGCTTAGCTCTGCCAACATATATGGAATAGAGGAAAGAGCTTTATACAGAGGGGAGGTCTGAGGCCTTTGGCCTGGTCCTAGCTCCGTTTCTACAACAGTGATTCTTTGCTGGATGTTTAATCTCTCCGGGTGTCAGCCAGATTCTCTGTAATTGGGGATAAAAATATCTTATCGCCTGAAGCACGAGACTAGATTAGATAATGCCTTGAGATCGTATCTCAGTGTGCAATTAGCTATAGACATTTCTAAATGTAAAGGAACCAAACAGTGAGTCAGAGAAGCCCAAAGAATGCATCTGAATTGGTAGTGGGGAAAGAAACTGGCTTTCCAGACCATGGGAGTTTAAAATACTTCTATTTCTCATTTTAACCTTTGGCCTGACTAGAATTCAACTTCTTTTCCCTTAGTGATTGTGCTTTGGCCTGCACCCCCATAGGCAGCCCCAGCCAAAAGCCTTGGGTCACTTCTCCAGGGAGGATGCAGAATGAAACCAAAGGAGATATCTGGGGGGCCTATTCTGGGGATATCTGAACCCATCAGCAGCAGAGGATTAATTAAGCAAGTGGTCTGATCCTTCCTGAGCTGCATTCTAGATAATGTCCAGGTTACTGGGACAGAGAAGAGGCAAGAGGAATGAGGTGTCTCTGCCTGAAGAATGTCTTTGCTGAGAAGAGGCTCTCCTGAGGGTGAGGGTGGCTTACGAGTTCTTCCGTTTCTTGCAGATATCACAGTGATTTGTCCCTGGGAGGCGTTCAGCCACCTGGAATTGCATGAGCTTGCTCAGTTTGGGATCATCTGAGGCACCAGAGGTCCTGCCACTCTCAACAGCATCTGCCATAACTTCAATTACTTTTGCCCGATTGTCTGCTAGTCTTGAAATTCAGCTGTTCGGAAGTGGTTTCTTTGGCTTATACAGTCATTTCCCATTAGTTATTACTAACAGTTTGCTAGTGTCAGACTCTCTGTTGCAGTACAGCTCAGCTCAGAATAGTGGATGAACATCAACTTCTGTTAGGGCGTTTCAAAATTTACCACCTTTTCCTATCAGCCAGTTAGAAGTCATCAGTATTTCTCCACAATTCGTTTATTTATTAAGTCCTTCAAATCAGTTTTTGCTAGGCACTCATTACGAACACTGGTAAGCTTTTAAAAGAATATTTATGTCACTCCCCTCCCTTCTCATTTAATAAAGGAGATATTTACCTTGACTCTTATGATGAAGTTGTATTAAATGATATATGCAGATACTGATGTCCTGTTGCGAGAGCCAGTTAAACAAAGAAAGCACAGTAATACAGGAAATAAACATATTGTGCGCAGAAGAGCACAGGATTTAAGAGTCAGGTCCTGACTCTGTTTTGTACCTTTGTAAATCCTGCACTTTTTGGGTCTAAATTGTATTGAACTAGGTTATCCCTGAGGTCCTATGCCACTTTAAATTATAGAACTCTAAATTAGGGAAGACTGGACAATTGAACTCAAGACTCGGACAATGTGAGCCTTTTTTACAGTGCCTTGATTGAAAAGATTTATGTACCCTAAAGTTTAGACTCAGTTGCAAGGGAGAGGTAGTTGAACCCGCTACACAAAGCGATGGTTTGCTTCGCCTCCAAGGTTGTGTCAAATGTAATGTGCACATAGTGATCCTTCCCCAGTACTTTCAAGGCAATTGTGCAATTGAAATGCTGCCTCTGTGTGGCTTGGATGATTAGGGCACTAGCAGTATTAATTTCTTCATTTCAGTTTTGTAACCTGTGGTAAAAGAATGGAGTAAATTAACTGAAAAGAAGGGTAGGATTATAGAAAGGAAAGAGATCTGGGTTCTAATCTTGACCCTCCCAGTAAATCGTTCTGTAATTTTAGGTAAAGATTCACCATTTGGATCCCCCAGTTTGCCTGAATTTGGTGATCGTAAGTTCGTGGTAGGGATAAATTCTGTGATGCTGATGTCCTCGGAGACGGAGCCTAAGAATTACAGGAGCTCAGCATTCAAGATAATTTCTTCTGCTACAGGCTCTGTGCTGCTTATTTTGCACAAATGACCTGGTGACTTTCCGGCCAGAAAACTGGAAGCCCAAGGAACACATCTATATTGGAAGCGGGTAAAGAGACTGAATTTCCAGACCATGGGAATGTAAAGTGCTCTTATTTCTTACTTTTACCCCTGGGCTGACTAGAATTCCATTTGTTCCCTTCTTAGTGGAAAAGAAAAAAAATACAACAACAAAAAAAGTGTAAAGTCAAAAGTGTAACCATGACATTCAAAGAATGTAGTGGGGATGTATGCTTCCCCATCAGGCAGGAACTCCTGGTCCTCCCCAGTGCCTGTTTTTGAGTTCGTGCCTCCATTCAACAGCCAGAGCCCTTGGTGTGCACTTGTTCACCCCAGGGTGCCCCTCAATTAGGATGGTCTGGGCTCTTCTCTAGCTGGGGGAGACTCTGGTGCACGTTGGCTTACTTTGCAAATGTTCCTTTGAACATGAAGCCATAGAATTGACAAAATAGAATGTACCCAAAGCAACATATCCAATGGCCAGGATGGAGAAGGATCTAGAAACCATGCTACATGAGGAACTGTTGAAGGAACTGGCAATATTTTAGTCTAGAGGAGACAATGTTAATTGCTAGCAAATATTTGAAAAGTTGTAATGAACAGGATGAAGCAGACCTGTTTCATGTACAATTCCAGCTTATAGTGCTAAGCTAGAACAGATATCATTTAAAGTCCATTGAAATTCTAGAATTCCCTTCTTTCTATGCTCAAATTCAAATCCTATCATTTCTGTTATTTCTAATAAGTAACAAGAAAATCCTTATTACATAAATAGCACATACAAAAGAGGTAAAAGTAAATCACTCTCCCCATCAAAGTCCTGCCAGCAGAGATGGCAGAATATTCAGAGTAACTGAGGAAGCTTTAATAAAGGAACTACTTGTAAAGGCTTGGGAAGGGTGAAGGGGTATCTTTAAGACATAGAGCAGTAACTTGAGACTAGCAACTATTGGGGCTACAACATTACCAATAGTAGGCCCGAGGAGCCCCAAGAGGTCTGCTCTAACTCTAAGTGAGGTCTGCCGAGAGGGCTGTGGTCTTTGGCAGAGGGGCACAACCACCCCACAGCGATCCCAGGGGTAAGCAGGAGGGGTTGGGGTGAAGCTAATAAATACCCCAGTGTTGTTCTTCCATTCTCTACTCTCCTGCTGAGGCCTCCCATTGGATAAACCCAATTGGAAGTCAGAGGGCGAAGGAGCCCATTGATGTGGTCAGGAACATTTACCTCCCGCAGCAGAGACCAGGTGGGGAGGGGTGGACAGGGGATGTGAAGGGGCAAATGGGTAACATCCAGCAGAGAGACAGCTTCAAAGAACAGAAACTGTCCACCCACTAGGGACTTTTAGTTAATTTGGGAAAGTGCTTGGATATGTTTAAAACCTCCAGAGGTGATTCTGATGAGAACCACTGGTGTGAGGGAAGGACAACAATAAATAAGAAGAGCACTTGCCAAAGGAAATTGTCATAGAATGTAAGGGTTTAGAAATCTTCTGACACTTTCTTGATACTAAAAACCATCTAGGATGTCTTGTTAAAAACACAAAATTTGGGCCCCACTCAACATGTTCTGAATAAGAATCTCCAAGGGAGAGATCTCAACATCTGTACTTTTTTTAAGGGTCCCAGGTGATTCTTGTATTTGTGCCAGTTTGAAAACATGGATGTAGTCCAAGCCTACATTTTGAATATTAGGAATTAGTTAATTCTTAACTTGTTACCACCCAGTGACTGATTTAACTGGGTCTACTTGCCCCTGAAAACATATGTCATACAGACCAGAACTAACATCTGTGTGTCCTGACTCAGACTGTTGGTTGACTGATGGATAGACATGCTCACTAGCCCAGACCTAACCCGGTTAAATGCTTCTTCAACTGCAGAGAATGTCTGAGAGTTTGGAATGTCAGTGTTGGACTGAAGCCATTCGGGCTGCATGATTCCCAGGGCTGACCTCACATAGCCATTCTCCCTCCGCAACCTATGTCACTCCCTGGCCTTGTCGGCCTCCCCTGGAGCAGGGGGACCAGGGGGCTTCATCTGGGTAGGGGTATGCAGTGACCTTCACTTACCCTCCCTGCCTTTCCTGTTTGTTCCCATTGTTAGGTAGAAGCAGGGATTGATGCTGGTGATGAGGTAGGCACCAACCCTCATTCTAGAGCTCAGCAGCATTACAGTCAGGGCAGAACACAGGACACAAGGAGAAAATGCTCCCCTGCAGTGTCCCACCCTAGGCACACATACACAGTTGTCACTATACAATTGCAATGCATTTGACCTCTGTTTTTCTTCTTTGCACAGTGAGAAAAGCAAGAATCCCCATAAACTGAGGGAAGGAGAGGGAGCATTTTTTCAACTAAAGAAGCTAAGGGAAAATGCACACAGATGAGAACAATCAGTAAGACCAATATTCAGCACAAGAGGAAAAACAGTTACACAAGCCTGAACAACACAAGAACTGATACTATAGCTAAGCAAATATGACACTGAATTGTTTGAAAGACAGAAACACAGAAGGACTCAGGTTCTATAAAAGGCTAGAATGAAAGTCTTATTCAGGCCACAAAAATTGTATGTTTGTACAAACTAGCCCAGCCCTTTTGGCAAGTCTAAATGAGTTATTTGACTTTCTTCTGACTTCTTGAGGGCAGAGTCAGTTTGATGAAAACTGAAATTTAAAAGCAAGAATCATGAGCTGATTGTCCATCAGTCACACCGTCTCTGTGGCAAGGTAGTCAGGAAGACTTGCTAGATGATTAGCATATTCACTTGTCTCCTGTCGACTCAGTGTTTGAGAATAAAGCAAGGGTATTGGACTAAAGAATTGCAAAGGCCCTTTTAATATGAAATTCTAAACACCAAAAAATAAATCTAAACCTATTTCAAATATAAGCAAACCATTCTTTTTATGGCCAGAAGTCCTAAGGCGCTGAGCCTCAGTTTCCTGCTCTGCAGAATGAGTGTCTACATTCATTTTGCATTTCTCCAGGGCTCAGTGGTAAAGTCAAATCACGTTTAGCAGTGCCACCTGCTGTAATGAAGGAACACTTCACAAACATTTGGAAGATGATTTCTATTAGATTTTTAAATCCATTTAGCTAATTCTGAATTTCTACCCACTTGTCGATCAATTTAAGCTGTTGTACTACCTGTCTATCCATATTTATCATGCACATATTTATCCATGCACAAGGCAAACATTAAAAGAGTATACAAGTGAATATAGTACAAGGGAAGTCTCATTTCCACCCAATGCCATGTCCCGCTCCCATTCTCAGTCAACCCCTGTTACCGGTTTCTTGTGAATACTTCCAGAGATTATCCCTGGATACACATACTTATGCATATATACTTATTTCTTTGCACAATGGTAATATATTACATTATCTTTTTTTTTTTTTCACTTATCTTGGGAATTGCCTCAGGTCTGTATAATTTGATCTACCCCATAGGTTCAATGTGTATGACTGACGTCTTAACTCATTTATCCAGTGTTACACTTAAGGCCATTTTGGATGTTTTCAGACTTCTATGTCTCTCTTCAGATGTCAGCACATGTATGATACTTTTGCACAGATTCATCTCCAGGATAAATTTCCAGTGGTAGAATAGCTGGATTTTGAAGGAAGGATATTGCCCAATTAGCCTCCAAATAATTTGTAATTATTAACACAATTAATAAATATTTTTCCTAACACTCTCATTGACACAGATTATTATTAAATTTTTATTTTGCCTGAGATGGAGCCAATTTTTGTAAGTTTAAAAGTCACTTTAGTGTCTTTGTGAATTGTTGGCTTTAATGTGCTTTGCTGTTCTCCTATGAGATGATTGATCTTCATATTGAATTGTAAGATATTTATCTCCATTTATCTACCTGCCCTCTATTTATCATCTGTCTTCTTATCATCTATTATCTATCTATATCTATTACATTTATTTATCTAAAGAGAAATGCCTGTTTGTGTTTTATCTGAAGTACAAATATTTTTTTCCCATTTGGTTTCCTCTTTCTTTTTTACTCTCAGTTATATTATTTTTTTACAATGCAGACACTTAAAATTTTATAGTCATATTTAACAATTTTTAAAGGATTTCATATATTTATTTTACTTGGGTTTTTTCCATTCAAAAATTTTAAAAAATTTCTATTGTCTCCCATTTTTTAATTTCCTTTTTTAGTTTGAATCTTGGATCCATCTGAAAATTGTTTTTTCAGAAAGTATTTTCCCCAGATAAGTAGCCATATAGACCTATGGAATTTATTTAATAATCCATGTTCCCACTACTTTATTGAATTTCTATGTTTATCACATGTGGCTACTTTCTGCATAGTTACATTGACCTGTTTATTAAATAGCTATTAATCAGAGTATAAGATCTATGAGAACTTTCACTGTCTCATTATGCTTCTTTTTCATACATTTTTCTGATTATTATTGCATGTTTACTTTTCATTTAGAATTTAGAATCCGCTTGTTTAGCTCCTTCTATTGCCATCCTCCACATGCATTCCCCCAAAAAATTCTCTTGAAATTTTTCTTTTATTGTGGTAAAAAACACAATATGAAACCTACCTTCTTAAATCTTTGTGTACAATGTTGTTAATTATAAGCACAACGTTATACAGCAGATCCCTAGAGAATTTTCACCTTGTATGACTGAAACTCTGTATACCTATTAAATAGTAACTCCCCTTTTCTCTTGCCTCCCAGTCCCCAGCACCCACCATTCTACTTTCTGTTTCTAGGAGTTAGATTACTTTCGATACCTCCTGTAAGTGGAATCATGCAGTATTAGTCCTACTGTGACTGGCTTATTTCACAGAGCATAATATTCCCAAGGTTCATCCACTTTGTAGCATATGGCAATAGTTCCTTCTTTTTTATGGGTGAGTAATATTCCATGTATGTATATACAACATTTTCTTTATCGATTTTTCTGTCAGTGGACATTAAGCTTCTTTCCACACCCTGGCTATTGTGAATAAAGCCACAATAAACATGGGAGTGCTAATATCTCTTCCAGGTCCTGATTCTGTTATTTTGGATACATACCCAGAAGTGGAATTGCTGGATCCTATGGTAGGTCCACTTTTTATTTTTTGAGAAACCTCCTAGTGTTTTCCTTAATGGGCTACATGACTTTATATTCCCACCAACAGGGCAAAAGGATTCTAATTTCTCCACATTCTTGCCAGCATTTAGTTTCTGCCTTTTTTTTATAACAGTTATTCCAATAGGTATGAGGTAATATCTCATTGATGGCTTCAATTTGCATTTCCTTATGATTAGTGATGTTGAGCATCTTTTTTTATGCCTGTTGACCATTAGTATGTCTTTGGAGAAATGTCTGTCCATTTTTTTTTTTTTGAGAGGGCATCTCTCATATTTATTGATCAAATGGTTGTTAACAATAAAATTCAGTATAGGGGGGTCAATGCTCAATGTACAATCATTAATCCATCTCAAGTCTAATTCTCGTCAGTCTCCAATCTTCTGAAGCATAACGAACAAGTTCTTACATGGTGAACAAGTTCTTACATGGTGAACGAATTCTTACATAGTGAATAAATTCTTACATGGTGAACAGTACAAGGGCAGTCATCACAGAAACTTTTGGTTTTGATCATGCATCATGACCTATAAACAATCAGGTCAAATATGAATATTCGTTTGATTTTTGTACTTGATTTATATGTTGATACCACATTTCTCCCTTTATTATTATTATTATTATTTTTATTTTTAATAAAATGTTGAAGTGGTAGGTAGATGCAAGATAAAGGTAGAAAACATAGTTTAGTGCTGTAAGAGGGCAAATGTAGATGATCAGATGATCAGGTGTGTGCCTATGGACTAAGTATTAATCCAGGCTAGACAAGGGCAGCAAAACATCCACGGATGCAGAAGATTTCTCTCAAAGCAGGGGGGGTGAGGTTCTGAGCCTCACCTCTGTTGATCCCCAAATTCTCACCTGATGGCCCCCCTGCGACTGTGCCTGTCTTAGGTTGTTCCTCCCTTGAGGAATCTTACCCGTCTCTGGCTAACCAGTCATCTTCCGGGGCCATACAGGGAAATGTAAAGTTGGTAAGTGAGAGAGAAGCCATATTGTTTGACAAGGTTAGCTTTTTACTTCTTTGCAGATTTATGCCCTGTGGCTTCTATGCCCAGCACTTGTCTCGAGGTATCTTTACCACCTGGAGGAATTATGATACTCGGTAAATTCGATATGAGGCACCAATTCTATTTAAGGGTTGTAATTAGGAAGAAAGAAGAAAAACTACAGATGTAGCATATGGAAGGAAACATGGGAGGATTGATTATTTCTTTGACATATCTTCTTGTATAGTACCTTAAGTATGTATAGGTTTTAAACTACTAACTAATTTGCACACACATATTAACATAATAGGAATACGGTGACATAAACAAAGCAAATCTATAATCACCATCCATCTCCAGTGAAGCCAAGAAAACCATTTAGGCACCCTAGGCATTTGTGAAAATTTGTCTATGATATGATGGATATTGTTCAACTGTACTTGAACAGTCTGAGAGAAATCAGACAAATTAAAGCAGCCCATTTCTGGGATCTGTTCACATCCCATATGTTCTTTTAACCGTAGATAGTCTATAGTCATAAGATTTTGGAGTGCTACACCTTGCACCCCTCCCAACTCCTGGTTGAGTTCCAACAGTACAG
Organism: Manis javanica; assembly: GCF_040802235.1. Lineage (NCBI taxonomy): Eukaryota > Metazoa > Chordata > Mammalia > Pholidota > Manidae > Manis > Manis javanica. The sequence goes on along the minus strand of NC_133170.1, from coordinate 18,764,261 downwards.
ATCTGGTCAAATTCGTTGTCTCACTGTATGCACATGCCAGCCTAGACATCTTCCTCCTCATTCCTATGGCAAGTCCAGGAGACGGTGGGCTGGATGCAGCCATAACCGCAGCATCGTCCGGATCCCTGTGGAGGCTTTTTAATGATCATCCCCCGGCACAAGTCCTCCAGAGAGTGCTGATGCCAGAAGCTCCTCCTCATATCGTATCTTAGTTCATTTTCTGGGTATCCAAGCTAGGCCTTGATCTTCTGCATAGAAACAAACAGACCCTTTGCCCACACTTTGACATGCCCTCTATACCATTGTGCAGAACTCATTGGAGGTCAGCACACAGTAACTGCTTTTTTTTTTTTTATTAAGAGAAAGGAATATTATCAGAAAAGAGTACCTCCATAGCTGATCATCTGACACCCTTTAAGTGATCAACATTAAGGATATTTAAAGCATGCGTTGATCTTTGATTTACCAATAGTTTTATCCTATCAAGGAGTAATCCCCCTTTTCTTTCTTTCTTTTTTTTTTTAATTTTTAATCTATACTTACATGAAGAATACTATGTTTACTATGCTCTCCCCTATATCAGGTCCCCCCTAACAACCACATTACGGTTACTGTCCATCAGCTTAGCAAAATGTTGTAGAGTCACTACTTGTCCTCTCTGTGTTGTGCAGCCCACCCTCCCCTTTCTCCCTCCCCCCGATGCATGCTAATCTTAATACCCCCCTTCTTCTTCCCCCACCTTATCCCTCCCTGCCCACCCATCCTCCCCAGTTCCTTTCCCTTTGGTACCTGTTAGTCCATTTTTGGGTTCTGTAATTCCGCTGCTGTTTTGTTCCTTCAGTTTTTCCTTTGTTCCTATACTCCTCAGATGAGTGAAGTCATTTGGTATTTCTCTTTCTCCGCTTGGCTTATTTCACTGAGCATAATACTCTCCAGCTCCATCCATGTTGCTGCAAATGGTTGGATTTTTCCACTTCTTATGGCTGAGTAGTATTCCATTGTGTATATGTACCACATCTTCTTTATCCATTCATCTACCGATGGACATTTAGGTTGCTTCCAATTCTTGGCTACTATTGTAAATAGTGCTGCGATAAACATAGGGGTGCATCTGTCTTTCTCAAACTTGATTGCTGCGTTCTTAGGGTAAATTCCTAGGAGTGGAATTCCTGGGTCAAATGGTAGGTCTGTTTTGAGCATTTTGATGAACCTCCATACTGCTTTCCACAATGGTTGAACTAATTTACATTCCCACCAGCAGTGTAGGAGGGTTCCCCTTTCTCCACAGCCTCGCCAACATTTGTTGTTGTTTGTCTTTTGGATGGCAGCCATCCTTACTGGTGTGAGGTGATACCTCATTGTAGTTTTAATTTGCATTTCTCTGATAACTAGCGATGTGGAGCATCTTTTCATGTGTCTATTGGCCATCTGTATTTCTTTTTCAGAGAACTGTCTGTTCAGTTCCTCTGCCCATTTTTTAATTGGGTTATTTGTTTTTTGTTTGTTGAGGCGTGTGAGCTCTTTATATATTCTGGACGTCAAGCCTTTATCAGATGTGTCATTTTCAAATATATTCTCCCATACTGTAGGGTTCCTTTTTGTTCTATTGATGGTGTCTTTCGCTGTACAGAAGCTTTTCAGCTTAATGTAGTCCCACTTGCTCATTTTTACTGTTGTTTTCCTTGCCCGGGGAGATATGTTCAAGAAGAGGTCACTCATGTTTATGTCTAAGAGGTTTTTGCCTATGTTTTTTTCCAAGAGTTTAATGGTTTCATGACTTACATTCAGGTCTTTGATCCATTTTGAGTTTACCTTTGTATATGGGGTTAGACAATGGTCCAGTTTCATTCTCCTACATGTAGCTGTCCAGTTTTGCCAGCACCATCTGTTGAAGAGACTGTCATTTTGCCATTGTATGTCCATGGCTCCTTTATCAAATATTAATTGACCATATATGTTTGGGTTAATGTCTGGAGTCTCTAATCTGTTCCACTGGTCTGTGGCTCTGTTCTTGTGTCAGTACCAAATTGTCTTGATTACTATGGCTTTGTAGTAGAGCTTGAAGTTGGGAAGTGAGATCCCCCCTACTTTATTCTTCTTTTTCAGGATTGCTTTGACTATTCGGGGTATTTGGTGTTTCCATATGAATTTTTGAATTATTTGTTCCAATTCATTGAAGAATGTTGCTGGTAATTTGACAGGGATTGCATCAAATCTGTATATTGCTTTGGGCAGGATGGCCATTTTGACGATATTAATTCTTCCTAGCCATGAGCATGGGATGAGTTTCCATTTATTAGTGTCCCCTTTAATTTCTCTTAAGAGTGACTTGTAGTTTTCAGAGTATAAGTCTTTCACTTCTTTGGTTAGGTTTATTCCTAGGTATTTTATTCTTTTTGATGCAATGGTGAATGGAATTGTTTTCCTGATTTCTCTTTCTATTGATTCATTGTTAGTGTATAGGAAAGCTACAGATTTCTGTGTGTTAATTGTCCATTTTTTAATCAGGTTATTTGGGCTTAGTTTTGCCATTGAGTTGTAGAATTTCATTATTCATTTTGGATACTAATCACTTAACAGATATATATGTATGTATGTATATGTATATGATTTATCTCTCTCTCTTGATTCTGTGGGTCACTATTTCACTCTGGTGATTATTTCCTGTGCTGTGCAGGTTTTTAGTTTGATGTATACATATACCTGTTTTACGGTGCTTTGTTATAGGAGCCCTATTTGCTTTGGTTATGACAGTGTCAGGAAATTATACACTGTGTTAAATCTTGAAAGGCATACAAAGGCTGATTATGTATTCATTCACCAAATGTCTTGAGCACAAATTTGTGCCAGGTACTCTTGCAAAGTATCGCAGACACAAGAAGAAACAAAAACAGACACGGTCCCTGCCTTTGTGGCACTTACAGTGTAGCTGGGGAGAAATGTTAAACAAAAAACCACATATAGGGGAGCCAAGATGGCGGCGTGAGTAGAGCAGTGGAAATCTCCTCCCAAAAACACATAGAGCTATGAAAATATAACAAAGAAAAATCTTCCTAAAATAGAGACCATAGGACACAGGACAACATCCAGACCACATCCACACCTGCAAGAACCCAGCGCCTTGTGAAGGGGGTAAGATACAAGCCCCAGCCCGGCGGGACCCGAGCGCCCCTCCCCCCGGCTCCCGGCGGGTGGAGAGAAACCGGAGCAGTTTTTTTTTTGGCGAGCGCTTTTTGGAAGCCTTAGAGGGACGGGCCCCCGTTGCTGGGGAGGCAGGGTGGCGGGACCGGTGAGGAGGTGCCTGGGAACGGAGCCGGAGGACAAAGAATATCCCGCGTTTCTCCCTGCGAGACCTGGGGGCGGGTGCCTGGGACCGGTGCCTGAGGACGGAGGAGGTCGCGCGTTTTTCCCCTTTTTTTTTTTTTTCTCTTTTTGGCAAGCGCTTTTTGGAAGCCTTGAAGGGACGGGGACCCCAGTGCTAGGGAGGCACGGTGGCGGGACTGGTGAGCGGGTGGCTGGGACCGGCGCCTGAGGACAAAGAATATCCCCCGTTTTTCCCTGCGGGACCGGTGGGCGGGTGCCTGAGACTGGCACTTGAGGACAGAGGAAATCGCGCGTCTTTCCCCTTTTTTTTTTCTCTTTTCTGCGAGTGCTTTTTGGAAGCCTAAAAGGGACAGGGACCCCGGTGCTAGGGAGGCAGGGCGGCGGGACTGGTGAGCGGGTGCCTGGGACCGGCACCTGAGGACAAAGAATATCCCGCATTTTTCCCTGTGGGACCGGTGGGTGGGTGCCTGAGACCAGCACCTGAGGACGGAAGAAATCGCGCGTTTTTCCCCTTTTTTTTCTCTCTTTTTGCCAAGTGCTTTTTGGAAGCCTTGAAGGGACAGGGACCCCGGTGCTAGGGAGGCAGGGCGGCGGGACTGGTGAGCGGGTGCGTGGGACCAGTGCCTGAGGACCAAGAATATTGAGCGTTCCTTCCCTGCGGGACCGGTGGGTGGGTGCTTTTTGGAAGCCTTGAAAGGACAGGGACCCTGGTGCTAGGGAGACAGGGCAGCAGGACCAGTGCGCGGGTGCCTGGGACCGGCACCTGAGGAAAAAAAAAAAAAAATCGCGTGTTTTTTCTTTTTTTTTTCCTTTCTGTTCCCTCTCTCATTGTTGCTGTTGTTGTTTTGGTTTGGAGAGTGCTTTTTGGAAATCTTAAAGGGGCAGGACAGGTCACTTAGACCAGAAGCAGGGAATCTGGGGATCTCTGGGCACTCTAACCCCCTGGGCAGCAGGGAGCACAGAGGCCCCTTACAGAGATAAATAGTCTCCTGGCTGCTCCCCCTCTAACGGGGCTCCACCATTTTGGAGGAACAGCCCCAGCCAGGCCAAGCCCACAGCAACAGTGGAGATAAACCCCAAAGCAACTGGGCAGGAAGCAGAAGCCCTGTCTGCGCACAGCTGCCCAGCACAAGCCACTAGAGGTCGCTATTCTCCCAGGAAAAGGCTACAAACCAACAAGAAGGGAAGCTCTTCCAGCGGTCACTTGTACCAGCTCTGCAGACTATCTCTATCACCATGAAAAGGCAAAACTACAGGCAGACAAAGATCACAGAGACAACACCTGAGAAGGAGACAGACCTAACTAGTCCTCCTGAAAAAGAATTCAAAATAAAAATCATGAACATGCTGACAGAGATGCAGAAAAAAATGCAAGAGCAATGGGATGAGATGCAGAGAAAAATGCAAGAGCAGTGGGATGAGATGCAGAGAAAAATGCAAGAGCAGTGGGATGAAGTCCGGAAGGAGATCACAGATGTCAGGAAAGAGATCACAGAAGTGAAACAATCCCTGGAAGGATTTATAAGCAGAATGGATAAGATGCAAGAGGCCATTGAAGGAATAGAAGCCAGAGAACAGGAACGTATAGAAGCTGACATAGAGAGAGATAAAAGGATCTCCAGGAATGAAACAACACTAAGAGAAATATGTGACCAATACAAAAGGAAAAACATTCGTATTATAGGGATACCAGAAGAGGAAGAAAGAGGAAAAGGGATAGAAAGTGTCTTTGAAGAAATAATTGCTGAAAACTTCCCCAAACTGGGGGAGGAAATAATCGAACAGACCATGGAATTATACAGAACCCCCAACAGAAAGGATCCAAGGAGGACAACACCAAGACACATAATAATTAAAATGGCAAGGATCAAGGACAAGGAAAGAGTTTTAAAGGCAGCTAGAGAGAAAAAGGTCACCTATAAAGGAAAACCAATTAGGCTAACATCAGACTTCTCAACAGAAACCCTACAGGCCAGAAGAGAATGGCATGATATACTTAATGCAATGAAACAGAAGGGCCTTGAACCAAGGATACTGTATCCAGCACGACTATCATTTAAATATGATGGTGGGATCAAACAATTCCCAGACAAGCAAAAGCTGAGGGAATTTGCTTCCCACAAACCACCTCTACAGGGCATCCTACAGGGACTGCTCTAGATGGGAGCACCCCTAAAAAGAGCACAGAACAAAACACACAACATATGAAGAAGGGAGGAGGAGGAATAAGAAGGGAGAGAAGAAAAGACTCTCCAGACAGTGTATATAACAGCTCAATAAGTGAGCTAAGTTAGGCAGTAAGATACTAAAGAAGCTAACCTTGAACCTTTGGTAACCACGAATCTAAAGCCTGCAATGGCAATAAGTACATATCTTTCAATAGTCACCCTAAATGTAAATGGACTTAATGCACCAATCAAAAGACATAGAGTAATAGAATGGATAAAAAAGCAAGACCCATCTATATGCTGCTTACAAGAAACTCACCTTAAACCCAAAGATAAGCATAGACTAAAAGTCAAGGGATGGAAAAACATATTTCAGGCAAACAACAGTGAGAAGAAAGCAGGGGTTGCAGTACTAATATCAGACAAAATAGACTTCAAAACAAAGAAAGTAACAAGAGATAAAGAAGGCCACTACATAATGATAAAGGGCTCAGTCCAACAAGAGGATATAACCATTCTAAATATATATGCACCCAATACAGGAGCACCAGCATATGTGAAGCAAATACTAACAGAACTAAAGAGGGAAATAGACTGCAATGCATTCATTGTAGGAGACTTCAACACACCACTCACCCCAAAGGATAGATCCACCGGGAAGAAAATAAGTAAAGACACACAGGCACTGAACAACACACTAGAACAGATGGACCTAATAGACATCTATAGAACTTTACATCCAAAAGCAACAGGATATACATTCTTCTCAAGTGCACATGGAACATTCTCCAGAATAGACCACATACTAGCTCACAAAAAGAGCCTCAGTAAATTCCACAATATTGAAATTCTACCAACCAATTTTTCAGACCACAAAGGTATGAAAGTAGAAATAAATTCTACAAAGAAAACAAAAAGGCTCACAAACACATGGAGGCTTAACAACATGCTACTAAATAATCAATGGATCAATGAACAAATCAAAATAGAGATCAAGGAATATATAGAAACAAATGACAACAACAACACTAAGCCCCAACTTCTGTGGGATGCAGCGAAAGCAGTCTTAAGAGGAAAGTATATAGCAATCCAGGCACACTTGAAGAAGGAAGAACAATCCCAAATGAATAGTCTAACATCACAATTATTAAAACTGGAAAAAGAAGAACAAATGAGGCCTAAAGTCAGCAGAAGGAGGGACATAATAAAGATCAGAGAAGAAATAAACAAAATTGAGAAGAATAAAACAATAGCAAAAATCAACGAAACCAAGAGCTGGTTCTTTGAGAAAATAAACAAAATAGATAAGCCTCTAGCCCAACTTATTAAGAGAAAAAGAGAGTCAACACAAATCAACATAATCAGAAATGAGAATGGAAAAATCACGACAGACTCCACAGAAATACAAAGAATTATTAAAGACTACTATGAAAACCTATATGCCAACAAGCTGGAAAACCTAGAAGAAATGGACAACTTCCTAGAAAAATACAACCTCCCAAGACTGACCAAGGAAGAAACACAAAAGTTAAACAAACCAATTACAAGCAAAGAAATTGAAACAGTAATCAAAAAACTACCCAAGAACAAAACCCCGGGGCCGGACGGATTTACCTCGGAATTTTATCAGACACACAGAGAAGACATAATACCCATTCTCCTTAAAGTGTTCCACAAAATAGAAGAAGAGGGAATACTCCCAAACTCATTCTATGAAGCCAACATCACCCTAATACCAAAACCAGGCAAAGACCCCACCAAAAAAGAAAATTACAGACCAATATCCCTGATGAACGTAGATGCAAAAATACTCAATAAAATATTAGCAAACAGAATTCAACAGTATATCAAAAGGATCATACACCATGACCAAGTGGGGTTCATCCCAGGGATGCAAGGATGGTACAACATTCGAAAATCCATCAACATCATCCACCACATCAACAAAAAGAAAGACAAAAACCACATGATCATCTCCATAGATGCTGAAAAAGCATTTGACAAAATTCAACATCCATTCATGATAAAAACTCTCAGCAAAATGGGAATAGAGGGCAAGTACCTCAACATAATAAAGGCCATATATGATAAACCCACAGCCAGCATTATACTGAACAGCGAGAAGCTGAAAGCATTTCCACTGAGATCGGGAACCAGACAGGGATGCCCACTCTCCCCACTGTTATTTAACATAGTACTGGAGGTCCTAGCCACGGCAATCAGACAAAACAAAGAAATACAAGGAATCCAGATTGGTAAAGAAGAAGTTAAACTGTCACTATTTGCAGATGATATGATACTGTACATAAAAAACCCTAAAGACTCCACTCCAAAACTACTAGAACTGATATCGGAATACAGCAAAGTTGCAGGATACAAAATCAACACACAGAAATCTGTAGCTTTCCTATACACTAACAACGAATCAATAGAAAGAGAAATCAGGAAAACAATTCCATTCACCATTGCATCAAAAAGAATAAAATACCTAGGAATAAACCTAACCAAGGAAGTGAAAGACTTATACTCTGAAAACTACAAGTCACTCTTAAGAGAAATTAAAGGGGACACTAATAAATGGAAACTCATCCCATGCTCATGGCTAGGAAGAATTAATATCGTCAAAATGGCCATCCTGCCGAAAGCAATATACAAATTTGATGCAATCCCTCTCAAATTACCAGCAACATTCTTCAATGAATTGGAACAAATAATTCAAAAATTCATATGGAAACACCAAAGACCCCGAATAGCCAAAGCAATCCTGAAAAAGAAGAATAAAGTAGGGGGGATCTCACTCCCCAACTTCAAGCTCTACTACAAAGCCATAGTAATCAAGACAATTTGGTACTGGCACAAGAACAGAGCCACAGACCAGTGGAACAGATTAGAGACCCCAGAAATTAACCCAAACATATATGGTCAATTAATATTTGATAAAGGAGCCATGGACATACAATGGCAAAATGACAGTCTCTTCAACAGATGGTGCTGGCAAAACTGGACAGCTACATGTAGGAGAATGAAACTGGACCATTGTCTAACCCCATATACAAAGGTAAACTCAAAATGGATCAAAGACCTGAATGTAAGTCACGAAACCATTAAACTCTTGGAAAAAAACATAGGCAAAAACCTCTTAGACATAAACATGAGTGATCTCTTCTTGAACATATCTCCCCGGGCAAGGAAAACAACAGCAAAAATGAGCAAGTGGGACTACATTAAGCTGAAAAGCTTCTGTACAGAGAAAGACACCATCAATAGAACAAAAAGGAACCCTACAGTATGGGAGAATATATTTGAAAATGACAGATCTGATAAAGGCTTGACGTCCAGAATATATAAAGAGCTCACACGCCTCAACAAACAAAAAACAAATAACCCAATTAAAAAATGGGCAGAGGAACTGAACAGACAGTTCTCTAAAAAAGAAATACAGATGGCCAAGAGACACATGAAAAGATGCTCCACATCGCTAATTATCAGAGAAATGCAAATTAAAACTACAATGAGGTATCACCTCACACCAGTAAGGATAGCTGCCATCCAAAAGACAAACAACAACAAATGTTGGCGAGGCTGTGGAGAAAGGGGAACCCTCCTACACTGCTGGTGGGAATGTAAATTAGTTCAACCATTGTGGAAAGCAGTATGGAGGTGCATCAAAATGCTCAAAACAGACCTACCATTTGACCCAGGAATTCCACTCCTAGGAATTTACCCTAAGAACGCAGCAATCAAGTTTGAGAAAGACAGATGCACTCCTATGTTTATCGCAGCACTATTTACAATAGCCAAGAATTGGAAGCAACCTAAATGTCCATCTGTAGATGAATGGATAAAGAAGATGTGGTACATATACACAATGGAATACTACTCAGCCATAAGAAGTGGAAAAATCCAACCATTTGCAGCAACATGGATGGAGCTGGAGAGTATTATGCTCAGTGAAATAAGCCAAGCGGAGAAAGAGAAATACCAAATGATTTCACTCATCTGAGGAGTATAGGAACAAAGGAAAAACTGAAGGAACAAAACAGCAGCAGAATTACAGAACCCAAAAATGGACTAACAGGTACCAAAGGGAAAGGAACTGGGGAGGATGGGTGGGCAGGGAGGGATAAGGGGGGGGAAGAAGAAGGGGGGTATTAAGATTAGCATGCATGGGGGGGAGGGAGAAAGGGGAGGGAGGCCTGCACAACACAGAGAGGACAAGTAGTGACTCTACAACATTTTGCTAAGCTGATGGACAGTAACCGTAATGTGGTTGTTAGGGGGGACCTGATATAGGGGAGAGCATAGTAAACATAGTATTCTTCAGGTAAGTGTAGATTAAAAATTTAAAAAAAAAAAAAGAAAGAAAGAAAGAAAAGGGGGATTACTCCTTAACAGGATAAAACTATTGGTAAATCAAAGATCAACGCATGCTTTAAATATCCTTAATGTTGATCACTTAAAGGGTGTCAGATGATCAGCTATGGAGGTACTCTTTTCTGATAATATTCCTTTCTCTTAATTAAAAAAAAAAAAAAAAAAAGCAGTTACTGTGTGCTGACCTCCAATGAGTTCTGCACAGTGGTATAGAGGGCATGTCAAAGTGTGGGCAAAGGGTCTGTTTGTTTCTACGCAGAAGATCAAGGCCTAGCTTGGATACCCAGAAAATGAACTAAGATACGATATGAGGAGGAGCTTCCGGCATCAGCACTCTCTGGAGGACTCGTGCCGGGGGATGATCATCAAAAAGCCTCCACAGGGATCCGGACGATGCTGCGGTTGTGGCTGCATCCAGCCCACCATCTCCTGGACTTGCCATAAGAAGGAGGAGGGAGATGTCTAGGCTGGCATGTGCATACAGTGAGACAACGAATTTGACTGGATCTGTACTGTTGGAACTCAACCAGGAGTTGGGAGGGGTGCAAGTTGTAGCACCCCAAAATCTCATGACTATAGACTATCTATGGTTAAAAGAACATATGGGATGTGAACAGATCCCAGAAATGGGCTGCTTTAATTTGTCTGATGGTTCAAGTACAGTTGGAAAATATCCATCATATCATAGATAAATTTTCACAAATGCCTAGGGTGCCTAAATGGTTTTCTTGGCTTCACTGGAGATGGCTGGTAATTATAGATTTGCTTTGTTTATGTCACCGTATTCCTATTATGTCAATATGTGTGTGCAAATTAGTTAGTAGTTTAAAACCTATACATACCTAAGGTACTATACAAGAAGATATGTCAAAGAAATAATCAATCCTCCCAAGTTTCCTTCATATGCTACATCTATAGCTTTTCTTCTTCCTTCCTAATTACAAACTTTAAATAGAATTCGTGCCTCATATCGAATTTACCGAGTATCATAATTCCTCCAGGTGGTAAAGATACCTCGAGACAAGTGCTGGGCATAGAAGCCACAGTGCATAAATCTGCAAAGAAGTAAAAAGCTAACCTTTGCAAACAATATGGCTTCTCTCTCACTTACCAACTTTACATTTCCCTGTATGGCCCCGGAAGATGACTGGTTAGCCAGAGACGGGTAAGATTCCTCAAGGGAGGAACAACCTAAGACAGGCACAGTCGCAGGGGGGCCATCAGGTGAGAATTTGGGGATCAACAGAGGTGAGGCTCAGAACCTCACCCCCCCTGCTTTGAGAGAAATCTTCTGCATCCGTGGATGTTTTGCTGCCCTTGTCTAGCCTGGATTAATACTTAGTCCATAGGCACACACCTGATCATCTGATCATCTACATTTGCCTTCTTACAGCACTAAACTATGTTTTCTACCTTTATCTTGCATCTACCTACCACTTCAGCATTTTATTAAAAATAAAAATAATAATAATAATAGGAGAAATGTGGGATCAACATATAAATCAAGTACAAAAATCAAATGAATATTCATATTTGACCTGATGGTTTATAGGTCATATTGCATGATCAAAACCGAAAGTTTCTGTGATGACTGCCCTTGTACTGTTCACCATGTAAGAATTTATTCACTCTGTAAGAATTCGTTCACCATGTAAGAACTTGTTCGTTATGCTTCAGAAGATTGGAGACTGACGAGAATTAGGCTTGAGATGGATTAATGATTGTACATTGAGCATTGACCCCCCTATACTGAATTTTATTGTTGTTAACAACCATTTGATCAATAAATATGAGAGATGCCCTCTCAAAAAAAAAAAAAAAAAAAACCACATATAGAAAAATAAAATTTCAGCTGTGGTAAGGTCTATATCTGTGGTACATAAACCTGTAAGTGCGTATAATGGGGAAATAACCTAGTAAGGTTGTCAGGACAGGTATTCTTGAAGAAAGGACAATTGAAGTGAGATCCGAAGGAAAGCTAATTCTCTGGCTGGTGAAGGTGTGGTGTGAGTGGGAGCACCCTGGGCAGAGGCAGGGGAGCCCAAGGCATGAGCGAGCCTGGCAAGTTCAAGGAACTGATGAAGACCACGGACGCAGGTGCAGAGTGAGGCGGAGGAACGCACTGCAAGATGAGACTGGGCCAGCAGAGGGTTAGACACTATGCCTCGTTGGCCGTGCCAAGAATTAGGCCTTTATTTGTCCATTCCAAGAGAATGGAAGAGGAAGTCAAGGTATGTAAATTTGGTCCAAAGAAAACAGTCAGTGGCTGAGGGTGGGCATGGACACGAGTATGCCCTGGATTCTTCCACTGAGATCATCCTGTGTCCTGAGACTCAGGGAGGAGAGGCGATCATCAAAGGCCATGTTGTTGAAATCTGGGGGAAGCATTAAGGGAACAAGCGAGTGTGAGTATATTCAAAGCCTGGGAGGTGCAGCTTCAATAATTTGGGGGAGTGAAGGAACACCACCAACATTTGTATTTTGGGGAACAAATGTTTTCCTTAATGGACTGCACCACTTTATATTCCCACCAACGGCACAAGGATTCTAATTGCCCCGAAGCGCTCCAGCAAGAAGAAAGGAAAATGGCAGAGAAACAGGATGGTCAGTTTTACGTATCTATCAATTTGACAAGTCTATAGTGCCTAGTTATTCAAACACAAGCTGGGTAGGCTGTGAAGGTATTCTGTAGCTATCATAAACATCTGCTATCAGTTCACTTAAAGGAGATAATCCTTGCTAATCTGGTAGGCCTGTTCCAACCTGTTGTAAAGCCTTAAGAGCAGAATTGAGGTTTCCTTGAACAAGAAATATGGTCTGTGGAGTTTCCAGGCCGCCCTCCTGACAGACTGCCTAAAGACTTTAAATCTACCTAGCCAGCCCCCAGTAGCAGCACGTTTCTTGCAATAAATTTCTTAATGTGTTTACACCTTGCTTGCTCTGCTTCTCTGGCAGAGCGCTGCCTGATACAGAAGTGAGGGTGCTACAAGGTTTGGTTGGTGCGGTACCTGCCAGGGATCTCAGAATAACTGGAGTGGTTAGGGCAGTGCACAGTTGGTAGTGGAGGTCCGAACCAGAGAAAGACGGTTTTGGCGATACAATTTGCATGCCATTGGAGAAATTTAGTAAATGCTTGAAGGTAGTAGGGAGCTAAGCCAGGTCTCTGGGTGTTATTTACAGCCTTACTGACCTCTTCTTCAAAATAAAGTGCCTTATGCGTTGTCATTTCTCCCAGTAAAAGAAAAAAAAGACTCTCTATAGAACTGGACTTAGAGTGCCATCTTGTGGATAGTTGGCTTCAGCGTCTAGTGCTGAAAGAAACAAATACTGTATGTAAACAAGCATACACACACATTCCTCAGAAGTGTTAAAACACAAGAGACTTTAGATTATTCACTGCAGACTCATTTTATGGCTGAGAAATTGGGTCACAGAGGATGAAATGGCTGGTTACTCGTGACATTTTCATTTGGCCAATCCCATGGCCATTTTGAGATGCCAGCTATGTGCTCCTTTCAAGCTTAGTAATGGAGTTGGAGAAACAGGTTGGCCAGATAATGAGTTTGGGGATTAGAATAAGGATGGGATGAGGTTCACAAGTGGGATGAGGCTTAGGGATGGTTCTTAATACATTATTTTATTGCCAAACTAGTGTTATAAAATCAGTATAAGAAATATGTGTTTAATAAAATGAGCTTATTATAAATAGCAAAACTTCGTTTACACCCTTTCTGTTCTCCACTTACTAGAGGAAACTCTATGTGCTTCCATCTAGTAGTTACCACTGTTAACTTTAAATAGCTTACACCTTTAAACAGACTTAAACAATATTTCTAGGGTCCCTGTTATATAAGAGGGGATATTAATTTATACCCTTGGCAGCTTTTCCTATCTGTTTTCATTCCCTAAATTCCATGCTTACTATTTTAGATATCTTACTGATTATCACTATAATTTCACTCATGTAATTCAAGTGATATTTCTTTTTCCATCAGCTTCAGTCACTATCTCGGGTCTTTGCTTATCTAGGATATGACTACTAGTGTCTTTACTTCTGTATCCAACTTTTCCTTCCTCTTTCTGCATTCTGTCAGCCATTCTTTTCCTTTACATTCTCAGGGTTTTTAGCATTCACCTTCTGTTCACTAGCCCTACATGACCCTTCTGTATTTTTCCTATAAATTGATTCTCAGAAGAAAACTAATCAACAGCAGTTACATTACTCTTACTATATAATTTCTTTTTTTTCAAAGCAAGTCAAGTAGTATGCTTAGAAAACACTTCCTTCTCTAGCCATTGATTGTCTACATTTCTGGGCTGCTTGGTGGAATGTCTTTCCATCATCAAGGTCAAAAGGAATCTCTTCCTTTACATGTCATCAATTACTTAAAGTCTTATAAAGTTTTTGTTTTGTTTACTTATTTCTCTCTTGTTTTCCAACTGCCTTTAATATTTCTAAGCGAAGAATGATATATTTTTGATATGATATTTGATATGCCTTTGATCTGATATATGCCATATGACATAACATATATGTCATATGCTCAGGGTTACCCAGCTTCACTGTTACTTTGTCTATCACACCAAGTCCTCCCAACTGCTTTGGGGGAGACATCCCTCAGAGGCTCTCTCTTACTGGCCCCTCTGGGCTGGTTGTTTTCCAAGCTTATAGCATAGCTGTGTTGTCCTAGACACACTCTTTTCTGGATCAGATCTGTGTTTTCCTTTCTGTAAATGTTTATGATTCTTTTTTATCATTGATGCTCTAAAATTTACAAGGATTTCTCACTCATGCTACTCAGCAATCAGAGATCACTTCTCTGCTGAAAACTTTCGTCTTTCTCAATTTGGGAGATTTTATTTTTCCTACTATTTCTTTGCTAATATTCACTTCTCCATTTTCTCTGTTCTCTCTGGGATTCTAAGTCAAAAGACAATGTCTCTATTTCTTTTATATCTTCTCATATTATGTTTCTCTTTATCGTTTTGCTTACATTTTTGTATATGTTTGTCCTATATTTTCCTATCTTTTATTGTGCTTTTTGCTATCCTATTTTTAACTTTACTGTTCTCTGCTTATTCCTTTTTCTTCTCATCCTATCTATACGTGGATGTCAAATCTTTTCGTAGACCCAAGTTTCCTTTTTTCCCTGTGGTTCTTCTTTTTTCCTTTTTATTTATCTTCTTCTCTTTTTTATAATGCTTTTTTTCCCCCACATGTCTGTTCATCTTCGGTGTGTTTCTTCACATTTAAGCATGGAAGATGGGATCTGGTATAGGCACCTCCCAGCTATATTGGTTTCCAATATTGACTTTCGGATAGGCTACTCTGCTGAATGGAAATTCTGAAACAATTTTGTTTCCTGGGCAGAGCTTGCCAAATGGCATATTCATATGCTTGGCATATATCAGTGTCAGCGCTCAGGGGGCTGGAGAGAGGAGAATTTAACTGCTGTACCTGTTCTCTGTTTATATTTTCAGCAAACCAGTCTGCTTCCAGGATGTAGACTGATCCCTCATCCTGAGCCCAGAGCCCCTCTGAGATCCCATTTGGCAGATTGTGGCATCCCATCCCCCAACTCAGCCCCCTCATGGAACATTCCATAGAAGACTGACTGCATTTGCTATGGCCCATCAATATACTGCTATCTGTTTTCTGTCTTCCAGGGATTTATTGAAATTTATCTCTTGGTTATTCTTGCCCTCTGCCTCTGCTGTTTTCTTGATTGAGTATGTGTGTGTTTCTGAACTAGTTCGGTCTGTTCTGGGAGGCACAGGATATAAATGCATGTGCCCTTGAGCAATTTAATAGATTCCCTTTAATGTTAAAATGTTCTATGTCATTAACACTGATCTGGTTTTCTGATTCTCAATAAAATAACTCTTCCCTTCGTTTGTTTTGTATTCTGTTGGTTTTCATGGCAGGGAAATTATTTCACATCTATTTTCTTGAGTACAGATTTACAAAGGAACTTGAAGACAATTTCTGCTCCTTCCAATGAATAAATCAAGGACTCCCTGAGGACCTCCAGTGCTTTAGAATAGGATATGCACTTTGGTTCATAAAAAAAATAGCATATTTTTATTGTTGTTGCTGCCTTCTGGGTTTAAATGACAATTGCAGGGACAAAATTTTTGAAGAGAAGCAAGAATCACTAAAAGAGATTATAGAATGAAATCTTACATTGTATAAAATAGGTTGATTGTCTCTTGAACTTTTCAGCAGAGTGAGAACCGTGAGGACTGGAGGTTGCACGGGTGGTTCCTTGGAGAAGATGAACCCGAGCTTGCATGTGGTGGGACCCTAGCTGGAGACAAAGGGGCTCAGATGGGCCTGATTAGGTCACATTCAGAGGACCATGAGCCCGGTAAGGACCCAGTGAAGACAAGCCTGTTACTGTATCATGAATGAGACAAAAGCTAGTCAAGTGTGTGGAATCACTTCTTTAGTCAGTAAACATTAATTAAACGTCTCCTGTGTGTAAGGTATTGTACCAGGCACTTGATGAAATGGGGGAAAAGATGTGTGAAAGCTATCATTGTCCCTTATCAGTTTATCTAAGTAGATACAGTTGATGGAAGCATGAAAACGTATGTAAGGACAGCTTCCATTTTAGGTTTCTCAGTTTCCTCCTTTGTAAAATAAGGATTTTAGATGAGATAATAGAATCTCTAAGCCTTCTTTCAATGATTATAACTTTTTTAGTCAATAATCACATTTAGAAGGACTGAAAGTCATTGGCCTATTCTCTTTTGGGCCTAGGAGCTTTCAAACTGTTTGAAATGACTGGCAAGGACAGGCAGAGTTGAATCTATCAAAATTCACTAGTTTTTTCAAGCATAAATATTAGTGGATAGTGATATAATGATGAATCTTCACTATTGTAGCTGGTTGCATAAATCGTAGCAGGACACTTTTTTCCTAAAGCAGTCTTATCATGAAAGTATGGAAGGACTCCAAATGTGGACAGAGCTAAGTTTACTATTCTTAGCTGATCAAACAGGTACAAAGGCCACTGGGGAAATGGGAACTCAAGGAAGATCTTATCCAGAAGTTTAGCAAAATACTCTACCATGAAAAGGAGCATAAATAAGGGCTCAGTGTTTCATCCCAGAGAAATGGAGAAGTAAATTTCTAAGTCTGCTTTTTCATTTTCCCACAGAGTAGGTTAATTCTTAGTGTGTGTGTGGATAAAATGAGACTTCCTGTTGCCAGGATTCTCACCTGGCCCTGGTTGACTAGCTCACTGTACACCTGTGGGCAATTTGACTCTATATGAAGAGCTCTGCCCAGTGCTCTGGGTGGGACACAGTGGCAGGGTTGTAAGGCTGCAGGAGAGCAGAGCAGAGGCTGGAGTGGTGGCAGCACCGAGGACGAGGCCTAGAGGACAGCTGTGTGGGACGACTGTGCAGAGGGGCCCAGAGGATGGCTGTGTGGATGGCTATGCAGGCAGAGGGGCCCAGAGGCAGAGACTGGCTTGCTGCATGCACACTCACTCTGAGTGAATGGGATTTTAGTGACTGACCTGCTACCTGGAAATAAAGTTGGGTATACCCCTTTCATCCCAAGAACATTTTACTGTCATTTTCTTTGGTCACATTGAATTTATAGCGAACTTGCTCGGGGCTGAAACCCATTGGCAAGACTATGTGTCTAGAAGGGAAATTGTTTGAAGACTGTAGAGAAAATTTGGAAAACATGTTGTGGATAAAGTGAAGGTTCCTATGGCCAGGATCCTCACCTGACTCTAAACTACTTGATGCTGTAACTGGCCTGCTGCTAGGCTACTGCTTCCACACCTGTAGGCAATTCACTTTTATTGACTGAATCACTGCATAAAGAGCTCCACCCAGTGCTCTGGGCAGAGGTGGAGTCGAAGGAGGATTACACACCTGTGGACTGTTGGATGCAGACGTAATTCCAGTGCTCGACCTATGCTGGGAGAATAAGCCAGGTAACAAACCCTTTCACCCCAAGAATATTCCATTGTTATTTCTCAGTCTCACTGAATCCATAATGAACTTGCCCAGGGCTGAAACCCACTGGCAAGGCACATGTCTTCATTTCTAACAATCCACTCCTTCAGACTCTGGGTGTCCTGAATACATTTATATTTCCTATCCCCAAAATGTGCTTATCAGAGAAACTATATTCCAAATTTAACCTTTGATATATATTGATTAGGAATGTGTTGTTACAAATAATAGGAAATCTGTCCATGTTAGTTTAAACCTTTTTTTTTTTGAAATCTTCACTTTAAGAAAAATCATATAAAAGGAGACTAAAGGTATATGTAGATGCAAGTGACAGTTCAGTTGCTCAAAGATGTCAGGGTTGCTAAAAGATGTCACAGTTTATGCTTTTGGATTGTCAATATCCTTTTCTTCATGACTGTAAGATGGCTGTTTCAGCACCAGCCATCACATTTACATTTATGATAGGATGAAGAAAATAGGGGAAAAGCCAAAATAGCCAGAGAATACAGTGCCTATTCCTGTCCCCACTCCTGCAGACTTTTGCAAATGACCAGAACTGTATTACATGGTTACCTCCAAACAAAGGAGTCCATAAAGCTTTCAGCTGCTATATAAAGTGACTGCAAGGATGAAGGGGTATATATGTGGCCCCAGCACTACTGGGCATTGGTTATGTTTTTGTTGTCTGTCTACATTAGAATACATAAGACAGGGAATTTGTCTTATTCACTATGATAACCATCCCAGCACCTAGAAAAATGTCTGGAAATAGAAGGATGTCAGTGAATATTTTTTGCGTGAATAAGTATAAGAATAAATGAATGATGATTATATGTGTGCGTTGATGGTTGCAAAGATCAATATGGCACATACAGAGGCTTCTCTGCTCTAGATACAGCAATGCTGTTGTCTAATTGCAAACTGCAGGAGCCGTGGAAGTACCTGCTGTGGTTTGTGACTCTGCCTCAGTTTACTTGAAGGGCTTGCTGAGAAGATACTGTGCTGATGTATGAAGCTACTATCTTTACTCCAATCCCATCTTTCTGTATTGAGCTTTCACGGAGGAGGAGGCTCTGTGAGGCGGAGGGAGGGTGGTAGAGAGACATCTTGTTTCTGTCACAGCATTCCCCCAGCAACAGCTCCCTCTCCTTGGCTTCAGCCAGGTTCCGGTTTTACTCAATTCGGCGCCCCCTACTGTCTGCACGGGTGTCAGCACCGGCCAGGCTGGGCTTTCTCCTTTGAGGTCTGGTAGGCTCCCAAGGGCCCCTTCTCCACCCCTTCCCTCTATTCCACCTTCCCCACAGTGCTTCCTGCCTCTAGAATGATCTCTGTACCACCTCAATGTCCCCTTTTTGCATTTTCAGCCCCCTGACACCTGTTTAGACAATTCCTTCTAATTGATTATAATTAATTCATAATAAATTCCATCTTAAAGGAATGAGTATGCCTTCTAGTTTCCTGAGCTAGACTGTCATGGACAAAGATTCTCATCATGTTCTTTATCCTATAGCTATGTGTGTTTCTATAAATTCTGTAACAGTTCACCACAAACTTGCAGGATTTATTTTAATTTAATTTAATCACAAGTTTTCTCTTAACTTAAAAATGTTTTTCTGATGACAGGTATTTAAATACATAAAACACATGGAGGCATGTATGGAATATAAATGCTATAATCCCATTTATCAGTTTTTACATAGTTCGGGTGGATCAATGTTCTCTTACTTTTAAAATCCCCTCTTTTTAAAAATCCAACATATAAAACCCCAAAGGTTCATGAATTCTGAGATCATCCCCTTTGGTGAGTGATACTGGAAGGGAACAAAACTTTCTACAGGTTGATAGGCCTACTCCCAGACAGGTAATCTGAGAACCACAGCAGAGACTATTCTGCCGGCTGGGTCAGAGTCGGGGCAGTTTTCAAACAGGGGATTGTCCACTGGGAGTACCCAAGCTGTGGTAAGACGATCGACAGAAATTGCCACCTACGATTGCTCAAGTTCTCTGTGATTTCACACTTGGGCCCACAGCAGGCTTTTCTCCCCAGAACTGTTGACCTAAGTTTCAGCAACCAACTTGACTTTGCTAATTACAGCATTTTCTCATATCTCGCCAAAGATGAACTCGTAAAGCAGTGGGAAAGCCATCCGTGTGGAGTGCCACTTGACAGGCAGAGAGGGAATAGATTCATGCTCTCCCTCTCACCAGTTCCGGTAGCCCCCATCTGTTGAGTGCCTGTCACGTGCAAACTAACACCCTAGGCACTTTGTACTGGTGATCTCTCAGAATTTTCCACAAACCCACAATAGAGGCATTAGGATAGCGGCGTTTACCGTAAGATCTGAGCTCAGAATTTCATGCTCCACAACTAAGTGGCGAACTAGTCAAATCTAAGTCTAAAGCCTGACATTTCACCTTTTTTTTCTCCCTTCCACTATAAACACAATGTGTACCTTCACATAATCTTGCAGGAGCAATTTTTCTGTCGTCCTTTAATAAGGGACACAGAAGACTTAGGTTTTTGACTGCTTCTAATCTCCCATGTCTTTCACAACTTCTTTATTTGCATCATTTTTCCATTTGCAAAAGCAGATATCATGCCATTTCTTCTATTTTTCAGTACATTTCATGGTATTGATTCTGAAAGCTGTCCCTGAGGGTTTCAGGTCTGAAGCTATTGATCCCTCAAACATTCCTCCTTTAATCTTCATGCTCCTTGGTCCTTGAAACTTCAGGTTTCACATTTCCTCCATAAATAGCCTTCCAGTGGAAGATGGGGGCTTCTTTTACTGTTTTCCTAAAATTATGTCATTTGTGGGTATTTTCTTTGGCGAACATTGACAGAACATTTATTATATGTTTGATACTGGAGTGCAATTCTTGTTGCAATAGTATTTATTGCAATAGGTAAAATGAATAATCTAGTTTGTAAATGAGAGAAACTGCCGCTTAGGAGGTTATTGCTCAGTGTAACTAGACTAGAAGATTATGGAGCCATGCTTCAAACCCAAACCTATTCGAAGCCCAAAGTCTGTTCCCTGAGTCATGAACCTCTATCCTCCCCTCACATCCACCGCCTTCCCACCAGCACCCAGAACGTGTCTCAGAGCAATGGCTGACAGAGCACATGCCTGCTGCCCTGTTCCCCAGTTCGTTCATTTCAAATGTTACTGTGTTGATGCCTGCGGGGCACTGATCTAACTCTGTTGGAATTGTTTACTTCTGTCACCCCAACTTGACAGAAAGGGTCTTTTTCATTGTTAAATTCCAGCACATGGCAGAGTGAGGAGCACATAGTTGAAATCTCACCAATATTTACTGAATAAAAGGTTGAATGATGCTGGGCTCGCCGAACATATGCTTCTGGGTCTTCATCTGCCTGGAGAACTTTCCTTTCCATCAGTTTCATCCCCATAAATAAATGTGGTTGCTGTTGAGTTAGTGAGGGATATTTGTTGTTGATGAAGCTGATAACTTCTCTGATTATCTACTGGAGCAATAAGAAATGTTCTTGAGTGGAAACTGTTGTAACTGTACATTTTACTGAGATTATATTGGCTGTGCCTTCTTTTGTTGTAAGTGGCATAGACCCAACTCCCGCTAGCTTAGCAAAACGTATGTTTGTAGCTTTTAACATGTAAGTGGGAAATAGACTGTTGAGGCTGGCTTCAGACCCATCCCAGAGCCAGGCAATCTCGTTCAGGTTTCTCTCTGTGTGCTCCCCTCCTTTCGCTTTATTTCATGTCTCACTGTGATTTTATTCTGCAGGAAAGCTTTCCCCAGCTGATCAAGAGGAGGACCATAAGTCCATGGTTCTCAGAACATGCTCCCAGAACATTCTGCATTGCCTGGAAGCTGGTTGGAAAGGTAAATTCTCAGGTCCTATCCCAGGCCTTATTGAGTAAGAAGCTCTGATAGTGGGGACTGATAATCTGTGCTCTAATAAGCCCTCCAGATGATTGTGATAAAATACACACTAAAACTTGAGAACCACTGGATGAAGGATGGGAATTGAGTCCTGAAATAAATGAGCATCACCCCCTCACATTTTATGTACAGAAGTGGAGAAACATGGAGATGGCCCCAAATGAGAGGTGTAGGTCTGGAATCCATCAGAAGGTGCATGTCACTCATTTGAGAAAAGCCTAATTAATCCACCTTTGGAGAAGGTTTAGTGATGGTTGATTATTTTGGCAAATCCCACCTTTTTGACTGACAAAAGAACCGGAGAACAGTGGAGTCTGTGTTCCATCTGAGAAAGGTACTCAGGATCAAAATAGGATCAAGTTCTATATAAACTTTATGAACCCTGTAGTCCTCAATTTTATTCATTGTTTAAACCACCATTTCTTTTGCTCTGTAGTAACCAGTGATAAAATCCTTGGATGAAAAAGGGTCGTTTGTTAATTTGGGGCAATTGATATGAAGAGAGAAATGTCAGGGAGAGTTGCTATCCCCTCTAAAACCAGTTTTGAGGAAAAAAGAATCCCAGTAGATGAAAACAGAAGCCACAGCTCAGAAGAAGAGGGGAAACAGCTTAAATTCCTTGTGCTTCAGAAATAAAGGGGCCCTGGGATGACAAACGATCCCTAGAGACCTCAGGTCCTTTAGAAGTAGAAACAAATCACTTTGGAATGCTGTATTGTGTACAGTAGCCCCCCTCCCCTTGTCCCTGGGGAATACATTCCAAGACCTGCAGTGGATGCCTGAAACTGCAGATGAAATGCAACCCTATATATACTATGCTTTTTCCTCTTTGAGCTCACCCGTGATACAGCTTAATGTATAAATTAGGCACAGTAAGAGGTTAACAACAATAACTAATAATGAAATAGAACAATTATTATGCTATATGCTGTAATGAAAGTTATGTGAATGTGGTGTCTCTCTCAAAATATATTATTGCACTGTACTCACGCTTTTCCTTGTGATGATGATAAGTGATAAAATGCCTACATGAGTGAGTAGGCAGGCATTGTGTCATGCTGAGGATAAGATGACAGTTGGATCCCATCTTCACACGGAGGGGCTCCTGATGAAACCTGAACGATATTGCTCAAAGTGAGTGAATGGTGCAGGCATTGTGACATAACTAACATTGGGCTGCCACTGACCTTCTGACCAAACCTCAGAACGTGGATCATTTGCTTTTGGACCGTGGTTGACTGTGGGTAACTGAAACTGCAGGAAGAGAAACCAAGGATAAGGGGGGACTGGTGTATTGTCTTACTTTTCAGATTGTAACTGGTTTTATTCTTGTTTTGTCCTTTAATTTCTTTTTTGAAAAAAAGGATATAGATGTTCCCTCCTTCTAGGGCTCATAGAATCATCCTTATGGGGGTCATAGCAGGAAGGTTGTCAGGATGCTTTTCCAGGACAGTGAAGTTAGTGCAGCAGCTTGGAAGTTCCTGAGCTAAAATTAAGGTGAGAATTACAAAAAGGCTAAATAATTCTAAATAGTATAGCAATTCAAAATAAAATACTCCTATTCGTTACTCTGAACAAAAATAAGTCTAAGTAATAATAATGGTAATATAATAATTGTGAGCACTCACTGATCTCTTACGGTGTGCAAGGTCTTTCCATAGTATTAACTCATTCCGTCTTTGCAACTATTGTCCATTTTTCAAATGAAGAAAAACTGACAGTTTGTCTAAGTCAAGCAGTTTTTTGATGTAAACCTATGAAGTTCCATCCTCAGTGCTTATGCAGTCTATCATTACATAATGTCACCTCTTGAGAGAAAGTGCATCTCATCAAAGTATGCAGAGGTTTGCTGACATTTAATACTCCTTAGTGTTGAGAAGGCCATTGCATGTAGTTTTCATCAGGAGCCCCTCCGTATGAAGATGGGATCCAACTATCATCTTATCCTCAGCATGACATGGTCTTGAACGTTTTGGTGTGAAGGTTAAAATCTCCTATCCCTATCCGAACGGTTTTATGGGCTAAAGCTAACTTGAAGCTAACCTGGGAAACACCACATGGACCTCTGGAATTTGAGTAAATGTAACCTGACTTCTTCACAAAGCAGTTGACATTCACATGCTGGATTTTATTCTAATTTGTCATGGTTCTTAAAGACAGCTCAGAACATTCAATTGTATTTTTATTTTCACTGTTGGCTTAGCTGATGAACTCTGTTCTTCTTTCCTGAGCACTATTAGTCTAGCACGAGCTTACATCATTCCACAAGAATCAATTTATAAACCCTGTTTACTTCAGGATTCTAGTTGACACATAAATTTAGCAGCTACAGAATTACTGATAGCATTACCAAGCAGCTATTAGCTATTCTCTTAGAGATAATATTTATAAATGAAGTATGATTATTGCCTGAAAGCACACTGTTTGCAGAGCTAAAAGCAATAAAGCTAAAGCAATAAAGAATTTACTATTAGTTCTCTTGGGAGAAGGTGGCCTCCAGCAGAATGGGAAAGAGGCAGGGATGAGGCACGGTGCTGGGAAGGGGAAGGTAGAAGAAGGAAGGGGATCAAGAAAGAAACCAGGCATTTCCAGACACTGCGTGTGCTCCGGGCAGCTCTAAAAGAGCAGAGACTGGTGCCTACAAGGACCAACAGTCTCCTGCCCTCACTGGAGAAGACATTTTAAAATCTTTTTCCAACCTGATAGAAACTTTCTCATGGGAATGCTTTGCTCACAGATGGTTTCCCAAAGATGCTTTGTCTTATTTTCCCAGATAACTGGATTACAATTCATTTTTAAATGAATACAACCCAACAAGACAGGTAATATACCAGCCTTTTGTCCTTGAAATTTAAATGCAGGTCAGTAAATATTTATTGAGCAAGTACTCCCATATGCAAGATACTTTTCTAGCTATTTTGAGAGATACCAAGGTGCATAAGATATGATCCCTGCCCTCAGGAAGCTGAGATTTAGAAGGGGAGAGAGGATTCATGATACTGCCATTTCTAATACTAGCTGTCTGTGTCAGGCTTTATTTTCAGGGCTGAGATGTATTAACTCATTTAATCCTCCAGCACCCCTACAAGCAGATGTCATCACTATTTAGTTTAGTACATGAGGATAATGATGTGGAGCACTACTAATACCTAATCAATGTTACACAGCTAAAAGTAAGTTGAAATTTGAGATAGAGGGAGATGAAATACTTGCCTTAAAGTCATCCAGTGAATCACTGTCAGAGTCTGGACTATAATTCAGCTGGAGCTTTCTGACTCCAGGACAAGGTTCCTTTTATTAAACAAAACTATGAAGTCTTTTAATTTTTTTTTCCTTAATAATGAATGAGACTGGAAGGGATTTCCACCCTCTGTCAAAGACGCCTGCTTGCTTATTCTGAAAAAGCAATCAACCTTAACTCAAACTTTGTTTTTGGAAAGAGTCTCCAAAAGTATTCACTAAGGGCTTCATAAACTTTAAGGAAAGCACTGTTTGTATAAATACCATTTTAAAACAGTTTCTGGCCAGAACTAATATAAACGTGCATTTACTGTTGACTTTAGGAAGGCCTTCATAGGACTATCAGTATTTGAAGTTTATTTATTTTTAAAAAATCACTCATTTATCTAAAAATAGGCACTTGGAGTTAGTATGTCTGAATCAAAGCTCATGAAATAATGATTTTTATTGGGAAAATTGGTTTTAATTACATGAAATATCTAAAGCATAACTTAAAAGAAATATGCTAATTTAAAAATCACCCTCTAAACATGTGATTTTTTTCCTGAATGAGGTTTAAGACATCAGCAGGGTTGACTAACATCAACCTGGATCCTTGGACAAAAGTGCCCAGCAGGTGACCTCACTTCAGTATCAGTTTTATCCTGTTCTGTTCATTTCACCTGCTTTCTCTTTTCTTCCTCCATTGTCGTATTGGTCTTCCAACCACTTGGGATGTCGTCTTGCTCCTATGCTGTTGGCAGCCACTGAAATTTTATTTCTACAAATGAAATTTTCTATTTCACTCTCTTAGATTATATGCCTTCTCAGTGTTTGAGGAGATAACTACGTGGATAAAGCAGTTAGTGGGGATGGGTGCGTCCGTTTCCTAGGGCTGCCGTCACAAAGTACCACAAAACGGGGAGCTTAAAACATCAGAAATGTGTTCCCCCACCAGCCAGGAGGCTGGAAGTCTGAAGTTAAGGTGCCAGCAGGGTCACACTCCCTCTAAACGCTCTAAGAGAAGAAAACCTCTTTTTTACTCCTAGCCTCTGGTGACCCCTGGTGAAGCCGTGTTCCTTGGCTTGTGCCCAGATTACTCTGATCTCTGTTCCTAGGTCTCTTGTTCCCTGTGCCTCCTCTCTGTCTCTTTGTCTGCACCTCCCTCCCTTACAGAGACTCTGGTCATTGTATTTAGAACCCACTCTAATCTGGTATGACCTCCTCTTACTGACTGATTCTGCAAAAACCCTGTTTCCAAATAAGGTCACATTCCAGAAGGACATGAACTGTGGGGCCGCCATACAACGCAGCACAATGAGAAGGCAGGAGGGAACGTCTGCTCATCAAACAAATATTGATTTAATATGAGAGGAATTGTAAGGTTTCATCCACCCAGAATTACTTTTAAAATGTTGTCATAGTTTTATAGCTGATTGGTAAGTCCAATGACCTCCTTCTGTCTGACACCATCTCACAAAGCCGTGGTGACAAACGCCCATGTTACTCAGGAGAAGAGGAAGGGTTTACCTTTGGTCAGATTAATTCATCAATGTCACTCATTATCTTCCTGAACAGCAAACAGAATTAGGCACGTCTTGAAGAAAAGATTGTTAAAAGGGAGTGACAACTTGAGCCTAGTGAAAAGGCTTGAGTCTTTAGTGTCAGACAAAACAGTTCGATTCTCAGTACTGCCATGTGTCTGTTTCCTAATCACGGACAACTCCCTTAGCAGCCATCTCTGGGGCAATTAAATTTACATTTCAGGTTAGTTGTTTTTAGGATTAAAGAAAGATATAATAGGTATTCAAAAATAATGGCTAATATGTTTCCTTAGTTAATAATAATAATAATAATAATAAGGCTGCCAAAAGGGAATAAGGTTGTCATCCAAACAGATGGCATCTAACATGCATTTTACCTTATATTTTTGAGGAAGTGAATCCTATTTCCACACCCCAGAAGGGGGCAGTCGGCTACCTTAGCATGCTAAAACAAAAGATCCAGTATTGACCGGGGTGGCCGAACCTCTGAACTCTCATCCTTTAAAGCTGTGGTCGAGTTTGTCTTGTCTCACCTTTGGCAGAGTGCCAATGAGCGCCTGCTGACTCACAGGGCCCAGGCCCAACCCTTCCCCACCATGGCAAATTCCCACAGTACTTGTGTTGTATAAGGAGGGTAACTCTAAAGATTAAAAGAAGGTGAGAAGATGACACTAATAAAGAGAAAGTAGTGTGTATTTCTAGCCTGCTGGCTGTTCAGACAGGATTCTGATGGTATATTTTGAACCCCAGGTATGTTTGTGTTTTACCACGAGCTGGTAGGCCAACTTCTTGCTCACTGTCTCTCAGTCACTCCCATTAGTCTGTGGTTTCCAAAATAATGTGCCTGGGTTGTCAGTTGTCAGTTGTACTTGACATGGTTTAGGCCTGGGCCTGGCTTAGTCCATAAAGTCGGTTAATGCATCAGAGAAACTTCGGATAGTGTCATTCCACACCCAGTTTTTTCTCTGAATTTCAGGTCTCTGGCCCTCTCTCTCAGGCCCTTGGCGGATTCTTTGCCGCGTCTGACCCTCTTTGCACACTGTCACCACGGACCTGTCCCACAGGCTGCGACCCTGCAGTTTGTCTTGTGGTAGAAAGCGTTCAGGCAGAGCTGTCGTTTTAAAAAATGCTCACTAGGGGGCAGCACATTGAAAGGCTTAAAACCGTTGTGTTTCCTTCACTGGGTGGATTCATTTAACTTTTCTAAACAGTAATTTATTATAAAGGTAAAATGTATACTTTCACATGAAGTTCTTCTTTGAATATTTTTATTAAGCTTTCAGGACAAAAAGATAGTACTTTCTTGACACCCACTAGTTATAGAAATTTAACTAGGCTCTGGGAGAAGGTAAACTAATACGCAGTTTGCTTCATGGAGGTCAAAACACACCTTATTTTTCTCATCCTAAGTGACCCCCATCCTTCCACTTTGAGGAAAATAACCAAGAAAGTATTCTGTAACATGATTCTCTCCATTCCTTTAATCTTACCCTTCTTTGAAATATCTGCTACTGCCAACAGCAAAGGATTCTCTAAGGAAAACAATTTGTCCTTGCTAAAGGATAAAATAAGGGTCAACCTTTGGAAGAAACTCCAAACGTGAATTGAAACTAATACAGCCTTAAATCCTATTTTTTAAAAAAATCATGATCCTTAAGCTTTAAAACTTGAAATGGAAGAGCAAGGGGTAATTGCATTATATTCTATGCACTCCACTGGCCAATGTAGAGATAGAACCTTATGTAAGAGAAAGAACTTCTATCACCCATAAATACCTGGAAACAATTTCCTACTTTCTCTTTTTCTGATAGTCTCACACACACACACACACCCCCCACACGCTCAAAATTGATTATGTTAGAACTCAAGCCCATTTATTTCTGTAGATGACTTAGATTGTAACTGGTGGATTATGGCTAATTGGGACGAAAGCTCAAAATAAATGCACTTTTCCATGTGAAGTGGCAACTAGAACATATATCCTCAGACAATTCCAATCCTATAGAAAAGGAAGAAAAAGAAGTGATGTAAGTACTTGAGATGTTCTGGTAACAAAAATAACAAGAAAGGAAAGGTAACAGTTGAGTGCCCATTCCTCTGAGCTGCAAAGTAGTCAAGAAAAGAGCATGGAACAGTGTCAAGTGCCAATAGGGCCCAGAGTTAGAGAACAAAAGTGGTCCCTCATTTAGCTAAGTGGAGGGGAGAAATTTCTTGGGACTGAGAAAATTGGAGTTCGAAAGTAAGAAGTTCAAGGAAAATGTTTTCAAAAATGCATTCAAATTAAGTGAGGAGAGCTCATTCAAAATACTGTCATGAGCACAGAAATGGGAGGACAATGAGGTCAAAGGACATGTTTGTGCTTTGAGCTGGTCCCACATGAGGGTAGAGAGGAGGAACCGAGAAGAATGGAATTGATCAGGTCAGAGAAGGAAGAAAGGGCGCTTGTAGTTAAGAGCAAATTGTTCTTTGTCCTTGAGATGCAATGGACTTCAGCACTGTTGGTTAGAAATTTACATGGCACAGATCCCAGAATGAATTTTTAAAAAATATTTTAGTCTGTAGATGGAATAGAATTAGATAACCAACTGCCCTGATAATCCAGCAAGAGCAGACCGTGGACCTCACCCTTGAGTTCTCATGTCTGCAATGTGTTCCTCACCATGGGATATGACAACAAAAAAATTTTTTGTCTTTTAATCCTCAAGGCTATTGCCTGCCACATAGTCATCTCAGGAAGCTGCTTCCGACTCATGTGCCCGGATCTCCCCTCCAGACGCAGGAGGCCCACTGTGGGGCACATGCACAACGAAACCACAGTGTCTCTGAGATGGAGACCTTTATGGTCACACTCACTTTTCTGCTTTTCTCTTCTGGTGAATCTCTGCTATGTTGCCACCAAGCAACCCCACAAAGTTCATGTGGTTTTATGGTGTTAGGAATTATCAGTTAGCACAATTGAAGTGGGTCACTGCCTCTATGCCTTGACTGGATCCCCTCCTGCCATCCCCCCTTCTGCTCTATTGAAACCTATTGTCTTCTCCTGGCCCCGTGGTGACAAACAGGCCTGACATTGGTCAGTCCTTTGAGCGAATGCTTCTAATAAACATTGTGGGCCCTGAGTCAGGATTGTCAGCCTTGACATCTGGGGCACTGATGACAGTTGGGCTGGGTAATTCTTTGTCCTGGCAGTCATCCTGTACAATGTAGGGTGTTAGCGGTGGCCCTGGTCTCTACCCACTAAGTGCCAGTAACACAAAATGTCTCCAGACATTGCCAAGGTCGCCTGGTGGGTAATGTCATCCTGATAGGGAACTACTGCATCAAACTATTATCTCCCATTAGTTCCTTGTGAATTGGCTCCAAGAGTTTAGCAGAGCGTTGGGAGAAGGAGTGTCTTCCAGGGTGCATGAAAATCAGCAGCTCAGGAAGCCTCAGGAGTGGTTCCCAGGGGTAGATAGGAACCAGCTACTGTGAGGCAGAGGGAACCTCCACGGAGCTACAGAAGACCCGATGAGGGGAAGACAGGGATGAGGGGTTATATAGAAAGACAACAGAAAGAGAGGCGAAATACTGAGAACCATGTGGCTTCACTACAGATAGATAACTGGAAGGGGAAAGCCGAATGCACCATCAGAAAACCCAGGGTCTGGTTTCCATGGTGCTCACCTCTTGGTCTTGACATCATGATCGTGTCCTTGATTCCTTATCTACAAAATATGTTTCCAGACCCAAAGATGTCAGATTGTGGTGTTAGTGAAATACAGGGGAACACACTTAATAAACATTTTCTCAGGGATTATTTTTGAGAATGATTTTTATTTTTATACAGAATTGTTATTTTTATACAGATGTGCCACACATATAAGTTGGAAGGCCGAGAGGAATTAACTGCACACTGGGTAGAGTCAGGTTCCTCCTAGAGGAGAACCATGCAGTTTAGTGAAAACATTAATCCTGAATTCCTGGGCTCAAGAAAAGTTATGAGGGACATCCCTGAGTGTAAACTTCTAAGTAGATAGGACAGTAAAATCCAACAGTTAGCATCTGCCATATAAAGGAATTTCTGTTCATCTCAATGTATACTTATGGGTTTTCCCAAACAAGAAATCCTAGTAAATCTTAGTAATAAGGCTAATTACACTGTCTGCACTTCTTGTGCTCTCTGGTGGAAAGAACACCTGCCTGGCAGAAACTTAGATATCCGCACACAGAATAATTGCGGGTACTTTTTTTCTCATATTCTATATGAAGAGCTGATAAAATCATTCTCAAAGCACATTATTTTTTTAGAACAGGATTGACTAGTAGACAGTAGGGGAACAAGTGAAAACACCAAATTGAAAACTAGGGCAACAAAGTCTTTTGGAACTTCCTAAAAGGTTGTTGAGGATCAGCTCAAGTTTTCAGGAATGATTTAGTGCTTATTTGCTCGACTCCAGTAAAAATAACCAAACATGTTTGCCCTCGGGAGTCTAGACTTTTGTACCCGGCCAAAAGCAAGAAAGGCGGTAGCTCAGCTTAACCCGGTTCGTGCTGGAATATATGTGCGGTACAATCAGAAAGGAAGGGAGTAATCATATTGACCGATTACCCTATTTTTTGTTTACAGACGAAGGTAGGCATCACCCGTTTTCATTTTTAAGTTTTTTGTTGACCAAATTACACATAAAAATATGTGGAAATATGCTTTAAGCTTTCTACATCTGAAATGCTGTTGGACATTACAGTCTTACTAAGCTGGAATTTGAAAGCTTAGTTACGGGAAACTCTAGTAGTGTAGGAGGTAGCCATCAGCAACTGACTGTTTTTCTCTTTGTTGCTTGTCTTTGGGGATGGAGTCAAACCCTTCCCTTTTATACTTCTCCCTCTTTTCATTCCTCCAAGCCAGAGAGTTTAACTTATTTGCAAAACATTGCTACTGCAGTCATCTCGAGGACATCATTAATAAGTAACCACAGTTTACTGATACAAGGAATAGAATGGCTAGTTGCCAGAAAGACAAAGGTGACTTGAAGAATGTTGTAAGGTTTGGGAAAAATCAGTGCTCTAAACGAGCATTAGCTATTTGCTTTATTTCTGTTAAGTTCTAGGATTTTAAGAAATGCATCCACAAAACAGCACAGCGAGGAAAGTATTGTCAGATTTTAATGGTGAGGGTTAGTGGAAATGGTGTAGGCACCCTCAGTGGTAGTGGGTTCCCTGTCACTGAATGGTTTCTGATGAGAAGAGTGATTTCTTCCATGTTAAGAAAACCCACCAAGTAGATGGACAAACCCTCATGATTTCTACTTACCTTGAAATTGTATGATTTATATATCTGAGAGTCTTAGAACTTTCGCGAGAAAAACAGCGAAGTCATGTTTAAGAAGCAGGTTCCTTTTATGTTGTACAATGTGGATGAATCTTGAGGGCAATGAACCAGTCACGAAAAGAGAAATACTGTACAATTCCACTTATATGAGGTACTAAAGTAGCTAAACTCATAGAATCAAAGAGTAGAATGGCGATTGTCAGGGGCTAGGGGAGGGGGAGATCGGGAGCTGCTGTTCAATGCATCTAGAGTTTGTCCTGCAAGATGAAAAAGTTCTGGGGCTCTGTTGCACTACCACAGGAATTTACATAAAGCTAGGGAACTGTACACTTAAAGATGGTGAAGATGGTACATTTTATGTTATTTGCAAAATCGCAATTCAAAATAAAAAGGATTAAATATTTCTTTCCAACCATTTGGCGAAGAAAAGGATTTTGTTGTAAAATCCTGGCAAGAACACTTGAGTAGGACACAGAATGTAGAGGGGAAGCTGGTTGATGTGGTGATGTGATTGTGTTAGGCTGTCAGATAAGCTTTCAGATGGAAGAATAAGAATCATTAAGTTTTGAGCACCTTGAGAGGAAAGAAAAATTCCGCTGCTCACCATCTGTTATGTGACTTAGAAAAAGATGTATCATGCGATCATCCGACAGATATTTAGCGAACAGTGAGGAGGGCCAGTCGCTGTGCTAGGTGGTGAGGCGTCAGCCATGAATAAGACTGGCTTCCATTTCACACCTCCGTCCCTTGCAAATTCCCCCTGGAGGTTTTCTGCTGTGGTTGTCCATGACCTTCTAGTGACTAAGCACATTAGAGGCATGTTTTAAATGACACCACCCGTACCTGGCTCTTTTCCCGCTAGAGCTGCGTCCTCTTCCTGCTCCATAAATTCTGGTATTCTTCAGGGTTTGAGCCTAGCCCCTCTTTTCTTCACAACACATAGTTCCTAGAACATCTCATTAATTGGCTAATCACCCCAAATCTTACCTCCTTCTCACACTCCTTCTGGGCTCTGGAATACTACATTTTACATCCACTACAGAGCTGTACCTGAATGTCCCAACCTCAAAATACTTAAAACTTGGTTTATCCTCTTCCCTAATGCCCTTCTCCACCTACAGGCTCTAGGTCTGAAGAGGACATCACCATTGATTGGACTGTCCAAGTCAGAAACTGGGAATCATTCTGTATTTCCCTCTCTCTTATCCTCAGCCAGAGCAGCCCAGCATGGGCCACTTCATCTCTGAGCACTTCTAAAATACGACCCATCCTCTCCCTCAACCTATCATCACTGCTTGCGTTTTCATTTGAACAATTTCATGTTAATTATTTCAGTAGGCTCATTTCTACCCACTGAGCCTTGACTTTCCTTAATCCATCTGTCACGTTGCTATTCAAAATGACCATAGCACACACATCTGATTATGGTATCTTCTCTGTGCAAAATCTCTAGTGATTCCCCATTACCTATAAGATAAAATCTTTACAATTTTTCAAAGTCCTTTGAGTCTCTCTTGTCCCTCTTCTCAAGCACCATCTCTTATTTATGTTACTTTGCATCCTACTATTTTGCAAAATTGAGCTCTTTAGTCTGAAGTCTCACCAGGCTTGCTTTCACTTCTCTGCCTTATGTATTATTTCCTTTGACTGAAATACTGTACTGCAGACTTGTCTGGTGAGCTCTTTCATAGAAGAGAATGTGCTTTTCTTAGCTATATGGAGTCCTACTTGTAGGTGATTCATGACTATTGTTTTATGATTTCATTCATTTAAAAGTACACAGTCTATGGGAACTCTGTGCTTTCTGCTTGGTTTTTCTAGAAACCTAAAACTACTCAAAAAAATTAAGTCTATTAATTGTATATTTTTAAAGTACACCCCAATTCCTGAAAACAGACAAATAATTTTTTGACTTGCTATCCACTCCTTGCTTTATTAAGCAGCTTCCCTGATGGCAGTAAACACAAGAATATTAGGAAACTAAAGATGATGTTAGGGAAACGCAGGTAGACACCTTTTTTTCTTGGCATTGATGGTAGTGCCCACCATTATGGGGCAAGAATTGGTGGTGCTTTTCAGGATACTCGTGAAAATTTTGTCTTTTTATGGAGTAGGAGAGGTTCTCAAGTAACCCAGCACCTCCATGCCATTAGAAGTAAACAAATGATCTGCCATATAAAAAAAGGAAAAAGCTTTAGTCAAAAGCTGTACATCTTCTAAGGATAAAATACTAATGGCCGTAAGACTTCTTTTGAAAAAACAGTGGTAATGCTCCTGGTGATGTGGGTAATGATAGCTGCTGGGCAGATTTGTTGAAAGCCCACTGTGTGCCAGGAGCTAAGCATTTTTGTCCATGAGGTAGAGATCATAACGATAGGCTCCATTTTCCAGATGAAGGCTCGCAGAGGCTAAGTCTCTTACTGCAGGTCACACAGCTATTAAATACAAGTATAGTGTAAAAGACTGTTTGGTATTATAGTTACTGCTGCCTCTAAGGGAATGTAGAAACAGAGAATTTGGAATTGGAGAACGCTTTGGAGGCCCAAGTGCTTAGACCCTGACACAACAAGCATTTCTTATTTTATCACGCCTAAGCTTTCCCTTATTTCAAAAGATTTGCACCACTTGAGCCATGGAGTGTGAGAGAGACCTTTGTCGTAGTTATTTAAAATGCAGATTACACTAGAGCATAGTTTTATCATCTCCACATTAAGCCACAGCAAGGGGAAAGCTACATGAAAAATGAGTATCTGATTAAGTGTTCTCTGCCTTGGGCAACCTCTTCCCTTTGAATTTAAAAGAGTAAAATAGCATCTCTGTTATGAATGCGGGGAGGAGAAAATTCATGAAACTCAGATGGCCTTGGTAGAGATTTTCACAAAACAGCACAGTGGCCCCACAGCTGCTTTTTACAGAACCAAAGCCCCTTTACTGGCTGAGGCTGAACTTGAAGTGATGCTGGGGTGCGATCTGTGAAAAGGAAATTAGATATCCTGATGTTTCTAACAAGAGAGAAAACAACCAGACTTAGAGCGCTTAGGAAAGCCATGTGGAGCTGGTGGAATGCAGAGAAAGCCTGGAAGGGGGGGAGGCTAAACGGGTGACTCAGAGCCTCGCCCCTTTCTGCAGCTGGTAAACACCAGGGCAGTGTGATTTCAGAGAGAATGTTCCCTGTGAAAACAAAGGTACAAATGTTCTGCCTTTGCATTTCATCATGCTTTTTTCTTTTTCTGATCATGTGCATTTTCGCCTTGTGATAAATTTGTGAGAGCAGCCAGGCAGGTACTATTATCCCTATTCATCCAAGAGAATAAACCAGACCTAGTGAGGTTCTTGGCTTTGGCTGAATTCAGGGTGAATTCACTGGGAATGCTTAGACTGCTACTGTACTCACTGCTCAGTAGATCAAAGCAAATAGAAGAAGAGACCCCAGACCTCATATTCCCAAGGTCCAGGTACATGTATGCCAAGTGCAGAAACATGCAGAGGAAGAGGAGACCATCCCAAACCCATCAGAATTAATTCCTAGATTTGTAAAGTTAAGTGTCTTGTTTTTGGTTCTTCAGAAACAGACCTTAATACAAGGATTTAATGCAAGAAGTTTGGAGGTGTTGAATCAGGAAAAACCAGTTGGAGAGTGGGAAATTGGAAAAGCGAAGGGAAGTCAGGCAATAAAGGGTGTTTGATCAAGCCAATTACCACTATTTTCATTAGAGCTTAATTCTGCTGGGGAACTAACTCCTCAAGTCCAGGTAGAAAATGCACCTCATCGTTTGCTCATTTGACGGTCAGGAGATGCTGCCGAGGTGGGTGTAAAGGTGGAGCGCTGATTCCCCAGCACTTGTATTCAGGCTTATGCAGGTTCGAGCCTGCAGAAAAAGCCCTCAAACAGTTGAAAACTGTGTGGTTTTCACTCCAGTGATAAGATCATAAAGGGTGTGGGTGAGTGCTGACAGTGTCTACATCATCTCCAGCAAAGGCCAAGAGTGGGAGAGAAGGAATGAAAGAGTCGGCATAGAAAATTCTCATCCTTGGATGGAGAAGTATAAGTATCATAACTGAATGAGTTAGCATCAGAGATAACATCAGAAGACCTCTCTCAAAAATTTTTAATTAACCTCCGTTGAAAGGTTTGCTGAAATCAGCCTCCTCCTCCTTCCTTAACCCCTGACAACCACTGATCTGTTCCCCATTTCTATAATTTTGTCATTTTTAGAATATTATACAAATGTAATCATTCAGTATGAATCTTTTGGAATTGGATTTTTTTTAATCAGCATAATTCTCTGAAAATTTATTCAAGTTGCATCTATCAATAGTTTCCTCTTTTTTATTTTTAAGTAGTATCTGTGGTATGAATGTAGCAGTTTGCTTAACCACTCAGCTGCTGAAAGGCATCTGAGATTTTTGCTAGTTTCTAGCTCTTATATATAAAACTGCTATGACTATTTGTGTATAGGTTTATGTGTGAATGTAAGTTTTCATTTCTCTGGGATAAATGCCCAAGAGTGTAACTGTTGGGGTATGTGGTAGTTTCATGTTTAGTATTTTACTTAATTTCCAAATGGCTTTCCAGATTGGTTTCATCATTTTACATTCACACCAGTAACCCAGTTTCTTCACATCCTCGCTAGCATTTGGTGTTGTCACTATTTTTTATTTACGCCATTCTTATAGGTTGTAGTCATAGCTCACTGTGATTTTAATTTTTATTTCACTAATTGCTAATGGTGTTGAACATATATCTTCATGTTTCTAAATACAAGGCCTTGTCAGATATATGACTTGCAAGTATTTTCTCTGAATCCATAATTTGTCTTTTTTGTTTTTTAACAGGATACTTTGTAGATCAAAGTTCTTAATTTGATTAAATCCACAGTATCAATATTTCCTCTTATGAATTTTGCTTTTGGTGTCAAGTTTAAGAATCTTTTGCTGGTCCTAAATCCCAAATATTTTATCCTATGTTCTTTTCTGGAAATTTTAATAATAAGCCAGTTTGTGTAAGTTAAATTTTATGTAAGGTTATTTTTGTATCATCTGTGAGATATACACCAAGGCTCACTTTTGCCAGTGAGGACTCGTTGCTCTAGTCCTGTTTACTGAAAAAGCAAAGCTTCTTCCATTGAATTGTTGTTCTTTTGTCAAAAATTAACTGAACATATTCATGTGGTCAATTTCTGGGTTCTCTATTCTATTCTATTAATCTTTGTGTGTGTGTGTGTCCTTCTGTCAACAGTAAAGTCTCTGGATTATTTCAGCAATGTAGTAAACCTGGACTTTGAGAAGAGTGATTTCTCTACCTTATTTTTAATTTTTCAAAATTATCTTGAAAAATAAAGGTCTAGAGGCTTTCCCTTTCCATATGAATTTTAGAATAAGTTTGTCTAGTCTACATGAAACTAAGATGTTGATAAGTATTTTGATAAACAGATAAATTTAGGGACAATTGACATATTAACTATGTTGAATTTTTCCATCCATAAACATGATATGTTCTAAGTATTTAAGTCTTCTTTGATTTATTTCCTCAGCATCTTATAATTCTCAGGTAATAGGTTCAGTGCAGGTTTTGTTACATTTATGTCTATTCCACTTTCTTTAGAGCAACTGTAAATGGCATTGCATATTTTATTTGTTTCTACTTATTCATTCTCAATAATAGAGAAGTCCAGTTGATTTTTATGTGCTGATCATAGGTCCCGTCACCCTACAAAACTGTCCTACGAGTGTTTTGTTTTGTAGATTCTTTGGAATTTCCTATATATATATATGATGTCATTTCCAAATAATTATAGTTTTATTTTCTTCCCGTTTGTATGCCTTATTTTTTCTTTTTCATGCATTATTATGTCAGTGGCTAAAACTTCTAGGTCTCTGTTAGATAAAAGTGGTAAGAATGGATATTTTTACCTTGTTTCTGATGTTAGAGAAAAATCATTCCATCTTTTGCCATTTAATATGAGGTTAACTGTAGGTTGTAGACGCTCTTTATGAGGTTGGAAAAGTCTGACTCTATTTCTAGTATACTAAGAGTTTTTATCATGAATGGAAGTTGAATTACGTTGAATGTGTTTGTGTTAGTAGGTATGATCATGATTGTTCTGGTTGTTATCTTGAATTAGATTGATGACATTTTGAATATTGAAATGGCTTACCTGTATTGAATAAATTCTACTTGGTGGTGATTTATTATTCCTTTTCTACAGTGTTTGATCAGATTTGCTAAAATGTTGTTGAGTTCCCAAAATTCTGCTTCTGAGGGTTTCAGATATGTGGAACATATGACAAAAAGGTTTTACTTTTTCTGCCAGGTCTAGACTGTGTGAAGGAAATGTAATTTTCAGGATCCTGGAAAGGGTCCCACCAGGCATGTTCTCATGCTTGCTGATGACTGAAAAATTTCGAAGGGGCAAATTATTTTATTCTACAATTGGAAATAAAATTGGAAATGTAGAACACCTATGGGAAAACTACATAGGCAGGTTTTAACCTTGGGGAAAATAGTGACACAGACGTCTCTCATTTGGCCATGTGAATAGCGGCATGTAGACACGTTGGGAGTTTGCTACGCCTCTTTGCCACCTAATTATCCCTGCATTTCTCATCTATCAGTTTTTATTAACTCATACAACAACAAATCCCCATTGCCAGACCAATCTTCAAAATGTTTAAAATCACAGAATTTAAAAAAAAATTTTAATACAGAAGTGTAACACAAATAAAACATAGAGGCTGAGTTTTTCTGATAAAAGTAGGAGAGCTGGGAGGGAGAGTCCAGCCCAACTCATTTTTCTTTGCCAAGTTGAAAAACCATTCTCCTACCCCAGGTGCTCTGAAAAATATGTAGGACAATTGCTTGAGGGGAGAGGAAATAGTCAAGTAAGACAATTTTTTTTTAAATTTCATAGTTTTTAAAGTCTGAACATGGGAGGCTAATCAAAGTCATTGCTAATGTCACTCTCTCTACCTTTAGAACCAAAATAAAACAGAATGTTGTGCAGGACTGGACAAGGAGAGTGTCTATGCAGAAATTATGTTGTTATCACTGATCCAAGACATGCTCCCAATTCAAGTTTTGATTGCAAACAAGAAGTTTTCTCTGTGAGCCTAAGATGCTCCCATTCTTTACCTTTGCTGCTGTCCTATACCAGTGTGAATCCAGTGACCTTCCTGAAACCACAGTCTGCTTTTTGGAGGGAGATTTTGAGCAATTCTAGGAGTTAAAGCTTTAGTAATTGTCACTATGTAAATATATGTAATGAAAAACCTAGATGTGATAGAAAAATAGAAGTTGTGGGAGGGTGGTGAGCTCATGGGATTTTATTTCCTCATGAATTTTGAAAATACTATGCAAATTTAGTTTGGAGCTTAGTAAATTGTACACCTTATACCTTTGATAGGAAAATTAAGAGACATAACTGGGATTTCAGTTAACCCAATTTACATTTTCCAGTGAGAAGGAAGCACAAGACTGATCGTGGACGTGGTGTCTCCTGCCCACCTCCTCGCACTCCCTCCCCACCAGAGAACAACCACAAAAAGGGCTCTGCCGAATGTAAAAAGACATTTTAAATTAAGCAGATGCAATGACTGTAAAGGTGAAGGAAAGAACAGTTCTGGCATAGTGTAAAGATTCCTATATTTTGAGGCGGGATGTTTATGTTCAATTATGTAATCTTGAACAAATCATTTCTTATCTCTAGCTGCACTTTCCTTTTTTGTAGAACAAAGCATTGACCTCAAAAGGGTGTATTGTTAGGTGCTTCAGAGGTGCATGGGCATCTCTGTTAGAGAGGAACAATTTCCTGTATGCCACTGAACAGCTATTTACACTTGGTGGAATGAATCTCTGGGCACTACTGCTGAAAACATTTTATACAGTGGTTCCTGAATTTGACCAAGCTTTGGAAATTTTAAAATCATGATTTAGATGCAACCCAAACTAAGTGAATCAGAATTTCCATGGGCAAGATGCAGGACTCAATATGTTAAAAAATCTCTCCACTGTAATTTTCATGATTGGGCAGATTTGGGGGCACCAGTGCTTTTCAAACTTGAAAGTGCATGTGATTCACCCAGGGCCGTTGTTAAAATGGAGGCTCTAATTCAGTAGACCTAGGGTGGGGGCTGAGACTCAGTTGCTAAGAAGCTCCAACGGATGCTCGTTAGATAGCAGGAACTTATACGTCCTTTGGGTCTTCTGCTCTTGGAGAGGGCAGATCACCCAGTCAAGGAGGCTCTTTCTAGGAAAAGGGGAAGATGATTTCAGCTCCGAGATGCCTTAGTTTGTGAGTATGCCAAATGGCCAAAGAACCATATAAATTATTTCTGGCAGGACCAAAAGATAAATGATTGAATGTGTAACTAAAATGTCAACTCTGAGAAGGCATTAAAAGAAAGAAGGCACTTGATCAAACATCATTCCTTGTTTATGAGATATTCTGGGAGGTAGGAGTGGGAATCAAGGTTTTTCATGTCCATGCAGAAGGCAACTTGATTATTACCTTATAACAATTTAGGATCATTTCAGACAATGGTCCAGATAATTCAATTCCCTTTTTATTGGAAGGTTTCCTCAACAATAAAGACTTATTGGGAAATTCCATTTTTAATCTTTCAAATGCAGATTTCTCATAAATGTGGAAATAAGAGTAGTAAACATTTTTTAAAAAATCCAAACAGCTAATATTTTATAATAAGTAAACATAAAAAGCAATCTCATCTTGCTGAATTTATCAGGATCTAGGATCCCATCCTTAATTCAAGACTTTAATTATATGAAGTCAACTATGAGATCAGTGTTCTTAATTTGCCCTTAAAAATAAAGCTATCAGGTACTGTTTTTCCTTTTTCTAATGAATATGCATTTTTCTTGAGGCAAACTAATGATGCTATTACCAGGACGTATAGGCTCAAAACAGAAGGACTCATTGTAAGATCTAAGTGCTTACTAACATCAAATTCTGATAATTTGATGATTCAGTCTCTGCAAAGGCGTTTCCTCTACAATGGATAAAGCACATGCCACAATGCATAGGAATGGACACTGTCACCAAATAGAGGTCTGGCCGAAATCTGCCAGATGGTGTATACTTGCTGAGTATCAGTACAGTCTGCAAGGGGGACTATGGTGCATTTGAGTCAGCCTGTCAGGACCCTTACCTCTCTAGACAGTGAATGAAACCGTCATTGTTTCTTATTTTATACTTTTATTGCTGACTAGCAGAGCCTGTCTTCCTAAACACACACTGAATGCTACTTTTCTCTCTTTTTGGGGTAATAGAATAGAATCGATCACATTCCCTGTTTTTTGGCTAATTATGGTCGGCATTTGGTCCGAGGATTCATATGTATTTTGTGATATTCATTCATTTTCCTTTACCAGCCTCTTGGCCAATTTCTTTTCCTTATCCCCTCAATAGGCACCCACACTAGTATTTGTAATACATGTCCTTCCAATCCACTTCCCATACATGTTTTAAGAAAAATGTAAGGTGTGGTTTCATCAGTTTACTATACATTTAATGCTGTACACATTTACGTTTAATGCTGTAAAATAAAAGTTACAATTGCATTTTCTTTCCTAGTTTTCACACAACACTGGCCTTGATGACCAGCAGGGTTAGGAAGTCTAGTTTGTGGCTTTTCTTTGCTCTACCAGCAGTTCCATTCTATGTATGTACCACATGTTACTTAGCCATTCCACTACTGATGGTCATATTAAGAATTGCCAACTCTGCTACCACAAGCAATCCGTGTAAACATCCTGCAGCATTCAGTCTTTTGATTGAGCTCTTTG
Organism: Manis javanica; assembly: GCF_040802235.1. NCBI lineage: Eukaryota > Metazoa > Chordata > Mammalia > Pholidota > Manidae > Manis > Manis javanica. The sequence continues at coordinate 18,722,615 of NC_133170.1, read as the reverse complement.
GTGTATATATCTAAGAGTGAAATTGCCAGATGAGAGGGTATATGCCCCTTACATTTTCTATTGGGCTTCCAGTATTTTTCTTGTGCATTTCAGAGTTCCTGGTATCTTTGCAATACTAACCCTTGTCAGTTTTAAATATTATAAATACTTTTCGCAGTCTGTCTTCGATCTATTTACTTTGTCAAAGTGTCTATTTTTTTTTGAAGAGAAATCTCAATTTTGATGTAGTCAAATGTATGTATTTATTTTTCCTCTCATGACTTGGATTTTTAGGATGTTAGTTAAGATTTCTCCCCGTAAATTCACAGAGATATATTCTCTTGTGTCTTCTTTATTATATTACATTTAGATTTTTACCTAAATTTTATTTTAATATATAGTATTTTTAATATATAGTGAGGTAGATAACAAAAACCTTATTTTTTTCCATATAATGATCAATTATCCTAAGAACATTTACAAAATACACTGTCTCCTAGATATCATATGCCAAGTTACATGCCCACAGAAGTCCATTTATGAACTCTCTACTTCTACTGGTCGATTTATTTGTTCTTGTACTAGTACCGCACTAATTATTTGACTTTATAATGTTGCCTGAGTACAAACTTTGCTCTTCTTTTTTCCAAATGTATCAGGTATGCACGAATTTTTATTCATTAATGTTAATTTTTGAATTAATTTGTTAAGCTCCCTCCTCTCAAAACTTTCTGAGATTTGATGGTAATTTTATGGAATGTAGAATTTATAAATTATCTTAGAAGTGAACCACTATTAACCCTTCTTCCCCACCACACACCAATCTTTTATGTCCTCCAATAGAATATTTAAATTTTCTCTATCAGCATTTTTACTCTATTAGGTTAATTCCTAGCAATTTCATAAATTTTGTAGACTATTATTTTTTATAGTTGATTATTGCTGGATTAGAGAAACAATATTAATTCTTGTATATGGCTTTTATTAAGCCAACTTTTTTTAACTTCTTAAAGTTCTTATAGTATATACAGTAATCCTTTTAGGATTTCGTTGTAAGTGAAATCATTAATAAATAAATCCTACTTGCCACTATAACTTTTTTTTTGTGTGTGTGTATGTGTCTTATTTCGTTAACAAGACCTACACTACTTTGTTGAGGAGTCACTGTAAGGGCAAAAATTCTTTTCAGGTTCCTAAACTTAGAAAGTTTGTCTAAAATTTTTATGTTAAGGATTATTGGAAGAGAGTCATAAAACTAAGAGATTTCTATTTGAAAATTTCTAATAATTTTTATGAATAGATTTTGAACACTGTAACAAGTTTTTTCTTGGTCTACTGAAATTTTTCTCCTTTATTCCAGTACTGTGTGAATTACTTTGACAGATTTTTCTGACATTTAACCTTCTCCTATTCCTGAGTTATACCTTACTTAACATCATGTCTTAAAAAAAACATTGAGGTATAAGGGGATTGAGTCTACTATTATCTCTATTTTTCTGTAAGTTAGAAATGTTCATAATAAATTTTTAAACGTAAACTTAAAAACTTGAATAATAACCTGTTCAATAGTAGGGACTTAATATTTTACTTAAGAGTTTTTACATCTATGTGATTTTTCTCTAACTATGTTAATCTCATTGTCACTTCTTTTTCATGGCAGGGCCCTTCATTCTCTGAAACGTCATTTTGTTTAGTTAGTCTCTAATATAATATAGGTTAACTTCATTTTTTTAAGGCTCAGAGAGCAATCTTATTTCCCTCAACTCAATCCGTTACAATTTACATGTGCTCAAAATTCCACAAATAGCGCAATACATGGAGAATGCTTCCAATATTTTGCTTCTGTTTAAGGCAGAAACTGAGAATTTGGGATCAAGATGAAATAAGCAGAGCAGTTTTTAAACACCTTTCCAACCTTTTTTCTATGAACCAGATTGACATCCTAGCTTCCAGTAATGGCAGAAAAGCCTGGTTAGATGAACTTTTCTAAGATAACAATTTTAAAATTTAATACTACATAAAAAAACAACTATTTGAAGGCTCTAGAAAGTGATCAAATGCAGGCTGAAGGGATCTACGCTTCAAAGATTGAAAATGCAATAGGTGAAATTTGCAAATTTAGAGCCTTTTGCCTCAGCACATTTCCTGCACTACTTGGGGTAACAGAGCTATCACTTACAGTTAATTAAAAATATGTGAATTAAACCTCCAACTCAAGAAGTTAGAGAAAGAACATTAAAGTTAACTTTACAAAAAGCAGGAGGAAATAACTGATAAAGATAAAAGCAAAGAACCAATGAATTCAAAAACAAATTATAAAATAAAGAAAATATCAGACTATTTTTGAAATTATCAACAAAATAGAAGGTACTTTTATAATCTAGTTACAAGGGCAAGCATAATACACAATAAAAATTGAAAAGGGTAATAAGTAGTAAAGTGAAAGAATTTTAAAACACTGTGTGACTACTCCATATATCTTGTATATAAATTTATAAACCCAAATAAAATGAGAAAATCTCTAGGAAAATATAATTTATTTAAAATGAAGTTGAGATAGTGGATCCAGGCAAATTTCCACTGAAGTAATAGAGAAAGTTGTCTGATAGCTTTAATGCACAAAATCACTGGTGGTTTCATAGAGAACTTTTACTTTAAAGATCTACGTATCTCCAATGTTGTGCTATTCTAGTACATAGGAAAAGAGCTTTCCAAATTATTTTATGATATAATTATGACATTAATCCAATAGCAGATAAAAACTGCAGAAAAGAATGACTGAATTTCCTTATAAATATTGATGCAAAATTACCAATTATAAAATCATAAAGCACACAAAATTCAATATGCAATACCTTTGGATTTAGTGAGATTTATCTCAGCAATGCAAGGATGGTTTAATATTATAGGCTTTACCTATTTAAATGGTATATTGATCCATCTAAAGAGAGGAATTATATGGTAATCTTCATAGATTCTGAAATACTCTTTTGACAGAAATCAATACCTATATCCAATTAAAATAAAATCAGTACTATAGTAATAAAACAATATAACATGTATACTCCAATGTCAGCATTTTAACAAGGATGTGTAAAACACCAACATATTCATGCTGTCAGAACAAGACAGACTTCCTATATTGTTGCTTCTATTTAACATTGTACTGAATGTATTTCTAACAAAGGTAGATCATTAAAAGTTATTGAAGTTGTAAGATCTTGACGTGGAAAGGAAAATTATCTATATGGATAGATGATATAATTGTATATCTAAAAAACCTGCATCAATATAAAAACTACTACAAAAATAAGAGTACTTAATAAAGTATAAAAATATAAAATTAATATCTACCTATTTATCTATCTACCTAAATAGCCTTTGTATATACAAACAACTAGTTAGAAGACTTAATGGAATAGAAGAATCCATTTACATACACAATAATAAAGATAAAATACATAATCTTTTTATGAAGAAAGTTATAAAACACTCTCAAAAAACATAGACATTGACTTAAACAAATGGAAAGCTATACCAAGTTTCTGTTTAAGATTTAATATCAATTAATTGCCAAGTCATTCTAATGTATATTTAATGTAGTTCAAGTAATCATACCAACAGGTTTTTATTTCCTTGAACCACACAAATTGGTTCAAAACTTTGTATGGAGGAATAAATAAATAAGAATAACCGGAAAAAATCTAAAGTGGAAAAGAATGAGGGAGACTATTTTCACTGTATAGTAAAACATAGTATGAAGTCTCTAGTTAAGGGACTGTGATATTAATGAGGGAATGCGAAATGTAATAACATAAGACAAGGAAATTTTAAAATAGACCATGAATATGGCAGTGATAAATTTATGAACCCAATTTATAGATGAAAAGATAGACTTTTTAATAAAGGTATTGGAATAACTGGTTAGCTATTTGGAAAAAAGATGAAGTTATATCCACATCATACACCATAAACAAAAAAATTTCAAAAAGATTAGCACCATAAAAATGGAATTGTACAAGTTCTGGAAGAAATCAGTCATGAATTTCTGTTTTCACCAAGGTATAAGGAAAAACTTCCTAATAATGACTCAAAATTCAGAAGCAATCAATACTGATAAGTTCGTTCATATTAAAACAAAAGCAAACTTTTGCATGGCAAAAACCAAAAGATGAATGACACCCTGGGGAAAAACTGTTGCAATTTATCACAGAAAAGGACTAATAACTCTAATATGTAGTAACCTCCTAAATATCAATAAGAAAAAGAACAACTTGATTTTAAAAATGGGCAAAAATACAGGCAGTTTTCAAAAAAGGAATGACAATAACTGTTGATGAATGGTGAATATTAACAAGTGATGCTCAATCTTCCTCTTGTAAGAGAAATGCAAATTAAAACTGCATTGAGATACTGTTTCTCACCAGCAGTTTCACAGCACTCTGTAGGTGTGCTCTAGGAAGACAGGGACTCTCATACTTTGCTAGTGAGAATGTGAAATGGTGCAACTCTTATAGAGGAGAATTGACTCTAGCTAGTAAAATTCCCACTAAAATTTCTCCTTTGACTTAGGAATTTTACTTTTGGGTTCTATCACAGTCACACAATGCAGTACTATACAGTTGCAAAAAGGAACAGACGTTTTAGAAGGATTGCTGTATACTAAAGTACAGTTATCCCCAAAATATATTGCTAAGTGAAAAGAGCAAGGTAAAAAAGACTTTATATAGAATGCTAGTTTTGTATAGAAAAGAGAGATGGGAAATTTTATATATATAATTGATACACACACACATACACACACACACACACATATATATATACATATTGCAAAATATGTATATTTGCGAAAGGAAGCAGTGGAGGGAAATGTGGAGTTGACAAAAGAATTCTTTGAAATACCTCATTGAATTTTGAATTTTGAATCATGTAAACATTTTACATAATCAAAAATTAAGTCATGAAGAAAATAATCCTTCAGCATTGTAAATTGAAAACAGAAACAGCTGAACATTTCCACATATTGGTGGGGAAACTTTAGAGAAAAGAAATAAATCTTAAACTTCATTTAGTGGTTTTAATGTAAATTTAAAAAACTGTATTATTAATTTGAAAGCATTGTATGCTTATTGTAGAATAAAGCATAGAATTATATTAATATTGTTAGGAGATATCTGGATATTTAGATACTAGAATAAGAGATATTTAGATATTACATATTTAGCATAAGAGATATGAATATGGATTGGAAATATCAGTGAAATTGATAATATTTCCTTTGTAAATATGTCTTTCTTAATTCTGCTTGATAAAAAGACCTAAAAGCAGTGATAACTCATGAACAAGGAACATGCGTAATGCTCAGATTGTGATTTTTAAGTAATGTTTCCCACTACAAGGGGCCAAGGAAATGACTGAATCCAGTGCAAGGACAGGAAATGTACAAAATCAATCTGTAGACCTTATGCCAGAAAGCAAGAAAGCTATCAAATGTTAGTGAAATTGTATTAAAGGGCTACAGGAGCTTCAAGGGGCTTCAAGGGGGTCCTACTGGCCAGAAAAGACCGTTTTAGCACCACCCTCCCATCCCATGACAACACTTGATTAAAATATATTGAAAATACAAATATCATGAATTTCAAGTGCTACTAACCATGAAGGCTAAGATGCCAATGAATAAAAGGGTAAAACAGAAAAGAAAACTCTTGGGGGTTGCGAGGCTAACAACTTTCAAGATTGAAAACCAATATTTGAAGGGAAAGAATTAAGTATTTATCTTTTCTGGCTTGAGGTCTATTTCAGTGAATGAGGTAGAGTGCTTACCTGGAGAACTTCAGGTAATAAATGCAGAAGGTAGGTGAAGTTGGTAAAACACAATTTTATGATCTCTAATGAAAAGATAACTGATTCAGTCAGTGGTTAGCAATGAGGGTGGTGCCATTAGGGGAAAGGATGAAAAGGAAGTTTACCACTTAAATTTATTAACTGAAAAGAGCAATCTTAAAATCATTGAGGAAAAATAATGTTCCCTCTGATGTAGGGCTATATGGATTATACAGAACCACTTATGAAGTTTTTGTGTCCGTTCCTTAAAAAAAGTAAAAAAAATTGAAACCGAATTGAGCTTTTACATCTGATTTCTAATCTAGTGGAAATACGGGGAAAAAGTACACATTAAATGATACCATGAAGGAACCATCAGCCAAATTTTGAATGTAGGGTATTTTTATAAGACAAATGACCTTGTTTCCTGAACAAGTCAATGGCATTAAAAAAATAATAGTAAGAAGGTTGGGACTGTTCCAAATTAAGAGACTTGAAAGTGACTTTTAAGGTAACAGTCAAATATATTGAATAAGCCTTGTGGGCATCTCATAAAAACGAAACGTTCTAAATGCATTATTTTGGAACAATTAAACCTGTTGAAAACAGACTGGGGATTAAATAATATTAAGAAATGATCGATATTTTTGTGAGCTGTAAAACTGGTATTGTTGGTAAGAAAATATCATTCATGTTACAATTCCTATTATCATTACTATTTTGAGATTCATCCTAAAGTAGCTACAGATCAAATTTCACGGGGTCTCGGATTTACCTAAAAAAAAGAACAATAAAAAGGGGAGAGAGGCAATTAATATGGCAGTGTTGATAAATGTTGAACCTGGATGACTTGACTCTATTTTTGTTGTACTGCCTAAATAGATGTCACCCAGTAAGACCTGGCTGGACCTAAGGAGGAATATGGAAGGCAGGCAGGAGGCTGGAATCCGAGTCAGAGCCTTGACCACAGGTCCAGGATGCTGCCTGGTCAGGGGACTGTACACCGTGGTGTTGGCCACCAACTGCAAAGAGCGCAGAGCCTGGCCACCACCACCTGGGAGAACATGAAGGGCTCAGCTGCCAAGAGGTTGTGCAGTACAGAGCAATGCCAGCATTTCAGGCAGAAGCAGTCACTGGAAACCAGGCCAGAGCTGGTCTCCACAGACCCAGGTAATCGGAGGCAGGAAGATAATGTTGGCAGGCTTAATATGAGGCTTGATCCTTATTGGATTATTTCAGGATAAAATAAAATCAATAAGTAGTTATGTATGTTACAAGCATTTGTGACATTCATTCAATAAGACAAAAATATTTGATTGCTATTCTCTTATATTGATTTCTCATACCTTAAAAGATATGATGAATTTACTTCTCAACCTTCCACTCAGATTCAAAAAGTGGAATTCTGTGAGCCTTTTTTTCTGTTTTGTTTTCCCAGTTCTTTCATTATATTTCTTCTCCTTTTCAAGTTTCAAGCTCAAAATTTTAATTACAAAGCATATCGAAATGCCTTATAAATATCAGTAAATCTTAAAGGATAAGTCCAGGGACTCAACAAAGAAGGGCAAGAATTCTGCCCATAAAGAGGAGTCACAAGTCACACGGACAAACGGCACAAAACTGGCCTGCAGTTAAAGATAGTGGCTTGGATTACACTGGTATTTTCAACAACAACAAAAAGCTGTCTACAAAGCATGTATAATGCTATGTCCTGTATCCAGAGGTTGAAATGATCTTATTTATTTATATTTTTCAGTTGGAACACAGAAGTCTGAAGAAGAAAAATTTTTACTTGTCAGGCTCAGCAGGTTTATCTGTTGGATTTTGCATGTGGGGGCGACTCCTTGCAAATGTGGAGACTGCCTCCATCCCAACGTGACCTTTTATCTTTCCGTTAGTTCAAAGCCAGAAATGTCTTTCTCCATGGAGGGTTCACTTGATCTCTTTTTTTTAAAACTTCAAGACACCATGATGTCCAAGCAAATAAAGCTTCTTCAAAGTGTATCAGTTGAGAGACAGTTTTCCAAGTGGCTGTTTCTTGCTTCATGGAAATGTAAAATTGTACATATCCTCCCTCTGCTCAAGAATTAGACATTATATATTGAAGGCAGGAAAAAATGGGGGAGAGGTTGAAGTCATCAGTCTGACCTTATTTTTTTTAGGATAAAGATTTATGTTTAATTCACTGTGTTAAATATTTGTGGTGTGTTCTTAGCCATTAAACTCAGCATTCCATTTCTAGTGTATTTATGCAACCAATGTGATGTGGCTTGACGAAAACACGAATTAGAAAAATGGGCTTCTTCAGTTTGGTATGTAAATGTTAGACATTAATCTTTAATTCAGTACCTAAAATTGGTTGAGAAATTTAAATAGCCCCAAAGGCTTACGTTAAATGAACGTACGTGCACAGAGCAGTCCGCTTGGCCACCCTTCCCATCCCTGACTCCTACTCTCCAAGGAAAATTGTTTTCAACATTCTTAGCTACTGCTTCTAGTATTTTCTTCTGTATTTTTAAGCAGTATGCTTATTGGCTATTTCTTGATTTATTTCAAATTAGGATATTGTGTGATGGTGTCCTACTCTGGAAGAGAAAGGTTTAGTCCTTTTATGTGATACCCTATTCCCACACTTATCCACCATTCTGACATTTATTTAACACATTTTGGTTCAGTCAGCATTAGGTTTAGATTATTGAAACTATGTACCTGTTGCTCACTAAGGCACATGATGTACTACAATCACATTTTCTTATTGTATAATTTTAAATTGCTCCTGGAGCTAACAACTGGCTCTTTTTTTTTGTTTTGTTTTTGCTTAGTTTTCTATGTATCTACAAACATCCAAAGGTGAGAGTGATCACAGAATAGCACTGTGCCTCTGAGAGCACGGGCTCTGGAAGCATCAACAGTAGCCTCATTTTAGGAACTGGTGAGGATGGTTCTCCATCTGGCGCGTATGCAAGGTCACTGGGGACACTGCTCCGGGAGACAGGTTTCATAGGCAGCATCTGGCATAGGCCAACGTGCCTTGGGATCTCACTGGGATGCAGAAATAGATAAAAAGACTGCAAAGAAAGAAGGTCAGGATGTTGCTTAGAGAAGTTGCATGTTGAAGATAAGAGGAACTTTACTTAGACGAAGGACCAATGGCTTCATGAGAAATAATTTATGTGGAAGTCATGCCTAGGGTACTAGTACCTGAAATTCAAAGGGAAAATGGAGATTAAGACTTTTAAAATATGCGGGATTAAGGAGCCAGAAGAAGGTTCGTGGACAATGGAATGTGTCAAATGCTCTAAGAGATAAGGCAGTGCTTAAGGTAGATCCCCCCCACCCACCCAGAATAGGGGAAGAATATTATGACAATTTACCTCTCAGTGGGAAATATTTATTGGAAATGAGTTTCAGCTCACAGATTGTGAGCTTCAGACTACAGTTCACAGAATGGTGGATGGCATCTTGACCCGCTGAAGGCCAGATGTTTTCTTCCCCTTCATCTCTCATACTTGCTGTCTATGCTTCTTTCCAAGATACCCAGCTTTAGCCTTGGTAACTTTTGTAGGTGTGGGTAGTCTGGGGTTCTGGAATGCAATTTTTTCCCCTAGGAATCTGACCATAGTGATTAAGGATTTGTTATAAATTATAGGGGTATAAGGCCAGTCATGATAGCCAATATCCCATTCAGTATGACTGGGAAAAGAGGTTCACACAAGTTTTAAAGTTGAAATAACAACAATTTGAGAGGTGTCAGTGGAAATAGCCCAAGATTCAGCAGCTGCTGAAGAAGAATGGATTAAACAAATATCCTCTGAGTTGAGCAAAAGAGAAAACTGGCTTTGAATTTAATTTTTTAGTGCATGAGAAGGATATTCTATCTACGAATTTTACTTTTCCCTGGCAGCTTCATATTTGGAAATCTATATATTATTGCTTTTTTAGAGCATTGCTGCATTTGGAGATATTATTTATGTTGTCATTGGGTATCACATATAATCTCAAATGAGTTAAAGTGGATAAAATTACTGAACATAATTCAAAATGAGAAATAGAATAAAGTTAGCTTTTATAGAGACAGCATAACTTTGAGTCAGCTAATATTCTGATCTGTATCAGAACATTTTGGGGACAACCACTGAAGTGGTCATTCCATGAATTTCAGGTCCATGTGTCAGGGCCCTGGAGGTGTGACGTGGCATCATGGACAGCCACGAGGGCTGTTCACACTCTGGGTTGACCACAGGTCTGGCTCTAAAGTCTGCTGGCTATGATACAACCAAAGTTGTGGAATCATGGTGGCATTCATGACTCTACACTGCTGTTTTGGCCCAAGACAAGGATATGTCTATCTTCCATCACACTTAGGTAATCGGAGAGAGTGTTAACCTCCGACTTCCTCCCTGATTGCTCCTCTCTTCAAATGGAAGTCCAACGCTTAGAGTGTGTGCATCAAGGAATCATGGCTTTTTAGTTGTCAGAAGAGTACTTTGCTTTAATGCTAGGGAAATGGCAGCACTCAGTCAAACAGGCCGTTGACCCACCGTATTGTTATAGTCCCCTTGCGGAAAGAGAAAGTTTGGGCTTTTCCTGAAAGGCCCCACTAAGTCTCTGCTTGCTTTCTCTCTTCCTGCTTCTGAGCTTGCAATTGGGTGAGTAAATCATATCAGTGCTGCCTGTTTTTGATGTCCTCAGTTTGAGGTTGGGGAAAAAATGGGCTACCATGTTGTTGAAGTCAGTCTTGCCAAAGAATGCTGTATTTAGGAGCAAAATGAGCACCTGGATGACCATAAACAGAGCTGTCATTTTCAGTCTCATTAGATGTCATATCCTTGTGCCTATTTCTCTTATGGGAAAGTGAGTCTTATTGTTCCTTCCTTTGCAAAGCCTGCCAAACTGCTGAGTGACTGAAGGAATGAGCTATTGCACCCACAGCTGCTAACAATATGGCCACAACCTGTAGGCATGTTGGCATTGGGCCAAGCTGATGAACCTATTGTGAAGTAGGTCTCTATCTTGAGTTGGAATCACTTGGGGCATTTAAGAAAATTAGGATGTCTAGCTGTCCTGCCAATGGGTTTTAGCCCCAGGCAAGTTCGCTATGGATTCAGTGTGACCAAAGAAATTGACAGCAAAATGTTCTTGGGGTGAAAGGGTTAAACCCAACTTTATTTCCAGGTGGCAGGTCAGTCACTAGAATCCCGCTCACTCAGAGCAAGTCTGCATGCAGCAAGCTGGTCTCTGCCTCTGGGCCCCTCTGTCTGCACAGCCGTCCCACACAGCCATCCTCTGAGCCTCTGTCCTCAGCGCTACCACCACTCCAGCCTCTCTGCTCTGCTCTCTTGCAACCTTGCAGCCCTGCTACTGTGTCGTGCCCAGAGCACTGGGCGGAGCTCTTTTTATAGTCAGCAGCCATATATTGCCCACAGGTGTGCAGTGAGCTAGTCAACCAGGGCCAGGTGAGAATCCTGGCCACAGGAACTCTCATTTTATCTACAGTAGCCCTACATCCCAGATATTTGATTTAATCAGACTGACTTGGGGTCCTAGCGTGAATGTTTTTATAAAGTTTGAGTTTCTAACATGTAGCCAGAGTTAAATAAAGCCAGACCTAAATAAAATGAGAAGCTGAACAGCAAATACTCTTACTTCACCTAAAACAGGCAAGGCCCAAGGCTTCTCAGGAGTAAGAATGCTACTGTAATTAAGACTTCTTTTTTATCCTCCCATTCCTTCACCCTAGCATCCTCAGGGAAGAAGGGGGAGCTATCATTAATAATTTGCAGACTTTATATGTCCCAAGAGGGGAAAGGATATAGTCTCAGGTGTTTAATCCTCCCCACAATTGCTTTGTTTGACCTTATTGAAAATCAAAAGCTAAAGGTAAGATAATTTTTGCAAGACCACACTGGCAAATGGAAAAACAGGATTAGAATGCTGGTCAGTTTAAATTACTCCAGTATTTTATTTCAAACTTATTTGGTAAAAAGTTTTTAAAGTTTACATTTTAGGGTTGCTGTACTTTTATTGAAATTTTGTTATTTGTAGCTGTTTCAAGAGAGGGAATGAATAAAAATGTTTTCACTTCGCTAATCTTCAGGTGTTAAGTCAAAGTGTAGTTTCACCTTGATCATTAACTGTAGTTCCCCAAATGCCAGAGCTGGTGTAGCTTAGAAGTGAAAAGGGCATGGGTTTTGGGGCCAGACTGCATCGCCAGATCTTAGCCCTGATCCCTGTGTGACCTTGAGAAGTTTCCTGAATACCTCTAGGCCTTAATTTCTACATCTGAAAAGTGGCAATGATATTTTTTGCTTTGTTTTGAGGATTAAAGCTGCTAATATAAATTAAGTGTTGAGGACATAATCATAGTCAAATGTCAGGTATTACATTGGTGTTAATGAATAATAGCTAAGCTAGTGAAAGTACAATGATGCTCTTCATCTGAGCAGAAGACACTATAAGATAGGTTGATTCTAGCCCCCCATTAAAAGGATCTGTTCATTGAAAGAAGGAATTTTAACTTTCTTGAGCATTTGCTATACACGTGTCTGGCACTGTATTAAGTGCTAATATCATTTTGTTTATTCTCCATAACTCTAGGATATATTATTTCCCAAATGTATAGTTGAGGAAATGTTCCTGCATAATATAATATTTAAAAGATTTAGAAAAGAATCACCCATATGGTTTCTTTTTCACATTATGTTGAAGTGTAATGTTATTACTTAGAGCTGGATCATTGTTTTTAGGTATTGCATAGAAGGTTTTCCCATGAATCAACCTATAGTCTTGTCTTTTGTGCTAATTCTGTTTCTCATTTTTATCCCCTCAGACAATAGCTGTCACAGTTTAGTAGCCTAAATAAAGTTTCCTAGGTTTAATGTATGGCAAGCTACCCAAGTATTTTTACTTTATGGTAGAATACAAACCAAACAATTTGACTGCAGGTGTTAAAAACTCGTGGGCCTTGGCAGAATTAACAAGTTCTTGCTGCTTGTAGAAAAGCTGAATGTTTTTGACTATGCTATTTGAATAGGATTGTGGCTTAGGAAACTCAAAACCTGTAAAGATGGCCACATGGTAATCCTTTGAGGAAGAGTCTTTGAAAACTGTTGGCCAACTTCATGACATCTTAAATAAGTGGCTAGTACGTTGTGCTAGTTAGAAGTACTGTAGCTTGCTTTTTGTGCTTATTTATAAAGTAAATACATGAATTCAAAACTTGTCACATAGAGTAAGGTGGATTCCTTTTGAGTCTGGACCATTGTGTGAGAGAATATTTTAAATTTATCTTGGCAATTGTACCAATATGTACCTGTAATTTATAAAATTATTCTTGTCTATTTTGATTCAACAAATGTCATTATCTGGATTCCTAGCTATTAATTTTCAATCAACCTTTATATCTTCTGTCAGTCTCTTAAATATTTTGTGGTAATTACAGCAGGGTAAAATCTTTTAAGCATGTTTAATATCTCATTTATAAATTTATGGTATCAGTGTTTGAACAGGTTAAAAATATTGGGCCATTGGGAGTTTACTGCTTGGATCACCGGCTAACATAAAATATGGCCAGCATAAAGGGAAGTATAAGTATTCAATGCCACAGATTTCAAACATAAGACATATGGTCAGATAAGGCTTCAAGGAAAAGGAATGGCTTGAAGGAAAATCCTTGAAGAAGATTTTATAGATTTGGTGATATTATTGTCATATAGGAATGACACAACTGTATTGCCACAGGAATGTTAGACATGACCTCAAACAGCATGTAGAAATGTCAGCTGGAAGAAAGGTTGTGTTCAATTTCAGATCCTTTTGAGAAAAACACATTTATAAATTTACCTTCCCTTGGGATGAAATCTTACTCACTAACATGGAAGTCGTTCTGAAGTTGCTTCTCCAGGGTAGCTTGAAAGCATATCTCTTCTAACTTTCGTCGCTGGATGTTTCGTTCAGTTAGTTCTGATCTCTGGGGTCATTCTGCTCTGGGAATGGTAGAAGGCTGGCGACTACATTGGCACTGCTCACTGTCTGTTCGCCATCAGCCTACTTTTGTGTGTTTGTCACGTTAATGATGCAGGCGAGCCCACTCTGTATCCCGCTTGCATTACTTACTGCTCTTTGTTGATACATTGTGGCTCTCTTGGAGGAAGTCCTATGGCATCTTCATCTCTCTTTTCTGTTTTTAGTTCTTTTTATTTCTAATAACTGTGTAAAGGTGGATGAATTGATGAGTATGAGAAGAATTAACAATAACCCTTAGATGCTGAAGGATGGGCCCTGGTTCCTGCCCTCTTAAAGAAATAGCAGGGACTTGATAAGCTCGGCCTTCTTCCTGCTCAAAGCATCTGTAAGACTTCATGACGAAGGGTGTGAATTCTGGAGGTGAACTGCCTTAGTCTGATCCTGGCTCCCCCGTTTTCTAGCATTGCTGACTTGAGCAAATATTTAGTTTCTCAGTAGATGCATATCTTTATCTGTAAAATGGATGTGATAATAAATATCTACTTTCTTGGATTATTCTGTGAGATTCAAATAATTAATACACGCCTTTTAAAAAGTGCTAGACACAAATTAGGAACACACACACATTGCTATGTAGTTCTGAAATTATGTATTTTCATTTTCTAATATTTCCCCACCACTGAAGGTGTACCACTACATAGGCCAACTCTAATTGCCAAATCTTTAAATGAATCCTGACAGGCTTTTATATATTTGCTCATTAAAAAAAAATCCACCCTATTATATTCACCCCTTTTTGGAATTGTGGTAGTTTTACATTTCTCTGAGTAAACCATGCCCCTTATCTGCAGCTATCATCTAAAATGTTTATTCTACTGGTCACAATGACTTGCTTTCCTGCAAGACTTTCAATTTTCTACCTTACCTCCCCACTTGCTAAGGAAGAAGAAGGAAAACAAAGAAGGAATTTTCTCCCCTCCCTCCTCCACAACCCCTACCCTGCCACACACACAGACACGTTGGCACTGATTTATCTACAGGAGAATGTAGTAAGAAAACATGAACAGGAACTTTCAGTCTTGCACATTTGAACTTTTGGACACAGCTTTAAACAAACGTGGCATATGTTAGCCATATGTTTCACTGTCAGCCAAGTAGTTAGATGTCTAAGGCTCAGACAGAAACTGCATGTTTAGAATTGCAGTAAAAATTTCCCTTTTGTGTTCAGAGCTGGGCTCACAAAGTAGAGTTTTATGTTGTATGATTTGCAGGGCACCAGACAGGCTTTCCCGCTCTGTCCAAAGAATGGCCCCTCTTGCCCTCCGTTCCTCATGTCTCTTCCTTTACGAACTATTGTTGGGGAAAATGGCAACGACTTGCATGCTAAAGCAAGTTACATGACTTTCTGTCCAAGGAGGATTAGGAAGCATGAAAATAATCAGTGTATGGGAACATTTCAGTTGAGTAAGAGGTAGAAAACATGGTGGGGAAAAAAAAGAGAGAGCCCTGAGTTTGTTTATGCCCGTATGATTCTTTGGTTTAAAGAGTTTCTGTTTTCACTTATTTCTAACATTCTTTGAATGCAGGCAGAGGCCTTCCTATGTTACTGGACAAGTAATGGTTACCTTGTAGAAAACAGAACCATTAACGCTTCTAAGACCAAAGAATATTTAGCTAGAACCAAAGAGTATTCTAATATAAGCAAGGACAGGGATATTTCCCTCTGAGAAATGACCTAACATTGAGTGTCTGGTTGTTGAAATGAAGAAAAAAATCACTTAATGGAAAACAAGGGTAGAATAACTATCCACTGTTTAAGCTTAAATTGTCTCTTTGTTTCTTTAAAAGTGATGGTGTTTGTTTCTATCTCTTGTCTTGGTCCAACAAGTGCAAGTTCAGAAGGAAGTTAACAAAGTATCTGCAAGTGGCTGGAAGCCCTATCTCGTATCCAGCTATGGGAGACTGACTCAACCAAATATTATTTGAAGTGTTTTATTTCCATTTATTTTCCCTTATGCCAATAATTAAGAAAGGCAACAGTAAAATTTTATTGTTTCAGTCTAGTGTTTGGAAAGCATCTGTATTTTGGAGGAACTGATAATTTACAATGTATTCATTAATCTTATGCCTATATTAACCAGTCTTTTTGGACCTTAGAACTCTTTTTTTTTTTTTTCTAACTTTAAGCTAAAGCTGTCCTGGTAGAAAGGCAAGGGAATGCACCTTCCAAATCATTATGTTCACCTGCAGGGAGTTGAACTTTTCAGTCATCTGGCTACATGTGTTCATTCAGCCACGTGGAGCAATACTACCACACATAGGCTACCAAATCCCATGGTTAAGCCACAGGGCTGGTTAAGCCAAGGTGTCATAGGCTAGCATTGCTTGGGGGCTATGAATATGATGTGGGGGAAAGGGAAGACTATAAACACTAGGTGAAAAAAAATGTAATTCAATTGTGATCGTGGCAAAAAACCCAAACCCATGGGGCTTGAGGTTTGGCTGATAGGTTCGAATCTTGCCTCTGCCACTAGTAGTTCTGTCACTCGGCAAGGTACTTAAACTTTAAATGCCAGTTTCTTTTCTTTCCATGGAGATATAAAAATAACCCTTGAGGGTTACTGTAAAGAGGTAATAAAATAAAGCATGTGCGATATAGTGGGCTGTCGACAGTCAGTAAAGAGCAGCTACTAATATTAAGGTCGTATTTTTCTAAATTTTCTTAGATCTACTTCTCATCGCCACCGTAATGATTCTATACATTCCCTACTTGCTTTACCCATGCACTTGATGAACTATATCATGGAAATTGTAACAAACCTAATAGTTGATCTCCTATATTGTGAGTGGGTGTTAATTAGCTTACAAAGCAAGGTAGTATTTTTCAAGAGTTTCCATGGGTTTAATCTCTTCATGCCATTAGGGTGTTTTTTGCCCTTCTTTGTTTTGGAGGAAGAACCTATACTCATATTTCCTTATTGACTGAATACATACCTATGTCTTATTATTCTGAAAATGTATAGAGATAACTCAAACTATTTTTGTCAGCTTTTTTTTTTTGGATTGGTTATGCTATATTGCCAATGTAAGGATATTTAATATTGAAGTAGATTCTCCAAAACACCTTGCTTTGTAAGATTTACTGGAGGTATTGTCCCATTGACTTTGGGCACCTTCTAGGAATTTACCTTATTTTAACATCACAAGTAGGCTGACATTTCTCTTGGAATCTTTATTTGATGGTTCTTGGTGTCCTAAATTCACAGGACATCCTATGAATGGCACTGACACCCTTTTGGAAAATGCGATTTAAATATCAGTTAGATGCATATAAATATAGCTAATGTACATTTTTAATAGCGTATATCACTTGCATTTACTTTAGAAATATTTACTATAAGGAGAAAGAAAGCAAGGAAAGGCCAGGGAGGGGAGCAGAACCTGACAAATTCCACTCTCCATTTTGGAATAGAGTCAGTCTCCATGACTGCCTCATGTCCTATCAAAATTATTCAATATATCTGTCAGTCAGAACTAAAAAGGAAAAGAGGCTTCATTAAAGCAAAATCGGTTAAGTTCATTTGAGTGATAAAACTATTTTAAAATTAATTTAGGTCCCAAAGAACCACATCTGGGGGGATTTATTAAAACATCTTTCGCATAGTGTGGGGCTTGTCTCTTGCATTTTAGTACATAGATTGATATTCCAATTGAGGTTCAGAGCTAAGTGGATGTTGCCACAATAATGGAATGCCTGTCTTCTATGAGCTGTAGATTTAAACCACATATCCTCTAATCTTAAAAAAATTTTTTTAATGGTTATTTCTGTTTAGAGAATTTCATATTTTAATTTTTGTGGAAGAGATTTAAAATGAATGAGAATAGGACTGATCTATTGTAATCTTGGTGCTGCCTCCATTTTTTGTTTGTTTAGAATGTTTCCTTCTGATTCATTCAAGGATTTAAATTCTTGATCTTTAGCCTTTGATATTAAAGGCTTTTAGGGATGCTGTTTCCATTGGCAACCAGCTTTAATTGCACAAGTAAGAGTCCTTTCTGGGATCACAAACTAAAAGAGCTGTTTGTAGTTTGCTTTTTAAAATATTCCCTCTCATCTAAGATCATCTAAGATCTAAGCATGCTTTCATGTTAGAAAAGCAGAAATTAGTCACTGCCACTCAGGAGGTGTCTCTAATTTGAAGCACTATGTATATATATATTTTTCCCTGTGAGGTGGTTATTGTTACTTGGCTCAGTAACAAATTGTAACATTTGTACACTGTCTCATTATTTATAAATCATTTTCATATCCTCATTTGAACTTTATAATAAGCCTAGGAAGTAGTATGTTCTTCAACATTGACTGAATGAAATGTAGATATTAATGTCACATTTTTTAAAGTAGGTATCTGAAGCACTGAGAAGTTAAAATGATTCTAAGGTCATTAGGTCATGTTTGGACCCCTCTTCAGCTTTTCTAGATCATAGGGCAACGTTCTTTATACCACTGTCATGCTACCACACTGATCATATATGTGACTTTAATTTTTGTTATTTTTATTGTTGATAAGGTAAAATTTACATAAAGTGAAATGTTCAGATAGTAAGTGTACAATCTGAGTTTTGAGATATACATTCACGTGTATGACCATCACACCAGTCAAGATATGGAATATCGCCATTTCCCCAATACTCTCATGAGGAATTTTCCCATAACTTTGACCCTAGGCAACCACTGTTCTGATTTTTTCCCCATAGTTTATTCTTTGCCCAGTCTATACCTTCTTGTGAATGGAATCATAGAATAGAAACTCTTTCGCGTCCCACTTCTTTTGCCCAGCCTGATGTCTGAGATATGTCCACATTGTTTCGTGTATAGTTTATTTCTTTGTATTGCTGAGTAATATTCCATTGTGTGACTATACCACCATTCGTTAATCTGTTCTCCTCTTGGTGAGCACGTGGGTTATTTCTAATAGTCAGCTATTTAAAATCAACCAAGATAATTTGTATACACATTTGTTTGTAGGTATACATTTATTTGTAGATACACATTTTCATTTTTGTTGGGTAATTGCTAGGTTACAGGGTAGATGACAGAAAATGAAAGAAACTGTCAAGGATTTCCCCAAAGTAGTTGTACTGTTTTACATTCCCACCAGTAATGTATGAATATTCCATTTGTTTCACATCCTTATTGATATTAAGTGTCATCAGTCTTCTAAATTTGGGTCATTGTAGGATACATAGTGGATCTCATTGTGGTTTATTCTGCATTTGTTAAAAGCTTTTTTCTTTTGCTGTATGCCATTTTTGTGTCTTTCTTAGTGACGTGTCCAAATTTTTCTGCCATTTTAAATAAGACTGTCTTTTTTTCATTGAGTTGTAGGCATCTTTATGTATTCTGGATATACATCTTCTGTCAGATACAGTATTGGGGATATATTCTCTGAGTTGGTGGCTTGCAAGTTGTTTTCTAATGCTGTTTTATTAATAAAAATCTAACTTTTCTTTTCCTTTGGAGTTATTACTTTCTGCATTCTGTCTAATAGTTGCCTTACCCCATGTTGCAAAGATGTATTCTGTGCAATGTTTTATAGGTTTAGAGTTTACATTTTAATCTGTAAGTTTAGCATTTACATTCTGTCCATTTTGTGCTAAGTTTCTTATGTGCTGTAAGATGGGTATTGAGGTTAACTTTTTTCCATGTGAACAACCAGCACCTTTCACTGAAAAGATGTTTATTTCCTTATTGAATAATTTCCAACCCAATTAACTGTATAAACATGTTTTTTCTTGGACCCTTTGTTCTGTTTGATCAATCTACTTGCCAGACCTTATGCCAACACCACAATATCTTGATTTCTGTAGCTTAATAGTAAGCTTTGAAATACAATAGTGTCTTTTAATGACTTTGTTAAAATTGTTTTGACTAATGTAGGCTCTTTGAATTTCCATTTAAATTTTAGAAATAGATAGTTAATTTTAGTGACATCCTACTAAGATTGTAATTAGACCTATTCCAATCTATAGGTCAATTTGGGGAGCATTAGCAATTTTAACAGTATTGACTATTTCAATCTATGACTTTAATATATCCTTTATTTACCTCAGTCTTTAATTTCTCCGTGGAGTGCTTTATAGTTTTCAGCACATAGGACTTTGGATATTTTGTTAAATTTACTCCCAAGTATTTTGTTTTGATGGTATTGTCAATAAAATTTTTAAATTTTATTATTTAATTGTAATATAGAACTACACTGATTTTACATATGGACTTTGTATGGAGAACTTGCTAAATTCACTTAGTGGTTATTTCATAGCACCTCAGATATTCTTACATAAACAGTCATGTTATCTATAAGTAGAGATAACCTTATTTTTTGAATTCTTGTGCAGTTTGTTTTTCTTGCCTTTTTGCACTGTGTAAGATCTCTTATACAGTATTAAATAGAAATGATGAAGGCAGATATCCTTGCTTTGTTTCTGATCTTAAGAGGAAAAGTGTTCAGTGTTGCCTCATTAAGTAAGCTGTAGGTGTTGATAGATATCCCCTTATCAGATCTAGAAAACTCCATTCTACTCCTAATTTGCCATGAACTTTTATCATGACTGATGTGTACCTTTGTCAAATGCTTTCTGTATCTGATGAGATGATCATATGACTTTTCCCTTTAACCACTTACTGCATTGACTTACACTGATTTTCAAAAGTTAAGCCAATTTTGCATTCCTAGGATAAACACCATTTGGCTATTCAGTTTCATTCTTTTTATATATTGCCAAATTCAGTATACTAAGTTTGTTATGGACTTTTGCATCTATATTCATGAAGCATATTGGTCTGCAGTTTTCTTTTTCTGTAATATCTTTGTCTGGTTTTGGTGTTAGAATTATGCTAGTCTCAAAATACTGGAGCGCATTCTCTCATTCTCTCTCCTACTGGAGGTAAAACTACAATTACCTTGATAGAAATAAGTCTCTTCAGATTGTCTATTTCATATTTTCTTAATTATGATTTTTTTGTCTTCCAAAGAATTTAACCATTTCATCTAAGTCGTTGAATTTATTGGCATACAGTGGTCCATAATATGCCCTGACTATCCTTTCAGCATCTGTGGCATCTGCAGGTATTTTGCCTTGGTCATTTGTGGTCTCGCCCTCTCCTCTTCTTTCCGCTGCTGTCACTGCTGCTTCTCCTCCTGCTCTTCTTCCTCCTCCTCCTCTTTCTCTCTCACCCCCTTCTCCCACCTCCCTCTCCTTCTCCCCTCCCAATTTCCCTCCCTCCCTGCCTCTCCCCCTACCCTGATAACCAAATTGGTAGGGGCTTTCCAATTTCTTTGATCTTTCCAACGAAACAATCTGACTTTAATTTTTATATTGTTTATCTTTTTTTATTTTACCAATTTCAGCTTATTTCCTTCCACTTCCTAGATGAGTTAATCAAACCCAAAGGATATTGAGAGATGTTATTTTTATTGAGTTCTATTTAATTCTGTTGTGCTTAGAGAATGAACTCTATGAGATTTCAATCTTTAACATGTATTTGAATGTATTCTATAGAACAACATAGGGTCCATCTTGGTAAATATTTCATGTGTACTTGAAGAGTGTGTATATATATAAACATATATATATATATATATCAGTTGTGATATAATGATAAATGAATTAGGTCAAGTTGGTTATGGTATTTAATCTTTTTTTAATTACTACTTGGTTTTGTATAATTTTTCTATCAATCACTGAGAGACAGAAGTGTTGATATCAGACTTTTTGTGGATTTCTCTTTAATTTTGTCAATATATTGCATCATCTGTTTTGAAACTCTGTTATATGGGCATATATTTGTAATTTATAATTATTATGCTTTCTATTGAATTTGACCTTGTATCATTATTAAATAACTTGCTTTATCTTGGGTAACATTCTTTGTCTTGAAGTCAGTCTATTTCATCTCTTACTAATAGAACTCCTCCAGACCTCTTAGGTTGCCTCTTTTCATGATGCACTGTTTCTGACCATTTACTTTCCACTTGCCAGTGTCTTTATATTTAAAGTATGTTTCTTATAGAGATAACATGTAGTTGAGTCTTACTTTTTACTCAGTCTGACTACTACTTCTCTTTTAGTTGGAAAATTTAGACCACTGTGTATAACATAATTATTGAAACGGTTGGATTTAATACCATTTTGGTTTCTTTCCTTTTTAAGTTTCATTACCTGATTGCAATTTCTTAAATCCCCCATTCCTCCTTTCCTGTCTTGTTTTGAATCAATCCTTTTTTAAAAGTTTCATCTTAATTCCTCCATTGGCTATTTAGCTATATCTCTTCATATAATTGTTTATATCTGTTTATTTTTATAATTGTATCATTATATTTTAGTGATTCATTCAAAGTCTTCAGAATGCATCCCTTAGAGATGATATTTAAACACTTTACATAAAATGTAAGAACCTTTTAATAGTCAAGTTCTTTTGTTCTCTAGAATAGTGGTTCTCAAAATGCAGGTCTTAGACAAGTTGCATTAACATCATTTTGGAAATTGTTGGAAATAAAAGTTTACTGGCCTTACCTAAGACAACGCTAAACCAGAAACTGCAGATTTGGAGACCATCGTCTGCTGTTTTTCAACAAGTCTCCAGTGACTCTGCTGGGCAGTAAAATTTAACTACTACCTTGTGAGGTGTCCTACTATATGTCTCTAGGCAGCATCCTTTGTTATAATTACTTGACTGGTTGTTTAGCTTTCCCCTAAATCCTGTGAACACAGGAAATGTGCCTCCTATTTACCTGACTCCCAAACTGATGTTGATACCAATTCTGAATTCATGGCCTAGAGTTGGGTCACTTACTTTGCCTAGATTTCTCAGCACAATTCTTTTTTCTCATATTTCAAAGGGCCCATATGTCTTCCCCCAAGGTTTTTGGAACATGGAAAAATTGTTTCCAAATGACTGCAATTCATTTCACAGAATTATCAGATGTTTTCCTTCAGGGAGAAAAAAGATTGAGAAATCTGATCATTTCTTCATGGAGTAAACCTGTTTAAAGAAATATTATCTTTGTAGTTCTAAATTTGATTAGTCCTCTTGGGTTGAAGTAGGAAGGGGAAAAATTTCTCTTGTTATGGAATTCTGCTCTCAGGAGCCTTACCAGTTGAGTTTTGTAGGTAGACCAGGCCCTCCTGGAGGAGAGAGCGCTTCAGGATCTAGTTGTTTGTGCTCCTGACCCAGAAGTAGGGTCATGACGTCATAATGTCTCAGGGACTAAGAAGGTAAGAAACTTAGGCTCCGTATAATTGAAAGCACATTCAAATAAGGATTGGGTGGAGGCAGTTCCAGGTTTATTTCGGGCACTAGGCTAAATTACTATGGGGAAGTTGCAGAACCTTTGTAATCTCAGTTTCATTATCTGTGAAATGAACAGAGTATTTTAGGTCCCTCCTATGTGACAAGGACTCTCAGCTTTCCTGGAGATTTCATCCTCCTCTGCATCCTAAATTTCTTCTTCTTGATTCACATATTCCTATGAGCCTACAGATTTTTCAGTATTTCTTATATTTTTTTAAATCTTTCTTACTTTTCTCTCTTCCACCACTCCAGAAAAATCATTCATCTTTGCTTTAAAAAATTTTTTTTCTACTAAGCTTCCATGAAAACTTACTTAAAAGAGGAAGTCAAGGGAGCCTTTGACTCTACAGCAAATCTTATCATGAATCCTTATCATGAATCCTAGTAAATCCTAAATTTGTTCTGAGTCATCTATTTGGTATATTACTAACCTCATAGCTTCAGAATGTCATGTACTTCTTTGGCATTTATCATAAATATGTGTAAAGTATATATAAACAAATATACAATGTATACCTAGTTATATATAATATTTATATTTTATTTAGTACGTATCTACTCTAAGGATATATATATTTAAATATAATATATACATATTTTAATGTAGTATATTTTTAGGTGCTATTAGAATGTGGGAAGTTTACTGCTTTTTGATGTGGCTGTCTTCATATACAAATCTTTTACATTTTGTCTTCTCTAAATTTAATCAGAAGCCTTTGTTTTACAGGTAGATACACTGTCACATAAATTTGCTTCTAATCTCAGAAGATTCAGAAACATAGTTTGAGATCCTTGTTTGAAAATTTTCTGGTTTGTAGTTGAATATATGCCTATTTGCTGCTTTGATAAAAATAACCAGAGTATAGAATACTTAATCAAATGTTCATCATTGCTATAGACATCCTACGTATGATTTTTCTTAACAGCAGATATTGAAAATGTTAGTAGCAAATACTGGCTTAGGCTTCAATTTTTTCTTACATGACATCCAGGCTGTATGCATTAAATGAGAGCTTTTACTTTCTCAGGCAAATCTGTTTTCAATATAGTCACAGAGAAATCAGTTGCCATGACTGCAAGAGTAGTTGCCCATTAATTCACTTATCAAATTACTGCCTAACAACAGTCATCCCTACTTCCTGGCCCAGGCACATGACTTGACCTTTCATTTTGAATTGCTAAGTAAAATTAAAAATTCAAGTATTCATTTTCCTCTATGTAAAGCTTGGTTTTTCTGTTTCCTTGGTTATCAAAGTCAACTTTGTCGGGTGGTAATACTTAGTCTTGTGTCATGAACTGTCAAGGTGGAGCTATAGGTTTTATTGATATCATAAAGATTCATAAAAGATAATTGACTGCCTACAATGGAAACTGAAGTCCCTTTACTATGAAAACTATAGCATGCAGTTGGGTGTTTGAGACTGACATTATGGCCGCTCACATATGGGATTATGTATATTTCTTGAAATGAATTCAATCAAATCATCTAGCAATAACCGGATACATTGTAGTTATTGCCTAAAGAAAGCCTCCCAAATTGTTTGAGGCAGGATTGTAGTAGCTGTTTGTTTTTGCTCTGACAGTCAAAAATCTTTATATTAAAAACAGTGCTTTTACAAAGACTAGGCATTTACAATATTTTCGACATTATTTTGTTTAGTCAATACTTCTGCTCTTCTGTATGGAGTCCTGAGAGGTACTTAAAGAAGGTATTGGAAACGTTGGAGCCTCTGGGAGAAGATATGAAATCAATTCACTAAAATGAGACATATTATAATACAATATAACTCATAAACACTGAAGAAATGATTGGATTAGAGTTAATTTAGATAATATTGGTACCCAAAGAAGTAAGGAACACTTGTTGTGATTGCCTTCATATAATTTAAGACTTCTATTTTCTGTGTATGCTAATCTTTTGGTAAAATGCCTGTGAATGTAATTGGACCCTTCTGAGTAACTGAAAAGGAAATGACAAATCAGTAAATTCAGTGCCAAACATTATTTCTAACAACCAATATTTGCAAACTAGTGCTAGGCTAATATATGTATATCAGGGCATACTGGCTCAAAAACTAGGTTATGGAATCACCCAGCATTCTGACTCAACCACTGTAACCTTTAGAAATGTATCTCAGCTTCCTTACTTATAAGCTAAGGATGTTGAAGTAGAAGATCTTTGACTCTAGTATTAAGTCTTATATTTAGAGTTTCACTGCTAAGCTATTGCCCTTCTTCTGGTCACAGCTGTGATTATTTGAATGTACATTGGTCTTTATGATAATTGGCTTCAGAAATTTTGAGAATTTTTGAATAAATATGCTATATATGTTAAACTTCAAACTTATCCTATTTTCTAATTGATTTTTCTTAAAAACAACAACAAAAGAACTTTTCAAGGCAGAAGGGCAACATTTACCAAACCTGAAAGTGGAATTGTCATGTTTCTATTAGATGCTGTTACGTATAGATATAAAAATGTAACTTAAGAGCTGGTTTATGCCTGAAATTGGTGATTATGGTGTTGGACTTTACAGAGAAAGGAAACAAACTATGTTAAATCCCAGCAATGAAGGCTGGAATTAAATAGGAGTGCTTGATCATTGCGAAGCATGCCTCTCACTCCTGCCCTTATCCAGTGACCGTCTGTTATTCATCTATTCTGGCATGTTCACTTGATTAATGAGTCAATTGGGACTGAAATAAGAATGTGAAGGGACTTGTGTTCAAGTCATTATGAATAAAAATGGCTGGTAGGTTGTACTGTTTCTATTTCAAGAAAAGCAGTGTTGATCTTCTCCACAATGTTTAGGAATAAAACAGCTTTCAAATACAAACATACATATATGACCCTAAAATAAGATGGGTTGGGACATGGGAAGAGTCTGCAGGATTTGTCTAGTCTCCCGTTATTAGCCGTGCCCAGATGGAGTTAGATCTCCATCACTCAGAAAAACTACAGAGGAAATTGCTTCTCATTGGTTCCCAAGGGAGACAATGCTAATGACTGTAGAGAAATAGTGCTGAATTCTTCCTTCAGTACACTTATAACTGTTAATATTTGTGTCTCGATTTTCTATAGTGAGTAGTATCCTGGCAGTACTCTTACTTTTAGGAAGAGGGATACTAGAATCTATCACTAGATGAAAGGAGTATTTGGTGTAATTCGAGGCCAAAAATTGTTTTCATTAATCCTAAAGTTTTATTAATCCTAAAGATACTGTGCTATATATAATCATATTATTCTAGACTTAGAGTTTTGTTGGCCAGTGTAGACATGTGTCTATATCAGTTCATGAATAACTATGTTTAACAAGGACAAAGTCCTATGCCAAACCAGTTTTGCTTATATGTACCTATTATTGCTCCCAATCCATGCAGTGTGGTAGATGGCCTGCCATTCTCATTCTGCCCATTTTCACAGGATCTTTCTTCCTGAAACAGCGGCCATCTTTTCAGCCCACAAACACCCAAATTGGGTGGGCTTTTGCTCACCTTCAGGATGTGATTCCAGGGTTCATTCTCTGCCACAAAGCTCGGATTCCCTCTCACACCCACTTTGCTGTCTGGATCAGGTCCTTAGCCTATAATTGTCTCTATTGGAACATCGTGAGAATAGCAATAAAATGTCGGACTTTGTTTTTCTTCTCTGGAAGACTGAACTCTGAGGACAGAAATTTGTCTCATTTTTCTTTGTGCCATGTATAACACTGTGGCCAATACAACACATAGTAAGAGGTTGGTAAACAAAATGAATGAAAATACCAGGAATAACACTTTTTTCCCAGAGAGAACATCAGAATGGTGACATTGTAGGGAAGTCAAACTTTCTACCACACTTTATGCATATAGCTGTGACACTATAGAGCTAGCTACCTTAAGTATCTTCAAAGAGAAACATCTGGCTTAAAATAAATTGTCTAGGACTATCAGAGAAATTATATAATTAAAAGCTAACAATGAGTTACGGTAATGTAAGTTTTCAACATTTAAAGAATCTGACTGTTCAGTTTGTGGGGGGAGGAATGCCATTTAAATAAAAGGAATCTTGGGCTAGTTTCTAAAATACTACACAACAGCTAAAGCAGTCACTTTCAGAAGTTTGGAACAACGTACTCTGTGTTTAGTAGCCCCAAATTGAGGATACATATAGGCATTATTGTCAGAGAGTAAACCCCTCTAACTGCTAATCATACTCCTGTTACTATTTACCACCAAAATTAAGACAGTGAGCTATCATCTTTTTTCTGATACTTATGCCATTTACGTTCAACTATATTCTTTTAAGATTAAGCTCCAGATTATGTTTTTAATGATGCTTCCTTAACCTCTACTGTCTGAGGGCAAGATCAAAGCACACCATAATACCATACATAGAACTTCAACTTCAAATTATTTCATCATCCCTCCCTGCTGCCCCATTTTTTGACTTTAAGGAATACACCTTGCAAAGTGATTTGGCGTAAGATAAAAGAGCACTTTAAAGCAATTTCAAGTGTATGACAAGATATCTAGAAAACAATTTTCCTTACCCGAAATTTGATTGCCTAGAAGGATAAATTATAAAAACCTAATTAAAAAACAAATTCATAATAATACTTGCAAATATCTAAAATAAGGTAATACAAATTTCCATACCAGGTGAAAACTTATTAGGATTCTTAATTCCTTTCTCAGAAAAGTCTTTCTGAATGGATTTATAATATGTATAATATTTTTTCACAGTGTTTGGACTGTTAATGTTTGTAATGTTAAATTATGTTTACTAATATACTCCTGATTTATAGTAAAGTTTACTTCCATAATTTTGGTCCAGACTCTCTTAGATTTAGATTTCAACATTTTATCATTCATTCATAATTCAGAATTTGATTGATAATCTCTGATATGGGGCACACTGTACTGGACACGAGGTAAATTGCCATGGACCAAGGGGATGATGCTGGCTTTTGTGGAGCTTCTATCATTCTGGACTGAAAATTTGTGACACAGAAATATTTCTTTGTCTTTTCATCTTTCTGTCTATCTGTCTCTGTCTCATTCTCTTGAATCTCCAGTTAATGGTGTTAGACTTTTAGAGAATGTCCTACAGTTTCCATTTTTTTCATTCTTCTTGTCCGTGCTTCAGTTTTGATACTTCCCACTGAACTGTCTTTGTGTTAACTAATCCTGTCTCTTATGCTGGTCTACAGTTAAGCCTATCCAATGAGGTCCTCATTTCAAATATATTTTGGATACAGCGGTTTCAGTTCTAGAATGCCCATTTAATTTTTTGTTTTCAGATTCAACTTCTGCACTTAAGTATTCCATTTTTTCACCTAATTTGCCCACAGTTTCATCTATTTTCTTTGCCACATTAAATGTTACATACTAACTCCCATATGTAACTCTTTCTGGATTATTATTATTCAATTATTTAACCTCTTTTATCACTTTTCCTTTTTATTCACATTTTGGATAATACATTGCCAAGGGCTTAATTTCTAAAGAGCATTGAATTTTTTCCAACAATCAGTCAAATTATTGACAGATCATTTTGGTCATATGGAAACTTGATTCTAGGCTTTGTGACAATACATTTGTTTTGTTTTGCCCCTACTTCTAGGGTGCAACATTTCTGGGTTTCGAACCCAAAGGCTAGATTGTTCACCAGCGTCTCTGTACTCTGGCTTCACCCAAACTTCAACCTCCATTTTCCCAGAACTGTACATGTTTCTGCTGGGCCTCTTGGTATTTGCCCTGTGGGTGTACAAGTTAGGGGTCAGCCAAGAACCTGAAGGGAATTTTTCACACAGATTTTTAGAGTTTCTCACCTGGTGTTATCATCTCCAGAATCCTCCCCTCAAATCCATCTTGCCCTGGCAATTCCAAATAGTGACCTGTATTTTCTTGCGAGCAAGAACCACTGCTCTTTGCTTGGACTCTTTGTCTGTCTTGAGGTTTGGAAGATGCCGTCAGTGAGATCCAGGAAGCAGATAGGACTCACCTTGTCTTCCCTCCTTCTCCGAAGGATTGGAAGTATGTTCTAGTTGCTGTTCAGTACCTACAAAGAGTTGTTTATATGTTTTATCTAATCCTTAGCTATTTATAACAAGAAGGCAAGCCCAATACCAGGTAATCCCTCCTGGCTTTTGATAATATAAATTCTGCCAACAATTTTTATCAGGAAAGTTCTTTTCATGTGGAACTCATTATCTTTATGTTACTAGTCAAATTATCACCATCTCTCCCAAGAATGTTGATGTGGGGAGTTGGCAGAATAGCGTAAACTTATTGTCTTTGAGTTTTGTTTCCAGTCATTAGTCCTGCCAGTTAAAGTTTTACCTCTTAGCTCTATGGTATCTTCTGACATTTTCAATGACTTTCAGTCCATATGAGATAATAGGTTATCTTGATATTCAGCTCCTGAACTTCAGCACTGGTCATTAGTAACAACCACGCTGTTCTTACTATTTTCCATTTGGCATTATTTTGTATTTGTATCTCTGATAGCATTTCATTGGCTTCTCTACCTCATGTGCCCTGTAGATATTTATAATTTCTCTTCTCAGAATAGTTTGTTTCATATTCTTTCTAGTCATTCTAAGTGACTCACATAGCTTCAGCCACTGAGCAAAGCGTTTCTTTGGTATGGAGTTGCAGTTCTACACCTTCAGGGTTGTCCCTCAAATGTCAACTTCTTTGAATTATTGAAATAGTATTGAGCTGAGTGTTTCTGCTATTATTTTGTAGAAAACTGAGAGCAATTTGCCCAACATCTAGGGGACTCTCTCTCTTCCTCCCAAATCTTTCCCAAACCCATAAGCTCCATGAAGGCAAAGACTGTCTTACTCATCTGTGTGGACTGTGTAACGCACTGGACACAGCTGACCAAGATTTTCTCCAGCAATGTTTTCTTCCATGTGTGACTGAAAGTTCTGTTAATATCTTAAGTACAGTTGTCCTGCTTATTCACCAATAGATTTTGAAGGTACTCTTTTTATTTATAAAAGGTGAACATTTTATTATACACATCTAGCCCACACATATATATATATAGCAGAGACTTATTTGTTTAAAGCAAAAATAAAATCTTGCTCAGGATGAGGAACTAGAACTCCTGGGCATGGTGGCAAGTGGGAATGTAAGCAACAAATGACATTTTGCTCTGCAAAAGAAAGTGTAAGAGTCAGGGGGAAGCCATAAAGACCTCTTAGGTACAGGGAAATCTTTCCTATGACTGAAATCTGTCTTGCTTCCATACAGAACCCTGTCTCATCACCCTCTAATCTCCACTTGAAACTGACTGCCTTCATGGATAATTTGGGTGAGTGTTTTGTGTTTTGTTTTACTTTGATCTTTGGCATTTAAAGAAGACTGTGTTTCACATGGAAACCAAAAGATCAAGGACCAGGATGAGCCGGTATCAGTAGACAGATGTGGCCACAATAACAACTGGCAGGGATTTGGAGAAGTGCTGTAGACTTCCATAGGCTATTCCATAGGAATAGAATTCCATAGGAATTCTAAAACATTTTACCTGGATCTGATAGCAGAGAGATATCTTAGTTAATTACTAGATAATAGTAGCATTTACCAAGTACCACTTTAAAAGTATTATAAAGTGTAAATTCTTATTGTCTTGGTATATTTGAGCTCCTCAAGGGTGGAATCAGGCCTCACACCTTTTTTGTTTCTCTGTCTCTCATCTTTATAATACAGACAAATGACTTATAGGGTGAAATTTAAAATTGGTCATTTTGAATGAATGAAATGAATAAATTAATGAATTTAAGGTATTCTCTCACCTTTAGGAACCAATAAATGATTGGATTTACCTGATTTCAAAATACTTTTTAAAACATTAGGGGTGGGGAGGGAATCTTCTAAATGTATTGCTAATCATCTAGATTCTGGGAAACATCTACATCAGTAGTTCTCAGATATTAGCATGCTTCAGAGTGAGCTGGAGGGTTTGTTAAAACAGGTGTGGGGGCTGTACACAGAGTTTCTGATTCAATAAATCTGGGCTGGGGCCCAAAACTTTTCCATTTCTAGCAAGTTCCCAGGACTTGCTGATGATGCTGATCTGGTTACAATGTACTGAACCACTGATTAAGGTGACACAGTAGAACATATTGAGCGCCCTTCACAGATAACATTGAAGGAACACTTTGTTCTTGAAATGCCTGAAATATCCTTTGCTGTCCTGTAGCAAAACAAAGCAGAAGGTACACTTATTGTACATCCTTGGCTCTGCCACCCACTCAGGATGGCCTTTAGTAAACCATCAAATCTATTTGTGCTTGAGCTGCTTCTTATGAAGGGGTGCACGGTAACTTTCATATTCTGCAAGCTCTTTCCAGTTTTCCTAGAATGAAAATTCCCCAACTACAGAATTGAAAGGGTGTAATCCTTTTAGGAAGAATAGTTACTAAGCTCTAGTGATTCAGTTACATTTTACCCCAGAAGTTTTTGTTACAATAATCTACATCTAGACCCTGGAAAAGTAACACACTAATACTGAGTATAACGAAAAGCAGCAATTGACCTTTATCTGTCTTTTATGCCGGCTCTGGTACAAAGATACTTAATGTGCCTCATTTAGACTGGGGTCTAGACTCTCTCCTCCTACATCACAGGAGGGCAGGCTGCAGGAGAATGGAGCAGTTGCCTTCTTTGTATCCAAGGACACTAGCTTAGCTCTTGGTGTCCGTGCACATTAATTTAGATAAGACAGTCATCCAAAAGGAATGAAATCATTAACTGCTTCCCCAAGGTCTTGAAGGAAAGGAATTTCAAACCCGGTATCTTTTTTCTGTTAGAAAAGTAGATTCATGTTTTCAATTCAGCCACATGGCAAAAAGATATTTTCATTCTCTTCCTTTTCTGAAATATCAAATTCCCTATAATCAGAACATCTTTTTGAGTCTCTGTATGTGCAAAATTTGATTAGTGGATTTATAACAGTCACATAATCTGAAGGCATATGCAAGGTCCAAACATTAATTTTTACCTTCTATATATGATAATAAATATGTGATTTAGTTAACTGTCAGGTTCATTCTGTTGCCATTAGTCTCCATGCTTGCTCTTTTTTTAATGGTTGACATTGATTGATACTATCTAGACATTGATTATGTTTCTCACTCTATTGTTTGTTGTGAAATAGAGCTTTGAAAAGAGTTGAGTTCCAAGTGGCACCTTTTTCTGTGAACTACCACATGCCTTGCAAAATAGACTTGTGTAGCATCAGGGAGTCACAGCCAATGTTAGACTGCTCTAATTTTGAATTTTCTGCTCTGTATCCTTGTAAGTTCTGTGCATTGGATGGACATTTGGATTCCAGCAGGCAAGAGAAAACAATATAGTCAGCAACAGACTGCAGAATTTTAATGAAAATCCTAGTACCCCTAGAGCAATGATACACTTTTAGACACAAATTAACCTTTCCTTGATATTATGGCAAAAATGGATGGAAGTAGGGTGACCACAGATGCCAGTTTGCCTGGGACAGTCTTAAGTTTGTGCCTGTTTCCTTGGAAACTTGTTAATAATGCTCTTTTTTGTTCTAAACTGCTGCAGTTTGGATAGTAAATGTGGTCACCTTATTCAGTAGTACGTGTAAACCACCCTTAAAAAACGACCTCTTTGTATGTTTGTTAAACAAGTGAGCTGTAAGCATTTTCTGATTCCTTATATGCGCATAGTTTCTAAAACATTGGGAGGACAACAGGCATTTACTTCAACAGATAATTAGTCTTGGATTCAAAGAGGATCCCCGATGGACACACTGAAGGTATAGTGGCTTTGAAACAGAGGATGTGGCACCTGGGTGACACCAGTCCTTTCAACAGTGATGACTGGAAATTTATAACTGATCTTAAGGTATCTGGAAAAAAAATGACTTGACATCACACTAAATACATTTTTAAATTAATAATATTGCTGTCTATAGTGCAGAAAAATTCTAGCAAATATTTTGAATTATTTAGGAAAAGGAAGACATTATTATGGGGATATTTACAGATAAGAGGGTCCATTATGTATAAAAACGCATAAAGTTTCCCAGTGAAACGCGGTCTTCCCTTTGTTGCTCATTATGTTTATGTTTATTATTATCTACTTATGTTCATTATAGAGTTAAGGCATAGCTACTACCTCACAGTATCAAAAAATATCATTTGTCATAAAAACTGTATTCTGAAAAACAGTTCCTCGTTTCAAGGAAATGAAATATTTAGCAGCAACTTTGTTCTTAGTATGGTTTTAGGCCCTAGAATATATAAGAAATAATTTAAAGTTCAGCAAAGAAGCACAAGACAATTATACAAATGCAGGTTCACAATAAATAGGATATAAGATCATCCTACAGAATGTATGATGTGTGAGATTTTAAAGACATTTAAGGCGTGGCAATTAGAATTTGCCTGCTAGTTGGGCCTTCAAATGATGTACAAAATGACTGTGCTTATTCAGGCTCATGTGCCAAATTTCAACCTTTTAGCAACTTTCATGTCAAGTGCTTGAGCAAACCACTGCTAAATTTGTAGGGCAATTAAACAAATGGCAGAATAAGAACCTCCTGTTTATTTATGTTATTATGTTATCATATATAACCTCCTGTTATTCAGACTTAAGGGCCATTTTGTTGTGCATGGAAAAAAGTTGCTCTCTGGAAATTCCAGGTACAGGGACAGAGAAAGAGAGATTTGAGTAACTAATGCTCTGAGAATATTAGAAGTTGTGAGTGATATGTCTGGCATTAAAGAATGCAATTTTGAAAAATCCAAATGACAACCGATTTTAGAATTGTCTTTCTTTAAGGCTACATATTCAATTGGAGAGCCAGTATATAAAGGATGGGAATTTTTAAAGCCCCTTTAGCCTCAGTAAATTATTAAAACAGAGAGGAACCTGGTAGTATTGGGATCTTTGCCTTCCATGTTCCTGGCAGGCTGAAGGTCGCTGATGTTGACCATGCAGAGAACTTGGCCTTGGCGAGTGGGCCTTCTTATCTTCCCTTCCTAAAAGTAGTAATTTTTCTATTTCCATTTACCCAGGCCAGAGTAGCAAGCAGTACTTTTCATGTATGCAGTTGTTGTAAAAAACCACTAAAATAATGATTTTTCTTAAGGCATTCAAGAGATATTCACTGAGAGGGATTTTTGTATGTAGAATTTTAGGCAAGCAGGGGAACTGTAAAGTTTCCTTACTGAGAAAAAAAAGCTTTTTTTGTTGTGAAACTCCTAGTACCTTTAGAACAGTGATACACTTTTAGATACAAATTACCTTTCCTTGATATTATGGCAAAAGTGCATGGAAGTAGGGTGACCATAGATGACAGTTTGATAGGAAATTGAGGCTGTGTTCAGTGATTTTTAGAATAGCCATAGAAGTTTCCAAGGTCCTTTTCAACTGAGCTCTCAAGAAAAGGTAGGGGAATAATATGGGAGAAAATGAAAAACCAGAATACTTACCTGACTAAAGCTCACTCACACGGGAGCCAAGTTGGAACTCAAGCTGTTCTCTCAACACTCGAGCTGGCAAGCTTTCCTTTATGCAGGCACCCTCCCTAGCTCGGATATACCCAGATTCTCAGGGGAAATGCTTGCGTGGAAGCTAGGTTAATCAGTCTGCTGCTCTTCCAAAAACAAATGTTGCTCTATATAATATTCCAATAAACATTTTGTGACTACATCTGAGTTATTGGAGATTCTTTTTCTCCACCTGTTAAAAATCTTTTGTATCTATAAGAGACCAGCTTTGTGTTCCCCACAAACAGAACTGACCTAAATTGAAACAGATAAACCAAAACCTGGTAGAAAGCCCCACCCAGACCAGTTAAATCCATCTCTGGAGGATGGGGTCAAGGCCTCGTTACTGTAAGGGGAGGGCATGGGTATTTGTCAGGCTGCCATAACAAAGTACCACAGACCGTGTGATTTAATGACCAACAGAAATTTAGTTTCTCCCAGCTCTGGAGGTTAGAAGTCCAAGATCAGGGTGTGTTCAAGTTCAGTTTCTTCTGCGGCCTCTCTCCTTGGCTGAAGGGATGCCTGTCTTCTTGCTGTGTCCTCACATGTCCTAATTTCCTCTTCTTATAAGGACACTAGTCATATTGGATTGGGGTCCACTCTAACGACCTTATTTTACCTTAATCACCTCTTGAAAGATTTCACTTCCAAATACAGTCACATTCTGCGATACTGGGGTTAAGATTTCAACATAGGAATTTGCAGGGAACATGATTCAGTTCCTAATAACATGCATGGGTTAGAAGTCCTACTTCAGAGGCTCTCCAGGCTGTTTAAAGGCACTGCACACCTGGGATATTTGGAACAAAGTTCATGTAGTCCATACTTCTGCTAATAACAGGCTGACTCTTGAGGGCAGCCTCTATTCGGAGTTAAGAGCCTTGAGTTGCAAAGCAGTATGGGATGCTGCAAGCATACAGGATTTGTTGATTGCAAAGGCAGCGTCTTTGACAAGAGTCACATGTACACAGGTAAGTAATTTAACCATTCCAAGTCTTACTTTTCTTTCCTGAAAAATAGGAATAATACCTATCTCATAGTTTATTTTATAGACCAGCAATGATACTATTTGAAGTGATAATACAGTGACTGATGGATAGCAGTGCTCAAATATCAGGAAAAACAGGATCCTAATCCTCCCTCTGCCTCTTATTAACTGTAGATCTGTATTCATTTTCTATTGCTGTTGTAACAAATGACCACATACAAAGTGGCTTAAAAAAAACTGATTTATTATCTTATTCTTCCAGAGGACATAAGTCTGGTACAAGTGTCACTGGGCTAAAATCAGGGAAGTAGCAGGGCTGTGTTTCCTTCTAGAGGCTCTAGATAAGAATGCGTTTTTTGCCTTTTCCAGCTTCCGGAGGCTGCCTGCATTTCTCAGCTCATGGTGGCCTTTCTCCATCCTCAAAGCCAAAGGTGGTGGGTTGAGTCAGTATCTCTGACCCTGGTTCTGATATCATTGCATCTCTTTCTCTGACTCAAGCCTGGGGAGATTCTCTGCATTCAGGGACCCATCTGGTTAGATCGGATCTGTCCGGACAACCCAATCCAGGATAATTTCTCCCTCTCAAGGTCCCTACTTAATCACATCTGCCAAGTAAAGTGACAGACTCACTGGTTCACAATAATGGGGCCATTATCTGCCCACCACAGTATCCATGAACATGTTTTCTCTTAGCCCGTTCTTTAACAATGAAATGGAGACATCACTATCACTGCCCTCAACTTGAGAGGTTTGTTGTGAAAGTCTATACATTTCTTATTTGAGAGTAACAATACTACAATGAATAAACTTTATTTTTGTTCTATGGCCAAATGAGAAACAAAGACAGATTGTCCAAACCACGAACAAAAATTCTGTCAATTCTCCTTCCTTGTGGGGTGAGTCTTACCTTTTCTTCTTTCCTTCCTCCCTCCCTCTCTTCCTTCCTTCTTTCCTTCCCACACCCTCCCCTTTCTTTCTTTCTTTTCTTACCTGGCCCCTCCCCCTGCCCCTCCCCCTTTTACTGTACTGATAGCTCTCTTCTGTCTTCCAAGTTCAAGCTCCTGTTCTTACTTTGGAAATGCACCACAATGCCTATCACTAATCTTTTAATTAACCAAGATAACCTCATTCTCCAGCTGTGCCCCATGTACACACATATAAAATTGCAACTTGGATGTGGTCCTTATCTATTGGATACTGAAGTTGACACTGAGATTAATGCCATATTTTAATATTCCTGAAAGCCAGAATTTATTCAGCTAGTCCTCAAATAAAGTGAAGGTATAATGAGTGTATGTGAATATTTTCCTGGATATGTTACTCTTTTCCAGTAGGCATGTCAAGGCTAGTCCTGCTCCATCCATGGGAAATAAAGGAATAACCGATGCATAATATACATTAATCTGTTATATTCATACAACAAAAAATAGCACTTCAGAATTTGGGTTTTGTAGTCAAAGATATCAGGGTTTAACCCTCGTCTGCTATTAGTTACTAGCTGAATAACCATGGGAAAGTTTTATGTTATATAACCCTTCATTTCCTCACCTTTTAAATGGTGGTAATATTTCACTTAGGTTTGATTCGAGGATTAAATAGGGCATGAGATCCATTCATCACAATGTCTAACACACATGAAGCACCCCATACTTAACTCTTGCTCTTACATGTTGTCTTCAGCTTTCCAAATGGCTGATATGAAGAAAATGGGAAAGGTGAATAATTTTAGAATGATAACGATCTGTGAAAATGAATTTTGTCTTTCCTCTGGGGAGACTCAAAGACATTTATAGGAAGCAAACATAGTGAGTAAATTAAAAAATAGAAACAGTTTCTAGGTGTCTGCCCCTTTCCTTCTCACCAAAGGTGGTTGCAGCTCTTCTCTATGGCTTTTTCCTCTTCATTACCCACCAAAAGGAAAGTCTGTCATTTTTGGATTTGTTTTTCAAGACAATCCAAATTTTTTATAATGCAAACTCTGGAGACATGGGTGAAGGAGAGGAGAAGGGGTGTGAGGGTGGGAAGGACTGTTTACTGGTTTGTTTTTTTAGGATTTGAGCAGAAATGAGCCAAAGGAGCTCTCCTAAGAGTAAAAACAAGAGATTTGAAAACATTATTGTATGGAATATTACTCAGCTATAAAAAAAAGAGTGAAATCTTGCCATTTGCAGCAACATGGACGAACCTAGAGGTTATTATGTTAAGTGGGATAAGGCAGACAGAGGTAAACAAACAATGCATGATTTCACTTACAGGTGGAATCTAACAAATAAAACAAACAAACAAAATAGAAATAGACTCATAAACATAGACAATGGACTGTTGGTTACCATGAGGAGGGGGTGGGTGAAATAGGTGAAGTGGATAAAAAGGTACAAAATTCAAATTATAATATCAGTTAGTCACAGGAATGGAAGCACAGCCCAGGGAATATAGCCAATAATATTGTAGTACCTTTGTATGGTGGCAGATGGTAACCACACTGGATGGGGCGAGCATTTAGTAATGTAGATAATTGTCAAATCATTATGTTGTACATCTGAAACGTATATAACATTGTGTATCAAATCTGTTTCAATACAAAACTTTTAAAATTGTGGATTATGTATTTACTTCAAGATATTAAGAAATACAATTAAGAAGTTATTGTGAAATTATGTTTTAACTATGAACCTATGTATTTGCTGTACACCTAACTGTGGTAAGCTAAGGGTCACAAAACAGCAGATATTGAGAGAGAAAAAGAAATAGGAAAAGAGAGCGAGACAGAGAAAATAGGTGTGAATAGAGAAAGGGAAAGAGCCTTAAGACAAGCTGCTTATTTCAAAATTCTGACTGAGGCGCAACCCTGTGATATGAGTCAGCTGTGTGCATATTCAGCTACTCAATTTAAGGTCAAAACTTAGATAAGGCCAAGACCACAGATCAGTTGTAAACCTCAGATTTTAAAAAGTCTTAACTGGTTTATTCTGGGTCTCATGGAAACAAATAACTGGCCTTATGAACGGGACCTTTTTAAGCTGCAGGTTTTGGCTCCATAGACCCAGCTAGAATCAGGGATCAAGCCCAAGCCTGGACAGTGACTGAGTGGGTACAGACATGTTGGATAAAAAGGGACCCTTTCATCTTGGACAAAGACCACAGATTATGCACTCCTGAGTTTTAAATTTCGGCTTTGTCATTAGGCTATAATTGTAGTGCTGCTGTGTTTTCCCCCCTTTTTTCTGCACTCTTTCCTGGAAACAATGGCAGTTTTCATCTAGAGACTGATGTTGTGTCCGGATAGTGGATATCTGATGTCTCTTTTTTATGGATCAGATGCTGGTCTGATTTTTTGTTTTTCCAAGTTCCTAGCTGTATCCTTAAGAAGCTCATTCATACAGAAAGTAGATGGTGTGATAAGTAAAAATCAGGAGACCTGTATTCATACACTTTCAGTTGAATAGAAAGTATTGCAAATGAATACCAGTTTTAGAAGGCGCTGTCCTCAGGGCTATTGAAACCCAAATCAAAACAAATCATGACTCCTACAATTAAATGAATGATGATCTGGCTCATGAGACTGACAAAAACATAAATCAGTGTAATGCAAGTTAACAAGTGATCGTTATAAACCAGGTCATCTGTGAACACAAAGAAGGTAATAGAGAAAGGTCTTTGAAAGATTCGCTGAATAGATGATATTTAAATTGAATCTTTAAGATTAGGTCATTATTTACTATAATACTGTGTATAGCTTATTTTTCTCTTCCTAAAATTTATACATGTGCAAGTTATTTGTCCTAGGACTAGCAAAACTAGTCCTCCATAATCCTGTAAAAGACAACCATGTTAGCATTTTATCTCAGCCTTTTTTTCTTTCTATGCAGTTGTTACAAGGCTGAGATTTATCTGGATAATATATATCCCTTTTATCTTATTCAAAAATGTTACTTTCCCATTTTTTTAAGCTGCCAATAATATTGCAGTCTCTCTATAAAATGTATTTGCCTATACCATAATTTTAAACGAATTCCTTATTATTGGGTATGTAAATGTTTCCTTTTCCTTGTTTGTTTCTTTGTTTTTTATTGTTATGAGACTTAACAGTGTGATTAATATCTTTGGCATTCAGTCTTTGCTGCATTTAAAAAATTTCCTTAACATAGTTTTCTGGAAATTGACTGTTGAGTGGCAACACTTGAAGGTATAAAGGGACAGATACAGAAATGGTTCCAGGTATGCATAGCAGCAAACTCACAGGCAGGCTGTTTTCTAGGTTGAGACAATAACTGGGGGAAAATGAATTTCCTCTGGAAAGATAACTGAATGCAGAGATGATTTTCCACATAGGTCTTATGTTAATATGTGAGTATAGAGTCCTTTATATGTGAAAACAAAAATAAAGCAGAAGTCTGCAAGCCTGGATTTTAAATTATAAATGACATCATGGATCCCTGAATGTAGTATTTCAGAGAGAAAAGATGTCTCAGAATGGGAGATAGAAGAAATTTACAGCTTGTCCAGGTGGGCAGGAGCTGTGAATTATAAGTAAAAAGTGACTAAGTTGCGGGGGTGTGGGGGCAAGCTGCTAGTTGTTGAGTTGCTAACAGAAAGTCCATTAAGCAGTGTGTCCAGATCTGGGTCAAAAATCATAAAAAGGAAGAGCTAATGATGAAGCACCAGACAAATTCACAAAAAAGATCACATTTTTCCAGAGGTGAAATAGTTGGCATTGAGAGGTGGAATGGCCTGGAACAACCCAGGAATGGCAGTTTCTTTTGGTGAGAACAGAGGGTCACAGGAAGAACCTTGGGAAGATTTTCTGGAGTGCTTTTATAGGGAGCTGAGCCTGGCTGCTGAGTGACAGGAAACCACTTCAAATCTGATTGGAAGATCTCTTCCTGGGTCAGGGAATACCAGAGTGCCCAACCCACCACAAGGTGTGGAGAGTCAAGAGTCCTTCCCTACCTTCTGGGAAGAGCCAAAACCAGAGGGAAACACCAGGGCAGGCCATGTTCCTTAGCCAGAAAGGGTCCCCTTTCCCTTTGGCTGATAGCAGCAGAGAGAAACATCTCGGTCAGCACACCAGGAGTTCACCTGATCTCCGTTTCGTTTGCTTCCACGTTTTAGAAACAGAAGCAAAAAATACCCAGTGCTAGATCTCCATACTCCTGGAACTAGAACGGGTCTCTTAGGGAAACCACTGTATGCTGCCTACTGGAGCTGATCTTTCCTCCAGCCAGAAGGGCTGGCAGCAGACATGGCCTTGAGCAATTAGAATACCCAACCTACTGACCATAGTGAATGGTTTAAGGATGTGTCCAATACTCACATGAAGACAATCAAGGTCTGGGTTTTTTTTCCTAGCAGAAGATGTCACCAAAAACTCTCTCTGTTCCCTGGGATGGCCATTAGCTTTTTTTTTTCTGTTTTTTTTGGAATGAGAATGGAGAGAGATAGAATCCAATTGTACTTTAATTCCCTGGACCCATTCATGCCTGACGCTTTATCCCTGATCTTCCCAGTCATGCTTAAACCAGACCGTACTGCTTCCATCAGCAATGACTGAAACGTATCGACTAATACAGATCATGTATTTCTTATGTGCCACAGAAGTGCGTTTGTTAAAAAGGCAATATTTATAGGGAAGACTCTGTAGTGAAGGATGGGAATAGCATATATTGTATTCTCTCTTGACCCATTAATCTCAAGTTTCTGAGAATCTCCATGAGAGAAAAACTTGCCCTAGAAAAGTTCAGCAACCTTGTGTAATGAAAATAAGATGAGATGGTCAAATACACTTATAGGTATTTATTGAGTTCACAAAATCATAAAAATTTGACACTGAGTAAACAATGTTATTGATTTTTAAAGCAAGCTTTGTTATAATGGCTATCTTAATTTCTATATATTATTCTTTGCTTACTGGACATTTTTAGGTTTATTGCTCCTCTGCACTTCCAACAAGGTGGTTGTAAATTTGGTTTGCTTTATTGCATACTAAGAAGTATTAAGTCTAAGTCTCCTTCCAAATTGTCAACACTTTCTAGATTTTATGACTTTGAGTCATTGGTGCCCTAGTCTATGATCCCTCCAATGATGCAGAATAATCTGGATGTTTGAGATGGAAAAAGCTTCAGAAAACCTCACACCTATTTCTGCATGTCTTCACCAACATCTGGGTTAAATAATTTTCACTCTTCCCTTGAAACTTTAGCACAAGTCATCACCCCCTCTAGGTAGGATTCAGCCTTGACATCTCACAAGCTCTGAAAGGCCTGCTTCTTTTTGCTCTCCACAGGGTCAATCACAGAAGTTCCTGTCCTTGCTCTAACAACACAGAAGTTGTTTAACACTTTAACTAGGCTATTGGGAGGAGCTGACTTCTTGGGAAGTTGCCTTAGAAGCATAAAAAATTAATATTTTTATTTCCTTCCCTCCATTCCTTAGATGAATTTATGCTCAATGTAAGTGAGTACTTGCCCATTAAAGGAACCTCATAAATTGATGCCAAGGCTATTTCAAGACAATATCTGTGGATACAAAACAGCATGATTATGGAGACTTAGGTATTCATGTGCATGATGTTGGCCTGAGTTCTCTTTACCATTTTAGTTAATGTATTATTATAAAGTTACAGGTGAGAGGCTTCATTAGAAACTCAGTTTTATCCCATCTCCAGGAACTGTATAAATAACCCAAGTGCTCTTATAACTTTAAGAATATAGGAGAACCCCAGCCCCTGCACAGTAATGTGATTCTCATGTCCCCTCATAGGGAAGCAGAAAATGGTAATAATTAAGATACTTCCCCACTCTATAAGATCCTTAAAAACATAAATAGCTGGTAATATTTGGTATGTTTCTTGTGCTGTCTCTTTGGCCCTGCAGAAGAGGTTGTTATGCTTTGATGTCCACAATCATCACTTAGTGGGCTTGTTAATATGCAGATTTCTGGGCCTACTCTCATATATTCCAACTCAGTAGGTCTGGAGTGAATCCAGAATATAAACTTTGAACAAGCTTCCCAGAACAACTATTAAAAGTGTTCCATGGGCCATATTTTGAGAAACGTTGCCATAGGGAATAGAATGCTCAGTCGTGTCAGGATAGCCCAGGGATTCCTACAGTTCCCCCAAGCTATGTAGAGATGGGCTATGATGCTCCCCCGTTAGTATGCCCCAATAGGTTTTGACCAAGATGGTCCCAGGAGAAAAGGCTATCTTTTGATATCTGAACTTTTGGGTTCAGATTTTTACCCCATGTTTTACCTTTGACTCATTAGCTTGGACATGATTTGCAGTATTGAAGTAGCATCTGGCTGGCTGGCAGTCCAGAGTGCAACATAGTTTCAGGCTAAACAGAATTCAGATATAGCACTATGGTTTGCGGGGTAGTGTAACTGGTGAGAAGACTTCCAA
Organism: Manis javanica; assembly: GCF_040802235.1. Taxonomy (NCBI): domain Eukaryota; kingdom Metazoa; phylum Chordata; class Mammalia; order Pholidota; family Manidae; genus Manis; species Manis javanica. Next base: position 18,679,587 of record NC_133170.1, on the reverse strand, counting down.
TCTGCTCTAATTGCTCATGATGTCTTATGGTCCTGATCAGATCACTTATCAGCATCCTGCATTTGTCCAGCATAATTTCTGTTCACCACACTGGGTTATGATTTTTGACATATTGTTTCTAGCCAAGATGGTAGCTGGAGACAGGATGTTGACTCACTGTTAATTAATTTTAACTGGGAAGATAATCACGGCAGCATATGTCTTGTTTGGTTTATTTTTGTCATTGTCCCTAAGAAATCTGGATGCATAGTGCTTACCTTCTTGTTACCTGTCCTTTGATTGCACCCCTTTTCTCCCATAAAAGCTTTCATTTGGTGCTCTGGTTGACTTTGGTGCATAATATTAACTATTAACAAGGAATTAAAGTAATAAAGCTAAGTTAGCAAACTAGAGACCTGCTTTTGCAGAGTCATTATGGATGTGAAATATCCCAATTTCCCATAGAAAAGTAGTTTGGTAAAGTTTGTGTAGATAATTAAATTTCAGTTTGCCTATGAAACATCTTAATTTTTCATATTGTGATTTTTTCCCCCCAATGTCCAATAGAATGAGTTGACTAGAAAAATTAGCAGAGTGAATTTCAAGATTCAAGTTGCAAATAGTATCATTTGGCTTAGGGACAAAAGCTGAGCAGATAAATGGAAGCTGGATGCCCCTTCTCCTGAGAGAAATGGATAAAGACGGACATATTACTAATTTGGCTATGGTAGCTGAGTTTTTTTTAATGTGTTTGCACTGCTGACATAAGTATTTCATACAATGAAAGTATAGCAACATATAAGACTTGCTGTTTAATCTAAAAAATATGCCCTGTTTTTAGCTTGGCACCAAAAATGAGCAGGTGACATTACTTTATGCAATAGATGAAGTCTGGATAATGTGTTTGCAGATTGAATTTCTAGATAGGATATCATGTACTACATTTTCTGGAGGTGGACAATTCTTAAGGGGAATTCTATAGTGATTATTTTTAAGATAAAGCTAGCCATTCTTTTTATAAATTCAATCCTAATGTTTCCATTTAGAAGAGTATAGTATATCAGGGTCCAGGAGAACATAACCTAGCTATCAAAAGACCTGTTTTTGAATCCCATTGCTATTTCAATACTTTGCTATACAATTGAGAGGTTTGTATTAGATGATTTCTAAGAACTCATTCACATCTAAAATATCAGGATTCTAATTTCAATTTTTTAGTAACTGAATTTGTTCAAAATAACAGAGGATTAAGACTCACAGTTGTTAAAATACCCCAAAGCTACACCATCCAATGTAGTAATCACAAGCGACATGTGCTTACTGAGCTCTTGAAAGGTGGTTGGTCCAAACTGAGATGCACTGTTAAGTGGAAAGTACATGTTGGATTTCAAAGGCCTTGTACAAAAATTGTGAAATATCTCAAGAATTAATAATTTTTATATTGATTATATGTTGCAATGACATCTTAGGTATAGTGGGTTAAATAAAACACATTGACATGAATTCCATGTTTCTCTTTTTATTTTAAATGCAAATCATTTTAATTTAAATAATTTAAATTTAGGCCACTTATGATAATCTAATTTAAAATAGGAAATTTCAGCTTCAATATATGGCTTATACTATATTTTTGGAGGCAGCACTACTCTGAAGGAACAACACATCCTACACAGAAACCCTCCCCAAGATCAAAATTTTCATGCCTGATGGAACCTTGATGATGTAGAAGAGATTTTTTGAAGTTAATATGAAAACATTATTTCTTAGAAGTATATTTCACAGAACGCTAGACCTATGAGATACATCTCCATAGCTGAGTGAATTTAAGCAACACTGTGCTACTAAGCTCTCTGATGCACCATCTTCATTCGCATAGTGGAAGCTCAAAGAAGTCATGAATAATGAAACTTGCTTTTCTTATGCTAATCTACAAATTCATTTCAAATAGAATCTGTTTCTTAAATGACAACTAGTAGTCTATAGGCTCAAGAAAGTTACTTTGTGAAATGCTAGTGGAGTAGGTAATCTCCAGGTCTGTTTTGTCTGTCCTGTGTTTATAGGCAGTTTATGGGAGTTCATCTCATATAAGTTGTGCTTGCTTCTGTGTATGCATGCTTCTTTTCTAAAAAAATATTTCATCTAATCTAAATTATTTTTTCACTTTTCTAGCCTATTTGAAATAATCATCAGTTAGAAGTGTTTGTGTTGTCAGACTCCTTAAAAAATTCCTAATTTACCCCACTCCCTAAAGAAGATATATAGTCAAGGGTTCAAGGGATAAGGGGGCACCAGGATGTGTGGGAAAGATACAGAAGAGAGGTGAGAGGACTCTGAAAAATATTTGTCCTTTTTGGTGTTCTATGTAATGTATTCCTCACCAAGAAAAGTGCTATGTGGGTTATGGGTTAAACAGGCTGTTGTGGACTAGCTGGGGACACTAAATATGATTTATAACTTTGTTTTCCAAAGAAATTGCATTCATCATTCCAAAAAAGGTGATTTACAACCAAATGTTAGAAACATAAATTTTAAATAGGACACAACCAGGACATAGATTGACTCAGCAGCTCAGGGAATAGAAGCAATCAATATCCTGTGTTTGTTTCAATGTCCTACCTTGCTTTTTGCATTAAGTCCTTTGTTTCCTCGGTGAGAAGATGGAGAGAATGATTGAACAAAGGCTTTTATGACAATGTTACAGGATCTCATTAATCATAAAGGAACATCAAGAAGGCATCATCAAGCACTCTGCTAGGTTCCTAAACAGTGAGGTGAGGGTTTATTCTTGAAAGTACTCCTTCATAGCATAAACCAAATTATTTCTTCTCTCATAAAGCACTTAAGGAGTAGACAAACACACATTTACACAACATGCTTTCCAAACTTGAAAAGCTCAAACTTTCATTCATCGTTCCTGAGGAAAAATAACATGGTCTTTGGATTCGCAAGAGAACAGTATGAAACATTTACTTGCAATAGTTCTCTATTGACCTGTTCTTCAGCTAGAGAGCCTATAGGAGAATGGAAAATTTCAATGAAACTATTATTTAGAAATAAAATATTGATACTACATTCAGAGTGCAAAAGACACAAATGAAAAATCTATTCTGAGATTGAGGCTTGGGGAGAAGTATGTTCCCGGACACAGGACGAATCTCCTATGAAACCGATGAAACCAAAATAAGTTAAGGGAAAGGACAGATTGGGAGACATCGTTTTTGTTTGCTCACAACTTGCCTGAATTCCCTAGCTAGGTCCAGCCTGTCCATTCCCTTCAGCCGGCAGCTCATTATCTGCCCTCCTTGCATGCTCTCTTACTTCCCGTCCGACCCTTCCCAGAGGAGCTCCATTGAAGGGTCCTTGGTGACTGGCAGACGCTAGACCAATTACGTACTGGGAATGTAAGGGAGGAGAGAATGGCTGTTATCTCTCCACCCCTTGTCCTGGAAGCTGTGGGAAGCTGCAGTGGGTAAACACCTATTGATATGTAAATGGCCTAAGGCCAGGTTGGAGATTCTGGAAATTCTGTAAGTTTACTCCAGAGAGATGTTAAACCTTTGTTTTAGATAGATTTCAGGGAGGCTTTCTTTGACTTGTGCTCTTTGCTGAATTCCTAAAAATATGTCTCTTTTTCTTATCAGCATTTTGAGATATAATTTACTGCAATAGATTAACCAATTTTAAATTTACAAATTGATGAGTTTTAAGATATGTATACAGTCATATAACTACCACTGCATTTATAACACAGGTATTTCCATCACCTTAGAAAGAACATCTTGAGCCCTTCTGTGTTCTATTCCCATTTCTTACTTTCAGACTCTGGTGGCCATAGATCTATTTTTACTACTGTTTTATTTTTCTAGAATTTTATATCACTGAAATCTTGTCGTATGTTGTCTTGTGTCTGGCTTCTTTTACTTACCATAATGCTCTGAGATTCATGCAGTAGTCTTGTTTTATTTTTTAGCAGTAATTCATGGTATAGATACATAATAATTTGTTTATTCATTCAGCCATTGATTGAAAGTTGAATTATAGCCAGATTTTTAGTAATTATGAGTAAATCTACTATGTTAGCAGACAGGTCTTTATGTGAATGTAGATTTTCATTTGTCTTCAAACATACTTAGGAATAGGACTGCTGAGTTGTATATTAAATTTTTGTTTAACTTTAGAATTAATTGCCAGAGTATTTTCCAAAATGGCTGTACCATTTTGCATTCCTACTGGTAATGTGTGAGACTTCTAGGTTGCAGGCATCCTTACCAACCTGTGTGTTGTGTTCTTTGATTTTAGCAATTTTACTGGGTGTGACTTGTAATACATTATAGTTTATTTTACATTTTCTTAATGTCTAATGAGGTTGAGGATATTTTCATGTAATTATTTGCCATTTGTATATCTTCTTTGGTGAATTTTCCCTTCAAAACTTTTGCCTGGTATATTTTAAGAAGGCTTTTTGGGTCTTATTATTGAGTTTTAAGAGTTCTTTATATATTCATTCTTGGTAAGACACGTTTTCTACTTGTTTTTCTCCCAGTTTGGCTTGCTATTGCATTTTCTTAAGGTCTTTTAAAATAATAAATTTTTAGTTTCACTTTTATTTGTGCTTTTTGTATTCCATCTCAGAGATCCTTGCCAAAGGTCACAGTAATTTTCTCCAATGTTTTCCTGTGGAAATTTCATAATTTTAGCCCTTATATTTAGGTCAATGATCCATTTAGAATTTGACTTTTAAATGTAATGTGAATAATTTTACAGATGCATATGCAATTGCTCCACCATCATTTGTTGAAAAGAATATTCTTTGCCAATTGAATTATCTTGGTATCTTTGTCAAAAATCAATCAACCATGTGATGTGGTTCTACATCTGGCCTTTTTATTCTGTTCCAGAATCTGTATGTCTATCCTTCCACTAATAACATGCTATCTTGATTAGTGTAACTTAATATTTGCATTTAATATTAGGTAATATAAGTCCTTTAATACTTTTCAAAAATTATTTTGACTATTTTGGTTTCTCTGCATTTCAATATCAGTTTTAGAATTAGCTTGTCATCTTTACAGAATAGGCTGCTAGAATTTTTTGATTGGGATTTTCTTGAATCTGTAAATCAAATGGAGAGAACTAATATCTTAACAATATTGAGCCTCCCAAATCCTGGACATGGCACATTTCTCCATTTATTTACATCTTTAATTTCTTCAGTAATATTTTATAGTTTTTGGTTCACAAGTCTTATACATATTTTGCGACATTTATTTCTAAAATTTCTAAATACTTCATTTATTGATACCATTGTAAATGGATTTTAAAATAATTTTCCAGTTTTGCTTTGCTAGTGTATAGAAATGCAATTGATTTTTGGATACTCTTTGATATGCTCTAATCTTGCTAAACTCAATTTTTTGGTTCTAATAGCTTGTTTTTGTTTTGTAGATTTCTTAGGATTTTCTACACAAATGATCATGTCATCTGCAAATAAAAACAATTTACTTCTCCATTCCCTTACCTTATTTTACCATCTAGAACATTCAATGTAATGTTGAATATTCATGATGAGCACATACTTGCCTTATTCCCTCTCTTGGGGGAGAGCTTTCAGTATTTCAAATTATGTATGATATTGGCTTTATGAATTTTGAAAATAAGATTTTTCAGAATGAGAATGTTTCCATCTATTTTTAATTTGCTTAGAGATATTTTTGGTTTTTGGCTTTTTAAATCATGAAATGGTATTTTATAAAATTATTTTTTTAATCCATTTAGATTATTATAAGGTTGTTATATATCTTAATATGTTAAAATTGTGAATTACATTAATTGATTTTTGAATGTTAAAGCAACCTTGCAATTATTGATATAAATCTCTTTTGGCCCTGTTATATGTGTATATATTTATAGTTTTGATTCATTAAAATTTGGTAAGGACTGTTGTTTCTATATTCATGAGGGCTACTGGTCTGTAGTTTTTCTTGGAATGTCATTTTTCTGGTTTTTTTTAATCCGAATAATACTGGCATCAGAATAATATGGACTTTTTCTTCTCTAATATAAGTTATCACAATCAATTTTTCTTTAAGCATTGCGCTTTAGCTGTATCCCACAAATTTTGTTGTGTTTCCATTTTTATTTTGTTCTAAATATTTTCTAACTTGTCATTTCATTTCTTTGAACTGTGGATTAGTTAGAAATGTGTTGTTTAATTTTCAAGTATTTGAGTATTTCCCAATTATCTTTCTGTCAACAATTTGTACTTCTGTTAAAGTCAGAGAACATTCTGTATAATGTAAATCCTTTTTTAAATTTACTAACACTTATATCATGGCCCAACATACTCTAGCTTGACAAATGTTCTGTGTACACCTGACAAGAATGTGTGCCGTGCTTCTGTTCAGGGGAGTGTTCTGTAAATATCAGTTAAGTCAAGCAGATTGATAGTGTTGTTCACATCTGCATCCTTACTGGTTTTGTCTCTTCATTCTATCAGTTACTGAGAGAGAAGATTGAGATATCCAATTATAATTACATATTTATCTATTTCTATTCATTTCTATCATTTTTTCTGTATATATTTTGAAGCTGTATTATTAAGTACGTAAACATTTAGAAGGGGTATGTACTCTTGAATTGACCCTCTTATCTTTATGAAAGGACTCTCTATTCTTGTTAATTTCCTTGCTCCAAAACCTACCTTATGTGATACTAATACAGCTATTCACACTTTTTTTTGTTACTGTTTGCATGTTATATATTTCAGATTGTTTTACTTTTAACCTATCTGTCTCTTTATTTTTAATGTGGGTTTCTTGTAGATAGCATGTAGGGGGCACTTGCTTTATCCAATCAGCAAAAATCTATTTTTTAATTGTAATATATAGACCATTTACATTTAAAATAGTTACAGATATGATTAAGTTTAAGTTTATCATCTTGCTTTTTGTTTTCTATTTATCACATTTTTTGGGTTCCTTTAATTCCATTCTTCTTTTCTTTTGGTTTGAGTATTTCTTATGATTTCATTTTATATAAACTATTGATTTATTAGCTCACTCTGTCTTAGTTTTTAGTGGTTGTTCTAAGATTTACAATATACTCATTCAATTTATCACAGCATAGCTTCAAGTAATATAATTAAAATTTATCATTCTTATCTTAGTGTTCCACTATACATGTGTTTCCATGCCCCCCATGTCTCCCCTTGGATGCTTTACAATTTTTCTCTGTATATCAATGCTTTTCAGCAATTTGATTTTGATTTTCCTTATTGTCTCCTTTGCTCTTTATTCCTTGAGGCTATTGAGTTTCTTGGCTCTGTGGGCTTATAATTTGGGAAAATTTCACCTAATATTTGTTGACATAGTTTTTTCTGTCCCACGATCCCTCTCCTTTGTTTCTGGGAATCCAGTTATATGTTAGATTGTTTTTTGTCTCAGAGGTAGTTGATCCCATTTTCATTATTGTGCTTTTAATCTTTTTTCCTCTCTTTGATTCATTGTGGATTATTTCTAACACTATGTCATCAAGTTCATTGGTCATTTCTTTAAGGTCTAATCTGATGTTAATCCTACTCAATTATAATAATCCAATTATTATATTTCCCATCTACAGGAGTTACATTTGGGCCTTGTTTATATCTTCCATTTCTGTCCTCATTATGTTCATGTCTTTCTCTACCTTCTTGAGCATATGAAACACATTTATAATAGCTATTTTAGTTCCTTGTTTGTTAATGCTGTCATCAGTCATTTATTTTGTTTCTATTGACTTTTTTCCCTCCTATTTGTGAATCACATTTTCCTATATTTTAGCATGCATGGTAATTTTCAACTAGATGTCAGACATTGTAATTTTTATCTTTTTGGGTGCGGGATTTTGTTGTATTCCTTTGTGTGTGTTGATATTCTTCTAGCATAAAATCAAGTTACCTGAATTCAAGTTAAAAATTTCAGACTTGCTTTTAAGCTTTGTAAAGGTAGATATTTAGCAGTCTGGTCTAGGACGAGTTGAGGCTCACAACTAACACAATATCCTTTTGATGTCCTGTGTATTGCCTGATGCCCTATATATTTCATACTGGCCAGTTGGAATGCAAACTATTCTAAGCCCTATGTATGCTTCTCCAAATTTTTGTCCTATTGCTTTTCAGTGTTTTGTCTCTAACTTTGAGTAATTTTTTTTTTCACCATGCAGAGATCCATATTCAGCCAAAGACTAAAGAGAATCCTTCTGAATATCTCTAGAGCTTTTACTCTGTGAGGCTCACTTCCTTCTGGGCATTCTATCACATAGATTCTTATCAACTTGGCATCCCTAAACTCTGATTTATGTCTCCTCAATTCAGTAAGACTGCCAGGCTTTCTTTGGTTACGTACTGCTTCCTACAGCCTGTCCTTTGTCAGTGCACTGGCACAATTACAATTAGCTCATTTCTTTCCCTTCTTTCAGGGATCACAATACTGTGTTGCTTGTTGTCCAATGTCTGAAAACCATTGTTTCATATATTTTGTCTGGTTATTTCTAGTTGTTTAATATGCAAGGATATATCTTGTACCTGTTACTCCATCATGGCCAGATGAATGCTATGTTTTTAATACTGAAAATAAAACTCTATCCCTACTAAAGCCAAGTGAATCTTGCTTCATTGACATTCATGAAAATGAAACTCCATTTCCAAACAACTAGTACTATTAACTTGTTAAGGAGTGGTGTCAGCAAGATGGCTGAGTAAGACCTCTTTTGCATGAACCCTCCTCTTAACAGCAATAATAAATTTGGCATTATTCGTGGACAAAAGTGCTTTTGCAAGAGCTCTGGGATCCAAGGAGGAGACTGAAAACACAGCACAGTCCAAAACTCAGAAGGGAGGCTTATAACCAGCTAAAATAAAACTCCATTCGGTTTTGAGTCTGTCACCAGTACCATATGCCAAGGGATCCAGAAGAAGTCATGTCCACCTGTGTATTGGGTAATAGACATAGAGATCTCAGTGCCAGCTTTGGACCTTGAAGTGGCCTGTGACCTGGAAGTGGCTCCAGCCCTTCTTGGTGAGGTCTGAGAACCCCTGGAGGTAAGCACACCAAACTTGGTCAGACTGTAGACTCTTAAAGGGCCACATGACTGGGTTCTATCCCATTCTAGCCATGGACAGTCTTACTGGTACAGAAACCCTCCCATCTGCACCCCCAGAGATCCTGAGAGGGTCTTAGACTAGCTATCAATTTTCTCCAGTTGCGTCGTAGTGAGCTGGCCTGCTGGCAAGGGACCAGGCTGGATAAATTCCAGTGTGTGCCACCAGGGAATCCTGAAAGGGTCCTATATGCAGCAATCTTTTCAATAAATGTTGGAAAAAACTGGATGAAATTGGACCCCTATCTTACACCACTTACAAAAATTAACTTGAAATGAATTAAAAACTTAATTGTAAGACCTGAAACCACTCAACTCAGAAGAAAACAGGGAAATCTTCTTGACATTGGTCTTGGCAATGAATCTTTGGATATGATACCCAAAACACAAACAACAAAAGCAAAAATAAACAAATGGGACTGTAGTGAACTAAAAAAGCTGCTCCATAGTAAGAGAAACAATGAACAGAATGAAGAGGCAACCTATGGAATGATGTCACAGAAAGTATTTGCAAACCTGATATGAGATAAGGGGTCAATGTCTAAAACATATAAAGATTTCATACAACTCAACATTAAAACAAAACAAATAATCCAATTGAAAACAGGTCAAGGACCTGAATAGACATTTTCCCAAAGGTGTACAGATGGCCAACATGTCCATGAAAAGATGCTCAACATCATATAATCATCAAGGAAATGCAGATGAAAGCCACAATGAGATCTCATCTCACACCTGGTAGAATGGCTGTTACCAAAAATACGAGAGATGACCAGTGTTGGTGACAGTGTGGCAAAAAGAAACCCTAGGGCACTGCTGGTGCAGCCACTATGCAGGACACTATGGAGCTTCCTCAATAAATTAAAATAGAGTTACCATATGATCTGGCAATCCCTCTTCGGGGTGCATATCTGAAGGAAATGAAATCACTGTCTTGAAGAGGTACTGTACCCCCATGTTCGCTGCAGCAGCATTTACAATAGCCAAGACAGGGAAATAACTGAACTTCCCTTTGGTAGATAAACGGATAAAGAAAATGTGAGATAGATACTCACACACAGAATTGAATACTATTTAGCCAAAAAGAGAAGAAATAGTGCCGTTTGTGACCACATGGATGGATCCTAGGGAGAAGGCATTAAGCTAAATGAAATAAGTCAGAGAGAGAAGAAAAATACTATATAATTTCACTCATATATGGAATCTTAATACAGCCAAACTCATAGAGACAGATTGTAGAATGGGAATTACCAGGGACTGGGGGGTAGGGGAAATGGGCAGATGTTGGTCAGAGTGTCCAAACTTCCAGTTGTAAGATGAATAAGTTCTGGGGATTTAATATTCAGCATGGTGACTATAGCTAACAATACTGTATTATGTATTTGAAAGTTGCTAAGAGAGTAAACCTTAAATATTCTCACCACAAAAAAGAAAAGGTAATTATAGGACATATAAGGTGATGAATATGTCATGAAACTCACTGTGGTAATAACTTCACAATACATAATGGTATCAAAACATTGTGTTGTACACCTTAAGCTTACACAATGTTATATGTCAAATATATCTCAATAAAATTGGGAAAAAAACATGGGCACTGGGTTCCAAGCACAAACAGCAAAGCTTACCCCAGTGAATGTCACTGTTCTAATCACAAAGAAGCCAGTTTACCCATTGTTACTATGTTACTATGGTAAGACAGCATGGCCATAAACATAATCTACCTGAAAGTAAGAGCAAGTAGTCTCTGGAAAAAAAAAAGAAACCATGTTATAATAAAAGCTATGATAACATATTATCAGGCTCAGTTTTTAAAATACCAAGGTTCTAGAGCATGAATAGACAAACAGACCAATGAAACAGAACAGACACTCCAGAAAAAAATAAATATATATATGGAAATACAGAATTTGCTAAATGTAGCATTTTAAATCTATGGAGAAAAGGTATGTATGTCCTTTTTTTCCCCTTAGAATCTCCCAATCAGTTATTAGCTCAGAACAATTGAATTCAACTTTCCTTTGAATTCAATTTTGGCCCAATGAACTGGCTATTTTCTTCTTATCCTCCAAGTGGTCATTGGCAGTTTTAAAAAGAAAGCTTGGTTGGTACTCCACTTAGAACCCAAAAAGTTGTGTTTATCTATGTGTATGTATTACGTATGTTATTTGAAAGGAGGGTTCTGAATTAGGGGTTCCTTTCCTCCGTGCTGCGGCTTATGAGTGCAAACACAGTATTTTGAAATAAGCTCTTCTTATGAAAAACAACCACAAACAGCAAATGTGGGTAGTGAAGTGTGATGATGAAACCCATCATTATTACTCAAGAACACACAGGTTTCCATCATTAAAATACTGTTTAAAAAACCAACTGCTTATAACCATCTGTGAAGAAGCCTGGGGCATGAGAGGAGTGACTAATTTATATCTGTGCCATCTTGTGTTCTTCTGTAATTACCAGTTGGGACTTATGCCAGTGGTTCTCTGAAGTTTTAACAGGTCTGGATTTGTATGCATACATCCAGGGAAGTTTCTGGTTGTGAATTTCACTTCCTTAGTGTTTGACCCAACTTGGCTCCCAGGTATTTTCCTGAGGAGCTTTCTCTTGATAGGAACTGGCTGAGTTTCACCCCCAAGTATATGAATGAGAGAATAAAAGTATCCAAACTTCCAGTTGTAAGATGTAAGATTTTAGAAGAAGCCAACATTTAAAAATAATTCTACTCTGCTTTCATTTTCCCTACCACGTCTAAATAAATGGACATTACTGAAAATGAATCACAACCAAGAAACGTACTTAGGCCTTCAATATGCAGTTAGCTAAATTTGCAGCTTTATGAGCTTTTGACATTTTTCCTTACTTTCAAACCCTTTATTCTTTTTCTGTCTTTCAATTCCTTCCCTCTGCTATCCCTTCCCTTTTTGTCTTGAAGAATAATGTATGCGGTTCTCTAAATTGCTTCTGATCACTATTCTCATCATCACCTTTGATGACTCTGTATTTTGGTTCCATGCTGTTCCTTTTCCCAGAATCCTTTCAGCATCTTCCTTTCCTAGAAACCTGGTGTATATAAGTCAAGGCTCAGCTCAGACACCATCAGCTGGGCAATATGTTCAACTTATATATAAATATGTGTTAGTGAATGAACAAAAGCATAAATGAAGCAAGTCTTCCCTAAATATTCTCCTTTCTGTGTCTTTATCCCCACAGATCAAGAACAAGAGACTTATCTTAGTCTACTACTATATACTATAGTGGATAATAGTATGCACTCTGGGGTGTGACTGTGTTTCTGGGTTCAAATCCTGGCTCTACTTATTAAATAGCTGTATAAATTTGTTTTTCCTTGTGGTTCAATATTTTCATCTTTATGATATCATAGTACAATCTCTTACATAGGGTTATTTGAGGTTTGAGATAATCCATAAAGTACTGAAAATAGCACCTAAGAACTCTAACATAGTAGCTATTATATGAACAGTTTATTTTTTATATCAAATTCAGTGATATGTTAACTCTGCAACTTGGTTGTCACCTCAAGTCTCTCCTAAAATTACAGACCTTCCATAATACCACAAGAAAGACTGCCTGAATGTGACAGAATGTGAAAATTAATGCTTTTTATTATATTCACATAAAATAGTCAATTACACCAAGTTGTTCAAATGCATTGGTGAATTAAAGCCTTCAACTCTTACAAATTTTTATACATATATCTATGCATTTATAAATACACACATATGTAAAAGATATATATTTTCTTCTAAAATAAAGTGCCCAAATCTTGATATATGGGGGCATACTAGGGAAAAAGAATCATAAGTTTTACCAGTTATAGACTGTACTTTCACAATGTAAGAATCTATTTTATACAAATTTATTCAGGTACAGTGAACTCTAGTCACCCATTCTTTTCCAAATTCTCTTAAGTGAATTAATTTGTCCAAAGTATTAGAAGTCATGTAGCCATCTTAACGAATCAGAGGCTAATTTTTCTTACTGTGCCCAACACAGAGTCTTGGTTCTCTAACAGAAGCATCGTTCAGCTTCATCCTTTATTTTCCTGTTTTTCAGACTATTGTTTTTCTGCTAAGATGATAAGCAGAGTGAGAAATGAACCAGACATCTCTAATTCTAAATCTTCAAATATCATTTAATAAAGCCAGGTTTGGTGAAAGGATTCCTAATGTCTTTACATCATCCTGGCCTTGGTGAGAAGTGGCCCAGAGAGATCTGAGGGGTCCTGCTACCTCTGTTACAATGAAATCTTGTTGGAATCAGAGAAAAATTCAGGATACAATTGCCAGGAGGTCATTGAAAGAACTCACTCAAATCAAAATGGAACTGTACTCTAATGGAAAACTTTGTGCAAACGTGTGACTTCAAGAACAAAAAAAAGGGATAAAGAAGAACTAGATGTTTTATGATAATTCAGAAAATCCTTGCTTCAAATGGGATCTAGGGCTCCATTCCCTGCTCCTATATCTCTGCCACTCTCTCTGTGTTACTGTATTTTCTATTATCTTAGACTTTTAAGGTGATCATTTATAGTCTTTAACAAGAAATGGAATTTTAAAATGCCTCTGAGAAGACCTCAACCTATTGAAGCAAGATGAAAATGCCTAAAATAGCTTACTGTGAACCCAGTCATTTCAGGATCTGGTGATTACAATTTCAAACTACAAGAGTGCATCTTATTCAAGCAGGAAAGGGAGAAATTGTCAGCACTGAAATTTCATAAAACACTGTATAACTTCTCAACATATGAGAGACAGGGAACAATGGGAAGCCCAGACATTTCCCAAAGTCAGAACAAGGAACAGAGTATTTTATTTTGGGGAAAGAAAGGAGGAAAAGGACAACAAATTGTTTCCAACTACCTGACCCATCTTTGCAGCACCTTGAAAAGAACAGAGCTGCCTAACTACTGATTTTGGTGAGCATCTTGTTAATGGCTTGCTTGACATGTGTGGTGGAGCTGCGTCGCCTCGTCTTGCCCTGGACCATCCTCCGGCGACGCACCTCTCGACACAGCTCGTAGAATATCTCAGTGATGTTCCCTTCTCCGGTGCAGGCAGAACACTCATAAAAAGCACATGCCAATTCTGTGGCCAGCTTCTCCCCTTCTTCTGTACTAACCTGTCTGGAGTGGTCCAAGTCAGCTTTGTTTCCAACCAAGATGAGAGTCACATTCTTGGGCTTTTTTACCTCATCCAGGATGTTCTTAAGTGGCAGCACTTCCTCAAAACTTCCCCGGTCAGTAATGTCATAGACCAGCACAAAGCCTTCCCCCCATCGCATGTGTCCTTCCCTCTGAATGGTGTCTTCCTGTTGGCAAGGAAAACATGGCAGTCATGAGACCTGGAAGTAATTGAACTGTATTGATGCTGCTGATGCTAATGGTCATTCCTTAATTACTATTCCTTACATTTGATGTCATTATAATTTCAATTGTACCTTCTCAATCAGTTTGAAGAAGTATTACTGACTTATGGCAAGATACTTCATGAAACTAAAATTTTTCTAACTGCACAGACCTTAACTTTCAGCTTATAATTTTTTCTTGCCCTATCACTAAATCTGTAATCACAGGAACTATAAAGAAATGATCATTTTAGTTGAGCACATTGCCTCTGAGACTTTTCATCATGATTGAAGAATTGGCAAAGAGGTAATTGAAAAGTAGACCTTACTCTTTAGAGATGAGACATAGAGACACAACTTAGTGAAATGGTTTTGATTTTTTGTTCATTTTTAACTCTTCTGTCTTGAGATTTTAGAAAATTAGCCATCAGGGGCAGAAAAAAAATTGTATACAGAGTCAAATTCAAAGCCAAGGGCTTTTTACCTTTTTTTTCTATTTCAACAACTCCCCAAAATTATGTAATCTGAGTAAAGATAGAAACTTATTTAAGCGATTTTCAAAGGGGAGGATCACTTGTTCTTAGGAAGGCAGCATGTGTGATCTGAAAATGCACTGCCTTCACAGGCTCAGGCATGTCCTTCCCTGCTGCCTCTCTCTAGAGTCAGCTCTGGGTGAAATGTAGAAAGGTGGTAGCAATGAGGAAGAAAAGTGTATAATTAGCACAAGAGCATTTCTTGGACTAAAAGCTTTAATTCATAACACATAAGCATGTTAAAAATTCTCCAGCAAAGATACCTGTTTTAACTTTACTGGGGCATTTCAAAGCACTTTTCATCATGAAAACCTATTAATATATTGCCATCACCAAAAATCATAGATGGGAAAGTCCATTCTAGATGAAAGCATGTGACTATTATGGCATTTTTGAACTCCCTTGAAGTGCTGGGTAGTTTATATGAGGATGCATGCATATACAGGCTGTTAATATATAAATAAATAGGTGATTAAAGAAAAAAGTGTGTAGGCATCATTAATTAATTGTGGGGAAGTATCTTAATTTTGCTTGTATTATGCACATCTCATTTTTATTTGATCCAGAAAACATTTGAGCTGAACTCCTTGTTCACCTGACCAGCAGTATCTAGTATCTCCATGGTGACAACTTCATCATCAATGGTTGCTTGGTGTCGGTAGGTTGATTCTGAGGGAATGAGCAAAAAAAAAGAAGGTAAAAAGGTAAAAGGTAAAAAAGTGCATGACTTAATTTGATCCTTAAAATTACAAGTTAGCCACAGGAGTATGTCTGTGTTTATAGCAGAAGGGAATGTGCATCCTAGGAAGGGGAGGAAGGATGTGCAAGAATGTACCATCTCTGTATTCTGAGAGCCCCTGGAAGCAACAGGTTCTAATAGGGAGCCACAGACTTTCAGGGTTCAGCATGGGAGAGGAGAGTCTCTGTGCCTGCTTGCTCATTTTATTCTCCCATGAGGCCAGTTTCCTGATGCTCTCTTCTAAAAGAGGCTTCTACATCCTAAAATGAGAAAGTGATCCCCACAAAATGAGTCCGACTTTGATACTCCTAAAAATCCAGTTTCTAGATATTGCTGGTAAGATGGCATATAAGCAGGGGCTGCTCATTCCTTTCCTGACCTCAACCCTGGAAATGTAATAGACATTAAAGGGAGGTGGAAGGCCGTCCATGAAAAAAATGACCAGATAAAGCTATGAGAAACCCTGGGGACAGTAGAAGGTGGTTGGACCCTAGTTTTGGGGGGTCATGAGGAAAATAGAGGAGGGCTGGGCAGCACAGCCATCAAGATAGAAAAATGACAGCAGCTCAGTACCAGCTGAAGGCTGATAGGTTAATACGAGGGTGGTGCTCGGGCTCTATTGGGGTGAGAAATTAACAGGTGCAAGAGCTTTGGGTGGCTCTGGTTATGCCCATCACCACATGAGATGGAAACCAGAGGTTAAAGTAAATGCCAGTTGGTGCTGCTTTGTATAAAAACTAGAACAACTGAAATCAAGAACTCAACAAATGATTGATTGAGCTGATGAAGGTCAGGTTGAGGAATTCTCCCAGAAACTATCAGTAAATGATAAAAAGAAGGAGATTATGAAAGTAAAATATGAGAGGTATGGATAATAGAAATAGTCATATTATTATCTCTTATAAAATGAGTCTCAAAGAGAGAATAAAATGAAAATATTTGAGGTTGTAGCAGAATTTCTCAGGATGAGAGGCACTGCAAAACTTCAGATCAGAAGGAGCAGGACTCACAAGGGAAGAGACCCATATACAAACCTATTACAGTAAAATGTAAGGATAGCAAAGATGGCGAGAGAACATTTTAAAAGATAGAGGGAAAAAAAGCTCAGCACCTTCAAAAGGACATGACTCGATTGATTGACATTGGACTTCCCACCAGCAAAACTGAATTCAAGGTCCCAATGCAGGAAAACAGAGCAATGAAACCACACCAAAGCCATTGAGAATTACAATTTTAGATGATACCAATATATCAGGGTGGAGGTGGGGAAGGGACCAGAAGCTAATGTACTTGAGCGTAAACATAGTATAAATAACGTAAAGGCTTCATCCACGTGA